>NC_086445.1:149344443-149944443 GCF_028390025.1 Pseudophryne corroboree
ACAATCCCTAGGTCTTCAGGACACTGCCCTTTCTTGGTTCTCTTCCTACCTATCTAATCGCTCTTTCAGTGTCTGCTTCTCTGAATCCACCTCCTCTTCACTGCCGCTATCTGGTAGTGTTATACCTGTAATTATCAA
This sequence comes from Pseudophryne corroboree, assembly GCF_028390025.1. Classification (NCBI taxonomy): domain Eukaryota; kingdom Metazoa; phylum Chordata; class Amphibia; order Anura; family Myobatrachidae; genus Pseudophryne; species Pseudophryne corroboree. The sequence goes on from NC_086445.1 coordinate 149,344,582, forward strand.
CTGCCCAGAGCCAACAACTCATTCTGTTTCTGTATCTCTAAATACAAACTGCATTGAGCTAAGAACTAGTGCTGTACCTGTTATTAATGGGTGGTATTCATGTAACCGGCGGTCGGGAGACCGACGGTCACATGACCTCCACCAACATCCCACCCCCTCACTATCCCGACGGTCGGCAAGCTTACCAACAGGGACTATTTCCACTCGTGGGTGTCCACAACACCCATAGAGTGGGAATAGAACACGTGGCGGATGCAGGTCACCACCGAGCTCGCAAGGGGCTTGCTGCACTCGCCCCTCCCCACCGGGATCCCGGCGTCGGTATGCTGACCGGCGGTCAGCCATACCACACCCGTTATTAACAACTGCCCAGAGCTAGTGCTAGAATGTAAGCTCTCTTGGGCAACGTGCCCATGTTCCCTACAAACAAGGGTAGAATAAATACTCACAAGAATGGTGGCTACACTCAAGAGCTCAATAAATATTAAATATAAGATCAGCACAGCTGCTATATATATATATATATATATATGCACACAGAGCAATGTGTCATGAAAAGATACGCAATAAGGTAGACAATGTATCAGATTAACATACAGGGTACACGCATAATTACATGTGTAGGCAAAGTGTAAACCAATTGGCTAAGTTAGTGGACCTAAGGAAGAGTAGAAGCAAGAGGAGGACAGCTTTGCTCGCAATAGGTGTGTATGTACAGTATGTATATAAATCAATGCCCAAAAGAACAAACTGATACCCAAGTGTGAGTACCAATTAACATGATCCCTAATCAAACTGCTTTTCAAATCAATTCGATCCCAAATGTTGAATCCAAAATGTCAGAGCCCAAAGTAATTGTTGCTCTTTAACCACACTGGAAGGGAAACAGATTGCATTGTTCCCTATGGAGGACTAGTTTCTTAGAGCACATGTATTGACCACTGATTTTCATCATAGTAAAAAAAATAGAACATTATTATTATTTTTTCCCAATTCGGAATGTGGATACATCTTATAGGTTTTAGCAAACTGCTCATACGTTACGGCTTGCATACGCGACTATATGTGATTCTGTGCGGTGTAGTGTTATATACCTCTCATCTGCATCTCATTTGTGTCTTCACGGACATTACTGGTTTCCATAGGGTACAATGTATCCTGTACGGTGAACATTCATAGGCACATATGGTAGATTGGGGTATGATAAGTTTAATAAAAACGTAAGAATATAATTGATTTAAAAACTATCTCAAATGATTAAATGCACAGAACAGAATCTAAGGAAGTCTTAATTTAGGGGCACTTTAAGATGCACAAACCTAGCTTACATTAATGAGAATCTAATATCTATTCTGGAGAGATATAGTTTGAATGCCGGCGGTCAGGATCCCGGCAATCAGGATACCGATGCCAAAATTCTGACAGCCGACAGCCGGAATCCCAGCGCACCAGGGATATTCCCACTCGTGGGTGTCCACGACACCCATAGAGCCGGAATAGGTCCCAAAAGGGGACTCTTAGCGCTCGGCCTGCTGCCGGCATTCTGGCGGGCTCGATATTAGGATATTGACAGCTGGCATCCCATCCGCCAGTATAACGTATCACACCCATTCTAGAGGTGGTGACTTCTAATTCATTAGCATGATGCTTTAATACAGAACTTTTCTTATAAGCAAAATTTCCAGAATTGCAGCTTACACACCATGGCCCTCATTCCGAGTTGATCGGTCGCAAGGCGAATTTAGCAGAGTTACACACGCTAAGCCGCCGCCTACTGGGAGTGAATCTTAGCTTCTTAAAATTGCGACCGATGTATGCGCAATATTGCGATTACTAACTACTTAGCAGTTTCAGAGTAGCTTCAGACTTACTCTGCCTGTGCGATCAGTTCAGTGCTTGTCGTTCCTGGTTGACGTCACAAACACACCCAGCGTTCGCCCAGGCACTCCCACCGTTTCTCCGGCCACTCCTGCGTTTTTTCCGGAAACGGTAGCGTTTTCAGCCACACGCCCCTGAAACGCCGTGTTTCCGCCCAGTAACACCCATTTCCTGTCAATCACATTACGATCGCCGGAGCGAAGAAAAAGCCGTGAGTAAAAATACTTTCTTCATAGTAAAGTTACTTGGCGCAGTCGCAGTGCGAACTTTGCGCATGCGTACTAAGCGGATTTTCACTGCGATGCGATGAAAAATACCGAGCGAACAACTCGGAATGAGGGCCCATGCATGTGTAATAGTAAAAATACATGAATAGATATATTTTACTCTATATGCTGCTTTCTCACTAGAGAGCTAATAATACATATATTTGAATAAATAGATTTTTGAAGATTTTTCCCTGGTGCTCCCATCCAAATACATTTCTTGTTCAGACATTACATAAAATGTTTAGCAAAAGAGCTAAAGCATAACTGACACCTGTGCCCCATAATTGCAGATAAACGATCCTACTGGTAGCATACATCTATTCAATTTATTGTAAGCAACTACTATTACTACTACTACTAGAATAATTGTCAGTAGTCATCCATGTTATGCGAGGGTGGTTTAATAAATAAGGGAACAAGACTTCTCATTACATAAATCTATTTAACTGATACATATAGGTATAATCAATAAAATTGGCTTGGTACAGATTATTTTTCCATCTAATCCCAATATTTGTCTTAGCATTTGTTTCAACAGTATACCAAGGCATCTATCCCGGCATAGAAGAAATCAGTGTCAAGTGCGTGAAGCCAGGACATGATGGCTTGCTGAACTTCACCATCTGTTGCAATTTGCCTTCCACCTGGGTGCTTCTTTAATGGTGCATAGAGATGGAAATCACTCGGTGCCAGGTCAGGGCTGTAGGGAAGATGGTCCAGTACCTTCCAGTGGTAGCACCGTAACAACTCACGCATACATTTGGCTGAGTGTGGTCTGGCGAATTGCCCTCCACAACCGGTCAATGAGTCCCAAAAGCGGGCAGCATTCACAACTTCCTTAGTGAGGAAATCAACAAGAAGCATGCTCTTATGGTCCCAAAACGTGGTCGCCATGGCTTTCTTTGCTGATGGTGTTGTTTTGAATTTCTTTGAAGGTGCGGACGATGCCTATTTCCATGTGATGGATGCTTGCTTTGTCTCTGGTGTCACATGATGCACTCACGTTTCATTGCTTGTAGCAATACGCTGCAGGAACTGCACTCCCTCCTCATGGTACCACATCAACTGTATGAGAGACAATCCCATCCTATTAGTTTTGTTAACTTCTGTGAGTTGACTGGGTACCTAGTGTGAACACTTTTTCCTGTACCCCAGTTGCTCATGAACGATAGTACCCACTGAGATGTTCAGTTCCTCAGCAATATCACTGACTTGAATGCGTCGGTCCTCCTGAATGAGACCTTCAATGTGGCATAAATTGTCATCTGTGGTGGACGTTATCACCGTACACCTCAACAAGTCGGTGATCAATATCAGCCGCTGATGTGCCCTTTAGATGCAGAAATCTGATCACACTACGCACCTCAATGTCTGACCATGATTCCCCCAACCCTGTCATCTTACATCTGATGATGTTGGGGCAATATGACTGATATGAGCAGTAGTCTGTGAGGGGAACAGTGGTTTACCTGCTCTGGCAGGGAATTAGAATGAAATAGAGAACATTACACATGTGAGAGGCCTTACTTATTGAACCACCATCGTATAATGCCAACTAAGTAGTGAATTTGCATTTTTGTCATGCATCAGCTTGTGACACACACACACACACACACACACACACACACACACACACACACACACACACACACACACACAGTGATACATGAATAGAAACCTTTCAGCTTATAGACCGTCATAACAGGGGGTCAGTAAAGCTTCCCTAAAGCTTATCGGTGCATACAGGACATGGCGATTGTCATTACCTGCTTAAGTGCTTTTGTGGCCTTGGGCTAAAATTCTTGGTGGGCATATTTCGACTATTGCATGGGTCAAATATTCTTTCACACTTTTTTTTATATTTATTTTACAATGAATAAGTAAGTCTGAAATAATAATAATAACCTAACAATAATAATGACTGAAGTTTCCTCACTTTCAGAAAAATCTAGGTTTGAGATGCAGAGTTTGGGTTTGATATGGCCTAGATATCGTCTACTCTTTTTACCTACACAGCCCCAAATAAGCTGCTGAGAAGGTGCATCGAGTCATCTTAAAGCCCACAATCCTGCCCATTACGGCAGATGTATTAACCTGAAGAAGGGATAAAGCAGTGATAAAGCAGTGATAAGTGGAAGGTGATAACCCACCAGCCAATCATTACGGATTTGAATGACAGTAACTGACTGGCTGGTGCATTATCACCTTGCACTTATCACAGCTTTATCACTTCTTTATCCCTTCTCCAGGCTTAATACATCTGCCCCATAGTGTTTTATATGCCAACACAGCTACAGTTCCGCTGAAGGTGAGTATTGGACCCTTCGTTCCACTACTGGGTATTTTCCTGGGTATGGCACATTTTTGTGCTGCTACTTACACTAGTAGAGAAACCTAGGAATTGGGGGAAGAAATAGCATTTTGAATGTTTTAAACTTTTGGTTAATTCTCAAAATGTAGCATGTGAAAGGTATCTCTATGAATGATTTGATGAGCCATCATCAAATCATTACTCAAGTGGTGCTGAGTAATGGTGGTATAATTGAGTGGTACTCAATTATTTTCCATCTTAGTACCCCATTTGTAATATTTGTCACCCGAACATTGCAAAGTAATACATTTCCAAGAATTATAATTGCCATTAGATAAAATGGTGCGGTGCCGCTATACATAAAAGCATTACAGATACATGTGCTATAAGGAAGACATAAAAATATAAAATAAAATTGACAATAAAACTGTAGTCCACAAATGCCTCTCTTATAGGGATAGACTTGTTGTCAGGGTCCTACTGCGATGTATGGAGCTAGAAAACCCTAGGACACTGCTCTCTGGGGGTCTAATTATCACTTGTATGTCCCACCATTATAGAAAAATGTTTGAGTACCTATGTACAGTCACAGTAAGTACTCCTTTGCACAAACTGAGACCCCTGTGTAAATGGTTTTGCATACACTGTAGTAGACCTGGTGCGGTTTGAGAAAATAATTTCAGCCTCATATTTGAAATATATATCCTGATGAATGTTTATATACAAACACTCAGAGGGTTAACACTTGCTAACATGAGCAATGCATACCCTTGTGTAACATGAAAACATTCACTGGGCATCAAAAAAAATAAACCAAGCCAGATAAAAGACTTAACCCTTCAATGGCAGAATTCGTAGGGACTGTCCATCCAAGCAGAGAACATGTGGGAACCTGACTAGACAAATACACCAGTAATGACAGCCTGACATAAATACACAGCAGGTTATTTGAAGTGAGCGCAAGAAGTCTGAAAAAAGCCATAAAATATATTACAGAACTGTGGCACTTTACACCACAAACATTGTGTAATGTTATAAAACATAGAATATTCCAGGCTTGTGATTACTGTGAATGCATGGCATGGAAAATATACATGAAGGTGCCCACTTTCTTCCTCTGGCATTTACATTGCTGTAGGTCGGAGGCAGATAACGTTTAAGATACATTTCATTTATAGAGGTTGGATTATGAGCAACTTATTGGATGGGAGGCGCTGAAGCAGCTACCATTCTTGGCTGAAACGTGTGGCACATGATCGGCTCCCATCCAATTTTTATATTTGCACAGAGCAGGTATTTGCTTCAGCTGCCTTGCATTAATAAGCAATGCTTCTTTCTGGAAAAAGTTCTAGCTACGGCCGGCAGTGTCCTATTGTGGTGCAATGAGAATAAACATCTCTGGTGACATATATGAGCATACATCAGAATTACAAAAATTATGCAATGTTTACTAACCTGCTGCAACCAGTCAAGGTAGAAGATATCAGACAATGGGGGTAATTCCAAGTTGATCGCAGCAGGAAATTTTTTAGCAGTTGGGCAAAACCATGTGCACTGCAGGGGGGGGGCCAGATATAACATTTGCAGAGAGAGTTAGATTTGGCTGGGTTATTTTGTTTCTGTGCAGGGTAAATACTGGCTGCTTTATTTTTACACTGCAATTTAGATTGCAGATTGAACACACCCCACCCAAATCTAACTCTCTCTGCACATGTTAAATCTGCTTCCCCTGCAGTGCACATGGTTTTGCCCAACTGCTAAAAAATTTCCTGCTGCGATCAACTTGGAATTACCCCCAATGTAAACAACTATCTGATTGGTAAATGTTACACACTGAAAAGTAGACAATGAAAGTGGCTATGGGTTAAGGTGCCTGTAGATGCTGTGATATTGCAGTCAATATTGAGCAAGTCACTCAGTAATGCAGTGTGTATGGGATGGAAACTGCAATCCCCAGAATTGAAAAGATCATGAATGGCATAAAACGCAATTTTAAGATGACCACTAATAATCTCTATCAGCCTGGCGATGTGGTAAAGCTTCCGGAAGAGGTTCCGGCTGCTCGTCCCTAGTGGTGCACCAGCTGGATACTGACCAATTTGGTCACCCACTTGTATATCAAAGTAAACACAAACCTTGTCAATACCTGATTTGAGCTGTAGAATCAGCCATCTTTACTGTACATTTGCAATACATAGTAAATAATGCCTCTTGTCTCCTTTAGTAATCTCATTGTATTTTACTTCAATTGATCCTCACTCTACTCCATATTTTATCTGTCCTGCATAAGGGACAAAGATGTAGTATTGTTCATTAAATGGGTAGAAAGATCCTTCCCACATCACAACATATCATTGCAGTGCTGGCGGTGGGCCGGACAACATTGTATGAAAAGGTCATTCTAGGATTGGATGTGAGTGTTATGTGATCGTCTCACATCCTGTTAATGTAACTGAGAAGAGGGGTGTCGGGGGGCTTACTACCGATTTAATATACATGACCGTCCTATGTCTTAAAGGATGGGGTAATTCCCGGAAGTGGAGCAGCCACAAGATCGTTGTCATTTTTGATCATTCAATGTTTTAATGACAGCATTACTGCAACTGATGACAATGTACTACAACCGATGACAATGACAGTGAAAAAATGTGTATGACCAAAACAAACATGAAAACAAATGACAGAATATTCGCATTTTAATTTAAAATGACAAGGAAAAAAAATAACTGGATTTATTTTTTTCTCGATGGAATATGACAGACAGAAAATAAAAGAACAACAGGCAACAAGCACATAAGTCATTGTCACACACTGTTTTTGACAATATTTTACCTCAGAATCTGCATTGCTATTATAAGTTCACACAAAAATGCTGCTTGGTAAATTTGGCCTTCGTAAAATGTGTAATTAGTAGTTTGCAATATTTGAGTTTATGTTTTTTCTTTGCAACATTTTCATAATACATCCACTGTCTGCGAATTCTCTCCCTGACCTTCCAGTGTGGAACGGTTAAAGTGATACAACTGATGGACTAATTTGACTTTGTATTCCTTTTCCTAAGTCCATACTTGCACAGTTTATAGCACCCTTAATTTGTATTCATGCATTTGTGTTCAAGCAGGCACACTGTACACTCAGAGCCTTTTATATTCCTTGTGCACTGGTGTTCATAAACACAAGCACACGGAAGTCTTCACCCCCCAAGCTGCGGCTAGGCTCCAAATGTCATACCCGGCCTAATTTACATTACCATTATTTTACCTCATGTTTCAGTGTGAGAACAAGACCATTCACTATTTACTCCCTGGCCACATATGTTGTGATATACCATTCATAAACTGCATGACTACTGTGATATTCTATGCAAACGTCCTCCACCAATATCTAAGCTCTCTGTTGATAGCAGCCCTAAATTCAGTCATATTTTCACTCATTTATAAATAAATTTTAGCACACAAACATTTACCCTATACGTAGTGCCGGGGATGTCCACATTATCATGGTTTCTCCCCAATTATTTGTACTCTCTTTCCAACCTAGAAAACATTAGCATTAGTAATGTTCACAACAGATTTCTAGAAGATTTTCGATGTCATTCTGAAGTCTCGAAGGGTTAAGCCATGACTTAAAGTGTTTCCTTAAAAAGGTGAGTTAGGTGAGCGAACAGTTTCAGATGAGCTTGGTGAATAGTCCTCTGACTCTGAATTAAGTTCCGGTGCAGCTGGCTGGGCCATGAATCGGTTCCTCACATCCTGGTTGCGTCTTCGTCCGAAAACCTGCCTCTCCTTATCAAGAGCGGTGGTCTGATGGGAGCATGAAAGGACAAAGAGCTTTATTAATTTCCAAACAACGTAATATACCTTCAAATTACACAAACCATTCCAAATAGAAATAGGCTGCTGAGTAGTTTATATGACAGACCTTGGAGTTAGTTACCCACCCAATCAGATTTCAGACTTAGGCTATGCTGGACAGCACTGACTCAAAGGGCTGCTGTTTATATAGATTTAGAGAAAAAACAAATCCTGTAATACAGACTATGAATGACTCTGCTGAGTCCAATTTATAGTTATGATAACAATGTTATTGGGTATTGAGAGAGTAGTCAATGTTCTTCATCATCAGTTTCACTGAAGAACATTACAGGATGGACAACCACAGTGATTAGTGCACATTATTACAGTTCCGGAGATACAGTACAACATTGTTCTATATCACATATGCTTAGGGCACACAGAACGTAGGACGACAATGACTGAATGAGTCCTGGTGTCATATGTGAAATTGTTATTAATCATCAATGAGTAATTCTAAACATGGAAAGTACTGAAAAGGAGCTACAACAAGTCCCAGCATGCCCTGTTAAACCCATAAGAATCACAGGTTACTTGGGCATCATGTAGATATTTAATGCAGACATCACAATAAAACCTATTAAAATCTGTATGTGCAAGGTCATCTGTGAGACATGCCCTGAGGTCACAGCAGAACAGAGGATGCTGAGTCTGAAGCATGTTTCAGAACCATGTAACACATATGTGCATGGTCTCACAATGTGTTCTCTCTACTTTATAGGTCATCCACTATTATGCTGTCATCAAAACTATTGATTAGGCAGTGGTTCTCAAACTCGGTCCTCAGGACCCCACACGGTTCACGCTTTCCATGTCACCCAGCAGCTGCACTGTGTATCACCAACTGTCACATTTCAAAAATCTACAGGTGACCTGCAAAACATGAACTGTGTGGGGTCCTGAGGACTGAGTTTGAGAACCTGTGGATTAGAGCAACAATCTGACACTGGCTAATGTTTATGGTTGTGTTCCTCAGCCTATCATACTGTTTTCTGATCATCAAAGGTTTACGTAATCCCTACAAACTCATATCTGTAAGTAAGATTATCATGTTCCCATACCTTCCAACATGACCCATTTCATTAGGTACAAAATGCTCTGTTCCTGAACTTCCTTGCCAGTGGCAGTTACAGAGGTGGGGCTGCAGCACAGTCCAAAAATGCAAATAGGGGAGCCACACCATGGGAGTCATTCCGACCCGTTCGCATGCAGGTGGTTTACCGCTGCGGTGCAAACGGGCGTGAAATGCGCATGCACGGCGTCCGCAGTGCGCGACATTGCCCGGCGACAGGGGTCGCCGGGTTATGTCGCGGCTTAGGAAGCGGTCGCAGGACGGACCACAAAGAAGACTGACAGGAAGAGGGCGGTGCAGGGCGGATCCGGACCGTTTGGAGCTGTTTTCGGGGATTGGTGAGTAAAACGCAGGCGTGCCCAGGTGAACGGAGGGTGGAGGAGTGACGTCAAAGCCGAGCCCATCATCGCTGGATCCATCGCACAGGGTAAGTAGGTATAGGCCTAGTCTTGTTTTGTGTGAATTTTTTTTAGCTTAGCAGGGCTGCACAAGTGATCGCAGCCCTGCTAACCTAAAATACACTCCCCCATAGGCGTGGGCTAGTTGATCGCGGCAGCAGCAAAAAGTTGCTGGCTGCGATCAACTCGGAATGACCACCCATGTACGGTCCTTTGCGCATGGTGCAGAGGCCTCCTCTCTGAGGTGCTGGGGGCTCAGAGCGGCGGTCTTCTGCAATCCATGTTGTAAAGCTACTGGCACCTTCTTTAGAGCACTTCATTTCTGTGTTCAGATGGGAATTAGCTGTGTCTCTGGCCAGGGGCGAATCTAAAAGAAAATGAAAGGGGGGGCACCATGATAGGGGAACGGTAACAGTTATACTTAAATGCACCTAAGGCACGCGTGCTCCCAGATAAGGGGTGTGGTATCACAGGAGGCGTGACCTCACAGAATACGCCATCAGGTAATGATTGGCTGTAGGGGCGCATCCAGGTTTATTGCCAATGTTTCACCCTGATGAAAAGGCTGATTGGGCCTTGAAATGCTGGTCACCTGTTCCATTAGTTATGGGAGCCTGGAAGGCACCCCAGCACAATATAATTCTTAAAGTTTTTAGTTGGTGGTGGCAGCTGCAGCATATCTTGTTTTGGGCACTGCGCTGAGACTCAGACTGCAGGACACGAACTGCCCATCTTTGATTAGCAGAAGCAGCATAAGACATCTGCAGGACATCCCTGTCACAATCACACGGGCCACCTTCTCAAAGCTGAGGCTGAGTATGACTACACCTAGCATGGTGGTAAAGGAAGTGGAGGAGGAAGCGCTGGGATTATTGTGCGGTGCAGTGAGGGCTAATGAAGCCTTCTGCGCCATCATAAGTAACAGTCTTACTCGATGCTGGCATTTGAACCCCGCGCCTGGGCTGGACTCTGGCCGGCTGGCAGTGGGGGAGGTAGGTTGCGGTGTGAGCAGGGGGAGGCTGGAGCTGCAGCTCCAGCCTCCCCATTGGTTACCACACGGACTTGCTGTTAGAGCAGCGGCGGGTCCTAGTGCCTGCCGGCTCTTTTATCAAATCTGCAGTAGTGCTGCTGTAATAGCAGTAGTGCTGCTGCTGTTCTCCTTTTGAAAAAAAGAAGTCATAAATGACAGGGGGGGGCACGGGCCCGAGTGCCCCCCCCTGGATCCGCCTATGTCCCTGGTCACTTCATTAATCCTAAGCATTGAATAATTGTACACTTATATGACAATGTAAAACCCTACACATGCATCTTTTCATTTTACGTCCCTGTACTGTATGTTTGTCTTACAGACTATCTTAGTGCTTTATAAATAAGTAAATGATGATGATGGCAAGAGACAATAATAACTGTTATTATTAGACATGTGAGAGGCAACATTTCATTTGTCGCCTCTGGCAGAATAATAACTCGGATCCCCCCTGTCATTATGTTTGGCCTATTATCGCTATTTCGCATTGTTGTATTATACTTTATACATGCACTATCAGTCATGTAGCCGGTGACATAAAACTGCTTTCCTACATTTTAAACAAAGTGTTTTGGGTCTTAAAACAACATTATCCCATTCTTTTATTACACAGTAATAACCTTAATTTTTATGCATGGAAATGTGACAGGCAGTTAAGTAGACAGCTGCAAGAGCCTAGAACAGCGCTAATGCACCATTTGAACGTTAAGCCATCAATTCCAGCCTGTTAACAGAGATCACATATTCCCACAGAAGTGGCGCTGTGAAATATAACACCAAAAAGTGCTAATGAGCATTGGAACTGCAGCTTCTGAAACAGCAGCACATTCATTAATGTATTATTTATGAAACTGTAAACTGAAATAATAAAGGCTGAGTTGTAAATTGTGTTTTCCTCGCATTTCTGCATACCTCGCAGCCATTTCACATAGAATTACAGCTTGTAAAAGAATATTAAAGATTCCACTAACGATTATCTAGATAGAAATTATGTAAAAGACTGTACTGTCACACAATCATGGGGTTGGATGCAAAATATGCGCACTGTCTCCATTTTCTAGTCATTACAGAACTGTAGTGTTTAGAATACAGTAGAACCGGCCTTCCCTCCAAACCCCGATCTTCATGAGCTCTCTTATGCTGGGTACACACCACAGCGACTTGGCGGCATCACATTGACAGAGCGGATTATTCAGGTAATCATATACACTTACCAAGCAGCCGCTCAGTATGTAGGTCCTGTCATGCCCGCCCAGCAGTGATGTCAGTCCCTGCAGCAAGTGTAAGGCGTCCGTACACACAGCCAACATAGGCATGTGCAGCACGTTTTATTAAGGAGTGTAACATTGGAGGGGCGTGTCCAGTACTGCCTATCGGGTGTGTCTAGCACGGCCTATTGGACGTGACTAACACTGCCTGTTGGGTGTGACTAGCACCGCCTATTGGACGTGACTAATACTGCCTATTGGGAGTGACTAGCACCGCTTATAGGACGTGACTAACACTGCCTATTGGGTGTGACTTGCACGGCCTATTAAACGTGACTAATACTGCCTATTGGGTGTGACTAGCACCGATTATAGGACGTGACTAACACTGCCTATTGGGTGTGACTAGCACTGCCTATTGGACGTGACTAACACTGCCTGTTGGGTGTGACTAGCACGGCCTATTGGACGTGACTAACACTGCCTATTTGGTGTGACTAGCACCGCCTATTGGACATGACTAACTGCCTATTGGGTGTGACTAGCACGGCCTATTGGACGTGACTAACACTGCCTATTTGGTGTGACTAGCACCGCCTATTGGACGTGACTAACACAGCCTATTGGGTGTGACTAGCACTGCCTATTGGACGTGACTAACACTGCCTATTGGGTGTGACTAGCACTGCCTATTGGACATGACTAGCACTGTCTATTGGGTGTGACTAGCACGGCCTGTTGGACGTGACTAACACTGCCTATTTGGTGTGACTAGCACCGCCTATTGGACGTGACTAACACTGCCTATTGGGTGTGACTAGCACCACATATTGGCACTTAATGAAAACTAAATAACATAGGGAAGTTGATTAAATAGAGTGTACAGTGAGGGCTGGCAGATGATTATTAAACCCTGGCGTCTGTATGGTGACCGGCGGTCACGTATACCCAACCCAAGTTAACAACTGCTGCAGAGAAGCGTCTCTCTAGAAGCATTGGGACGGGGGCCAGTTCAAAATGTTGCTATGGGGCCCACAAAGTTCTGGCTACGCCCCTGTTTAAAGGCAAATGTTTCAGATGTTTAACCTTGACAAAGGATGTAAATGAAGACATCTGAAACGTTGGCATTTAAATCGGTATATTTATTAAAAAGACCATGGAGTGCTGCCTTTGCAAATCTATCTATTCTATCTATCTATCTATCTATCTATCTATCTATCTATCAAATCTTATTAAAATATTGTTTTTTAAATCATGTATTACTTATATATTCACCCTGCCTGGCCCCCTCCCCCACCTCTTTCCCTGCAGGCAGGCATTTTAAGATAAAAGACAGTGGACACTCGCGCTGCCTGCACGTCTGTAGGAACTGCTGCTGCCTGCCTAAGTGCCAGCCAGGCCAGCCACTGCCAGACAGACTCAGTCTGGGAATATGTTTCTCCGTGACTACTCCAGTCCTCCAAAGAGGAGTAGCACCGCTCCTCCAACTCTTCTCACAGCATGGCCGCACAGGAGTAGAGAGCTGGCTGATTGGTGGGTGCGCTGAGTGACGTCATCTCATCACATTGCACACACATTCACTGGGATGGAGGCGGAGTCAGTGATTGTACTGCGCGTCCCATCCCATGCATTAACACGGTCAGTGCTGAACAGGCTGCTGGCACCATGCGGGGAAATGCTTTTGTTTTTTAATCGATCATGCGAGAGTGTGTTAGAGGGGTGCCGGTCATTAGGGTGTGCCTGTGCACACCTGGTACACCCAGAGCACAAGCCTATGACAGCCAGATGCGCCGATATATCTGCAGAGCCAAAGCGAGATGTCTGTGAACTACGCCATTCACAGACATATTGGGTGTTCATTCCTGCCGACCCGCTAACGATATATCAGCCGCTCGTTCGAACGACCGATGTATCGCCCAGTGTGTACACAGTTTTACATGCTCACCTGCCTACTTTCTCAGAATGTCCAGAACACTTTGGAATTTCTTAAAATACGTTACACATAATATTTTACAGCAAAGCATCAACTTATAATTGTCCTGCTTTGAGTGGGAGTGTCCCGCTTTCATACCCGCGGGCCACAGTGTGTGTGTGTTGGGGGGGGGGGTAACTTTGATTTTGGGGAGTGCGCGCTGCTGCTCTGCAGGTGAGCAGTGGGTGAATAGGTGCCGCGCACATGCATTTACACACTGCAGGGACAGTCTCTGGGGGCATGCCATTATAGTGATGAAATGGGAAGGGAGGGGAGAGGACACCGTGAGGCCATGTCCCCTTTTCGGTACAGATGTCAGCAGCACAAATGTTGGGAGGTATGCATCAATGGACAACCCTAATTAGCAACAACATTGGACTAACCTTTGTACCATCAGTGTGGAAAATGCAGTGTTAGTATATGTGGGACCAGCAATATATTTGGGCCAGTTGGTAGAAGACTGGTGGAAACACTACCTATTATAATGACAAGAATCTCCATCCCTGGGCGATGAGAACCTGTCTTTCTGTTGATAATTACTTATGATTAGAGAATGGCTGAACAGACAGCCTGTCTCTCTGTGTTGCATCTCCTTAGCTGCAGGCAAGCTTGATGGCAAAATAGACCAGTCCATGTGGTTGAGGTCTATGCCAGAAGACACATGTCACCCCAGCAAGACAGGCTTAGCTTATGATGTCATTGTGCATATTGTACAGTCAGGTACTATACATCTCATACATGTATCGGTATGTAAGAGAACTCATCTCCTTTTTACAGTCAGGTACTATAAGTCTTATGCATGGGATTCATTCAGTTTCCTGGCTATCGGGATCCTGGTGGTCAGGATACCGACTCCGGAATCCCGCTGTCGGGATATGGACAGCCGGCTTCCCGTCGCCGGTAAATCATACTGAATCCCTCATACGAGATGTAGTCACGATCCCGGCGATCGGGATCCTGGAAATCAGCATACCGACGCCGGGATCACGGCCGCCAGAATGCTGGCAGGGGGCCGAGGGCAGTAGCGGTTCTTGCCACGGGCAAGCAGGACTTTTGCAAGGGGCGCCGCTGTCCCGAGGCCGCCGCCGCCGTGGCAAGAGCCGTTACTAACTGGGGTGGCGGCGGTGGTGGTTAGGAAAAGGTCCTATCCGCAAAGGGAAACTAGACGCACAGTGAGGTAGCGTCTGGTTTCCCTTCGCAGAGAGCACCTTTCCCTGCTACTGGTGCCTGCCGTGCGGTGCGCCTGACGTCATCGTGCACCGCACGGCAGTTTAGAACAGCCATAGACGCTAGAGGTCATAATTGACCTCTAGTGTCTGTGTGCTCTTATGGGAGCACACAGACACTAGATTGACCTCTAGTGTCTGTATGCTCCCATTGCCAAAGGAAATTTTCACCCTGGGCGCCACAAGGTCTAGAACTGGCCCTGGCCGAGGGCTATTCCCACTCATGGGTGTCCACGACACCCATAGAGTGGGAATAGAACATGTGGCGAGTGCAGCTAGCCCGCAGTGTGGCAAGCGCAGCAAGCCCGCAAGGGGCTTCGTTTCGCTCGCCCCCCTGCCGGCATTCTGATGGCTGGGATCCCGGCGTCGGCATGCGGACTGCCGGGATCCCGATCGCCGGCCTCCCGAACCCAACCCCCTCATACATGTATCAGTTTGTCAGAGAACACATCTCTTCTGTACAGTCAGGTACTATACGTCTCATACATGAACCGGTATGTCAGAGAACTCATCTCCTCTGTACAGTCAGGTACTATACGTCTCATACATGTACCGGTATGTCAGAGAACTCATCACTTCTGTACAGTCATGTACTATACGTCTCATACATGTATCGGTATGTCAGAGAACACATCTCTTCTGTACAGTAAGGTACTATACGTCTCATGCATGTACCGGTATGTCAGAGAACTCATCTCTTCTGTACAGTCAGGTACTATACGTCTCATACATGTACCGGTATGTCAGAGAACTCATCTCCTCTGTACAGTCAGGTACTATACGTCTCATACATGTACCGGTATGTCAGATAACTCATCTCCTCTGTACAGTCAGGTACTATACGTCTCATACATGTACCGGTATGTCAGAGAACTCATCTCTTCTGTACAGTCAGGTACTATATGTCTCATACATGTATCGGTATGTCAGAGAACTCATCTCTTCTGTACAGTCAGGTACTATACGTCTCATACATGTATCGGTATGTCAGAGAACTCATCACTTCTGTACAGTCAGGTACTATACGTCTCATACATGTACCGGTATGTCAGAGAACTCATCTCCTCTGTACAGTCAGGTACTATACGTCTCATACATGTATCGGTATGTCAGAGAACTCATCTCTTCTGTACAGTCAGGTACTATACGTCTCATACATGTATCGGTATGTCAGAGAACACATCTCTTCTGTACAGTCAGGTACTATACGTCTCATACATGTATCGGTTTGTCAGAGAACACATCTCTTCTGTACAGTCAGGTACTATACGTCTCATACATGTATCGGTATGTCAGAGAACTCATCTCCTCTGTACAGTCAGGTACTATACGTCTCATACATGTACCGGTATGTCAGAGAACTCATCTCTTCTGTACAGTCAGGTACTATACGTCTCATACATGTATCGGTTTGTCAGAGAACACATCTCTTCTGTACAGTCGGGTACTATACGTCTCATACATGTATCGGTTTGTCAGAGAACTCATCTCTTCTGTACAGTCAGGTACTATACGTCTCAGACATGTACCGGTATGTCAGAGAACTCATCTCTTCTGTACAGTCAGGTACTATACGTCTCATACATGTATCGGTTTGTCAGAGAACTCATCTCTTCTGTACAGTCAGGTACTATACGTCTCATACATGTATCGGTTTGTCAGAGAACACATCTCTTCTGTACAGTCAGGTACTATACGTCTCATACATGTACCGGTATGTCAGAGAACTCATCTCTTCTGTACAGTCAGGTACTATACGTCTCATACATGTATCGGTATGTCAGAGAACTCATCTCTTCTGTACAGTCAGGTACTATACGTCTCATACATGTACCGGTATGTCAGAGAACTCATCTCTTCTGTACAGTCAGGTACTATACGTCTCATACATGTACCGGTATGTCAGAGAACTCATCTCCTCTGTACAGTCAGGTACTATACGTCTCATACATGTACCGGTATGTCAGAGAACTCATCTCTTCTGTACAGTTAGTCAGTTACTATAAGTCTCATGTCACAGAACTCCTCTCGGCTGTGTAGATACTGGTGCAGCAAAAGATCATATTTGTGCTGTCCAGGTCCAGGATAAACTAAATTTTATAAGTCAACAGCACTAAGAGATCAAGGTCTGGAGAGCATGGAGAAAAGACAGCCTGGCACGTCGTGTCACTGCTACAATGTGTTCACCTGAGGGAGACATCTCAGTGAACCCTTTTTACTCCTGTCTGAATTTATTTTAAATATATTTGTCAATGAGCCAGAAGAAGCAGTGTTTTCTGACCCTGCACAGTGGGTCAGCCAGACTACACCAGCCTGCTTGTTTACATGTATGTCATGCCATTTAATGGCGTAGTCCACATTATGCTTATCTGCGCAGAGTATTTAAGGAAACGTCATTATTTCGCCAAGAGAACAGATCTATACAGCTCTTTACTCTGCTTAAGATGAGCAGGAAATGTTTTGCACAAGATGCTGCTGTTTGTAATAATAAATACAAGTAATATGGATTTTGTTCAGGAGAATGTCTCATTTGGGTGGCATTATTCTATCTGAGTTTATGGGTGATGCATGCTATGTCTGATGGTACGGTAAAAACGTAAGCTTGGCAAATAGATGCCAGCAATACAACCATTTCTTACGCATCTCGCAACCACCAACTTTGCAGATTTTTCCTTGCATCCTATAGAGGTGCGCAGGAATGTGCGGTGTAGCTTTCTGTCAATAACATTGATTTTTGCACCTGTAGCTTGTAACTGCACATCACCACTAACTGAATACAGGCCAAAAAACTAACTAATATGTATGTGGTCTGCACAACATAACTATACAATGACCATGCACACGACTCAAAAGCTATTCTTTTTGTGAGGCTTGTAGGTATGGCCTAACTCTGGGGAAGGCAACTGAACTGATGGCACTCCAGCTGCTGTGAAGCTAAATACCCCAGTATGCCCTGCCACAACTTATGGCACTCCAGCTGCTGTAGAACTAAATACCCCAGTATGCCCTGCCACAACTTATGGCACTCCAGCTGCTGTGGAACTAAATACCCCAGTATGCCTTGCCACAGTTTTAGCATATCCTGACAGGAAAACAGTGGTAGTGCATGCTGGGAGATGTAGTTCCCTAGCAGCTGGAGTGCTACAGGTTGCCTACCCCTGGACTAACTATTCAGCATGGCCATGGCAGGCTGTGGCTGTATCTGGATGTAGCCCAGATGTGGTCGGAGCAAATGGACCATTTAGTCCTGATTTTAAACCAGGACTACTGATAAATATGACCATACTGTATAACACTCTTGGCGGGATGTATTAACATACATCGCCGCGATGTTGATCAACATCGCAATGCAGTTACGGAGGTCCCCCAAGATACCTGTGAGGTGGTGTGCGGGGGGTCTCTGTCACCTCCCAGGGGTCTCCACACTGCCCGCACGCCAGGAAGCTGCAGCAGTAGGCTGTCCGCGGCGCCTCCTCCTCCCCCCTGCAGCCGGAAGGACCTCCGGCTGCGTTGCTAGGGGGAGGAGGAGTTTACCTTCCGGATCCAGGCTGCCTGGAGGAAGGTATGCCGGGGGGGAGGTGAGTCGACATCTGCGGCAGATGCGACGGGTTGCAGCGGCCAGCGATAAGAAGCCCATAGGCTTCTATGGGGTATCGCCATCCAAGGCGATACCCCATAACCACAAGGATGGCGATACCCTGGGTGGCGAAAACCCGGTGGCTGGGTCTTAGTACATTTGAAAATGGGGGTTTTACCGCATTTTTCCCTTAGGGCATCCCACCCTCTATGTCTACATACAGGGGAGGAGGGACACTAGAATGGGTTGGAATGTTTGCAGTGAGTGCCAAAAATACTTTCTGGCTCTGAATTAACTCATGCTCCCTCCCTAATATTCCAGGGCATCTATTCCATGAGGCAGCAACTATAGTTCTCCTTCACTACAGGCAAATGTCAGTGCACCGTGACATCCTCCTATCTTGTACTAATCTGCAGTTACTACAGGTTTTATATATGCGGGTGGATGTATCGCCAGGTTCACACTGGGTATTGTTTATTTGTTTTTATTACAAATGGATATATATGTTTACATGTTTAGTGTCTGAGCCACATGCACGAAAACAAGGGAACACCCACAGCGGCTAATCCCTGTTATTTTTGGATTGAAGTAATGTATTGTGCTGACAGCTGTGAATAGGACGATTAGTGCACCCAGTAGAGGAATTAAGTCGTTTATTTTTAAAATAGAGACATTATCGCCCATCTGTTCCTCTTATGTATTGATATATTATGTTGTACACAGATAAGGACAACTCATTATCTGTCACTTACGGCGGCATAGATGAGACAATATGGCCACTGGTGGCCTTTCTTTACACAGTTGGAAAATGGGAACCTGTTCTATTGAATATCCTTTACAATAAAAAAGAAGAAACACTCACATATATATTTTATTTGTCTAACTTAAATTGTTAACTTGATGACTGTTTTTATCTTATTCTTATCATTTCCTACATGAAAGAGGACCTGTCACATTAGAGGTAACAGTGCAGCACAACTGTAATGTAAGATAGAGTACCCTTTGTAAAGTTTGTTACAAGGGTTGTTCTGCACAAGATTGCAATGGTTTAGAACATTTGGCGCTTTTGGCTTGCTCTGCAGCAGCGCTATTACATGGTGGTGGCAAAGGTTGTATGACTGCAGCCACATACTGACAGACACAGGTCACTAATACACTGTGTGGTGTAATAATGCAGATGTGCAAGGTAAGTGCTGCTTAACAGTTGTGCATATTGCTAATACTACACGGGTGGATCAATAAGTAAAGTAACAAGACCTCTCACGTGTGTAGTGTTCTAACTTTCCTGGTACTAATGACCTCCGGGAGATGCGGGTGGGCGGTGACGAGGGTGGGGCTGAGATAATTACATCATTAAGCCCCACCTATTCACCAGGAAAAGTTCACAACTGGTTAATATTTGCAAAGGGGGTGGAGCTAAAATGATGCAATTAGCGTATAATTGCATCATTAGGCTCCGCCCTCTCCGCCAGTCCGCTATTTTGCTGTGGTTTTTCACCACATTCTGCACATTTCACTAGGAAGTGGGAGGTGTGCCCACTCTTCCGGGGCTGCGGGGGACTACTTGAAAAACCAGGTGTCTCCCGCCGAATCCGGGACAGTAGGTAAGTATGGTGTAAGTGTCTCTGGGTTTATGTGCGCCTGACGTTAACCTAGCACACATGATAATGGAACGAAGCCGGGTGCATCTTGTGATGTGCACCTCTCATATGGCTGTAAATATCAGATTTTTAGGGATGGAGTTTCAGAGCGTTGTTTATAAATGCACATTCATCCATGCTTATGTTCTAGAAACTACAGCAAACTCCATCAACTATCAGCTCATTTTCCCAACACTGATAATACAAACATATCCTGCAAATCCAATGTTTATCACCATAATAACAAAACCCAATTGCAGTAACTGAGTGGCACAGAAAGGTAGCTCTGTTATTAAATGCATCCAACCTCTGTAAGACACCCCGGGGAGTCATTCACCTCCAGGTGAATTCCGCCAACGATCGCTAATACTGAAAACAGTGTAAATAAGTTATGTCCCATTTTTATTATAACGGTTGTTTCCAAGACTGTCCATTCTTCACTGGCCGATACACAGCTTAGTGCTGTATGTACTTAATCACACAAAAGCCTGGGATTGAGTTTTCCACAGCAACCTGCAGCAGTTGCCTGAAATTTATGCCCATGTCTGGAAGATTAGACAAGTTTGCATTAAATGATTAGTTGTAAGAGGCTTAGGGTTCAAAACAGCATATGTGTTGTATGGCAAACAATGGCCTGCTTTTACTATAACATCACACTACATATACCTTCCAGTTACACTAAACTAGGGGGGTAACTCAGAGCTGATCGCTGGGCTGCTAATTTTGCTGTGCTGCGATCAGATAGTCTCCAGAGGGAGTGTAAATTCACCGTGCAAGTGTACGATCCCATGTGTAGCTGAGCTGCGAAAATCCACTGTGTGCAGTCTCTGCGCAGCCCAGGACATACTCCTCCAGTGTGATGAGAACAGGCTGATCGGGGCCGGAGCTGACATCAGACACCCTCCCTGAAAACGCTTGGCAATGCCTGTGTTTTTTGTAAACTCCCTGTAAATGCTCAGTTGCCACCCACGAATGGCCTCTTCCTGTCAATTACCTTGCGACTGCCCATGCGATCGGATTTTTCACACCATCCCGTCGCTGACCGGCGATGCCCGTTGTTGTTGTACGATGTGCGTGCGCACTGCAGGGAATACGCATGCGCAGTTAGGATCTGATCGCCCGTTGTGCGATACCGCACACCAGTGATCAGATCTGAATTACCCCCCAGGTCTTTAGGGCCTAATTCAGAACTGATCACAGCAGCAAATTTGTTAGCTAATAGGCAAAACCATGTGCACTGCAGGGGAGGCAGATATAACATGTGCAGAGAGAGTTAGATTTGGGAGGGTTATTTTGTTTCTGTGCAGGGTAAATGCTGGCTGCTTTATTTTTACACTGCAATTTAGATTTCAGTTTGAACACACCACACCCAAATCTAACCCTCTCTGCACATGTTATATCTGCCCCCCCTGCAGTGCACATGGTTTTGCCCATTAGCTAACTAATTTGCTGCTGCGATCAGTTCTGAATTAGGCTCTAAGGGGGACATTTACTAAGCAGTGATACGAGCGGAGAAGTCAGCCAGTGGAGAAGTGCCCCATCAACCAACCAGCAGCTCTGTATCATTTTATAGTATGCAAATTATAGATGTTACTTAAGTGCTGATTGGATGCCATGGGCAGCTTCTCCACTGGCTCACTTCTCCGCTCTTATCACTGCTTAGTAAATGTCCACCTTAGTCTGTAATTCCCTACCGCAACCCATATAGTGTAGCAAAAGTAACAGGCTTGTTTATCAGTGCATACTGTACATTGGTTGACTGTATTTTACCAAACCCAATATAAAACACTTCTATCTAGGCTATCATAAAAACTACATCAACATATCTCCAACCTTTCCACTCTGCACAAGATCTGCATCTCTCATTCACACGCATTACCTGCTCCCAATCACGGTTACAGGACTTTTTCTTGCTGCACCCAGTCCGTGGAATGCCCACCCACACAAATTGTCTCAGTGCCCCCTCAAATCTGGCGCCTGGGGCTAGAATGTTGAAATGGCTCAACATGACTCAACAAGTTCACACTGTCAACAACTGAGATGTCACCATGTGAAATATCATCATTCGGAAAATGCCAACGGTTATGTTTGGGGCGCCGCCAGGAGGGTTAGGCTGCGGGGGGAGGTTAGAGTTAGGCACTAGAGTAAGGGGTAGGGGCTGGGGTCTGGGATAGGGACATAATACTCACCAGAACCACCACTCATTCAGAGGTCTGTGCTGGAAGTGACGGTCACATGACCACTTGGACCTGGGAATTACGCTGGAGCCACTGCAGCCATCAGGACCAGGTAAGTGACTTCTTGGCCACCATGGACGTTATTACAAAATGCTATCATGCCGTCATGTCATCTATGTAAACATGATGAATGTCTCGGTTGACAGGCTAAGCATGTTGACACGCTGCACGACAACATTCCCATGTCCACTAGATGCATGTCTACATGATAACTGTCCACCTAATATACCATACCTACAGTAGAGGATTTCCCACTAGGCCTGTGAGGCACGTGCCTAGGGGCGGGCACTTGCTGGGGGACGGCACACCAGGCTGATCATTTTTTTGTATATTATATTTAGCAAATGACGGGGGTGGGACAATGGGCAGCAAACTGTGGTTGAGTTGGCAGTAGGGTGAGGCTGGGGCTGCTTTGGTGGTCTCTTAAGCATCCAGACTGGCACCTGAAATGAAGGGAGCAGTGACGTGATGGGCGGCCAATAATGTGCATAGGGGCAGCCTGACCCCTAAATCCGGCCCTACATACCCACCCATGACAAGTATCCCTTAACATTCCTTTACTTGTGCTAGACAGACTCCAAATGGGTGCAGCATAATTCCCCCAAGGAAACCCCTGGCTGATCTTTGCATGAAGAATTGCAACCACTGCTCTTTTGTGATTATGCAGCGTTGCACTTAACAGCAGACTCTCAAAACAGCCCTTCAGATTGTAAATCTCATCAGGTTTAGCTTTTACCTTTCTAATCTCCATTTATCTTGAATTAGGGGAACAGAAGAGCCACTATTGGTTTGTTGAACGTGTAGCTACTTTTTAATGGTAACATTGAATTGCTTAAAAAAATGTAGATGGCTAGGAGAAGGCAACTTGTAATTTAGGTTTATTGGTCCTGTAATATGAATCAGTATAGGTCAGATGAGAGCAGACTGGTTCTCATCTATGTCACTGACTATATATTGCTTGCTAAGCTGCAGCCCAGAGAGCTCTCAGTTTCCTGTTCATTACATTTAACTAGCTGCCTAATAGCACACTGGGCAATGTCTTCTACGCTAGAGGTAAATCTCATATATGACAACAGCATTCCGTTAGCATATTGCGCTAAATACTTTATGCATATAAACATTAGTGTTGTGTGAGAGTAAATTAACATAATACCCTGAAGGGCTGTAAAAAGCTATCTGAATAGAAATGTTGTAATATATAAATGAAGGAAACATAGTTTTACCTTCCCTGAATGAGGCGATGCGGATCCCATTAATGCAACAGTATTCCTTATGGCCATGCTGTTATGTCACATTAGCAGATAGCCGCCCATCCTTTATCTTTCAACTTATATATTGAAATCTCCTGCCTGCGACCAAGCTTTGCAATGTTTGATATATATACAGTTTCATTTGTATACTACACGAACCCTTCCATGTTATATTGACTTTATGTGTAAATATAGAGAAGCAAGTAATATAACTGTACACAGGTTTTTCTGTGTGATAAAAGTACATTGTTGGATAATATACCCAATTCCTGAACTAACATACAATTGAACACATTTAAATAATAATTCTACCTGAAACTTCTAAAAAAAAATGTTAATTACCTTTATTTCTGCTTCATCCAACTGTTACGTTCCTGTTGTGTCTAATGTCCCGGAATTGGTGATGGGCTCTACAGCACACACTTGGGGGTCTTTTTTCTAAGGCGCTGGGTATGGGATGCTGGCGGCCGGGATCCCAGTGGTCAGCATACCAACACCCGGTCGCTAGAATGCTGGCAGGGAAGCGAGCGCAATTAAGCCACTTTGCAGGCTCGCTGCGCTTGCCAAGCTGCAGGCCTGGTGGCTCGATGAGCTCACCACAGATTCTATTCCCACTTTATGGGTGTCGTTGGCACAACCGCAAGTGGGAATATCCCCTGTTAGCCGGGATTCCGGCTGGCGGCATTGTCAGTGATCGGGATTCCGGCATCGGTATCCTGACTGCCGGAATTCCGACCGCCGACAATGTAACTACATCCCTTACATTGGATGGGTAGCATATAGGGTAGGTATCTTGCCAGCCCCAGTCTAAGAGGCAGATGTACTTGGATGGAGATAAAGCGGACGGAGCTAAAGTCCCAACCAACCAGCTCCTGTTATTTTTCAAACATGGCAGTTAGGAGCTGATTGGCTGGTACTTTATCTCCTTCCACTTTATCTCTCTCCAAGTACATCTGCTTCTTAGTCCGGGGTTGGCAAGATACCTACCCTGTATGCTACCCATCCAATCCAGGTACATGAAACTCATGGGGAAGAAGCACTGACACCCCTGTACAAGGGTTTCTGCAGAATCACCAGATCAAGAACTTTTTGCTATTTTATGTTATCCACTTCCACCTAAAACATTTTTTTTGTACTTTGTGTGACATCAGCCTTTAGATATATTAGATATACATTGTCCACAAGTCTGATTGTATTTCAATGTTCGTCATCATCATCCTCATCACCATCATCAATGTCGTTATTATATACATGTATAAGGTGCCACAAATTTCGGCAGAACGGGACAGTCCGATTCAGGATGCAGAACACATTCATTAATAATAAGTACTTAGCACTGTAAGCTATAATAAATCTGGATATAAAGTACACTTGCATCAACAGAGGTTTAAATATACAAAAAATAACAGACTTGCAATATAAACGTAACCAAAAAGCTTTTCAGACAAACAGCACAGAGAACCAGACAATAAACATTGTACCATAACACAAAGTTATTGACGTGACTGATGTTCAATGCATCATTGTGTTATGCATTGTTAGTTGTCGGGTTTAAGGTTGGGGTTTTGTTCTGTGTGGTTTAAAACTACAGTGTATAATGGTATACCAAATGATGGAGCACATTCCGATTGTACAGACAGAAGGTACTGCTTATGTGCTTTTGAACTTGAAATTTGAACTACGAATGGCCTTGATCGGCAGGCATATATATATATGGTGTTCTTCAGATTATAATACAGAATTTGTATATATATATACTGCCTTTTAAACCACAGAAAAGAGTCAGCATATGTGATGAAAAAAGCCACGTCAGCGTGAATAATGGACGAATAGGGATGGAGGAGGCGGTTGCAAGATCTGAACAAAGACTGAGATTAAACTCATAAAGCAGCATATGGACTGGGTATAAAAAAATAAAAAAGCATGTTTATTCACTGGAGGGACTGGTTAATGGAGACTGCCAGCACGTTGCCATGGAAACACTGACTGTTGGCGCTGAACCATCTCATACCTTATCCAATACATTCCTGGCTGTTGGTAGTAGTCCAAAGACCCTGATCTCTTGATGGAAAAACCGTGGTCCAGCTGAGATGAAAGAAATGGGGGCAACTCAGTGGATCATCATTTTGCTAGAAAGACTATATTCCACATGACCCTTTTATACAGTGTAGTACAGCTTCCGGTCTAATCCCTTCAGTGACGACCATAAACCCAAGGACACCCACTGAAGGCTTAATTAACCTGTAACTGTCTATGTCATTCTTACAGTAATAACAAATAAATATTGCCTGGGTTTTATTGGCGCATTTGGGTATTCTCTATATTAAACTTATTACCTTTATACAAACCAGTAAACGCCACAAAAATCACCAAAATGTGCTGAGTGGGAGTATAAGGTATTGAGGCCCCCATTTATCAAAAATGGAGAGTGATAAATTTCACGGTGATAAATTACCAGCCAATCAGCTCCTAACTTCCATGTCACAGGCTGTGTTTGAAAAATGGCAGTTAGGAGCTGGTTGGTTGGTACTTTATCACAGTGCTATTTATCCCTCTCCAAGGCTTGATAAATCTGGGGCTTAACATGTAGTAATGTAGTATATATAGGTGGGATCTCTGTATAGGTAACCTCTTATCCAGACATTTGTGAAAATGTTGCCTTGTTCTTTGCAATACTGTCACATACAGAGACCGGTACCGTGAGGAGCGGTGCTACATCTAATTAGGCAGAGAATGCTATGTGCTTTTCACATAGCATTTAGCACATTTTACGCACAGTGATGCAAATAAGTACATACAGTATGTATGCTCCTCTTACTGCAATGCAGCATGCTACAACACGGATTGCTGACCGGCGTGCCAGGCTGTGACTAATCGCAGGAATCAATGAAACGATCGCCGACTGCAAATAATCGCAGCCTGGCACGCCATGCAACATGCCATATCGCAGTAAGATGAACATGGCTACATCTGTATACTTATTCTATATAGCCTACTTATTATTTCATCCCACTTTGGATTTATTTTTCTTCTTCAATTCTGAATTCAAGATCATTATTATATTTTCTGACACTCATGTAACACTGTGATTGTATTTCATGACGTTGAATATTATTATTGCTACTATATGTTCTCAATTCAAAGTCCCACTATAATACCTAAACCAGTGTCCTTTTATTATACATCAATATAATAGGTGATAGATTGCATGTAAAAGATTAAACTACATTTCTGTCATCAAAAAATATACATAAAAATGTGTTTGTTTTTTGGGGTTAATTTAGGGGGTCACGTAGGGTTAGTAGCCCTGACTGCAGGATAGTAGCCCTGACACCAGGTTAGTAACCCTGAAGTGCATCCCTGGTATTAGTGGTGCTTTGTTTGTAAATTCTATCGTAATTACAAATGTTCCTGTGTCTTGAGAATTTTGTCTTTTTACAAAATAGATTAAACAGATATATGTAATATATTAAAGCAAATATGCACATTCTTGTGATTAACCCTATGCATGGCATCGCTAATTCAGTGTCAACCAAAAGGTTAATAGAAAATGTAGCTCTTTGTCTAGACAGCAGCATGTGCTATGATGGTTTGATGCTGCCACCTACTGGCCAAATGCACAATAAGCCTGAAAATGTACTACAGAAATGTATGTACAGTATTTTGCCGTTATAATAATTATAAAAATATATGAATATATTGTATACTTACAGAGACCGTTCTGTTAAATATGAGAACTAGAAGCAAAGCAATAGCAGCTAATCTTAGCCAAACTGGGACGGGCAGCGCTAATCCCCAAGATTTTATTCAGCAGTTGCTGTTTATTTTTTTTTAAACAACAATATATACAAATAAGGAAAGGTAAAAGACCAACTGTTAAGGTGGGTACACATTTGACGATTGAACATCATTCGCGAAGGAAACCGGCGGCGTGGTCAGCATCAGCAAAGTGCATACATACTTGCTAATGGCGGCGACAACAAACGACGGCATGGAGGGGGGCATGGTCCATGCATTCAGCAGCATGGCATCGCTAGCCACAGCCTTAGATCTTCTTGCATGCACAAAAGATCGAGACTGTTGCTAACAACCGGCGGGTGCGCGCATCGACATCATTCTCTTGCATACACATGGAACTATGTAAACGAATGGTCGTTCCATTTGATTGGGAGCCACCACATCATTTGTTCTATCGTTCCGTGTGTGTGCACCTTTACCCATATGGGTAGGGGGGCACACAGATCTGCAAGAAAGATCTGCCTTTCAGCACTCCGGTATGGGTCGTTGTGTAGACACAACTTAGGTCGACAGTCATTAGGTCGAACCTGGAAGGTCGACATGCATTAGGTCGACAGGGACAATAGGTCGACGTGGTCATTAGGTCGACATGTACTAGGTCAACAGGTCAAAAGGTCGACATGGTTTTTTAAACTTTGTTTGCGTTTTCTTCATACAGTGACGGGGAACATCAATTAGTGCACCGTGTCCCCTCGCATGGCTCGCTTCGCTCGCCATGCTTCGGGCAAGGTGCCTTGCTCCGCTACCGCTTCGCTCGGCACAGTTTACCGTTCCAATCGTAGTCCATGTGGATGGATAAGTATGAAAAAAATTGAAAAACTCATGTCGACATTTTGACCTGTTGACCTAGTACATGTCGACCTAATGGCCACGTCGACACGTTGACCATGCCGACCTAATTCATGTCGACCTTCAGTAGTCGACCTAATGACTGTCGTCCGAACGACCGTATCCCCAACACTCATAGATCCATTGTGTGATAGGTCAGATACTGTATGTGAGAGCTGGCAAAAGGAGATATTTCAGATGGGTTAAAGAATGAAAAATAAACACATAAATAATAAAGAAACGAAAAAAAAAATAAGATTTTACTTACCGATAAATCTATTTCTCGGAGTCCGTAGTGGATGCTGGGGTTCCTGAAAGGACCATGGGGAATAGCGGCTCCGCAGGAGACAGGGCACAAAAAGTAAAGCTTTTTCAGATCAGGTGGTGTGCACTGGCTCCTCCCCCTATGACCCTCCTCCAGACTCCAGTTAGGTACTGTGCCCGGACGAGCGTACACAATAAGGGAGGATTTCGAATCCCGGGTAAGACTCATACCAGCCACACCAATCACACCGTACAACCTGTGATCTAAACCCAGTTAACAGTATGATAACAGCGGAGCCTCTGAAAGATGGCTTCCTTCAACAATAACCCGAATTAGTTAACAATAACTATATACAATTTATGCAGATAATCCGCACTTGGGATGGGCGCCCAGCATCCACTACGGACTCCGAGAAATAGATTTATCGGTAAGTAAAATCTTATTTTCTCTATCGTCCTAGTGGATGCTGGGGTTCCTGAAAGGACCATGGGGATTATACCAAAGCTCCCAAACGGGCGGGAGAGTGCGGATGACTCTGCAGCACCGAATGAGAGAACTCCAGGTCCTCCTTAGCCAGAGTATCAAATTTGTAAAATTTTACAAACGTGTTCTCCCCTGACCACGTAGCTGCTCGGCAAAGTTGTAATGCCGAGACCCCTCGGGCAGCCGCCCAAGATGAGCCCACCTTCCTTGTGGAGTGGGCCTTTACAGATTTAGGCTGTGGCAGGCCTGCCACAGAATGTGCAAGTTGGATTGTGCTACAGATCCAACGAGCAATCGTCTGCTTAGACGCAGGAGCACCCATCTTGTTGGGTGCATACAATATAAACAACGAGTCAGATTTTCTGACTCCAGCTGTCCTTGCAATATATATTTTTAATGCTCTGACAACGTCCAGTAACTTGGAGTCCTCCAAGTCACTTGTAGCCGCAGGGACTACAATAGGCTGGTTCAGATGAAATGCTGACACCACCTTAGGGAGAAAATGCGGAC
The DNA here is from genome assembly GCF_028390025.1 of Pseudophryne corroboree. NCBI lineage: Eukaryota > Metazoa > Chordata > Amphibia > Anura > Myobatrachidae > Pseudophryne > Pseudophryne corroboree. The sequence continues at coordinate 149,374,385 of NC_086445.1, forward strand.
GAGTCCGCAGTTCTGCCCTGTCCGAATGGAAAATCAGATATGGGCTTTTGTAAGATAAAGCTGCCAATTCTGACACTCTCCTGGCAGAAGCCAGGGCTAGAAGCATGGTCACTTTCCAAGTGAGATATTTCAAATCCACCTTATTTAGTGGTTCAAACCAATGAGATTTTAGAAAATCCAAAACCACATTGAGATCCCACGGTGCCACTGGAGGCACCACAGGGGGCTGTATATGCAGCACTCCCTTAACAAAGGTCTGGACTTCAGGGACTGAAGCCAATTCTTTTTGAAAGAAAATCGACAGGGCCGAAATTTGAACCTTAATAGATCCCAATTTGAGACCCATAGACAATCCTGATTGCAGGAAATGTAGGAATCGACCCAGTTGAAATTCCTCCGTCGGAGCACTCCGATCTTCGCACCACGCAACATATTTTCGCCAAATTCGGTGATAATGTTGCACGGTTACTTCCTTCCTTGCTTTAATCAAAGTAGGAATGACTTCTTCCGGCATGCCTTTTTCCTTTAGGATCCGGCGTTCAACCGCCATGCCGTCAAACGCAGCAGCGGTAAGTCTTGAAACAGACAGGGACCCTGCTGAAGCAAGTCCCTCCTTAGAGGTAGAGGCCACGGATCTTCCGTGATCATCTCTTGAAGTTCCGGGTACCAAGTCCTTCTTGGCCAATCCGGAACCACTAGTATCGTTCTTACGCCTCTTTGCCGTATAATTCTCAATACTTTTGGTATGAGAGGCAGAGGAGGAAACACATACACCGACTGGTACACCCAAGGCGTTACCAGCGCGTCCACAGCTATTGCCTGCGGATCTCTTGACCTGGCGCAATACCTGTCCAGTTTTTTGTTGAGGCGAGACGCCATCATGTCCACCATTGGTCTTTCCCAACGGGTTACCAGCATGTGGAAGACTTCTGGATGAAGTCCCCACTCTCCCGGGTGAAGATCGTGTCTGCTGAGGAAGTCTGCTTCCCAGTTGTCCACTCCCGGGATGAACACTGCTGACAGTGCTATCACATGATTCTCTGCCCAGCGAAGAATCCTTGCAGCTTCTGCCATTGCACTCCTGCTTCTTGTGCCGCCCTGTCTGTTCACATGGGCGACTGCCGTGATGTTGTCCGACTGGATCAACACCGGTTTTCCCTGAAGCAGAGGTTCTGCCTGGCTTAGAGCATTGTATATTGCTCTTAGTTCCAGAATGTTTATGTGAAGAGACGTTTCCAGGCTTGTCCATACTCCCTGGAAGTTTCTTCCTTGTGTGACTGCTCCCCAGCCTCTCAGGCTGGCGTCCGTGGTCACCAGGATCCAATCCTGTATGCCGAATCTGCGGCCCTCCAATAGATGAGGACTCTGCAACCACCACAGAAGAGACACCCTTGTCCTTGTGTCACAATCCTGACTGTAGGTTTTATATTTGGTGACTTACCCCTGCCATCTGTCCTGGATCCTGTGTCTTTTCACTCACGGAGTTAAACAGCTTGTCAGTTTTCCTGAGTTCTCTGCCTGAGAGGTAATAGGTAATCAGCTCCACCTGTGGTGATCTCCTGTGTGAGGCTGAATTCAGTAATCTAAAAGCAAGCATCCTGTGTGTTGCAGAAGTCCAGGCTTCAGTGTTCTCTTGGCCTGCTAGGCCTCATTCTACATCACAGCCTTGGCTAGAGTAGTCACATGACAGTGACATCACCTAATCCTGCCCACCAATCATCAAGGACCAGGAAGTATAAATCAGGAGGCTGAGTTGTAATCTGGGCCAGTTCCTTATGTCACATACAGCCTTGTGTGGGTCTTAAGCTGAGCTCCCTAAAGGTAACCTTTGTACCTAAGTTCCTGTGGAAACTCTGCTCCCTTGTTACCGTTTGGTTTACTTGTGTGTTGCCATTTGATTTCACCATTTCCCTGAGTCTCAATGTAAAGGTACAGCTGCAATGTTTCGTCTTAAAGGCACAGTACTGAATTCCGTGTTCTCCCCTGAAAACCACAGCTGTCGTGTTTCAGTTTTACTGCTGTTGTAGTTGGGATCTCCAGGGCTCAGTACCTCGTGCCTCAGCATCTCCGTGCCTCAGCACCTCCGTGCTCTCAGCATCTCCGTGCCTCAGCATCTCCGTGCCTCAGCATCTCCGTGCCTCAGCACCTCCGTGCTCCCAGCATCTCCGTGCCTCAGCATCTCCGTGCCTCAGCACCTCCGTGCTTCCAGCATCTCTGTGCCTCGGTACCTCCGTGCCTCAGTACCTCCGTGCCTCAGCACCTCCGTGCTTCCAGCATCTTCGTGCCTCAGTACCTCCGTGCCTCAGCACCTCCGTGCTTCCAGCATCTTCGTGCCTCAGTACCTCCGTGCCTCAGCACCTCCGTGCTTCCAGCATCTTCGTGCCTCAGTACCTCCGTGCCTCAGCACCTCCGTGCTTCCAGCATCTCCGTGCCTCAGTACCTCCGTGCTTCCAGCACCCCCGTGCCTCAGTACCTCCGTGCCTCAGTACCTCCGTGCCTCAGTACCTCCGTGCTTCCAGCACCTCAGCATCTCCGTGACTCAGCACCTCAGTGCCTCAGTACCTCCGTGCCTCAGTACCTCCGTGCCACAGCACCTCCGTGCCACTGCACCTCCGTGCCTCAGTACCTCCGTGCCACAGCATCTCCGTGCTTCCAGCACCTCCGTGCCTCAGCACCCCTACGCACCCCAGTGTCTCTACGCACCCCAGTGCCTCCACGCACCTCAGTGCCTCCACGCACCTCAGTGCCTCCACGCACCTCAGTGCCCGCAAGCACCTCAGTGTCCGCAAGCACCTCAGTGTCCGCAAGCACCTCAGTGTCCGCAAGCACCTCAGTGTCCGCAAGCACCTCAGTGTCTCCAAGCACCCCGTGCCCTTTAACACAATTATACCTGGTATTCTTCACTGATTCATCAGTGCCTTTCCAGTTCTGTCTTTCAGGAGACCTTCAGCATGCCTCCTGTCTGCCGACCTAATCCTGCATGAGGAGAACCTAGATTCGGCCATCTCTGCTGCGGTTCCTCTTCCCAGTCACCGGAGGAAACCCAGAGTCCACAGCATTTCCAAACCAGGTCAGTGGTAGTATTCACATAATCCTCCAGTCGCCCGCACAGACTTCACTACACCGGGTTCACAAAAACCTCAGTCATGACAGTAGGAACTGGCCCCATGGACCCGGCCGAAAGTGTTAGTCTGACGCATGACCTCCTAAGCAATATTGCAGGACGCTTGGAAGGTCTGGAGTCGACTCAGCATCGATTGGCACAGTGTCTGCAGCGGAATTCGTCCTCCAGAGATTCTATGACCTTCTGCTCTAAGACTCCTGACCAACTGCAGATTTTCTACCAGATGTTACTACAGTTACAAGAACTTTTGTCTAGTATTCTCTCTGTGATGCCTGATCTCCTCAGGAATACTACCAACGTTGTTGATCCTGTTTTGTCCCATCCAGTTAATAGAGTCTCTTCCTCTGCGCAAGGGAAAGTTTTTCATCAGAGCTATCCACGGCCCAAGCTCTCTGAAGCTGAACGTCAGCGGCGTAAGGAGCTACATCTCTGTCTTTACTGTGGAAATTCTGGTCATTTTGTTAAAGACTGCATTCTTCGCAAGCCAGGTAATAGTGACAAATCTCAGTATCATAGTGCTCATGTCTACAAGTCATCCACAGTATCCGATTCTTCTGCTGCTGACGGGGGTATCAAGAAGGCTACTCTTCTGAGAGAGACTCAAATTTATGACTGGGGTCCGGTGGTTAAAAGACCTTATCCCAAGTTGGGTGTCCAGAGAAGAATGTTCAAGCCATTTACAGTCACAGAGGAGTCCGTGTCCACAGACCCAGGAGGGGCGTTTTCAGAGCGTCCAGCCCCAGGAGGGGCGTCTTCAGAGCGTCCAGCCCCAGGAGGGGCGTCTTCAGAGCGTCCAGCCCCAGGAGGGGCGTCTTCAGAGCGTCCAGCCCCAGGAGGGGCGTCTTCAGAGCGTCCAGCCCCAGGAGGGGCGTCTTCAGAGCGTCCAGCCCCAGAGAGTCTTCAGAGTGCTTCCCAGCCAGTGAGTCTTCAGAGTGCTGCCCAGCCAGAGAGTCTTCAGAGTGCTGCCCAGCCAGAGAGTCTACAGAATGCTGCCCAGCCAGAGAGTCTACAGAATGCTGCCCAGCCAGAGAGTTTACAGAGTGCTGCCCAGCCAGAGATTCTACAGAGTGCTGCCCAGCCAGAGATTCTACAGAGTGCTGCCCAGCCAGAGATTCTACAGAGTGCTGCCCAGCCAGAGATTCTACAGAGTGCTGCCCAGCCAGAGATTCTACAAAGTGCTGCCCAGCCAGAGATTCTACAGAGTGCTGCCCAGCCAGAGATTCTACAGAGTGCTGCCCAGCTCCGTGAAGAGGGGGCTCTTGCCTCAGCCCAGCCCCGTGAAGAGGGGGCTCTTGCCTCAGCCCAGCCCCGTGAAGAGGGGGCTCTTGCCTCAGCCCAGCCCCGTGAAGAGGGGGCTCTTGCCTCAGCCCAGCCCCGTGAAGTGGGGGCTCTTGCCTCAGCCCAGCCCCGTGAAGTGGGGGCTCTTGCCTCAGCCCAGCCCTGTGAAGTGGGGGCTCTTGCCTCAGCCCAGCCCTGTGAAGAAAGGGCTCAGCCCGTCCCGGTTCCAGCCGGTCCAGCAATACTCCAGGCCCTGCCTGGTCAGTCCGTCCCGGTTCCAGCCGGTCCAGCAATACTCCAGGCCCAGCCTGGTCAGTCCGTCCCGGTTCCAGCCGGTCCAGCTATACTCCAGGCTCCGCCTGGTCAGTCCGTCCCGGTTCCAGCCGGTCCAGCAATACTCCAGGACCAGCCTGGTCCGTCTCCTTTGGCTCCAGCCAATTCAAGTATCCTTGGATCCAATCCAGTCCTACTCGTCCAGCCAAAGCTTTCTTCAGTTTCATCCTCTAAGCTTTCGTCTGATGGTTTTCCACCTATCTACTTTGATGGAGATTTATTGCAATATGCCGCTCTGGTTGAACAATTTCTCTCTCGGATGGAGTCTGATCCTTCAGGTGCAGTAACTCTTTCCAACGTTACTCGATATCTGTTCCTGGCATTCAGAGGAAGAGCTTTGGAGTGGGCCAACATGCTCTTTGAGAGTAATGATCCTGTGTTCCATGACTTACAGACTTTCAGTAACGCTGTAGTTAAAGAATTTAGTCCTAAACCTTTGGAATCTGCATCAACGAAGGTCCTAAATTCTTCTGTATGAATTTCTCAAGTTCCTCTAAGATTCAAGATGGGTGTCCGGAGTCCACCCTTGAAGAGGGGGATACTGTCACAATCCTGACTGTAGGTTTTATATTTGGTGACTTACCCCTGCCATCTGTCCTGGATCCTGTGTCTTTTCACTCACGGAGTTAAACAGCTTGTCAGTTTTCCTGAGTTCTCTGCCTGAGAGGTAATAGGTAATCAGCTCCACCTGTGGTGATCTCCTGTGTGAGGCTGAATTCAGTAATCTAAAAGCAAGCATCCTGTGTGTTGCAGAAGTCCAGGCTTCAGTGTTCTCTTGGCCTGCTAGGCCTCATTCTACATCACAGCCTTGGCTAGAGTAGTCACATGACAGTGACATCACCTAATCCTGCCCACCAATCATCAAGGACCAGGAAGTATAAATCAGGAGGCTGAGTTGTAATCTGGGCCAGTTCCTTATGTCACATACAGCCTTGTGTGGGTCTTAAGCTGAGCTCCCTAAAGGTAACCTTTGTACCTAAGTTCCTGTGGAAACTCTGCTCCCTTGTTACCGTTTGGTTTACTTGTGTGTTGCCATTTGATTTCACCATTTCCCTGAGTCTCAATGTAAAGGTACAGCTGCAATGTTTCGTCTTAAAGGCACAGTACTGAATTCCGTGTTCTCCCCTGAAAACCACAGCTGTCGTGTTTCAGTTTTACTGCTGTTGTAGTTGGGATCTCAAGGGCTCAGTACCTCGTGCCTCAGCATCTCCGTGCCTCAGCACCTCCGTGCTCTCAGCATCTCCGTGCCTCAGCATCTCCGTGCCTCAGCATCTCCGTGCCTCAGCACCTCCGTGCTCCCAGCATCTCCGTGCCTCAGCATCTCCGTGCCTCAGCACCTCCGTGCTTCCAGCATCTCTGTGCCTCGGTACCTCCGTGCCTCAGTACCTCCGTGCCTCAGCACCTCCGTGCTTCCAGCATCTTCGTGCCTCAGTACCTCCGTGCCTCAGCACCTCCGTGCTTCCAGCATCTTCGTGCCTCAGTACCTCCGTGCCTCAGCACCTCCGTGCTTCCAGCATCTCCGTGCCTCAGTACCTCCGTGCTTCCAGCACCCCCGTGCCTCAGTACCTCCGTGCCTCAGTACCTCCGTGCTTCCAGCACCTCAGCATCTCCGTGACTCAGCACCTCCGTGCCTCAGTACCTCCGTGCCTCAGTACCTCCGTGCCACAGCACCTCCGTGCCACAGCACCTCCGTGCCACTGCACCTCCGTGCCTCAGTACCTCCGTGCCACAGCATCTCCGTGCTTCCAGCACCTCCGTGCCTCAGCACCCCTACGCACCCCAGTGTCTCTACGCACCCCAGTGCCTCCACGCACCTCAGTGCCTCCTAGCACCTCAGTGTCCGCAAGCACCTCAGTGTCCGCAAGCACCTCAGTGTCCGCAAGCACCTCAGTGTCCGCAAGCACCTCAGTGTCTCCAAGCACCCCGTGCCCTTTAACACAATTATACCTGGTATTCTTCACTGATTCATCAGTGCCTTTCCAGTTCTGTCTTTCAGGAGACCTTCAGCATGCCTCCTGTCTGCCGACCTAATCCTGCATGAGGAGAACCTAGATTCGGCCATCTCTGCTGCGGTTCCTCTTCCCAGTCACCGGAGGAAACCCAGAGTCCACAGCATTTCCAAACCAGGTCAGTGGTAGTATTCACATAATCCTCCAGTCGCCCGCACAGACTTCACTACACCGGGTTCACAAAAACCTCAGTCATGACACCTTGGAGACAGGGTTATCCGTAGGTGCATCTGAAGATGCGACCCTGACCATTTGTCCAACAGATCCCTTTGGAAAATTCTTGCGTGGAATCTGCCGAATGGAATTGCTTCGTAAGAAGCCACCATTTTTCCCAGGACTCTTGTGCATTGATGTACAGACACCTTTCCTGGTTTTAGGAGGTTCCTGACAAGCTCGGATAACTCCTTGGCTTTTTCCTCCGGGAGAAAAACCTTTTTCTGAACCGTGTCCAGAATCATCCCTAGGAACAGCAGACGAGTTGTCGGCATTAACTGGGATTTTGGAATATTCAGAATCCACCCGTGCTGTTTTAGCACTTCTTGAGACAGTGCTAATCCCATCTCTAGCTGTTCTCTGGACCTCGCCCTTATTAGGAGATCGTCCAAGTATGGGATAATTAATACGCCTTTTCTTCGAAGAAGAATCATCATCTCGGCCATTACCTTTGTAAAGATCCGAGGTGCCGTGGACAATCCGAACGGCAGCGTCTGAAACTGATAGTGACAGTTTTGTACAACGAACCTGAGGTACCCCTGGTGTGAGGGGTAAATTGGAACGTGGAGATACGCATCCTTGATGTCCAAGGATACCATAAAGTCCCCCTCTTCCAGGTTCGCTATCACTGCTCTGAGTGACTCCATCTTGAACTTGAACTTCTTTATGTACAGGTTCAAGGACTTCAGATTTAGAATAGGCCTTACCGAGCCATCCGGCTTCGGTACCACAAAAAGAGTGGAATAATACCCCTTCCCTTGTTGTAGAAGAGGTACCTTGACTATCACCTGCTGAGAGTACAGCTTGTGAATGGCTTCCAAAACCGTCTCCCTTTCGGAGGGGGACGTTGGTAAAGCAGACTTCAGGAAACGGCGAGGTGGATCTGTCTCTAATTCCAACCTGTACCCTTGAGATATTATCTGCAGGATCCAGGGATCTACCTGCGAGTGAGCCCACTGCGCGCTGTAATTTTTGAGACGACCGCCCACCGTCCCCGAGTCCGCTTGAGAAGCCCCAGCGTCATGCTGAGGCTTTTGTAGAAGCCGGGGAGGGCTTCTGTTCCTGGGAAGGAGCTGCGTGTTGCTGTCTCTTCCCTCGACCTCTGCCTCGTGGCAGATATGAATAGCCCTTTGCTCTCATTTTTAAAGGAACGAAAGGGCTGCGGTTGAAAAGTCGGTGCCTTTTTCTGTTGGGGAGTGACTTGAGGTAGAAAGGTGGATTTCCCGGCTGTAGCCGTGGCCACCAAATCTGATAGACCGACTCCAAATAACTCCTCCCCTTTATACGGCAAAACTTCCATATGCCGTTTTGAATCCGCATCGCCTGTCCACTGTCGCGTCCATAAAGCTCTTCTGGCCGAAATGGACATAGCACTTACCCGTGATGCCAGTGTGCAGATATCCCTCTGTGCATCACGCATATAAAGAAATGCATCCTTTATTTGTTCTAACGACAGTAAGATATTGTCCCTGTCCAGGGTATCAATATTTTCAATCAGGGACTCTGACCAAACTACCCCAGCACTGCCCATCCAGGCAGTCGCTACAGCTGGTCGTAGTATAACACCTGCATGTGTGTATATACTTTTTTGGATATTTTCCATCCTCCTATCTGATGGATCTTTAAGTGCGGCCGTCTCAGGAGAGGGTAACGCCACTTGTTTAGATAAGCGTGTTAGCGCCTTGTCCACCCTAGGAGGTGTTTCCCAGCGCTCCCTAACCTCTGGCGGGAAAGGGTATAATGCCAATAATTTCTTTGAAATTATCAGCTTTTTATCAGGGGCAACCCACGCTTCATTACACACGTCATTTAATTCTTCTGATTCAGGAAAAACTATAGGTAGTTTTTTCATACCCCACATAATACCCTGTTTAGTGGTACCTGTAGTATCAGCTAAATGTAACGCCTCCTTCATTGCCAAAATCATATAACGTGTGGCCCTACTGGAAAATACGGTTGATTCGTCACCGTCACCACTGGAGTCATCGCCTGTGTCTGGGTCTGTGTCGACCGACTGAGGCAAAGGGCGTTTCACAGCCCCTGACGGTGTTTGAGTCGCCTGGACAGGCACTAATTGATTGTCCGGCCGCCTCATGTCGTCAAACGACTGCTTTAGCGTGTTGACACTATCCCGTAGTTCCATAAATAAAGGCATCCATTCTGGTGTCGACTCCCTAGGGGGTGACATCCTCATATTTGGCAATTGCTCCGCCTCCACACCAATATCGTCCTCATACATGTCGACACACACGTACCGACACACAGCAGACACACAGGGAATGCTCCTAACGAAGACAGGACCCACTAGCCCTTTGGGGAGACAGAGGGAGAGTTTGCCAGCACACACCAAAAGCGCTATATATATATCAGGGATAGCCTTATAATAAGTGCTCCCTTATAGCTGCTTTGTTATATCAAAATATCGCCATAAATTTGCCCCCCCCTCTCTGTTTTACCCTGTTTCTGTAGTGCAGTGCAGGGGAGAGACTTGGGAGCCGTCCTGACCAGCGGAGCTGTGAGAGGAAATGGCGCCGTGTGCTGAGGAGATAGGCCCCGCCCCTTTTCTGGCGGGCTCGTCTCCCGCTATTTAGAAAAATTAGGCAGGGGTTAAATATCTCCATATAGCCTCTAGGGGCTATATGTGAGGTATTTTTAGCCTTTATAGGTAATCATTTGCCTCCCAGGGCGCCCCCCTCCCAGCGCCCTGCACCCTCAGTGACTGCCGTGTGAAGTGTGCTGAGAGGAAAATGGCGCACAGCTGCAGTGCTGTGCGCTACCTTTTGAAGACTGCAGGAGTCTTCAGCCGCCGATTCTGGACCTCTTCTGACTTCAGCATCTGCAAGGGGGCCGGCGGCGCGGCTCCGGTGACCATCCAGGCTGTACCTGTGATCGTCCCTCTGGAGCTTGATGTCCAGTAGCCAAGAAGCCAATCCATCCTGCACGCAGGTGAGTTGACTCCTTCTCCCCTCAGTCCCTCGCTGCAGTGATCCTGTTGCCAGCAGGAATCACTGTAAAATAAAAAACCTAGCTAAACTTTTTCTAAGCAGCTCTTTAGGAGAGCCACCTAGATTGCACCCTTCTCGGCCGGGCACAAAAATCTAACTGGAGTCTGGAGGAGGGTCATAGGGGGAGGAGCCAGTGCACACCACCTGATCTGAAAAAGCTTTACCTTTTGTGCCCTGTCTCCTGCGGAGCCGCTATTCTCCATGGTCCTTTCAGGAACCCCAGCATCCACTAGGACGATAGAGAAAAAGAAAAAATATATATAAAATAATAAAATCTGCTCTTTGTCTAGTACCTTATAGACCCCAGTATATCTTACATTATATACACATAAGTGGTATCCCAATACTGGCAAACACAAGCCAATGTTGATGCAGCTTTCTGTGTTTGGGTTAAAGCAACTATGAGAAGAATCACGTAATATGTTTTTGCTAAATATACCTTCTCTAATCTATGTAGTAAACTTAAAAAAAAAAGAAATATTAATTTCACCAAAAGAGAACACAATTTAGTACATAATTGTGAAATGTGATCTTTTGGCAAACATATACAAAGTCTCTTTTCTAAACAAGAATAGGGTAATTCCAATGTGGTTGCATCACTGAAAGCTAGTGTTCTCTGGTGTAGTGAAGGTATATAGAAAGCCGCCATCACTGAAAGCTAGTGTTCCCTGGTGTAGAGAAGGTATATAGAAAGCCGCCATCACTGAATGCTAGTATTCTCAGGTGTAGTGAAGGTATATAGAAAGTAGCCATCACTGAATGCTAGTGTTCTCTGGTGTAGTGAAGGTATATAGAAATCCACCATCACTGAAAGCTAGTGTTCTCTGGGGTAGCAAAAGTATATAGACAGCCGCCATCACTGAAAGCTAGTGTTCTCTGGTGTAGCGAAAGTATATAGACAGCCGCCATCACCGAAAGCTAGTGTTCTCTGGTGTAGCGAAAGTATATAGACAGCCGCCATCACTGAAAGCTAGTGTTCTCTGGTGTAGTGAAGGTATATAGAAAGCATCCATCACTGAAAGTTAGTGTTCTCTGGTGTAGTGAAGGTATATAGAAAGCATCCATCACTGAAAGCTAGTGTTCTCTGGTGTAGTGAAGGTATATAGAAAGCCGCCATCACTGAAAGCTAGTGTTCCCTGGTGTAGAGAAGGTATATAGAAAGCAGCCATCACTGAAAGCTAGTGTTCTCTGGTGTAGTGAAGGTATATAGAAAGTCGCCATCACTGAAAGCTAGTGTTCTCTGGTTTAGTGAATGTATATAGAAAGCCGCCATCACTGAAAGCTAGTGTTCTCTGGTGTAGAGAAGGTATATAGAAAGCCGCCCATCACTGAAAGCTAGTGTTCTTTGGTGTAGTGAAGTTATATAGAAAGCATCCATCACTGAAAGCTAGTGTTCTCTGGTGTAGTGAAGGTATATAGAAAGCCGCATTCACTGAAAGCTAGTGTTCTCTGGTGTAGTGAAGGTATATAGAAAGCCGCCATCACTGAAAGCTAGTGTTCTTTGGTGTAGTGAAGTTATATAGAAAGCATGCATCACTGAAAGCTAGTGTTCTCTGGTGTAGTGAAGGTATATAGAGAGCAGCATTCACTGAAAGCTAGTGTTCTCTGGTGTAGTGAAGGTATATAGAAAGCCGCCATCACTGAAAGCTAGTGTTCTTTGGTGTAGTGAAGTTATATAGAAAGCCGCATTCACTGAAAGCTAGTGTTCTCTGGTGTAGTGAAGGTATATAGAAAGCCGCCATCACTGAAAGCTAGTGTTCTCTGGTGTAGTGAAGGTATATAGAAAGCCGCATTCACTGAAAGCTAGTGTTCTCTGGTGTAGTGAAGGTATATAGAAAGCCGCCATCACTGAAAGCTAGTGTTCTTTGGTGTAGTGAAGTTATATAGAAAGCATGCATCACTGAAAGCTAGTGTTCTCTGGTGTAGTGAAGGTATATAGAAAGCATCCATCACTGAAAGTTAGTGTTCTCTGGTGTAGCGAAGGCATATAGAAAGCCGCCATCACTAAAAGCTAGTGTTCTCTGGTGTAGTGAAGGTATATAGAAAGTTGCCATAACTGAAAGCTAGTGTCCTCTGGTGTAGAGAAGGTATATAGAAAGCCGCATTCACTGAAAGCTAGTGTTCTCTGGTGTAGTGAAGGTATATAGAAAGCCGCCATCACTGAAAGCTAGTGTTCTCTGGTGTAGTGAAGGTATATAGAAAGCCGCCATCACTGAAAGCTAGTGTTCTTTGGTGTAGTGAAGTTATATAGAAAGCATCCATCACTGAAAGCTAGTGTTCTCTGGTGTAGTGAAGGTATATAGAAATCCGCATTCACTGAAAGCTAGTGTTCTCTGGTGTAGTGAAGGTATATAGAAAGCCGCCATCACTGAAAGCTAGTGTTCTCTGGTGTAGAGAAGGTATATAGAAAGCCGCCATCGCTGAAAGCTAGTGTTCTTTGGTGTAGTGAAGGTATATAGAAAGCATCCATCACTGAAAGCTAGTGTTCTCTGGTGTAGTGAAGGTATATAGAAATCCGCATTCACTGAAAGCTAGTGTTCTCTGGTGTAGCGAAGGCATATAGAAAGCCGCCATCACTAAAAGCTAGTGTTCTCTGGTGTAGTGAAGGTATATAGAAAGTTGCCATAACTGAAAGCTATTGTTCTCTGGTGTAGAGAAGGTATATAGAAAGCCGCCATCGCTGAAAGCTAGTGTTCTCTTTACTATGATACTTGTACTGGATTAGAAAAAAAAAAGGTTTATATAGATATATCCTAAAGGAGCACCATCATCAACATTATGTATAGTATGTGCATTCACATATATTTCTGAGCAACAAGGAGGACATTATTATTATAATTATTATTATTTATTATTTTTTCACATTTTTATCAATTTTCTATTATTATGATGTTCTTTACCCTCAGACTAAGCGATTTGTAGTGTTACACATATTGTGGCGCTCTATCATCTCTGGATAGTTCCATGTTTTGTCTATACAGTAGTTTAAGAAATGTAATTCAGAGGTGGATTTAATGGCACAGGTGCTTCATCTTTGTATGCAGCGGCTGTGTGAAATTGTGCAAAAGCCACAGGAGGTGTCTTAAATAAAAAGATGACCAGCTTCTCTGATCCACTGCTGCATCTGAAGATGCCACATTAGATCATTTGCGTGACCATGGGACCTCTACGTAACCCTGAGATTACTCAGGATGTCCAATGAAATCACGCTCCCGAAGCCACTGGATTCAGCACACCCAGATAACAGGACCAACACTCACCCCGTTTTCTGAAATGCTACCCAACGTCGGCTCCAAACATCAGCAGCGGCTTTTGGGGAACGGTGAGCGTCATCGCAAACCCAGATCTGCACATGTGCAGTGCGGCTTCTGTGCATGTACAGATCTTAAAAACCAATGTTTACCGTAAACACTAGAATAGAATCTACCTCTGAATCAGCAACTAAGACTGGTTGACTAGCGCAAGACCTATCCTTATGTAATGGGATCTGGTCAGGATTCCGGCAGTTGAAAAACCAACGCTGGAATCCCGACACTACTCGGAATGCCGGTGCTGGGATCCAAACCGCCAGGATCCCAAAGAGGATTTGCCGGGCCTACGGAAAGGAAAGCTACGGGGGCGGGAGGTTAGGTTTAGGCTACGGGGGGAGGGTTAGGGTTAGGCTGCGGGGTTGTTAGGACACTGGGAGGAAGCTAAGGGTTACCCCTGGGGAGGGTTAGGCTGCGGAGGAGGGAGGTTAGGGTTAGGCTGCGGGAATGGGTGGTTAGGGTTAGGCACCGCCTGGGAGGGTTAGGGAGTCAGGGTGGGGAGGGTTAGGGTCAGGCTACAAAAAAGGAGGGTTAGTGTAAAGGGGTTGCGGATTAGGGATAGTATGCTAACCTATTAGGTGTCGGGATTCTGAGGGTCGGGATGCCGCATCCGAAGCGTTAGGATCCTGATAACATCCGTTATGTAATACCTGACATCAGTGCAATAGTCTTATATACTGAGACACAGTAAGTGGATCTGGCCATAGGGATTCCAAGACACAATAAGAGAGAGAGAAAGCATAAGCTTAGTGTTTTCATTTATATTATTTATCTCAGAGCACTGCCCTAAATCTAAATGACAGAGCATGTTGGGAGTATAGCAAAATAACAGGAACAATGATGCACCTGGACACACCCTGTTGCAGTGCAAGAGGTGCAAATATAGTTATTGGCTTTGCATGCAGGGCAATTACTGGCTGCTTTTGCATGTAGCCCACAAATACCGAACAGCTTTATTTTTACACTGCAATTAAGAGTTCAGCTAAGAGATGCCCATCCCAACTCTAAACCTTGCTCCACGTTGTATAATCTCTCCCACCTGCAGGGCAACATGATTTTGTCATGGTGCAATCACCAATTCTCCCAATTCTGAATAAGCCCTCTACGTGTTCTGCAGCTGTATTTATCATTGGAAGGCCGCTATGCCCTTTGCTGCGCTGTTTGGGTGCAGTAAGCCGCCACCATGTGAGGATACAAGATATAAAATATCTCTCTGAAAACAGAAGATGGTTCATTTGTTTTCCAAGCTGTGATGTTTCCTTTCAGCCGAGCGGACAACCTCACATAACCTTCACAGACTCTTTCCATTAGTGCACTCCTCAACCTAGCCTATCCCAGTACTGTAAATCAGGATATGTGATACTATGTTTTACGTACAGATCTGTAATCAATCAATGTGGCTGCTGTATCATATGAAATAGTAAGACAGGAACTGAAAACCAAGCAAAGGAACTGTATCATCAATTAAGAGAATTGTATTTAAATTTTCTTTTTGGTGTCATTTTGTATATTTCACCATACCTGAGCCAAATAAGTGGAACGTACACCCTCGCGGGCTCGCTTTGCTTGACACGCTTCAGGCTGTGCTCAGCACAGGTTACTATTCCCAACCGTTGTTCACGTGAATGGAAAATGATGAAAACATTGAAAAAAATAAACGCTGTTGACCACGTGTGTCGACTATTATCATGTCGACCTTTAGAATCTGTTGACGTTAGACACTGTCTACCTTTTACCTTTAATTATTTTGCATGTCGAGGGGCTCGACCTAATGACAATCTATCTTTTACTGAAGATCTGTCACCCGGATACTGGTCTTGGATTACTGCACACATAGATCAGTGACTTCCATCTTACTACTGCACTTGCATGACGGCTAACTGTCCCAATAATTATATCTGGATCCCGGCCAGCTTAGGTCCAGACATGTGAGCATTTCTAAAAATACAGGTTGAGTATCCCATATCCAAATATTCCAAAATACGGAATTTTTTGAGTGAGAGTGAGATAGTGAAACCTTTGTGTTCGGATGGCTCTTTGAACAAAAAATGTGTTTAATACACAAAGTTATTAAAAATATTGTATTAAATTGCCTTCAGGTTGTGTGTAGAAGGTGTATATGAAACATAAGTGAAATTGTGTGCATGTACACACTTTGTTTAATGCACACATTTATTACAAATATTGGCTAAAATTACCTTCAGGCTGTGTGTATAAGGTGTATATGAAACATAAATGCATTCTGTGCTTAGACTTGGGTCCCATCGCCACAATATCTCATTATGGTATGCCATTATTCCAAAATACGGAAAAATCAGATATACAAAATACTTCTGGTCCCAAGCATTTTGGATATGGGATACTCAACCTGTATATAAAAGTCTCTGGCTGTATTTACAGATGGCACTTTGCTAGGCACTGCAAGTAGCTATGTTCTAAATAATCAGTTTACCTGCCAAATGCTAATCCCTTTATCATAATCCTCATTCCCCATAATGCTTATGTTAAAGACCAAGGGGTGAAAAGTGTAGAGAAGTGAGCCAGTGCCCATGGCAACCAATCAGCTGCTATGTATAATTTTATAGACTGCATTTTATAAATGTTACCTCAACACTGATTGGCTGCACTGATATATCATTGATAGAATCATTTAGACTGGTGACCTATGCACATGTTTGATCTGGAGTCTGATTCTGTACCACTGTAATTCTATCAATGATACTGTATATCAGTGTGAATCTATTACAGTATACCAGTGAACTGTTTCTGTCACCAGATTGGAAGTGTTATATTGACATAGGGCAATCCTTTGGGATGCCATCTTCAATATTTGTCTAAACATAATCTTTATCATGGAGCAACTGTGCCACCACCTTTTATGATCTATGGTCTTCCAAGACTTATTCAAGCAGTGAGCCTGTCCATTATGTAAACCCGACATATAATCAAAAAAGTTGTATACCCCTGATGAAGTCTTTTTAGATGAAATGCATAGGGTTCACCAATCAATACCTGCCATGTCTTGGTGTATGTGAATTCCACCCAGAGCTCACATCTTTTGCTAAAGGGGAGGGTGGAATCTATCCCAACTTCTTGTACTCAGACATGTGTTTGGATTTATTGGTTTTATGATACTGTGTAAGTCATTTTAATATATTTTAAGAAGTAAAAGAAAATCTTGTAGTACATATGTCTGATTTTTCTTTTGTTTTGGGTGAATTTGGTGAGAGGGTATATTTTTAGGGAACCTCGCTCTAACCACCAGAATTCCAATAAACCTTGACACACTGAACATTGGCTGATCCACTGAATGAACAGGATGCAGTCAATTTACCGACAATCAAAATCCTGACAGTCAAAATCCCGACAGCAATTGACCGACGGCAAAATCCTGACAGGGTCAAAATCCCTACATGGACAAAATACCGACATTTAAAATACAGACAAGGTCAAAATACTAACATGTAAAATGTGGACAGGTCAAAATGCCGACATGAGTTTTTCATGATTTTTTTCATTGAAACCGACTTGTTCATACTTTACCATCCCAGTGGACCCGGAGTGGGAATATAATAGTCTGCCGAGCGCAGCGAGGCACCGTGCCCGAAGCGCGCGAGCCATGCGAGGGGACGCGGTACACTTATATGGTGTCCATGTCGACCTATGTCAACATACACAACAAAACCAATGAAAAACTAATGTCAGCATTTTGGCCTGCCGACATTTTACATGTCGGTATTTTGACCATGTCGGTATTTTGTCCATATCGGGATTTTGACCTTGTCGGGATTTTGACCGTCGGTCAATTGCTGTCGGGATTTCAACCATCGGGATTTTGATTGTAGGTATTTCATACTGATCCCGAATGAACAGCTTCCTCCTGAACTGAATGTACAGTTATATATATATTAGCGCACATAGATATTGTTTTTGTTTTTTGTGTGTGTATGTATATATATATATATATATATATATATATATATATATATATACATACGTGTTTCTCACAAATTATGTTTTAAGTGTGTGCTGTCTCCACCTTGTGGGCAGTGTAAGCACCCACTGCCATGCTTCCTAAGTATGGCATATTTGAATGGTGAATGACTGTTTTGAGGTCATCCAGATAAGTGGACATGAGCAACAGTACTATAATTTTTCTGCAAATTGATACTGGGTGCAATACATGCATAGAACACATAGCTAGAATATAACAAATTAATATTCCTCGCAAAAATTAGAAAAATCAATTTAGCTTTCTAAATTTGCTAATTTACACATTAACGTATAACAGTTCTGAGGTACAATACGGGGTTAATTCAATTAGGCTACAAGCTGCACTTACAGTACCACCAGACTCGCAGATTTTTGTTCTCCATGTACAAATATCCATAAGTCCGAGGTGTGATCGGTCTGGGGGTGGGGGTGGGAGGGGGGGGGAGTCGTGAGTTGCCAAGTGCTCCTACTTATATGGTAGTGTGCTATGCTTTGTAGGTTCAAAGCGCTAGTTGTAGTCATATTTAGATATTAAGTGATCCATAGACCAGGTAGTATGTTAGAATGGCCAAGTATGCCTATTACAGGTGTAGTTTCTCTGCCTGATCGCGGCCTCCTATGCTTGCAGCTGTGCACCTGGGAACACTGCCACTTGCATAGACACGCCTGTGACACATTTATAATACACCCGCTGAAGGGACCATCTTTGCATGCACTACTAGCCACATTCCAGTCACCGGCCAGGAACGCCCATTATTTTTCCACCACCTTTCTAATAGTATCTGAATCGATTGGAGCAGCGCCTTTGTGTGTGCACTATAACGTGTGCCATTGGAGTTTCTTGAGATTTCTGTATAGGTGCAGTTGCAAAAGATTGCTCAACTATGTGACAATTGGCATTGCATGCTACTCAAAAACAGGCCCTAAAGGTCCCTGCAAGCTTGTACCTCGAGGGATTGCTGGGTCCTGTAGTGCTACATATTAAAATACTATTTATTTATTTATTTACATATTACAGGTTCGGGCTTTCGGTTCCAGTAAAAATATTTTTTGGAAGTTTTAAAAATAGATTACATCTTTAAAAAAAAAATATATATATATATATATATATATATATATATATATATATATATATAATTTTATTTTTAAAAGCAAATTTTTATAATATTAATATGTTAGTGCCGTTCTGAGATGGTGATAACAGGACTGGTAATCATGTGGCAGTACAAGATCCCCTGTGATAACTGTGAAACAAACTTCCCTATACTAGCATTTAGAAAGCCGCTCCAAAAATCCTGCATTTCTCGTGAATCCAGCACAGAACCCTGCAATTAATGGGGAATGTACAGTATTACGTTACCCTGTAGCTGGTAAATTGTACATAAACAGTCATTTGCACCAGCAGTGATTTCTTTTCACAGTAAAAGCAATTTCTTCTGACATTGTCTAAGTTTGATAGATTCACATCTGCTACAAATAGCTGAGCTCTAGAACACCAGCTAAAAGTCATCCGTCAAAACATTGCTTTAAATAACCTACTAGAGTAGATCTGCAGACTTGGCATTTTATCAGGCAAACTTTCAGGGCTGGTTCACCCATATGTGTGCTAGAAAAATGCATGAAAACTAATGTATTAATGTTTTGTTGTAACCAGTTTTCTATGTGTTGCATTTTTTTTAAGCCTTAACATTTTTAGATGCATGGCATAAGACCTCAACAAGCCATGCATCCTATATTACTGCATCTAAACTTGCAGTAAGAGCAGATAGGTCTGATTGAGACCACAACAAGTCTTAAGATGAGCCTTCAAATATCATTTGGGAATTCACTGCAAGAGACTCAGGGCCTAATTCAGAACTGATCGTAGCAGCAACTTTGTTAGCAGTTGGGCAAAACCATGTGCACTGCTGGGGGTGCAGATATAACATGTGCAGAGAGAGTTATATTTGGGTGTGTTATATTGTTTCTGTGCAGGGTAAATACTGGCTGCTTTATTTTTACACTGCAATTTAGATTTCAGTTTGAACACACCCCACCCAAATCTTACTCTCTCTGCACATGTTATATCTGACTCCCCTGCAGTGCACATGGTTTTGCCCAACTGCTAACAAAGTTCCTGCTGCGATCAACTCTGAATTAGGCCCTCAGAAAGTGAAGGCTTCAAATGAAAAGTCAGATAACAAAGAGAAAACTCTATTTAGATAGTGGTTCTTAAAGCTGTGTGTGAAATAGGTGTGGTTCATACGGTCACCACACTTAGGTCGACAGTGTCTAGGTCGACCACTATTGGGCGACAGTAACTAAGTCGACAACTGAAATAGGTCCCCACACGCATCAGGTCGACATGAGTTTATTTTTTTGGTGTAGTTTTCTTCGTAGAGTGACCGGGAAGCCCAATTAGTGCACCGTGTCCCTTTGCATGGCTTGCTTTGCTCGCCATGCTTCGGGCAAGGTGCCTAGCTCCGCTACCGCTGCGCTCGGCACAGTTTACCGTTCCCAATTATAGTCCACGCGGATCGTAAAATATGAAAAGTAGAAAAAAATAAAAAAAAATGTGAAAAACTCATGTCGACCTTTTGTCATGTCGACCTAGAACATGTTGACCTAGTAACCATGCTGACCTAGAAACCATGTCGACCTAATGCATGTCGACCAATGGTGGTCGACCTAGAGATCGGATACCGTGTGAAATACCGTCTGACTATATGATTTTTTCCAATGTACAAAGTTGTTAATTGTTATTTCAGATGAAACCTGTTTTCTGTTGTGGTTTGTTATGCTAAGGGGCATATTTACTAAATGGTGGCTTATCTATGCTGCAGGATGTTGGCGGTTTTGCCCACAGTATTTACAATTGCAATGATATCAAATGCAAAGCACGCCTGGTCTTGCATTTATTATTGGAGTTTTAAATACAAACAATTGTCAGCTTGGAAAAGCAGCCATTTAGTAAATATATGGGGCAACTTCAATTTCTGTGGCACACTAAAGTATAAATGCCTTATGGTGCTTACTTAACGCAGCTGAGACCCTGTGAGGCAGTTACTATGTCTCTATGGAGTTGCACACATGAAATGCGGGACTGGATTTTCAGTACAGTCTTCCTTTATAATCCATTGCTGCATTCCACATGTACTCTACTATCCCAAAGAGACCTCAATAACCCTATTTCCCATGATGGCACAAGCAAGCAGCTGGACATGCCTGAACCTTAGCGCACCATGAACCAGGGGTGAATTTCTGATATGAAATGTATTACGACGATATACCATACAGGAATCTGAAGGATATCTAAAGAAATTCTGTAACCTGCGGCTGGGATATGTACTCTGCATGACTCCCCTAAAGCACACCGCTGCTTCTGACGGAGGGGCAGCATAACATAAACGCAACCTATGATTTCCAATTATATACTTTTAAATACAGAGTAGTGTCCAATAAGCAACACAATTTTTATTTTTTAAATATTAATGTTTATCTCTCTTTTATTGATCTGGATGATCTGCACTTGCTCTACTATAGTATGTGCACAATTTACTAAGCAGCAGGTATTCCAGGGTTTAAATGCTGACTGACAGCGGGTTCATGGTCAAATTCACTGTACTGTACTGTATTTACTAAAAGTTATTTTGACCTTCTGAACTGTACTTGCTGTCAGTTTATAAACTACGATCCTGTCACAAAGTGCAAATCCGGTAGAATCTGTGCAGACTTCTATATATATTTTTGTGAAAAAACAAAAACAAAAAACCCCCACAACAACAGCAGCAGCGTGACACCCCTTGCAAATTGATAGCCAGCACTAGGCATTGAAGTTTAGGCTTGTAGTGGAAAACTCTGGAGGGAAAAGGAGCCTGGGTTCCACCTGAATGTTCCACTAGCCATCACTATGTATTACCAGCAAGGGCAGGTGACATTGTAGCACCCCATCATAGTGCAAGTCAGCACTAGCGATCTGTGCAACTGTTACACAAACATTCCTGTTACAGGCAACCCATTGTTTTGGGTGGCATTGCGGCAGTTTTGTGGTGGCTTTTAAAACCCACTGCTTAGTAATTCTGGTTGTTTCTATAAAGCTAGTGGAGAAAAATCAGAATCATTTTGCGGCAGGATTCAGTATAGTAAATGTTAGGATTTCAGGCCTGCTGCTTAGTAATTCTGGTTGTATCTATAACGCTAGTGGGGAAAATCAGGATCATTTTGTGGCAGGATTCAGTATTGTAAATGTAGGGATTTCAAACCTGCTGCTTAGTAAATTTCCCCTATATCTCCAAAAGAGCCTCGTACAGGTATCACTTAGTGATACAGTATATCATGCTCAACTCAATAAACTAGGCTGGCTCAAACTTCCAAGTAACAGTCATTTCAGCAAATTAGGGTTTGCAGCTTAGTAAAAAAAATGAGATCCTGAAAGGAAAACAGAAAACCTATAATGATGATAGTGCAATAAAATTCCAAATCTGTAACACTGTAGAGCAAAAAAGCTGCAAAAAAAACAGAAATTATAATATTCTACATAATGCTACAATATGTTTACATGGTAATACACATAATAGAAATTTTTCATAATCGTTTCCCTTTAACTGTTAACTAGTGGTCTCCAGCAACAACATAGTCATCAGGAGACTTATGCTGGTAATTTAGGGGTTTATTCACGAAGCAGTGAAAAGGGTGGAGAAGTGAGCCAGTGGAGAAGTTGCCCGTGGCATCCAATCAGCATTGAGGTAACATTTATAATTTGCATACTATACAATTGTATGGAGCAGATGATTGGTTGCCATGGGCAACTTCTTCACAGGCTCGAATCTTTTCACTGCTTCATGAATTGACCCCTTATACAGCTATACAAGTAGCAAAAAGTAATATTAAAAATAAATAAATGAATAAAATGCATAATTGGTTTGTTAGGAAGTTTTGAAGGAATCGCCTAATCCCTCTCATGGACAAGCGTGCTGGCGGTCCCTTATTTGTCAGAGTGCTGTTGCCTTTCATAGTTATCCATGTGAGCAATGACAACATAATACATATGAGCAATGAGCAGAGAATATGCGATGTGTGCAAAGAATAACTCAGATAAAAATTGCTGAAAGGCATGCAAGTAATATAATGGGCATAGTACTAAGATAATTAAAAAGCCAACAACTGAAGCAACAGCTACAAAATAAAATAATGAGAACAGGTAAATGTCATGCTTCCATAACTAAAATAAAAAGCACAGCTAATAAATAATTATGTTTAACCTACTAAAGACAGGGTTAATACTTTTGGCCCACAGTCAACAAAAGGTAACAGAAATAGCACATCTATCATTGATAAATCAGCAGCCAAGGAGGAACATAGAACCTTTGTTATCGCCAGTTAACAGGAGCTAGATGTGATAAATCTTAATACACAGTTTAGGGCAACGTTCCTTCAAGAGCTGAGCTTACTGCTCTCTGGGTTCCAGTTCCCTCTAAGAAAAGTAATGCAGAAATAAAACAGTTGAAAGCTGGAACTTTGCAGCAAATTTTTGATGCCGTCATTCTGGGTGAAGATGTGATGAGCATAAGCTTTTAACTTGCTCATTTCCAAATGGCTCAACTTAAAGGCAATAGGAAATACTCATCCTGCAGCTTTGTCTGAAGTGCTTATGAAATGAAAGCTCCTGCACCAGGAATTCTGTGATTAGAGCATGATGTCTTTCCACCCACGAGCTTTGGAGAGGGTGATGGATCACTGAAATAATTTGCAATGTTTTTACCGCGTATATTTTATTTTGGAATCATTTGTAGACCATTGCAGAATTATTGAATGTTTCCCACGAGTTAATATAGTGGTTTTATTGAGCTTGGCCATTCCATGGTGTATTGGGATGCTTGCGGCATAATCTTCACATAAACTTTAAGTTGTGGCCCTCATAAGTGTTCAAGGGCCACACAATACCCATGGATATGTTGCTTAGAATTTTTCACTAATCTAGAACCTGAGGGGCTGATTCAATATTGAGAACAAAGTGGAAAAAGGAGCTTATCTGTGCATTGGTGAAACCATGTTGTACTGAAAATGGGGCAGATATAAAGAGTGATACTCAATTAGCCGCAGTAATTTACCGAGGCTAACTGACGCCTCCCTGGGATATACAATGATCCCTGATGCCGGCAGTCTTCAGGGGATTTATTTTGTGAGCATGAGGCAGATGAAAAAAAATCCCGATAACCAGCCCTATCAGCCCCACTTTTTTCCACGAAAACACATAAGACCGAGAACTTAAGGTGGGACAATTAATTTGGCTGAAAAAATTTTTTTTGCAAAAGAAGTACAAAAAAAATTCAAAACACAATAATGGGCAAAACCATGCGCACTGCAGGGGAGGCAGATATAACATGTGCAGAGAGAGTTAGATTTGGGTGGGTTATTATGTTTCTGTGCAGGGTAAATACTGGCTGTTTTATTTTTACACTGCAATTTAGATTTCAGTTTGCATAGACCCCACCCAAATATAACTCTCTCTGCACATGTTATATCTGCCCCCCCTCCCCCTGCAGTGCACATGGTTTTACCCTATAGCTAACAAATTTGCTGCTGCAATCAGATCTAAATTAGGTCCAATATCCCCCAAAAGGTGCAGGGCGAGCTAGAGGTAAATGTAGTAACATGCGAGTTGCAAGCTGCAGCAAGATCTCGGCCATTTAGCCTCTAGACTTAAAGAGCCACAAATTTAAAAGGCAAAACCAGGCAATATTGTCAATATCTCGCTGCGGCCTGCAACACGCATGCTATCAGAATTGGGAAGGGCGTGTTCCAACTGAACTCTAATACTCTGGTCAGTATTTGTGAGCAATATATAAAAGAAAGCAGTATTTATCATGCATGTAAAATAAATACATGAATGAAAGAAAGAAAGAAAGAAAGAAAGAAAGAAAGAAAGAAAGAAAGAAAGAAAGAAAGAAAGAAAGAAAGAAAGAAAGAAAGAAATGTATTTGCCCCCCTTGCAGTGCAACATGATTTGTCCAGGTGCAAAGGTGCTCCTTTATTTCCTTTGTTCCAAACTCTGCGACCTTAGCTCTACTGCAACTTGTTAATACGAGATTAATAAAGTCAAGAGCAGACAGCCGTGGAGATCGGTTGGAGTGGTTCATGAATTGTGCTCATTTATGGTACCTAAAAGTGTCTCATTTATGGTACCTAATCCTACTTGTTCTCAGACACAGGAATGGGAAGTCTCAGCAATGCTGCACACAGATTAATACGGTAGCACCTCATACCTAATTCATAGTATCAAATCAGTGTACAGTGCCATGAATCAGATATGGGACAAACATGGGAGGCGATCATGGCTGTGGAACTCCTTTCCCAGTGACACCTACAATCTGCAAGTCATTGCCGTTACCCTGTTAGGGGACCTGCATTACCACTGCAAATGTCATACTGCAGATCAGACCTATTCTCTCTGTGCAGTGGAATCATAATAATAATAATAATAATAATAATAATAATAATAAAGTCCTTGGTTTATCTGACTTACACTGCATATATTTTGATACGATTTCTAATTACGTTTCTCGCTGTAAAACAAATGACACTAATCTGACCTTTTCCCACACAGGGAAAATACCTCAAATATTTGACAGATTTCTCTGCCGCACTAATTGTTTTTAATGGCTGTAACATTTGAACACGTCGCCTAGGCTGGGTGACTTTTATATTGCTGGAAACAATCAGTAGGTACTAAAGGTGCAGTACTGTCTACAGTGATGTGAAATATTGATGTCACCCCTTCTATTATAAACAATGTTGGGCTGTGTGAAAGGCCAGCCAGCAAATGTCGAGGTATGAAGGGACAACCAGGAAATGCAGTGGTAGGGGCCCAAGCTTAAGGGGTGTGGCTGCCACCAGGGGGAGGTGTGGCCAACCACAGAGGTACTTGGCTAACCATTAGAGAGGACATGCAAAGAACAGGGACCCTTTTTAAAGGGAAGGAGGGTCTGTACCACCCACTTTGATTGGTAGGAGGGCTAATCTTGGTTTAGTTTAAACAGAAACAAACCAAGTTAGTCCTGCTCTATCAAGTTACTGTCACCTAGGGGGGAGTGGGGTCCTCAGACAGTGGGGCCCACCAGGGATTTTCCCGTTACACCTGTGGGCCAGTCTGATCCTGATCATAAAGTATCAGTGGCATATGTGTGCATTATGATATATCATTGATTATCATTGTTGCATATACAAATATATGAATGGTCAGAATGGCCTTACATATATTACTGATGATCATCATTACACTTTCCAGCTATCTCATGGCGCTCAGAGAGGCCTAAGGATAAGCAATACAGCCGGTGGAGGCGCACAC
The DNA here is from genome assembly GCF_028390025.1 of Pseudophryne corroboree. NCBI lineage: Eukaryota > Metazoa > Chordata > Amphibia > Anura > Myobatrachidae > Pseudophryne > Pseudophryne corroboree. Next base: position 149,399,974 of record NC_086445.1, read on the forward strand.
ATATTGCAGTTACATGTATAATATAGTGACCCCTTTGTAAGATATCAAGCATATGCCATTTTTTTTTAAAATAAAATATTTTGTTAGAATTGTCTATGAAACATGTAACACTACACCTACACTAATTTAGTAATAGCTGACAGTAGTGGCATTTAAAGGAAATTAAATTTGATACTGTTACATTTTGTATGAAGGTGTGAAGCAATTGCCCTGCATGTCCGGCTATGACCAGGATCGGACTTGTCCACATGGGTACACCAGAAACCCCTGGTGGGTCCTACTGCCTGGGGGCCCACTTCCTCTGCTACTGATCAGGTTCCAGACTATGCACTTGAATTATACATTATACATTACCTTATACTACACAGGACTATGGTATATTTTCTACCTTGCATTCCTGCTATTAATCTGGTACATTATCATGTATGCGCTATCAGTATTTACTAAATATATTTATCATGAGGCCCAGCCCATGCACTATCTAATGGTTAGCCAAGCCTCTCTGGTGGCAGCTGGCCACACCCCCTCTGACTGGCTGCACCCCAACACATGTGCTCCTACCAATGCATTTCCCCAGTGGGCCCTTCACACCCCAGTCCGACACTGGCTATGACCGTAGAATAACAGTTTTGGTTCCTCACAATATTCCTTGAAAATCTTTAACAAGGCTTAAAGCATGCACATCACCAGCTGTACCGATAAGAGGAAGCCATTGTGTCTGTTCAACCAATAAACAAAATGCCTCAGTAATGCCACTGGATTTCCGTGCATTGATAGGCTGCATTCAGATGTGCGGAATATGTTGAAACAGTCTAAAAAGGTAAAATTACAACAACAACAATAATAGTAATAATAAAAATTAAACGTTTAAGCCAACTAAATGGCTTCCACCACTGTATGTAGGTTAATAAAGCATCAACTACAAACGTGAAATAAAAAAGATAATAAATCTCCTTCTTCTACTCATATGCGTAGAGATCTACTTTTGTACATGCTAAAGCATGTCATGTACTAGCTATACTCATATTTACATGCTGCCATGCCTCACCCCGAAGGCAATGTCTGAAGATTGGCTTTTTTGTACACAAAAGGAGAGATTCTTATTAAATATAATAGGATTCTCATTGCACAGATTATATTTGTATGAGATAAAATATAGGACAGTGACTATTGAGGCTGTAGAGGAAGATGTGCGGTTAGTGTGCTTACTACGATGACAGAGACTCCGGCAGTAGTGCTGTTGGGTTTAGGACCAGTGTTGAAATGTTTCTTTATCTTTCCAGCCACCGATAGCGGGTATTCATTTTCTGGCAGACCATCGTCCTGCAGGGAACAAGATAGTCATATACATGCTAATAACAGCCATATTTCACTACAATGGGGACAACTGTGACAAACACTTTCATTTAACACCTAAAATGGTAACTGTGCCGAAAAAGCTCAGTTTGATTGTCAAACACTCCCAGCATGGGGCGGAACCAGTGGCGGTGCACTGCATCAGGGCCCACCACTAAGAATGGGTCGCAGCCAGTGGCATTATCAGCAGGACAGCCAGGTACTAATGAATCAGACTGACTTATTATAGTACAGCGACAGCTGTGTACCGTAACAAAGAGGGACGAGGAGGAGGTCCAATACATTCATTATCTGCAGCTAGTGGAAGAACAGAAATCAAAATACCTTGTGAAATACAAAACATTTTATACAAACCCAGAGAGATTAAAACTAATCAGCATGAGTTCAGCACCATACTCAGTTATGAAAGCTAATAGGTACTTAACAGGTCTGCTGATTGGCAAATAGAGGTGCCGGATTAAGGGCCATATAGGCCTCGGGCTGAAAATGTTCATGGACCTATGCTGAGAAGAGGAAGAGCTGTGACCAGTGATGTGTGGGTGTGGTATGAACCATGTGGGCATGACCAGTGGTGTGTGGGTGTGGCCAGAGACATGTGGGCATGACCAGTGATGTGTGGGTGTGGTAAGAACCATGTGGGCATGACCAGTGGTGTGTGGGTGTGGCCAGAGCCATGTGGGCATGACCAGTGATGTGTGAGTGTGGCCAGAGTCATGTGGGCATGACCAGTGATGTGTGAGTGTGGCCAGAGCCATGTAGGCATGACCAGTGATGTGTGGGTGTGGCCAGAGCCATGTGGGCATGACCAGTGATGTGTGGGTGTGGTAAGAACCATGTGGGCATGACCAGTGACGTGTGAATGTGGCCAGAGCCATGTGGGCATGACCAGTGATGTGTGAGTGTGGCCAGAGCCATGTGGGCATGACCAGTGATGTGTGAGTGTGGCCAGAGCCATATGGGCATGACTAGTGATGTGTGGGTGTGGCCAGAGCCATGTGGGCATGACTAGTGATGTGTGGGTGTGGCCAGAGCCATGTGGGTATGACCAGTGATGTGTGGGTGTGGCCAGAGCCATGTGGGTATGACCAGTGATGTGTGGGTGTGGCCAGAGCCTTGTGGGCATGTACACCCCCTACATCAGCTCCGCTGTGTCCCATAATGCATAAAAATAGGAAAAAAATACATAATTTTGTAAGGAAACTAAAAAAAACTATTTTAATTCTTATGATTTATGGCTGACTGTGTGGCCAATTAGACAGCTGGTCAACATCATGCTGCCATGACGATGGATGTATTTTTATGTGGAGGTCTGAAGCTGGAGCTCCATCCGCCCTGTTGTTAATCTGACTCTGGCAAACAGAAGGAGCTGCAAAAGATGTGTGCTAAGTACCTGTGCGTGACCACAGACACAGGGCCCGTGTGCCTGAGCAAATCTCTTACCACTACCACTAGAACTACTACTACAGCTACTGCCACTATATAGACTTTTACCACTCCTACTACCACATCTATAATCACATATATAACACGTTAAATGACTGATTCAAATTCCACCAATTGAGAGTCCAGAAATAATCATACCCAAAGGAACTGTACTGTATGTTACAATTATTTTCATGGGTCATGTATATTTTTGTAGAAATAAATCCCCCCACATCAAATTTTTGTAAGGTTAGATTTAAGTACAATAAGAAGCCACTGAAGATATACTGTATCCGCTAATGCTGTCCTTATGTTATTTGTGAATTTGTCACATCTAACTTCTATCTGACTTACATTAACCCATGGGTGTTCAAGAACTTGCAGAGCAGAAAACCGCTGGTCTACGTCAACCTGTAACATCATGGTGATAAGTCCCTGCAAGAGAAGCAAGTGAGGGTGATCTGAATTCACAGTGACTAAAGACGCTGTACAGAATTGTGTCTGTACAATGTTAGTGGTAAGTGTAACAAAATCTTACAATTGTGCATGATCATAATAGAGGTCTATCACACTATAATAGGGGGCAGTACTGAGGTCAAACCTTCCCAGGAGCGAATCTTTAATATATGACATTGTCATACTATGAGAATGTGCAGAAATACCACTTTCTGGGGAATCTACATGCAGCATCTCATCAGCAAGTCTCTACTATTTGTAAACTTTAACCCTTGTATATAACAGATGCAAATTCCATGAACCTGCGCGATTTCAGCAATTTAAAGAGGCAATTTTTTTAAAGGCAAAAGCAACTTGTTTTTGTTATATAAAGTATATTAGTGATTTAAAACAAGAGCCATAGGGGTACATTTACTAAGCAGTGATAAGAGCGGAGAAGTCAGCCAGTGGAGAAATTTCCCCATCAACCAATCAGCAGCTCTGTATCATTATATAGTATGCAAGTTATAGATGTTACTTCAGTGCTGATTGGTTGCCATGGGCAACTTCTCCACTGGCTCACTTCTCCGCTCTTATCACTGCTTAGTAAATGTACACCTTAGTCGCCAAGATCAAGCCAGCTCACGGAACTTGTACCATACTATATACACCCCTTAGCACTGTATGGAATTTATTTCTAGTTCCATACTATTGGTCTTTGTAGAAGCTAAATGTTAGATTTTTTTCCACCTAAGCAGCATGTGGTATTTATACGTTACCTTCGCCGAATCAGAAACATTATCCCAGTAGGGGGATGGGAAATCCACCTGGCCCATTAAAATTTGATCGAAAAGTACTTCCTGGTCATCTCCACTGCTACATAACAAAGACAGAAATGCACATTATATATATATATATATATATATATATATATAAAAATAAAAGGGTGGTTAATAAGTATGGTAAAAAGACCTCTCACATGTGTAATGTTCTCTATTTCATTCTAATTCCCCACCACACCAGAGCAGGGAGACCACTGCTTCCCCTCACGAACATTAGACTGCGCCTCATATCAGTCATGCTGTCCCTACATCAGTTGTAAGATGGCGGGGCGGGCAGAAACATGGTCACACAGTGAGGTGCGTAGTGTGAACAGATATCTGCGTATAGAGGGCACATCAGCAGCTGAAAGTCATCGCCAACTTGTTGGGGTGTATAGTGATAATGTCATGTCACGGAAACAGGGTTGGGTTTGGTGCACAGCTTGTGGTGGACATGCTTGGCCGGCCGGATCACTGCTCATCTTGAATGTCTGCCCTGCCGTTATTAAAGGCAGTGCACCAAACCCAAACATGTTTCCGTGACATGACATTATCCACTGTACACCACAACAAGTTGGAGAGGACCTTCAGCTGCCGATGTGCCCTCTTAACGCAGAAATCTGATCACACTACGAACCTCAATGTATGACCATGTTTCCGCCAGCCCCGCTATCTAACATCTGATATTGGAACAGTATGACTGATATGAGGCGCAGTCTAATGGCCGTGAGGGGAAGCAGTGGTCTACCTGCTCTGGCCTGGTAGGAAATTAGATTGAATTAAAGAACATTACACATGGGATAGGTCTTGTTACCTCACTTATATCACTTATATATATATGGTCTTGGGGAGAGACACATTTTAAGTGATTTTTTTTCTTCACAATTATCTTTAAATGAACAACCTTTGTCGCATTGTGGTGCAACCTCTTCCCTTCCAGAAGTAATAGCACTTTTTATTATAGCAATATTTGCATTAGGGAAAGAGAGTGGAGATTTAATACATACCCACGGAATGGAGGAAAGCCGCATAGTAGGATGTAGGTAATGACACCAGCTGCCCAGATGTCCACCTTTAAGCCATACCTTAAAAATAAACATAAAAAAACAATAGCTATTTGCTAAACAATATACTTCAGTCTGTAGTTGCCACACATTTAAAAGTGTAATATTAAGAAACACTATTAACTGCGCATACTAGGGCTGAGAATATTTATGAAATTGTGGGTTGTCAGTTCACTAGGTCTAACCTAAATATTTTCCACATATAATAGCCATAGATGCCAGTTTTGACATCTGATGACATACAGTATAATGCTACCTTAACTTATTTAAATTGTAAATTATTTAAATTATTATCAGTAGCAGCAGCTTTGGTAGTAGTGGCAGACACTTTATTAGTATTATTATTTTCTCCAGACATCAAGAGCATCTAGCAACAGACTTGGGAGTTAGGTACAGAGTAGTATGACAGGCACATGGGGAGAGTGGATCTCATGGAACAGTGGGGCCAGGTGTATTAAGCCTAGAGAAGGCATAAAGAAGTGATAAAGCGGTGATAAATGCAAGGTGATAACGCACCAGCCAATTAGCTTCTATCTGTTAATTTACATATTGGAGCTGATTGGCTGGTGCATTATCACCTTGTACTTATCACTGCTTTATCACTTCTTTATGCCTTCTCCAGGCTTAATACATCTGCCCCATTGTGTGGCAATGTACTCACACAGGAGATGGTACATTCGGGGGTTCTTTCACTTTCTTGATGTGACTTGTGTGAATGCATGGCTGCTGTATCAGATATACTGTATGGATTCAATTACAAAAATCAGTGCCTAATTTAGATCTGCAAGAAAACCAATGGTTTATATACTGTACAAATCCAATTTACAGGGATATGCACAGGTACAAGTCCCATGTTACCCCCATTATGTAGGTGGGCCATATCCAGGGTCTACGTTGTTGGGACGCAGACTTCCTGGATCCGGGTGTCCGGATTCTACGGCCAGTCTGACTAAGCATCAGCTTACGCAGACTGACCGCGCTCTGCTCTTTGTGACCATGGTGCTTCGCCAACTTTCACACCAAGCGTTAACATCAGTCAAATTCAGTTTATGAAACATGCTTACTTTCTAGGTATGAAGCAAACTCAGAAGTAAATGAAAAAAAATGTGTTGAGGACATTTTTGCTTCTGGATAAATAAATCCATAAATAGTCATAAAATAATTTATTGTTTTCATCCTAGAGAATATTTTGTTTCTTGAGAGAAAATACAGTAAGCAACATGATAATAGCAAACTGAGACCATGCCAGACTTTTTTTTATTTTATTTTAAATTTTTTGCAAAAAGAAAAAAAAATAATTCACGGTTAAAATACTGTTCCACGATAATAGGGCAATGTTTTACTGTCGCAGATGCATGTTGTCCACGCTAGTGGACACATGTATAACTTAATTCGTTTTAGCGTTTAAAAAAAAATAAAAACTTTTTTGAGTTTGTAGAAGCCTTGGGACTAATGAAAAAGATGTGTGAAAGTCTTGCATTAGGTTATCATAATTCATGCATGAAAGGGATATAAATATATGCAGGGAATTTATCTTGAATATATGACAGATCAGTGTTCATGTGATAGATCTTATCAATCATGTTTATCAATGTACTTTGTTGTGACTCTTTGATACGCTTCAATTGAAATAAAAAGTATTTAAAAAAAAATATATATATATATGCAGGGGCAGAAAGAGGTAGGGAGGTGGGTACTAATTACCCAGGACCAGTCTTTTCCAAGGGGCCAGGCGTGGGATTTGGATGAAGGTTGGAAATATGAGGCAAATGGTTTCCCAAATGCTGACTTTCCTTGTATTAGGACTGAAGTAGAAATAGAGTATGTCAGTGTCTAATATATAACAGTGGAGAGTGGAAAGTACATGCTTTACTCATCGCACTGACCTAATTTCATACATTCAATAGAATGTTGTTATTAAACATTGCAGAAGTCACAGAAGGTTGCTATGACAAATCTCGCCATCACATCTGAATAGTTAAATTACACCATTATATAAAATTACAATGAATATTTTCCATCTACATTTCAAAGTCTATTTCCAAATGATCTTCTAAAATGAAACTGCTGGGAGTAACTCTGCATTTGCTGATTAATAAGAGAGCAATGATGTAAGATAAGTATAGATAATGGATCTGTGACTAATACATCACACTTCTTTTTGAAAGTCATTACTCTCTTTTGAACTATATTCAGAAACATAAAGATCTTACCCGGTCTCTGCAATTATTTCTGGAGCTACATATGTTGGGGTTCCACAAACAGTGTAAAGAGGTCCATCAACCATAGTTGCCAGCCCGAAGTCTCCAAGCTTCAGAGATTTACTGCCATCCTGGTGTTCATATACCTAGAAAATAAGATTTTACTTACCGATAAATCTATTTCTCGTAGTCCGTAGTGGATGCTGGGACTCCGTCAGGACCATGGGGAATAGCGGCTCCGCAGGAGACAGGGCACAAAATTTAAAAGTTTGACCACTAGGTGGTGTGTACTGGCTCCTCCCCCTATGACCCTCCTCCAAGCCTCAGTTAGGATACTGTGCCCGGACGAGCGTACACAATAAGGAAGGATTTTGAATCCCGGGTAAGACTCATACCAGCCACACCAATCACACCGTACAACTTGTGATCTGAACCCAGTTAACAGTATGACAAACGTAGGAGCCTCTGAACAGACGGCTCACAACAATAACAACCCGATTTTTTTGTAACAATAACTATGTACAAGTATTGCAGACAATCCGCAGTTGGGATGGGCGCCCAGCATCCACTACGGACTACGAGAAATAGATTTATCGGTAAGTAAAATCTTATTTTCTCTGACGTCCTAGTGGATGCTGGGACTCCGTCAGGACCATGGGGATTATACCAAAGCTCCCAAACGGGCGGGAGAGTGCGGATGACTCTGCAGCACCGAATGAGAGAACTCCAGGTCCTCCTTAGCCAGGGTATCAAATTTGTAGAATTTTACAAACGTGTTCTCCCCTGACCACGTAGCTGCTCGGCAGAGTTGTAATGCCGAGACCCCTCGGGCAGCCGCCCAAGATGAGCCCACCTTCCTTGTGGAATGGGCCTTGACAGATTTAGGCTGTGGCAGGCCTGCCACAGAATGTGCAAGTTGAATTGTGCTACAAATCCAACGAGCAATCGTCTGCTTAGAAGCAGGAGCACCCAGCTTGTTGGGTGCATACAATATAAACAGCGAGTCAGATTTTCTGACTCCAGCCGTCCTTGAAATATATATTTTCAATGCTCTGACAACGTCCAGCAACTTGGAATCCTCCAAATCGCTAGTAGCCGCAGGCACCACAATAGGCTGGTTCAGGTGAAACGCTGAAACCACCTTAGGCAGAAAGTGAGGACGCGTCCGCAGTTCTGCCCTGTCCGAATGGAAAATCAGATATGGGCTTTTATACGATAAAGCCGCCAATTCTGACACTCTCCTGGCTGAAGCCAGGGCCAGTAGCATGGTTACTTTCCATGTAAGATATTTCAAATCCACCGATTTGAGTGGCTCAAACCAATGGGATTTGAGAAAATCCAAAACTACATTAAGATCCCACGGTGCCACTGGGGGCACAACCGGGGGCTGTATATGTAGTACTCCTTTTACAACAGTCTGGACTTCAGGAACTGAAGCCAATTCTTTCTGGAAGAAAATCGACAGGGCCGAAATTTGAACCTTAATGGACGCTAATTTGAGGCCCATAGACAATCCTGTTTGCAGGAAATGTAGGAATCGACCCAGTTGAAATTCCTCCGTCGGGGCCTTCCTGGCCTCACACCACGCAACATATTTTCTCCAAATGCGGTGATAATGTTGTGCAGTCACCTCCTTCCTGGCTTTTACCAGGGTAGGGATGACCTCTTCCGGAATGCCTTTTTCCCTTAGGATTCGGCGTTCAACCGCCATGCCGTCAAACGCAGCCGCGGTAAGTCTTGGAATAGACACGGTCCCTGCTGAAGCAGGTCCCGTCTTAGAGGTAGAGGCCACGGATCTTCCGTGAGCATCTCCTGAAGTTCCGGGTACCAAGTTCTTCTTGGCCAATCCGGAGCCACGAGTATCGTTCTTACTCCCCTTTGCCGTATAATTCTCAGTACTTTTGGTATGAGAGGCAGAGGAGGAAACACATACACTGACTGGTACACCCATGGTGTTACCAGAGCTTCTACAGCTATTGCCTGAGGGTCTCTTGACCTGGCGCAATACCTGTCCAGTTTTTTGTTGAGGCGGGACGCCATCATGTGTCTTTCCCAATGTACCACAATCATGTGGAAGACTTCTGGATGAAGTCCCCACTCTCCCAGGTGCAGATCGTGTCTGCTGAGGAAGTCTGCTTCCCAGTTGTCCACTCCCGGGATGAACACAGCTGACAGTGCTAACACATGATTTTCTGCCCAGCGGAGAATCCTTGCAGCTTCTGCCATTGCCCTCCTGCTTCTTGTGCCGCCCTGTCTGTTTACGTGGGCGACTGCCGTGATGTTGTCCGACTGAATCAACACCGGCTGACCCTGAAGCCGAGGTTTTGCCAGGCTTAGAGCATTGTAGATTGCTCTTAGCTCCAGTATATTTATGTGAAGAGACGTCTCCAGGCTTGACCACACGCCCTGGAAGTTTCTTCCCTGTGTGACCGCTCCCCAGCCTCTCAGGCTGGCATCCGTGGTCACTAGGACCCAGTTCTGTATGCCGAATCTGCGGCCCTCTAACAGATGAGCACTCTGCAACCACCATAGCAGAGACACTCTTGTCCTTGTGGACAATTTTATCCGCTGATGCATCTGCAGATGCGATCCGGACCATTTGTCCAGCAGATCCCACTGAAAAGTTCGTGCATGGAATCTGCCGAATGGAATCGCTTCGTAAGAAGCTACCATTTTTCCCAGGACTCTTGTGCATTGATGCACAGATACTTTTCCTGGTTTTAGGAGGTTCCTGACTAGATCGGATAACTCCCTGGCTTTCTCCTCCGGAAGAAATACCTTTTTCTGAACAGTGCCCAGAATCATCCCTAGGAACAACAGACGTGTCGTCGGGATCAGTTGGGATTTTGGAAAATTCAGAATCCACCCGTGTTGTTGGAGCACTACTTGGGTTAGTGCTACTCCGACCTCCAGCTGTTCTCTGGATCTTGCCCTTATCAGGAGATCGTCCAAGTAAGGGATAATTAAGACGCCTTCTCTTCGAAGAAGGATCATCATTTCGGCCATTACCTTGGTAAAGACCCGGGGTGCCGTGGACAATCCAAACAGCAGCGTCTGAAACTGATAATGACAGTTTTGGACCACGAACCTGAGGTACCCTTGGTGTGAAGGACAAATTGGAACATGAAGGTAAGCATCCTTGATGTCCAAGGACACCATAAAATCCCCTTCTTCCAGATTCGCTATCACTGCTCTGAGTGACTCCATCTTGAACTTGAATTTTTGTATGTACAGGTTCAGAGATTTTAGATTTAGAATCGGTCTTACCGAGCCGTCCGGCTTCGGTACCACAAATAGCGTGGAGTAATACCCCTGTCCCTGTTGTAGGAGGGGTACCTTGACTATCACCTGCTGAGAATACAGCTTGTGAATGGCCTCCAATACCGTCGCCCTGTCGGAGGGAGACGTTGGCAAAGCAGACTTTAGGAAACGGCGAGGAGGGGACTTCTCGAATTCCAACCTGTAACCCTGAGATACTACCTGCAGGATCCAGGGGTCCACCTGCGAGTGAGCCCACTGTGCGCTGAAATGTTTGAGGCGACCCCCCACCGCCCCTGAGTCTGCTTGTAAGGTCCCAGCGTCATGCTGACGCCTTTGTAGAAGCCGGGGAGGGCTTCTGCTCCTGGGAAGGAGCTGCTTGTTGCAGTCTCTTACCCTTTCCTTTGCCTCGGGGCAAATAGGAATGTCCTTTTGCTCGTTTGTTCTTATAGGAACGAAAGGACTGCGGCTGAAAAGCCTGCGGCTTTTTCTGCTGGGAGGTGACCTGGGGTAAAAAGGTGGATTTTCCGGCCGTTGCCGTGGCCACCAGATCCGATAGACCGACCCCAAATAATTCCTCCCCCTTATACGGCAATACTTCCATATGTCGTTTGGAATCCGCATCACCTGACCACTGGCGCGTCCATAAACTTCTTCTGGCAGATATGGACATCGCACTTACTCTTGATGCCAGAGTGCAAATATCTCTCTGTGCATCTCGCATATAAAGAAATGCATCCTTTAACTGCTCTATAGTCAGTAAAATACTGTCCCTATCCAGGGTATCAATATTTTCAGACAGTGACTCCGACCAAGCCACGCCAGCACTGCACATCCAGGCTGAGGCGATTGCTGGTCTCAGTATAACACCCGTATGTGTGTATATACTTTTTAATGTATTCTCCAGCCTCCTATCAGCTGGATCCTTGAGGGCGGCCGTATCAGGAGACGGTAACGCCACTTGCTTTGATAAGCGTGTGAGCGCCTTATCCACCCTAGGAGGTGTTTCCCAGCGCGCCCTAACCTCTGGCGGGAAAGGGTATAATGCCAATAACTTCTTTGAAATTAGCAGTTTTCTATCTGGGGTAACCCACGCTTCATCACACACTTCATTCAGTTCCTCTGATTCAGGAAAAACTATCGGTAGTTTTTTCACACCCCACATAATACCCCTTTTTGTGGTACTTGCAGTATCAGAGATATGCAAAGCCTCCTTCATTGCCGTGATCATATAACGTGTGGCCCTACTGGAAAATACGTTTGTTTCTTCACCGTCGACACTGGATTCAGTGTCAGTGTCTGGGTCTGTGTCGACCGACTGAGGTAAAGGGCGTTTTACAGCCCCTGACGGTGTCTGAGACGCCTGGACAGGTACTAACTGGTTTGCCGGCTGTCTCATGTCGTCAACCGACTTTTGTAGCGTGCTGACACTATCCCGTAATTCCATAAACAAAGCCATCCATTCTGGTGTCGACTCCCTAGGTGGTGACATCACCATTACAGGCAATTGCTCCGCCTCCACGCCAACATCGTCCTCATACATGTCGACACACACGTACCGACACACAGCAGACACACAGGGAATGCTCTGATAGAAGACAGGACCCCACTAGCCCTTTGGGGAGACAGAGGGAGAGTTTGCCAGCACACACCCAAGCGCTATAAATATATATAGGGACAACCTTAATAAGTGTGTTCCCTTTATAGCAGCTCAAATATTATAAATATCGCCAATAAGTGCCCCCCCTCTCTGTTTTTACCCTGTTTCTGTAGTGCAGTGCAGGGGAGAGTCCTGGGAGCCTTCCTCGCAGCGGAGCTGGGCAGGAAAATGGCGCTGTGTGCTGAGGAGAATAGGCCCCGCCCCCTTTTCGGCGGGCTTCTTCTCCCGGTTTTTTTGGAACCTGGCAGGGGTTAAATACATCCATATAGCCCCAGGGGCTATATGTGATATATTTTAGCCAGAATAGGTATATTACATTGCTGCCCAGGGCGCCCCCCCCAGCGCCCTGCACCCTCAGTGACCGCTGGTGTGAAGTGTGCGGAGAGCAATGGCGCACAGCTGCAGTGCTGTGCGCTACCTCATGAAGACTGAGACGTCTTCTGCCGCCGGTTTCTGGACCTCTTCTCTATTCGGCATCTGCAAGGGGGTCGGCGGCGCGGCTCCGGTGACCCATCCAGGCTGTACCTGTGATCGTCCCTCTGGAGCTAGTGTCCAGTAGCCTAAGAAGCAAATCCATCCTGCACGCAGGTGAGTTCACTTCTTCTCCCCTAAGTCCCTCGTTGCAGTGAGCCTGTTGCCAGCAGGACTCACTGAAAATAAAAAACCTAACAAACTTTTTCTAAGCAGCTCTTTAGGAGAGCCACCTAGATTGCACCCTGCTCGGACGGGCACAAAAACCTAACTGAGGCTTGGAGGAGGGTCATAGGGGGAGGAGCCAGTACACACCACCTAGTGGTCAAACTTTTAAATTTTGTGCCCTGTCTCCTGCGGAGCCGCTATTCCCCATGGTCCTGACGGAGTCCCAGCATCCACTAGGACGTCAGAGAAAAGTAATATAAGCCAACATTTAGTACCCACACAATATATTGTTACCTTTCCCCAATCAGGACTATATATATATATATATATATATATATATATATATATATATATATATATGGGTTGGGGCTGGGAGACCAGCACTGGGGATCCCGGCGGTCAGCATACCGATCCCGGGATCCTGGCAGCAGAATGTCAGCTTGGGGCGAGTGCAACAAAGCCCCCCTTGCGGGCCCGCTGCGCTCGCCACACAGCAGACTCGGTGGCTCACTGCGCGCGACACAAGTTCTATTCCCACTCTATGGCTATCATGCTGACTGTCAGGGTGGCAAGTGGTACGGTGACCGCCGGGATGCCGAGCGCTTGTCACATGACTGGATCCCATAATGTGTATATATATATATATATATATATATATATATATACACACACACACACACACACACACACACACTACAATGGTGTACCGGCACTCATCCCTTAATGGCAACTTGCTCCAGTGCCCTCTGAAGGATTAATGAACAGAAATCCAACAATAGAAGACAGCGGCACTCGGAGACGTTCATCAAAAAGTAATGGTGTATTTCAAACAGCTGAAACCAACGTTTCGGGGCTCACCAGCCCCTTTGTCAAGGTGAGTAATGACAAAGGGGCTATTGAGCGCCGAAACGTTGGTTTCGGCTGTTTGAAATACAGTATATGGCAGTATATGGCTTGCTTAGAAGGAGCACATATTTGCAGGGAATGGTTTATACCTCTCTTGCACTGCTGGGCCCTACAAAGGTCCAGACCTGGGTAATCTGTACCCACACCCCATCCCTCTTGGCGACCCTTACAGTAGAAGGTAGCTTACTTTAGGGACTGACTAGTTCTAAACCCCAATTAGTTCATTAAATTGCAACCAGTGCTAACCGTATTCCTATATAAGAAGTCATGACATACTGTAGCTTGTGCTTTAATATGAATGGTCCTAGAGTTAGATGGTACAGAGCCAGAAGTTACAGCACATGCATCTAGTCACTCTAAATACATGCATATAAATACATTGGAAATTAATGTTCCCTTAAATGAAAATCTTCTAAAACTATCAAAGAAGATATACGGTATTGATAATTACTGTAGCATAAATCAAAGCATTTTTCCTTTAAAAGAAGAAAAGGAATGATATATGTTCCAGCTCATGCAGATAAAAAGCTCCGGCAATGTGCTGCTGATTGCCAAACCGGAGAGTTCATGCTTGGCTTCACCTCCTGCTGGACTGACCCATAATGGTTCTCAGTAGTCATTCCCAATGAAGTTGGATGTTTTTTGCATTATATCATGAGAATAAACTACATTTAATCAGGAGGAACAATATCACAAGTATATTCCATCTTTACTGCTGTTAGTTTCAAGTATAATGGCTGGCTCATTATCTCTCTTATTTATCCCAATTTAGCCTAAAAAAAACATATGCTAAACACATTGCAGATTAGTGCAGAAGACAAACACCACAGTTTTGCACAGTCCTGCCAGCTACCCGCCAATCAACCAGAAATGCAGGAATTTGCTTTGGAACAAAACTCAGAAAATGCCATGTTCACATTTTGCCTCCCCGTGGCAGTGAGCACAGGATGCTGGAAACTATTAAGGGAAAATTCCCCTGCCTGGAACATATTACTACTTAGTTTGTGAATCTTTATAAGGTAAATATACATATTTTATCTTCATTTGCTATGTAGAAACCATAGGGTGGCATATACAACTGCAAGGGAAATACACTTGCCCAGAATCCCCTCCTAACCTATGCTCACTGGGTACCAAAGAAAAGAAAGCTTTTGGTGTGCAACTTGCAGTACCACATAAGAGATTCCACTGCCCATTTTGCAGGGCAGTGTAATAATATGTATACCATGTGCCTGATTCTCAGTGGCGTGTATTGTGACTGATCAGATGCGAGTATCCACCCGTATTCGGAGTTATAGGGATTTCTGCAACTACACCCCTTTCTCGTTTGTACAGTACATGGCTACTGGGCTCCCAAGACAACCATAGGACTAGGTACTAGTATCTGTTCCCCCTATATGAGTACCCCTGGATGTCTATAAAACATTTACTACAAATATACTACATGTAGGATCTGTAGATGACAAATATTGTATAGAGAATGTTGTTTTTATTTTCTAAAACTGTGTATTCCACATAGGAATATTTATTTTTTATTTGTAATAAATTTGCAAAAATCTAAAAAAACTTTCTTCATGTTGTCATTATGGGGTATTGTGTGTAAAATTTTGAGGGGAAAAATTAATTTATTCCATTTTGGAATAAGGCTGTAACATAACAAAATGTGGAAAAAGTGAAGCGCTGTGAATACTTTCCGCATGCACTGTATGTCAACATGTGAAATGTTGGCATTCACAATTTCGCCCTTGACATGTTAATATTGTTAATGACGACAGCCAGCGTTTTTCGCACATTTAAGCCTGAGCCTTAACTGAACTGCAGCCTAACACTAACACTAGCATGTACTGTCGATATTGTGCCTGTCGATATTTTGGGTGGGATGCATCCCGCCACTCATCACAAGCGTTTATTAACAGAAAAGAATCAAAAAGGACAGCTCTCCCGGTAACAGCTGTCCTTTGTGATTGGGGGGTGCTGGGAGGGATCCGATTAGATCCCTCTCAGAAGGCAGATGAAAAGAAGCCCATAGGCTTCTATTAGGCACTGCCATCTAAAGATGGCGCTGTCTACCGGGTCCGTGCTTCAGAATGTATCACATTCCGGAGCTTGGCACATATGAGAAAAGCAGTCAAACCTCTGAAAACTGCATTTTTGGAGGTTTGGCTGCATTTTTAGCTATGATGCGTCTCACCCTTTGACTGTTGACGTAACGCCCATGTTTTGACTACATACAAATTATAATGGATAGTGCCGCTAGTAAATGACAAAGCAAAATGATAGGGTAGTTGTCGCTTTGACCTAGGTAGGCTTGAGAAATGGTCAAGAACATGGCAACTACAGTTTAATGCTAATAAATGCAAAATCATGCACTTGGGTCTCATAAACCCAAAGGCTAAGTATAATATCAAGGGTACTATAATGGAAACTACTGAGGAAGAAAGGGATTTAGGAGTCACTATTTCAAGTGACTTAAATGCAGGAAAGCAATGCAACAAAGCAATGAGAAAGGCAAGTCAGATGCTTGGTTGCATAGGGAGAGGAATCAGTAGCAGGAAAAAAGAAGTAATAATGCAACTGTATAGGTCATTGGTACGTCCCCATCAGGAATACTGTGTCCAGTTCTGGAGACCATATCTCCAGAAGGAAATAAATACATTAGAGAGAGTGTACAAAGAAGGGCAACTAAAATGGTGCATGGCCTACATCACAAAACATACCCAGAAAGACTAAAAGATCCTAACATGTATAGTTTGGAGGAGAGAAGGGAAAGGGGGGACATGATAGAAACTTTAAAATATACCAAGGGTTTTAACAAAGTTCAGGAGGGAAACATTCTTCAAAGGAAGAGAAGTATTAGAACTCGAGGACATACACTGAAACTGGGGGGGGGGTTCAGGGGAAATTTAAGTAAAAATGACTTCACAGAAAGTGGAATAGCCTCCCATCAGAGGTGGTAGAGGCTAAGTCTGTAGAGCAATTTAAACATGCTTGGGATAGGCATATGACTATCCTTACAAAGAATTAAGGTTCAAAAAGGGTTGAAATTACCTGAAGGATAAAAAAAAGGTGCAGACTAGATGGGCCAAGTGGTTCTTATCTGCCGTCACATTCTATGTTTCTATGTTTTCCAAGCAATAACTTTTACACAAGAGATCTGTTCAGAGAGCACACTTTGTAATAATAAAAATATTTAACACACATTAGAGAAAAATAGGTCGACCTTGTGGCTAGTAGATTATAACCTACAATATAAAAACGCTGTTCTTACTATTACCACAGCAACAAAGTGATTCACAGCGCTGAGACGAGGACTGATGCTACATGTACAGTAAAATGGTATTTATTACTCTCTACTCCAGTTATGTGAATGCAGGCCCCTCTAGCCTAACATTGCCTGGTTCAGTAAAAAATCCCTGTTTTTTGCATGTGAACGCGCATCAACCTGTGACATAGATCAGTGGAAACAGCTCCCTCTAAAAAAAACCGGGTCCAGTTAGCGACCATGGTTGGACCCAGAATGGACTGGCATAAGGCTGTTTAAACATCCGACCCGGGTCCCGTTTACAGCACGGGAGAGTGACGGATTTCCTGGGTTCCGGTATGAATGGTCGACCATGTTAAGGTCGACACTCATTAGGTCGACCACTATTGGTCGACATTGGCATGGTCGACATGGGCAAATGGTCGACACATGAAAATTGCCGACACCTGAAAAGGTCGACATGATTTATTTATTTTACTTTTTTGGTGTCGTTTTCTGTGTAAAGTGACGGGGTACCCCAATTAGTGCACCGCGTCCCCTTGCATGGCTTCGGGCAAGGTGCCTCGCTCCGCTACCGCTGCGCTCGGCACAGATTACCATTCCCAATCGTAGTCCACGTGGATTGTAAAGTATGGAAAAGTTCCACAAAAGAAAAAAACGTGAAAAAGGCATGTCGACATTTTCATGTGTCGACATTTCATGTGTCAACCATGTCAATGTCGACCAATAGTAGTCGACCTAATGACTGTCGACCATAACATGGTCGACCATCTAAATGGATACCGATTTCCTGCTGTTGGGAGATGATGTCATCTCCAAATGCCGACAGAAGAGGGATTGCACCTGTGTGCAGTGTGAATGGCACCGTCCTGAGAATAACTCGGGTCAGAGCCGCAGTGGGAGCAGGGTCTATCACGGGTCTGACTCAGCTTGGAACCGTGTTCCAAATACCGGTTAAGACCCATGATTTGGGTGGAAAAGGGGTATAACAAATTCTGAGATGGAATGATTCCCCCTTTTCAAGTAAGGGTGGCCAATATGGAGTCCCATACTGATCTTTTGATTGATATGGGATCAACCTATCTATATTTAATACAAAGCACTATCATGAAAATAATATTGATATTCAGGATCGATATTATTCTCACTCACACGCAGTTGGGAAGTTAGGGAAAGGTCACGCATGTGCAGTTGGGGAGTTAGGGAAAGGTCACGCATGTGCAGTTGGGGAGTTAGGGAAAGGTCATGCATGCGCAGTAGGGGAGTTAGGGAAAAGTCTCACAGGTGCAGTTGGGAAATTAGGAAAATGTTGTGCATGCGCAGTTGGGGAGTAAGGTAAAGGTCACGCATACGCAGTTGAGAGTTAGTGAAAGGTCTTGCATGTGCAGTTGGATTGTTAGGGAAAGGTCTCACATGTGCAATTGAGGAGTTAGGGAAAGGTCACACATGCGCAGTTGGGGAGTTAGGGAAAGGTCACGCATGCGCAGTTGGGGAGTTAGGAAAGGGTCTCACATGCGCAGTTGGGGAATTAGGGAAAGGTTGCGCATGTGCAGTTGGGGAGTTAGGGAAAGGTCTCGCATGTGCAGTTGGGGAGTTAGGGAAAGGTCATGCATGCGCATTAGGGGAGTTAGGGAAAGGTCACGCATGTGCAATTGAGGAGTTAGGGAAAGGTCACGCATGCGCAGTTGGGGAGATAGGGAAAGGTCCAGCATGTGCAGTTGGGTTGTTAGGGAAAGGTTGCGCATGTGCAGTTGCGGAGTTAGCGAAAGGTCACACATGTGCAGTTGGGGAGTTAGGGAAAAGTCATGCATGCGCATTAGGGGAGTTAGGGAAAGGCCTCACAGGCGCAGTTGGGGAATTAGGAAAAGGTCGTGCATGCGCAGTTGAGGAGTAAAGGTCACGCAAGCGCATTTGAGGTGTTAGTGAAAGGTCTCACATGTGCAGTTGGGGAGTTAGGGAAAGGTCTCACATGTGCAATTGAGGAGTTAGGGAAAGGTCACGCATGCGCAATTGGGGATTTTAGGGAAAGGGTCTCACATGCGCAGTTGGGGAATTAGGGAAAGGTCTGGCATGTGCAGTTGGGTTGTTAGGGAAAGGTTGCACATGTGCAGTTGGGGAGTTAGCGAAAGGTCACGCATGTGCAGTTGGGGAGTTAGGGAAAAGTCATGCATGCGCATTAGGGGAGTTAGGGAAAGGTCTCACAGGCGCAGTTGGGGAATTAAGAAAAGGTCGTGCATGCGCAGTTGGGGAGTAAGGTAAAGGTCACGCAAGCGCATTTGAGGTGTTAGTGAAAGGTCTCACATGTGCAGTTGGGGAGTTAGGGAAAGGTCTCACATGTGCAATTGAGGAGTTAGGGAAAGGTCTAACATGTGCAGTTGGGGAGTTAGGGAAAGGTCTCACATGTGCAATTGAGGAGTTAGGGAAAGGTCACGCATGCGCAGTTGGAGAGTTAGGAAAGGGTCTCACATGCGCAGTTGGGGAATTAGGGAAAGGTCTCGCATGTGCAGTTGGGGAGTTAGGGAAAGGACTCACATGTGCAGTTGGGGAGTTAGGGAAAGGTCACGCATGCGCAGTTGGGGAGTTAGGAAAGGGTATCATATGCGCAGTTAGGGAATTAGGGAAAGGTTGCACATGTGCAGATGGGGAGTTAGGGAAATATCTTGCATGTGCAGTTGGGGAGTTAGGGAAAGGTCACACATGTGCAGTTGGGGAGTAAGGAAAAGGGCGCGCATGTGCAGTTGGGGAGATAGGGAAAGGTTGCGCATGTGCAGTTGGGGGTTTAGGGAAAGGTCTCGCATTTGCAGTTGGGGAGTTAGGGAAAGGTCAAGCATGCGCAGTTGGGTTGTTAGGGAAAGGTCACACATGTGCAGTTGTGTTGTTAGGGAAAGGTCTTGCATGCGCAGTTGGGGAGTTAGGGAAAGGTCTTGCATGCGCAGTTGGGTTGTTAGGGGAAGGTCACACATGTGCAGTTGGGTTGTTAGGAAAAGGTCTCGCATGTGCAGTTGGGGAATTAGGGAAAGGTCTCCCATGTGCAGTTCAGGAATTAGGGAAAGGTCTCGCATGTGCAGTTGGGGAGTTAGGGAAAGGTCTCGCATGTGCAGTTGGGGAGTTAGGGAAAGGTCGCACATGTGCAGTTGGGGAGTTAGGGAAAGGTCGCACATGTGCAGTTGGGGAGTTAGGGAAAGGTCTGTCATGTGCCATTGGGGAGTTAGGAGAAGGGCACACATGTGCAGTTGGGGAATTAGGGAAAGGTTGCGCATGTGCAGTTGGGGAGTTAGGGAAAGGTCGCACATGTGCAGTTGGGGAGTTAGGAAAAGGGCACGCATGTGCAGTTGGGGAGTTAGGGAAAGGTCACGCATGCGCAGTTGGGGAGTTAGGAAAGGGTATCATATGCGCAGTTAGGGAATTAGGGAAAGGTTGCGCATGTGCAGATGGGGAGTTAGGGAAATGTCTCGCATGTGCAGTTGGGGAGTTAGGGAAAGGTCACACATGTGCAGTTGGGGAGTTAGGGAAAGGTCACACATGTGCAGTTGGGGAGTAAGGAAAAGGGCGCGCATGTGCAGTTGGGAAGATAGGGAAAGGTTGCGCATGTGCAGTTGGGGGGTTAGGGAAAGGTCTCGCATGTGCAGTTGGGGAGTTAGGGAAAGGTCAAGCATGCGCAGTTGGGTTGTTAGGGAAAGGTCACACATGTGCAGTTGTGTTGTTAGGGAAAGGTCTTGTATGCGCAGTTGGGGAGTTAGGGAAAGGTCTTGCATGCGCAGTTGGGTTGTTAGGGAAAGGTCACACATGTGCAGTTGTGTTGTTAGGGAAAGGTCTTGTATGCGCAGTTGGGGAGTTAGGGAAAGGTCTTGCATGCGCAGTTGGGTTGTTAGGGAAAGGTCACACATGTGCAGTTGGGTTGTTAGGAAAAGGGCACGCATGTGCAGTTGGGGAGTTAGGGAAAGGTCTCACATGTGCAGTTCAGGAATTAGGGAAAGGCCTCGCATGTGCAGTTGGGGAGTTAGGGAAAGGTCTCGCATGTGCAGTTGGGGAGTTAGGGAAAGGTCGCACATGTGCAGTTGGGGAGTTAGGGAAAGGTCTGTCATGTGCCGTTGGGGAGTTAGGAAAAGGGCACACATGTGCAGTTGGGGAGTTAGGGAAAGGTTGCGCATGTGCAGTTGAGGAGATAGGGAAAGGTCATGCATGTGCAGTTGGGGAGATAGGGAAAGGTCATGCATGTGCAGTTGGGGAGTTAGGGAAAGGTCACACATGTGCAGTTGGGGAGGAGTTAGGGAAAGGTCTCGCATGTGCAGTTCTTTACATCCATAGATGATTTATCATGCCTGGATTATGGTTTTAGTGTACTCACGTTACAGATTAGACAGCACTTGTTTGAAGGGAGCACTCAGATTTGCCTATATATACTTGTGCTCCTGAGTGCAGCTGCCAATCATTTTAAAGAAAAATCCAATTTTTTGTCAAAAAGTGATATCCTGTGTCTGTTTCTAGCTGTATTATGCTCAAAATAGTTCCCGCTGTAAGTATGAAAATGTAAGTAACATACATTCAAATATTTATATAGATAGGAAAATAAAGTTTATCTGTAACAAAAGTTTTCCTTTAAATTAAAGATGAAACTATATTTTTTTTTTACTGTATATTTTAGTGTCACAATTCCTCCTAGAAGGGTAAACTACATTAGTTTAGAATACGGTAAGAAATTTGGGAGTTTTTTCATTGATTCTTTCTGTAGCTCATACTGACGGCTCGGAGAGCAAATTGTTTCAAGAGTCTCTGATGTAATCCTTGGTTTGCAGGAAACTGGATCTCATTATCTGCAGTAGACTGACTTGCAACAAGCGCATCGCTAGCCTATTTCAAAGCAAGGGATGGGAGTCTGCTTAGGTACCACTTAAAAGATTAATTATTTCCAAACTACATCTAGTCAAACATATCTATATAAAGAAATCAGATAAACCATGCAATGTTGGCAGTAAAATTCAGCCTGTAAAAAATACGTTTCCATATTAGACAATATGGTTGCCTGTTGCCATGGGTGATGTGGTTCATCATTATCATCATTATTTATTTATAATGTGCCACAAAACACTGCAGAGTGACAGTGAGTATAACACATCATACATAGCAATAAAATCATACATGAAAATAAATTCATAAACAAAAAGAGAACAAGTGCATAATAGGTTAAGAAAGAGGCGCAGAAATAAGACAGAGTATAAATTGCTCCTACTTTACATTGTCCTAAGCAGATATTATAGTCACACCTTCATTGCAAAACTCAAAGTGTGGATTTCTGAAATGTTTTATGGAAAATGATTTTATGTGTTAGACAATTGCAATTTTTTTTTACAGGAAACAAGCTTTATTTTTTAGAAGGTCGTACTGTGCTTAAATTCTTAAAGGCCTATTTATCAATGAGTGATAAAACTGTTGGGGTCGGATTCAAATGTAGTCCCCCCCC
This sequence comes from Pseudophryne corroboree, assembly GCF_028390025.1. Lineage (NCBI taxonomy): Eukaryota > Metazoa > Chordata > Amphibia > Anura > Myobatrachidae > Pseudophryne > Pseudophryne corroboree. Next base: position 149,422,459 of record NC_086445.1, read on the forward strand.
CCCTCCCGGCCGCGATGGCACCTGCTGGCAGTATTCTAATGTTATTGACGACGGGCACGACAAGTTCATTTCAGCTCGCTAACCCCGGGTGTAGCGAGCTGAAATACAAGTAAAGAGACCCGTTTGGGGTCTTTTCACGATCGCTCCTATTACTTTAGTCAGGTTTAGGTGCTTTGCACGTCTAATCCTGACTGTAATGGGCATTATCAGCGCGATAATGGGGGCCATTTGAATATAGACTTTTGTATATGATAAAACTCCTTGCGTATGATACATGGGGCAGATGTATTAGCCTGGAGAAGGGTTAAAGAAGTGATAAACCAGTGATTAGCGCAAGGTGATAACGCACCAGCCAATCATTACAGGTTTGAAAGATGACAGTTAGGAGATGATTGGCTGGTGAGTTATCACCTTGCACTTATCACTGCTTTATCACTTCTCCAGGCTTAATACATATGCCCCATGGTGCCCCAGCCAATTAGCTCCCAACTGTCATTTTTCAAACGCATGTCAGTTAGGAGCTGAACAGGAGAGGCTGCTAACTTTTTCAGACAGAGAGGCTGCAGCTGCTCATGTCGGAAAAGGAGAGGAGAGAGCCGGCGCTCGGACGATCAGGCAGGGAGTGGCTACTTATAGAAAGCCAGCTCTCTGCTAATCGCAGCCCAGTCTGGCAGTCCTGGAGGGAGGGAAACACCTCCCAATGGGACTGCCTGTCCTGGGGATGACTGGCAGGTAGAAACTCCATTAGGAAGTCACTGCCAGTCACAGTCACACTGACTGCAACTGGCTTAGCTGAGCTCACTGAAGTGGCAGATTTTACTGGATCTAAACACATGACAGTTGGGAGCTGATTGTCTGGAGCACCATTTATCATATGCAATGAGTTTTATCATTTACAACGAGTTTTATTGCTTGTTGATAAATGAGCCCCTAAGTTTTTATTTATAAGCAAAAGTCCTAAGAACATTTTCTGATTGCTTATTTACCTTTTGTATATGTGTGACATTGGCATACTGGTGGTGATTCAGGTCCAGTCTCAATCTGTAAAAGTATGCTGTGTACCAACGTTCAGTACATTGCGCATCCGCCGGAACCGTACTGCGACCTCGGAAGCAGTAAGGCTGCAGACCTAAGATGATTGACAGTTTGCTGCCATTTGGGGCTGCGATGGGCTTTTCACAAAACAGAGACGTGTTACCTCCATTTGTGGGAGTGCGGAGGCCAGGCTCTCCGTCTTCCGAAGGAGATTTAAGCCATCCAGTCAGCAGGCTGATGTGACGCAGGTGATCTGATGCTGCATTCTTAGACGCAGCAGAGTATCACACATGCATTCAGGCGGCATCTACTTATACCAGACGGGTGTAGTACGGTATGCCGGCGCTCGGGCTCCCGGCGACCAGCATACCGGCGCCTGGAAACCGACCGCCGGCATACCGACAGCGTGGCGAGCGCTAAGGAGCCCCTTGCAGGCTTGCTGCGCTCGCCACGCTGTGGGCACGGCGGCACGCTACCACGAGGGAGAATAGCTGTCGGTATGCCGGGTGTCGGGATTCCGGCGCCGGTATAATGTGCGCCGGGATCCCGACATTCGGCATACTGAAGACCACCCTACCAGACACCTCCTGTTAGATTACCAGATTTTAGCATTGCTGCTGCTTCCAAGTATGCAGCAGTGATGCCACCTCTGTATACATCTGAATCTCCCCCCATTGTTTGCTCTACAGACGCATCAATTGCACTAGAAAAGTGTCATCTACTACTTATTATGGATTTGCACTTAGGCGCAGATCTATAATGTAGCAAATTGAGCCTGGCTCATGAGATGTTTTAAGGGGGCAGAAGTATTGGAAATTTAGTTTTTCTTAATAAAAAATGCTAACAATCTCCGTAGTTTGTTTTCTTTTAAAGGTTTATGTCATACTTTCCGATGTTCTCCGAATGTCAGGGAGAATTCCCCAAATAGTGGTGATCTCCCTGACTCCCTGAAGAGACTAGCAATCTCCCTGAGGTGGGGTTGGGGCGCACAACACAATGATGACATCATCACTGTCTTTCCAGGACACACTGTGCGTGAGAATAAGGAGGATTTGTGCTACAAGAAAATGGCCACCACACTCTAGCACACTGATGGCCAGGGCAGTCGAGAGCCGGGCTGGGCCCAGGTACTTTTCAAGGGGCGTGGCCTAATCACAGGAGGTGTGGTCATGTACCCTTAGAAAAAAATACTGAAAAAATTGTATTTTAAGTACCTGCATGGCCACACTGCAGCCCAGTACACAGCAGCGTGTGCTGGGCTGAGGAGAAGCACTGCAGCTGCTGCTGCCAGGTAAGGGGGAGGGGGCCTGGGCCCTTACTGGACCCCTCCATCACACCTTGGTAATTTGTACCCTCTCCCACCCTCTCTTGGCACCATTGCTGATGGCTACATGAGTAGCTGTGTGTACAAGGAAGTGTGATGAATTACAGGGGATGTGTGATAGTAAACCTGGTGGAAGAGACAGAGGGGGTCATTCCGAGTTGATCGCAGCTGTGCTAAATTTAGCACAGCTACGATCATCTTCCCTGACATGCGGGGGGGACGCCAGCAACGGGCTAGTCCGTCCCGCATGACAGTGTCGCCTCCCCCCCCCCCCCCGCACAAATAAAAAAGCATCGCACAGCGGCAATGCTTTTGTATTTCAGGAGTAACTCCCGGCCAGCGCAGCTCCTGTGCGTTGGCCGAACCACACCTCCTAAACAGCGGCTTGACGCCACCGTTCAGCCCCCTCCCGCCCATCGACCGCCTCTGTCTCAGAGGCGATCGCTCGGCAGCGACGACTGCCATGCGTTGGCGCATTTCCAACCCGATCGCTGCTCTGCGACAAACTGCAGCGAGCGATCGGGTCGAAATGACCCCCAGAGACAGAACTGTATAATTTTGTTTTCATTTCTGTTTCTCTATAGTTTAATCACCAGTCACGGTCAGCAGGTTGAAGATGATGACTGACCCATCTAGGTTAAGGCATTTATTTAGCGTATATTTATGTGGCCACATTCTTACACTGTATTTGACCGCATGTACAGTATCTTATGATAAACATGTTAGGCTGAAAATTTATGTGTTTTGACTTTCCTGTTCAGGTGTCAAAATCACGCCCTAGTACTGTAACTCATACCCTAAATGTGGCTAAGTGAGTTGGTAAAAGTTCAGCAGAGGATTAAAAATAAGAATTTACTCACCGGTAATTCTATTTCTCGTAGTCCGTAGTGGATGCTGGGAACTCCGTAAGGATCATGGGGAATAGCGGCTCCGCAGGAGACTGGGCACAACTAAGAAAGATTTAGGACTACCTGGTGTGCACTGGCTCCTCCCTCTATGCCCCTCCTCCAGACCTCAGTTAGGATACTGTGCCCGGAAGAGCTGACACAATAAGGAAAGGATTTTGGAATCCCGGGTAAGACTCATACCAGCCACACCAATCACACCGTATAACTCGTGATACTATACCCAGTTAACAGTATGAAAAATAACTGAGCCTCTCAACAGACGGCTCTAAACAATAACCCTTTAGTTAGGCAATAACTATATACAAGTATTGCAGACAATCCGCACTTGGGATGGGCGCCCAGCATCCACTACGGACTACGAGAAATAGAATTACCGGTGAGTAAATTCTTATTTTCTCTGACGTCCTAGTGGATGCTGGGAACTCCGTAAGGACCATGGGGATTATACCAAAGCTCCCAAACGGGCGGGAGAGTGCGGATGACTGCAGCACCGAATGAGCAAAAGCAAGGTCCTCCTCAGCCAGGGTATCAAACTTGTAGAACTTGGCAAACGTGTTTGAACCCGACCAAGTAGCAGCTCGGCAAAGTTGTAAAGCCGAGACCCCTCGGGCAGCCGCCCAAGAAGAGCCCACTTTCCTCGTGGAATGGGCTTTTACAGATTTAGGATGCGGCAGTCCAGCTGCAGAATGTGCAAGTTGAATCGTACTACAGATCCAGCGAGCGATAGACTGCTTTGAAGCAGGAGCACCCAGCTTGTTGGGCGCATACAGGATAAATAGCGAGTCAGTTTTCCTGACTCCAGCCGTCCTGGAAACATAGATTTTCAGGGCCCTGACTACGTCTAGCAACTTGGAATCCTCCAAGTCCTTAGTAGGACAATAGGTTGGTTCAAATGAAAAGCAGATACCACCTTAGGAAGAAATTGGGGACGAGTCCTCAATTCTGCCCTATCCATATGGAAAATCAGATAAGGGCTTTTACATGACAAAGCCGCCAATTCTGACACACGCCTGGCCGAAGCCAAGGCCAACAGCATGACCACTTTCCACGTGAGATATTTTAGTTCCACGGTTTTAAGTGGCTCAAACCAATGTGACTTAAGGAAATCCAACACCACGTTGAGATCCCAAGGTGCCACTGGAGGCACAAAAGGGGGCTGAATATGCAGCACTCCTTTAACAAACGTCTGAACTTCAGGCAGTGAAGCCAGTTCTTTTTGGAAGAAAATCGACAGAGCCGAAATCTGGACCTTAATGGAACTTAATTTGAGGCCCATAGTCACCCCTGACTGTAGGAAGTGCAGAAATCGACCCAGCTGAAATTCCTCTGTTGGGGCCCTTCTGGCCTCACACCACGCAACATATTTTCGCCATATGCGGTGATAATGGTTTGCGGTCACCTCCTTCCTAGATTTAATCAGCGTAGGGATGACTTCCTCCGGAATGCCCTTTTCCTTCAGGATCCGGCGTTCAACCGCCATGCCATCAAACGCAGTCGCGGTAAGTCTTGGAACAGACAGGGTCCCTGCTGCAGCAGGTCCTGTCTGAGCGGCAGAGGCCATGGGTCCTCTGAGATCATTTCTTGAAGTTCTGGGTACCAAGCTCTTCTTGGCCAATCCGGAACCACAAGTATAGTTCTTACTCCTCTCCTTCTTATTAATCTCAGTACCTTGGGTATGAGAGGCAGAGGAGGGAACACATAAACCGACTGGTACACCCACGGTGTCACTAGAACGTCCACAGCTATCGCCTGAGGGTCCCTTGACCTGGCGCAATATCTTTTTAGCATTTTGTTGAGGCGGGACGCCATCATGTCCACCTGTGGCCTTTCCCAACGGTGTACAATCATTTGGAAGACTTCTGGATGAAGTCCCCACTCTCCCGGGTGGAGGTCGTGCCTGCTGAGGAAGTCTGCTTCCCAGTTGTCCACTCCCGGAATGAACACTGCTGACAGTGCTAACACATGATTTTCCGCCCATCGGAGAATCCTTGTGGCTTCTGCCATCGCCATCCTGCTTCTTGTGCCGCCCTGACGATTTACATGGGCGACCGCCGTGATGTTGTCTGACTGTATCAGTACCGGCTGGTGTTGAAGCAGGGGTCTTGCCTGACTTAGGGCATTGCAAATGGCCCTTAGTTCCAGAATATTTATGTGTAGGGAAGTCTCCTGACTTGTCCATAGTCCTTGGAAGTTTCTTCCCTGTGTGACTGCCCCCCACCTCGAAGGCTGGCATCCGTGGTCACCAGGATCCAGTCCTGTATGCCGAATCTGCGGCCCTCTAGAAGATGAGCACTCTGCAGCCACCACAGTAGCGACACCCTGGCCCTTGGAGACAGGGTTATCAGCCGATGCATCTGAAGATGCGACACGGACCACTTGTCCAACAGATCCCACTGAAAGATCCTTGCATGGAACCTTCTGAATGGAATTGCTTCGTAAGAAGCCACCATCTTTCCCAGGACTCGCGTGCAGTGATGCACCGACACCTGTTTTGGTTTTAGGAGGTCTCTGACTAGAGACGATAACTCCTTGGCCTTCTCCTCCGGGAGAAACACTTTTTTCTGTTCTGTGTCCAGAACCATCCCCAGGAACAGTAGACGCGTTGTAGGAACCAGCTGCGACTTTGGAATATTCATGATCCAGCCGTGCTGTTGTAGCACTTCCCGAGCTAGTGCTACTCCGATCAACAACTGTTCCCTGGACCTCGCCTTTATAAGGAGATCGTCCAAGTACGGGATAATTAAAACTCCCTTTTTCCGAAGGAGTATCATCATTTCGGCCATTACCTTGGTAAATACCCTCGGTGCCGTGGACAGACCAACGGCAACGTCTGGAATTGGTAATGACAGTCCTGTACCACAAATCTGAGGTTCTCCTAGTGAGGAGGGTAAATGGGGACATGCAGGTAAGCATCCTTGATGTCCAGTGACACCATGTAATCCCCCTCGTCCAGGCTTGCAATCACCGCTCTGAGCGATTCCATCTTGAACTTGAACCTTCTTATATAAGTGTTCAAAGATTTTAAATTTAAAATGGGTCTCACCGAACCGTCCGGTTTTGGTACCACAAACATTGTGGAATAGTAACCCCGTCCTTGTTGAAGGAGGGGCACCTTGATTATCACCTGCTGAGAATACAGCTTGTGAATCGCCTCCAGCACTGCCTCCCTGTCCGGGGGAGCTGTCGGCAAGGCAGATTTGAGGAAACGGCGAGGGGGAGACGTCTCGAATTCCAGCTTGTACCCCTGAGATACTACCTGTAGAATCCAGGGATCCACCCGTGAACGAGCCCACTGGTTGCTGAAGTTCTTGAGACGGGCCCCCACCGTACCTGGCTCCGCCTGTGGAGCCCCAGCGTCATGCGGTGGACTTAGAGGAAGCGGGGGAGGACTTTTGTTCCTGGGAACTGGCTGTATGTTGCAGCTTTTTCCCTCTACCTCTGGGCAGAAAGGACGCGCCTCTAACCCGCTTGCCATTCTGGGGCCGAAAAGACTGTACCTGATAATACGGTGCTTTCTTTGGCTGTGAGGGAACATGGGGTAAAAATGCTGACTTCCCAGCTGTCGCTGTGGAAACGAGGTCCGAGAGACCATCCCCAAACAACTCCTCACCTTTGTAAGGCAAAACTTCCATGTGCCTTTTAGAATCTGTATCTCCTGTCCACTGCCGAGTCCACAATCCTCTCCTGGCAGAAATGGACATTGCGTTTATTTTAAATGCCAGCCGGCAAATATCCCTCTGTGCATCTCTCATGTATAAGACAGCGTCTTTAATATGCTCTACGGTTAGCAATATAGTGTCCCTGTCTAGGGTATCAATGTTTTCCGACAGGGAATCTGACCACGCAGCTGCAGCACTGCACATCCATGCTGAAGCAATAGCCGGTCTCAGTATAATTCCTGAGTGTGTATATACAGACTTCAGGATAGCCTCCTGCTTCCTATCAGCAGGTTCCTTTAGGGCGGCCGTGTCCGGAGACGGTAGTGCCACCTTCTTTGACAGGCGTGTGAGCGCTTTATCCACCCTAGGGGATGTCTCCCAACGTGACCTATCCTCTGGCGGGAAAGGGTACGCCATTAGTAACTTTTTAGAAATTACCAGTTTCTTATCGGGGGAAGCCCACGCTTCTTCACATACTTCATTTAATTCATCAGAAGGGGGAAAAACCACTGGTAGTTTTTTCTCCCCAAACATAATACCCTTTTTTGTGGTACCTGGGGTAATATCAGAAATGTGCAACACATTCTTCATTGCCGTAATCATGTAACGGGTGGCTCTATTGGAATGTACACTAGTCTCATCATCGTCGACACTGGAGTCAGTATCCGTGTCGACATCTGTGTCTGCCAACTGAGGTAGCGGGCGTTTTAGAGCCCCTGATGGCTTTTGAGACGCCTGGGCAGGCACGAGCTGAGAAGCCGGCTGTCCCACATCTGCTATGTCGTCAAACCTTTTATGTAAGGAGTTGACACTGTCACGTAATTCCTTCCACATGTCCATCCATTCAGGTGTCGACCCCGCAGGGGGTGACATCACATTTATCGGCCCCTGCTCCGCCTCCACATAAGCCTCCTCATCAAACATGTCGACACAGCCGTACCGACACACCGCACACACACAGGGAATGCTCTGAACGAGGAAAGGACCCCACAAAGTCCTTTGGGGAGACAGAGAGAGAGTATGCCAGCACACACCAGAGCGCTATATAATGCAGGGATACACACTACACAAGTGATTTTTCCCTATAGCAGCTATATATATATTATATGTGCCTAAATTTAGTGCCCCCCCCTCTCTTTTTTACCCTATGTAGTCTGGAAACTGCAGGGGAGAGCCTTGGGAGCGTCCTTCCAGCGGAGCTGTGAGGGAACATGGCGCCAGTGTGCTGAGGGAGATAGCCCCGCCCCTTTTCCGGCGGACTTCTCCCGCTTTTTAAATGCATATTTGGCAGGGGTATGTTACACATATATAGTCTTTATGACTATATTATGTGGTATTTGCCAGCAAGGTACTCTTATTGCAGCCCAGGGCGCCCCCCCCCCCCCAGCGCCCTGCACCCATCATGGCCGGAGTGTGTGGTGTGCATGTGGAGCAATGGCGCACAGCTGCAGTGCTGTGCGCTACCTTGATGAAGACCGAAGTCTTCTGCCGCCGATTTCCAGGAACGTCTTCTTGCTTCTGGCTCTGTAAGGGGGATGGCGGCGCGGCTCCAGGACCGGACGACCGAGGCTGGGCCTGTGTTCGATCCCTCTGGAGCTAATGGTGTCCAGTAGCCTAGAAGCCCAAGCTAGCTGCAAGCAGGTAGGTTCGCTTCTCTCCCCTTAGTCCCTCGTAGCAGTGAGTCTGTTGCCAGCAGATCTCACTGAAAATAAAAAACCTAAATTATACTTTCTTTTCTAGGAGCTCAGGAGAGCCCCTAGTGTGCATCCAGCTCGGCCGGGCACAAAATTCTAACTGAGGTCTGGAGGAGGGGCATAGAGGGAGGAGCCAGTGCACACCAGGTAGTCCTAAATCTTTCTTAGTTGTGCCCAGTCTCCTGCGGAGCCGCTATTCCCCATGGTCCTTACGGAGTTCCCAGCATCCACTAGGACGTCAGAGAAATTATAAATAATATTGTTTTCCCCTAAATAACTTAACAAAGTGACAAGCCCAATCATTAAGCAGCGCAATGTGTTCACGATAATCTCTGCCAGATTGCTTTGCTTTATACCCTAACAAACACTGAGAAAGAGAACAGGAATAGTCTGAATGACTCAGTGTAGTGGGTGCTCTGGTTTAACGAAGCTGTAAAATTGTAATTGCACAACAGTAATTGAATACATCCCCATATAATTGTGTGGTACCAGCTGTAATCTATTACTGCAGGGATAGAGAACTGTTTGTAAGGGTTTTCCAGCAATAACTGCATACGGCAGGAGTCACAGAATCTGTTGTTGAGGGTTATTATACAGCTATAAAGATAGCCCGCTAATTAACAAATGTCTGTGCTGTAGAGGTACAATTTTAAGGAGCTGCCTAAATGTTTATTCACAGCAGAAATGCAGAGCTGGGCAAAGATGAAGAATTACAATTACACTTGGACACATTTCCTATTAAAAGACCACACAAGTAGACAGCAGATCTATTGTTAAACACCTATTTAGGTGATTAATAGGTCATTCTTAATTAACTTCCACCAATCAGCATTAAAGTGGACCTTGTACAAGAAGCACGTCTTCCAATTATGGTACTTAGGGGGTCATTCCGAGTTGTTAGCTCGTTATTTTTTTCTCGCAATGGAGCGATTAGTCGCTAATGCGCATGCGCAATGTCCGCAATGCGACTGCGCCAAGTAAATTTGCTATGCAGTTAGGAATTTTACTCACGGCATTACGAGGTTTTTTCTTCGTTCTGGTGATCGTAATGTGATTGACAGGAAGTGGGTGTTTCTGGGCGGAAACTGGCCGTTTTATGGGAGTGTTTGAAAAAACGCTACCGTTTCTGGGAAAAACGCGGGAGTGGCTGGAGAAACGGAGGAGTGTCTGGGCGAACGCTGGGTGTGTTTGTGACGTCAAACCAGGAACGACAAGCACTGAACTGATCGCACTGGCAGAGTAAGTCTCGAGCTACTCAGAAACTGCACAGAGAAGTCTTTTCGCAATATTGCAAATCTTTCGGTCGCAATTTTACTATGCTAAGATTCACTCCCAGTAGGTGGCGGCTTAGCGTGTGCAAAGCTGCTAAAAGCAGCTTGCGAGCGAACAACTCGGAATGAGGGCCTTAGTGATAGCAATCCCAGACGTTTGATCTTTCCAATGCCAATTTTGAATAAGTCTTCCAGGAAACTAGGACCAAGCGTAAAAACTTGCAAGAACTGAAAATTTCCTGCAATGGTAAGTTACCACTGACAGAATGAAGCCCCTTTCTAAAATTCTGTATTTGCTCCAACAACAGAGCCTGTCCCAGGCATAGGCACCCTAAGCAAATGCCTAGGGGCATCCCAAGGCTAGTGCCGGCGGGCAGTGGCGGTTTGGGGAAACTGTACATCGGCTCTGGCTACGGCGATCAGGCAGCTGGCAGTAAGTAAAATTGCCGCTGGAGGACTGCTGCGTATGACCAGCCGCAGCAGCTCTCCTCCCATGGGCCTTTGCAAAGCTTGTGAGTCACAACTCCCAGCTCCACCTCCATTAGGCTGCACTGATTATTTGCAGGCTGCCAGCCACCAAGCAGCGACAGCAAGAAGCCGGGATCCTACAGGGCGGATGCAGCAGCTGCATATTGTACTTCAGCAGCTTCAAGGCTCTTAAGAATGAGTTTTGACTAAGTCAACACCACAGAGTCTGAGGGTGACACTTGTATCCCACTGCCCTTAATCACAGGCACAGTAGCTATTCATTATTATTATTATTATTATTATTAATAGTCAGTGTAGTCACAGTAGCCTTAATTCCACTACTACAGGCCACAGATGACACATCTGGGGCAGATTTATTATGCCTGGTGAAGTGATAAAGTGGAACGCATATTGTAAACCCTCCGGACACAGGAAGTATCGGGTGGAACGCAAACACGTGACTTCCGGTTGACGAACCAGGAAGTCACGGCGGCTTTGATTCATTCACCTGTTTTGAACAATTACAGACTTATTAAGAAGGTATATAAGGGGAAATGTGTTTGTACTCCTCATTCTGCTTGAAAAAGGTTATGCAATAACCGAAACGCGTTGCTGCTGTGCGGAGGAGAATTAAAGCGAGTGTCAGGACCTGGTGAACCTTATGCTGAGTATATCCAGTGCGGTGGTGCTAGGCTATTCAGCCTAGGACTATTACTGCTACTTTTCCAAAAAGCTAGCCCACCGCAAATATCCATTCTGGTGAGATACTATTTGCTTGTGAAAAGTCACCATTGATCAATCACTTTGGACCAGCTACCTTTGAAAACGCACGCTGCACTTTATATTTATATATGTGTATTTTTTGATGTTCTAATTGTTTTATATGTGGATATGTTGTGGTTCATTAAATATTGTGCATTTACCAAAATAATGCTTTACCACTTGTATCCATTTTCTTCCAATATGGGATGTATATATCTTTAAGGAGAGAGCGCCAAGAATCCTGTATTAATTTTCTTTGTATCCATAATTCTGTAGGAATTGGTGCTTTCTCCCCCACTAATATTGGATTCAGGCTGCACTGTCTTTTTTACTACGCATTGGGGTCATTACACGTTGTTTCATTTTTTCTGAAGTTATAAAGTGGAAGGTGATAACGCTCCAGCCAGTCAGCTCCTAACTGTCATTTTTCAAACCCTGGGGTAGATGGATTAACCTGGAGAAGGCATAAGGAAGTGATAAACCAGTGATATGTGCAAGGTGATAAATGCACCAGCCAATCAGCTCCTAACTGGTAATTTACATATTGGAGCTGATTGGCTGGTTCGTTTATGACCTTGCACATATCACTGGTTTATCACTTCCTTATGCCTTCTCCAGGTTAATACATCTGCCCCCCTGTCTGTAACATTACAGTTAGGAGCTGACTGGTTGATGCGTTATCACCTTCCACTTTATCACTTTACCAGGCTTAATAAATCTGCCCCACAGTCTGGGGGTGACACTGTATCCCACTGCCCTTAATCACAGTCACAGTAGCCCTTAATCACACTACTGTAGCCCACAGCCCTTCACTGATGATGACAGAGTCTGAGGGTGACACTGTATCCCACTGGCCAACAGCAGCACTTAATCGCACTCAGCCCTCAATGGTATCTGATCTCTAGGTCGGCCACACTTACAGTAGGTCGACAGTCATTAGGTCGACCACTATTTGTCGACATGCATTAGGTCGACAGGGTTTCTAGGTCAACATGGTCACTATGTCTACATGTTCTAGGTCGACATGACAAAAGCTCGACATTAATTTTTCAAAAATGTTTTCATTTTTTTTACTTTTCATACTTTACGATCCACGTGGACTACAATTGGGAACGGTAATCTTGCCCGAAACATGGTGAGCAAAGCGAGCCATGTGAGGGGACATTGTTCTGTGTTAAATGAAGCCTGAACAAGGGATGGACTTTTATCGAGTCCAAAACACACAAGATATCTGACGCCGGGAGGATGACGTTTATGTGCCACATAAAGGAGCCTACCAGAAAACTATACCAGAAACATGATGCGATTATGGATGGTAGTAAGTAAGAGGTCAGGTCCTGCAATATAATAAAACCCTGCTGCTTTCTGCTATAAGTGGATGGACCCAGCTCATTTTAATAAGCTCATGAAACTTTCCATTTTAGAAACATTTTGAAGCCATTCCTGGTGGATGATTTTTCTCCCAGACATTTCTCTACACAGTAACACATGCCGCAGGCTGAATCTATCAAATCTCAGTCCAGGGAAAGATTGCCTGAGAACTAATGTATAAGCCGAGTTCCCCGGAGATTGCTGCCCTTATTGTGTCTAACGCCATTAATGACTACTGACATGACTGCTACAGCTCTACCATAAAATCTTCTATGTATAATTAACCATATAACTTCAGCTAGGAGAATGCTATAAATCGTAACTTCTTGTGAAAGCTGTTATTACTAAATAATAATACTAAATATTAGATTGGCATTGGTGAATATAGTCATGGTAATAACAGACCAAGACCACAGTGCACGCAAGTTTCCATCTTCTTAAAGGTCAGTCTTACTCCGTCTGCGCCAACTTTACGTAGTGTCACAAGATGGCAGTTTTCAGTGCATGAGCTGGGGTCATTCTGTTGCTTCAACGGTAAATGATGACGACTTTCTTCTTTTCTAGAACTTGTATAAATACTGCCATCTCCTTTGTTACATGACAATTATTTACTAAGGCTGCTGACGCCTTTGGGATGAATTGGAATGCCAATGCAAGCAAGGCTTTATCGCCCCAAATCAGTGCCCATTCTCACTAATGCCTTTGTGGCTGGAGGGATGAATATCCCCGCAGCATGTTCCAAAATCTATTGCAAACTAGCAAAGGGGAGGCCAACTCCATACTGATGCCTGCTGTTTTGAAATTAGATTTTGAAGAAGCACAACATGTATGGATGTGATGTTTGTGCGTCCATACACCCTTAGGCATGTAGTGTGTGTTAGTTCCTGCCCTGGGATTCTGTTTCCTATCTTATTATCCGCGTTCCCCTGCTAAAATTGCTCTGACCAGTTTAGGGACAAAACAGTAAAGAATAGATAGTATTTTGGGCAGTATGGACAGTGTAATGGTTAGCATTATGACCTCTCAGCACCGAGGTCACGGGTTCAATTCCCACCATTGGCCAAAAATACTTACAGGTTAATTGGCTCCTGACAAAACAAATTAACCATAGTGCGTACCTGGGCAGACTAGATGGACCAAGTGGTTCTTATCTGCCATCAAGTTCTATGTTTTTTGTAGTTTTATTATACTATGACACATAAATATTGGGCGGGATGTAATGACATCCGTGATCACCGGAGGTGCAAGATGCCGGCCGATCTCAGGCTTTATTTTTATTGGGGCAATTACTCACAGGGCAAAACCATGCCTTGTAAGTGATTTCCCCTTTAAAAAAATGTCCGAGATGGGCCGGCATCTCACACCTCTTGCTGATCTTGGGCATCATTACATCCTGCCCATTGTCTGGTGTCTGTGCACATAACAACCAATCGGATTGAAGCTGTTTTAGTGCTGTAGATGAAAGCAAACGCCTTATTGATGCTATAGGTAATAAAACCATTTAAAAAAAAACTAATAAAATAAATTGACATAAATGCCAATTATTATATTACACAGGTATTATTTAGTTTTCTCTTAGGTCTATTAAAATCTGTTGCAACCCCAATTATTACACTGATCAACACTCATTTTATTGGCAATCATATGAGAGCGATCTTGGGGTAACTTTGGGATGCTGATTCCACATATGACTTCGGTTTTGGTAGACTGGCTCTAATTTTTGAGATACACGGGCAGGAAACAAGAAAAACCCAACAGACAACGCAAACTGCTCAACTGCCAAGAGTCAACTGACAGTGACTGGCCATTGAATTATATGCGGAGGGGGAATATTCTAGAACACAGGTTCTCAAACTTGGTCCTCAGGACCCAACACGGTCCACGTTTTGCAGGTCACCTGTAGATTTTTAAAATGTGACAGTTGGTGATACACAGTGCAGCTTCTGGGTGACATGGAAAACGTGAACCGTGTCGGGTCCTGAGGACCGAGTTTGAGAACCACTGTTCTAGAATGATCACAGAATGAACACAATGGTGGTCATTCCGAGTTGTTCACTCAGTAATTTTCTTCGCATTGCAGCGATTTTCCGCTAATTGCGCATGCGCAATGTTCGCACTGCGACTGCGCCAAGTAAATTTGCTAAGAAGTTTGGTATTTTACTCACGGCATTACGAGGATTTTTCTTCGTTCTGGTGATCGTAATGTGATTGACAGGAAGTGGGTGTTTCTGGGCGGAAACTGGCCGTTTTATGGGAGTGTGTGAAAAAATGCTACCGTTTCTGGGAAAAACACGGGAGTGGCTGGAGAAACGGAGGAGTGTCTGGGCGAACGCTGGGTGTGTTTGTGACGTCAAACCAGGAACGAAACTGACTGAACTGATTGCAGTGGCAGAGTAAGTGTCTAGCTACTCAGAAACTGCAAAGAAATTTCTATTCGCAATTTTGAGAATCTTTCGTTCGCAATTTTGCTAAGCTAAGATTCACTCCCAGTAGGCAGCGGCTTAGCGTGTGCAATGCTGCTAAAAGCAGCTTGCGAGCGAACAACTCGGAATGAGGGCCAATATTCACATGTCACACTTTCTTATGTTCTGGCAGATTCCCATATGCAAGAGTTTGGCCAAATTCCCTTTTAATTCAGGGTATCCATTATCTTTAAAACTAGAGCCAATTCGAAAAGAACTACTTTGTTTTTTTATTTCAGAAACCCCAAAATCTCCTAAATTCGATCAAATATCCTTGGCATCTAAACTATTTATTTTTGGGGGGCTGTTTTATCTGGTTTCTATGACAACTAAAACATTTACAAATCATATACCCGATTAAAACAAAAAAATAAATGATATTCAAATGTTTATATACTCCAATACAGCAATAATCTGCAATAAAAAATTATGACACTTACCAACAGGTTCTCGGGTTTGATGTCCCTGTGCACAATGTTTAAGCTATGCAAATATTTGATGGCACTCATTAAGTTATACAACATCCCATTAGCATCTCGTTCTGTGTATTTGTTAGTAGAGGTAATGGCATCAAATAGATCCCCTCCCTGTAAAAAAATAAAAATAAAGACAAATGTTAAAACACAGTATGTTAGCAGTTATATCTTATTCTAGCATACAATGGCAGATGTCTGTGGTCCCATGACGGCTAATTTATATGTTCTTTAGTGGCCTCAGAAGTAACCCTTATAGCCTCTGTCTGGGACCAACATTTCCTTTATTGTCAAATGCCAGATTACGTTACAAGATTCCTGCACCTGCATGAAATGCTCTCACAGCCCAATCACCAGGTTGTCTTATGGCTGGATGGTCAACTTGGTCTGAGAAGACATCATACTTGAAATCATGGAGCAACTTGCTATATAGTCTATGTTAATGCATTGCACACACTTTGCTACATGGGAATGAATATAAAGAGGACCACTGTAGAGATTGCCTGACTCTGGTCTATACTGTATGGCCACACGTGAGTTCTGAGATCATTGTATGCCAGAACACAAATCATACGTGGATGTGCTCAAAAGAGAAAACTCTCTGTTGTTTTGAAAATTATATTGCTATCTCTGTCTGACAAATTCACATTTAGCAGTGGTTCTACAACTTGGTGCGGGTGACACGGGTTGGAGGTTCAAGACCAAATCAACATACTTATGGTCAATGTGACGGGCAAATCCCATGCTGCTGGCTGCCAATCATAAAATATGTAGAAAAAAAAGAAGCACAACCCTGTCTACCACCATAACTGACCCTTGGGGTGACAGGTAAGCACATTTTACTTTGTTCATCTTTTTCCAGGTTTTATAGGGCATATCAACAAATAAGGACTCAAGAACAAAACGCAGGATATGCAGACACACTTAGGGCGGGATGTAATGTCGCCCGAGTTCGGTGGCTGTGCAGGATGCCGACCAAACTCTGACTTTTTTTAAAAGGGCAATCACTTACAAGGCATGGTTATGCCTTGTAAGTGATTGCCCCTTTAAAAAAAGTCCAAGTTCGGCCGGCATCCCGTGCGGCCGCTGAACTCGGGCGGCTCTACATCTGGCCCCTAGGTTTGTCCAAATGTGTCAATTTTTCCAACTACAGTAGCACATACATATGTAGGTACATGCTAATGTTCTGCTTTTTCTGGATCTGCCACCATAAAAATGCTCTGTGACCTCTTTGGGATTGCCGGCCCAGATAGGAAATTTGCACAGTGGAAAGAATAAAATATATCTTCAAATGATCAACCCCTTAATTTTCACTTTTTTCAACTAAAATTCTGTTTGGTTTCACCTCGTTTTAAGGGGGTCATTCCGAGTTGATCGCTCGCTAGCTACTTTTTGCAGCCCTGCGATCAGATAGTCGCCGCCTATAGGGGAGTGTATTTTAACTTTGCAAGTGTGCGAACGCTGTGCAGCCGAGCTCTGCAAAAACATTTTGTGCAGTTTCTGAGTAGGTCTGAACTTACTCAGCCCTTGCGATCACTTCAGTCTGCCTCGTCCCGAATTGACGTCAGACACCCGCCCTGCAAACGCTTGGACACGCCTGCATTTTTCCAACCACTCCCTGAAAATGGTCAGTTGACACCCATAAACGCCTTCTTCCTGTCAATCTCCTTGCGATCGGCTGTGCGAATGGATTCTTCATTAAATCCATCATTCAGCAACTATCCACTTTGTACCCGTATGACGCGCCAGCGCATTGCAGTGTGTAAGCATGCGCAGTAGAGACCTGATCGCTGCGCTGCGAAACACAGCAGCGTGCGATCAGGTTGGAATGACCCCCAAAGTCTTAATTTAAGAGAAAATAATGGGAGCGAGTGAGGGGGCCTTAGTGCTGTCTGTATTGTCAGTATTTTACAATAGATTTTTCATTAAATTGGTCAAATCTGATATAGTGAGGCACATACTGAAAGAGGCTCCGTAGCTCATGGCATGCCCCTCTTAAATTCTCTCTGTGCCCCTTCAAGCTCATTTATATTAAATAGCTCAGCAATGTGCAGCTTACACCAGAGCTGAAGCAGCCGAAATTCAGACCCCTTCAAACAGCTCTGTATGCGACATTTCCCAGCCACTTTAGTCGCAATTTAGCAGCTACACACCCACACCACACCCTTACCGTCATTCAGATCTGATCGCTTCTGTGCGTTTTCGCACAGCGGGCGATCAGGTACTAACTGCGCATGCTTATGCAACGCAAAGCGCACACACGTCAGACAGGGCATCGCTGGTCAGCGATGGGATGGTGCGAAAAATCCGTCGCACGGGCGTTCGCAAGGTGATTGACAGGAGGAAGCCGTTTGTGGGTGGTAACTGACCGTTTACTGGGAGTGTCCAGAAAAACGCAGGCGTGCCGAAGCGTTTTCTGGGAGTGTGTCTGACGTCAGCTCTGGCCCCGATCAGCCTGATGTGATCGCACTGTAGGAGTAAATCCTGGGCTGCACAAAGTGGATTTTAGCAGCTCAACGTACACATATAATCGCCCACTTGCATGGTGAATATAAACTCCCCCTGGAGGCGGCGACTATCTGAACGCAGGACAGCAAACTTAGCAACCCAGCGATCTGGTCTGAATGACCCCTTCTGGCCACGTCTACACATCCCACCCTAATCTCAGCTCCCTAGTTGCACACAGTGCTAAGTCCGGCATACGGCTGAAAAAAGATGCACAGTGCGAAAAGACACTCATGCTCACCAAAAGAAATACAAATCATGGCCAGAAAAAGCCGCAACTTGCATATATGACTGACCCTGAGTATGTCCCGTTACAGCTTCTTATATATAGCGAGCAGCCTTTGCTTCATTCTTCTAGTGTCCCTGTTGCATGTCTGCAAACATTTGCTTTACCATGCAGTATTTTAATGATCTACTATTTCCAGATTTGGTGACATTGACGTTAAATTCTTGCACCCAGTGTTATGCCAGCACTAGGTCTCAGCATGTGTATAAGCTTAAGGGGTGATAGATTGAGCAAAGGGAGGGGGCAGAACAGAGATGCCTGAGATCATTTGCTTGAAAACAGGATGAAAGTGTAGGTCTGGATATATGATATCGTGTGGATCTGTGCCTGATTAAGGCCTGAGGCAGAACATAAGTAGGTTCTCTGTCAATACCTAAAGCTCTCCTAGTATTTGATATGGTTGGGATGTTTGAAAACGATGAAAAACGAAATAGATTAATGAATATTATTTAGTGAATTCCGTTGATTAGGAAAATGCAAACATCATTGAAAATTGGCCCTAGATTTCCTAACAATGATTATTACCACTTGCGGAGGATAGCTGTAATGCAGAATGTGCCCACTAGATGTCAGCAGTTCCCTCTCGGTTACAGCGAGCATACAGTATGCCAGGCTTGACATAAACCTGTGACTACAGCTCCCATGTATCCACATACTTCAAGCCTGTCAATTGCAAAGTATGCTGGGGCTTTTAGTTCCACAACAGGTTTAAAGCCACAACCAACTCAGCTATACATAAAGTAAGTAAATAAAAACTTGATAATTCAGAGAGACAAAGCAACAGGGGCTTATTATTATGTCCGGGAGACAACCCTCCCGCATCCCATCCAGTTTGCAACGCAGTGGGCAGGGGAGGCAGTCAAGACGCAATTCCTTCTGAACTGTATAATATGTGCCCCACCTTCCACTACAGAATGCCACAATTTGCAGCAGGGGTGGGACAATGTTGGTACGATTTTGGCACCACACCACCCATCCCTGCTAGGACCTCTACATCCCCAGGATATCCAGGAGGGGCGTCCGCAAAGTCAGCAACTATGCAGTAACATTAGTCAATTAAACGTACTGAGGTCAATAAAGAATGTCTTGATTATACGTTTCCTGGGAATTCATAAATACATGCTCTGTATCTAGCTATCTTCATCTCCTCAATTAGAGAAACATGTAAGGAAGAGGTAATGTATACAAGGCTGAAATTCTAAGTTATTAAGAATATTTAAATGCTCAGCTGGCCTAGTATATCCAAATGCTGAATCCAACATTCACTAACTAAGGTCATCAGATAGGGAACAGGGGTGTAATTAGACATAATTTGCAAGAACAGGAAATGTCATGCAGAACCACTCTGTATATGCCTGACATCATTCTGATTGCATTGTCTGCGTCGTGTCCTATATAGCTCTTATACAGATAACCTTTATTAAACCCCTTCCTTGAAAGCAGTTTGCACTATAAAATAAAACATGTGGCAGTTCTTCTGACCTTTACTAGTTCCATCACGAGGTACAGCTCATTCGGCATGTCCATCTCCTCAATGAGGAGGACAATATTGGGGTGTTTCACTCTTCTCAGAATAGAGACCTCATTTTGGATCATATGTTCCTATACGAAGACAAAAAGCAAATACATGTAAACACCAAAGCAATAACAGTGTACAGCATGTATTCAAATAAAATATCCCCCTTCCTTTCCTTTTCATCTAGGACATTATACTGCAAGTAATATTCCAAGTACGAGTCGTCTCGCTACCGTTCTGATTGTTAGCTCACCTGCCAAGTAAGAAGTTCTGTTACTCATGTAGATAATGAGATGGAGTTGCCGAGGCATAAATCTTGTGTTTCATTAATGAAACTGGAGAAAACAATGATAGACTGTAAGTCTTGTCTTGTCACTATGTTTTTTTTTAACCAATTGTGTGAGCAACAGCCTATGCTGCAATCACTAACCCGCCAATTTGGTAAATACCATCCCGTATATTAAGATAAAAAAAATATAGATTTATTTCCTTTAACTTCAAAAGACTGATCTGGGGTGTGAAAGGCAGGAGGCACCAGCGCTGTACTGTAGTGGGCCCTATGTAATCAGTTGTGAGCTGTTTATATCGCTCAACTCTTGTTTCTTTTCTAAACATCTTCTTGCCAAACCATAATTGTGGCAATGCAGATTTAAGTTCCACCTGAATTTAGTTATATTATATACTGTATATACTGCTGTGCAAAGGTTTCTCCTTCTCATTGACAGGTTTAACTTGCGAGAAGTTCTGGCTGTATGAGTTTCTCAGCAGCTGTCCCCTTTGGTGAATTCAGCTTTGACCCAGAGGGGATCTTGTGAAGCCAAGTGCCCCATAGATGGGTATAGGATAATAATGTAATCTCAAGATGGCGGTACCTGGTGTGGAATTCCCCTGTCCCCATAGAAATCTAGGGGGATAGAGATAATCAGCAAAGAAGGAAAAGAGAAGAGTCTAGAAAAGCCCATTCTTTAGTAAAAACACAGGCGTTAGGTATTTTCACAACTTTATAAATAGACCCCTAAAGCATGTTCCAATAGCTGAAATGCTTATTAGTCAATAATTAATGTTACCAGTATGTGTCTACAAGCACCAATATTCCTGTTAGAGTTGAGACATAACTGAAACATTCCCAGAGAATGTGTTAGAAACCTGCCTTTCTTGTGCCCCTAGTGCACACACAGCTGAAGGGGCCATTTTGTTTTCGGAGCAGGCAATATAGTGCTTTAGGTTATTAAATTATAGTTTTGCATATTATCCTAATAGTAGGGTAGTATATTACATTTAGATTTATTTAAGTAGCTATAGAAACTGAGAAAGCAAAATTACATGGCACTACCGACATGAACTAATATTAGAACTAAATGAGTTAATATTGCATGATTTCTATGATGAACTCTGAAGGTCTAGTTTAAAACTCATAATTACTTTCAATTCTCTAATTACATTTCCAGTCCCCTGACCTCATTGCTGCTCGTTATAGAAGCAGATTGTGTGTTCCTGGCGGTGTGGGGATAATGCAGTCCCCTGTTCTGACTGTGTATGACTCATTAACACTCTCTCCAGGAAAATATAAATGGTGCTTCCGTAGTATTTTCTGTAGACATCTGATTTTGACTGGTATCCGTTCACATGGTCGACCATGTTATGGTCGACAGTCATTAGGTCGACCGCTATTGGTCGACATTGACATGGTCGACATGGACACATGGTCGACACATGAAAATTGTCGACACATGAAAGGTCGACACATGAAAAGGTCGACATGAGTTTTTTTAACTTTTTTTTCTTTTGGGTAACTTTTCCATACTTTACGATCCACATGGACTACGATTGGAACGGCAAAGTGTGCCGAGCGAAGCGAAGGCACCATGCCCGAAGCATGGCGAGCGAAGCGAGCCATGCGAGGGGACGCGGTGCACTAATTGGGGTTCCCAGTCACTTTACGCAAAAAACGACACCAAAAAAACTAAAAAACTAAAAAAAAAAAAAAAACTCATGTCGACCTTTTCATATGTCGACCTTTCATGTGTCGACCATTTTCATGTGTCGACCATGTCAATGTCGACCAATAGTGGTCGACCTAATGACTGTCGACCATAACATGGTCGACCATTCATACCGGAACCATTTTGACTATAGCAACTTATTCAGTTACATTTTTACATCATTAATGTGTATAACATTTGAAATATACTGTATATGTCTATCTATCTATCTATCTATCTATCTATCTATCTATACAGTATATTGCTTAACTTAGCCTCTGAGTGCTGACCCATACTGCTGTTTTATGGTCTCTCTGGGGAATGGCACCAGTGCAAGCTGCTTTACTATGTGACTGTCGGTCTAGGTCTACAATGACTGTTTACATATACAGACAGACAAACATATCTATCTATCTATCGTATATATACTGTATATACATACATATATTTACAATGTATGTATATATATATATATATATATATATATATATATAGTTATATATACACATATATATATATAAATTATTTATTGTTCAGTTTCTAATGGTAAAGAGGGTAATGAGTAGCTCTGTTATATAGAAGAGATAAACTATTTAAAGTAAAATGGTATAGTAATGTTTATTAAAACAAGCCAAAGTAGGATATTTTATCTGGATGTACTGCTGTTGATGATGACCCCTGCACTATATAAAGAATAATTATACAGTCTACTTATTGTTCAGCAGCGCTAAAAAACAAATAAAAAAGGACACTGATGAGACTTTTTCCTGGAGGAGTCTCAAATGAACAAAGGAGTGAATACATGATCAGCTGATATCAGAGTGGCTTGATTACTTTTGTATTCCAGCAGGATGTAAATGCTGGTGTTTGTAGTTCGTAGCAGTTAGTGACAGAACTTAATGCCTAAATAATAGATCCTGGTACACACTGGTCAAGGTGCTATTGAGCTAAGGGCTACTTTGCGCTGGGGTTTGCTGAGGGAATGTCTGTTATTAGGGCAGATTCAATTAAGCACAAATGCTGCTGGAATGGGTTCCGGTGGCTTCACACTTTACCTCTCAGTAGCTGATTGGCGGTGCAAACTACCGTAATAGACTTATAAAGGCTTAAGTAACTCTGTCCCACAGTGTGAGCAGCCAAACCTGACAGAGCCATGTGCTGGCTGCTGCTTTTGCAAGGGAACTTCATGCTCCCTGTCTCGCTGCTTTAGCAGTTACTTATTGTAGACGGACACATAGTTTTTAATTTATTTGTTTTATGGGTTTTTTTTTTTAACAAGTAGATATACTCCTCAAAAGCTGCATATTTAAGTAGATCGCCTCTTCAGCATACTTGCCTACCTGACCCTCTCCATGAGGGAGAAAATGCTCTGTTCCTGGACTTTCCTGGTAATGTATGATTGCCATCACCTGAGGTGAAACACCTTTCTTATCAATTAACTGACTCAGCACAGGTGATGGCAATCATACATTACCAGGAAAGTCCAGGAACAGAGCATTTTCTCCCTCATGGAGAGGGTCAGGTAGGCAAGCATGCTCTTCAGGTGTCACGCTCAGTTACATGTGAACGCCCCTACTGTACGTAACTTGTGCTTGTACTGCTCACTATTCTCCGCGGCAGGCATAGAAGCTGCCGATGAATTTACGCCTAACTTGTAAAATATCCTTCTGACACGGTGACGGCATCTTTGGTGGTTTCATAGAACACTGAAACATTGATGCAATAAAAGATATTTAGGGGCAGATGTATTAAGCCTAGAGAAGTGATAAAGCAGTGATAAGTGCAAGGTGATAACGCACCAGCCAATCATTACAGGTTTGAAAAATGACAGGAGCTGATTGGCTGGTGCGTTATCACCTTTCACTTATCACTGCTTTATCACTTCTCCAGGCTTAATACATCTGCCCCCTATTTACAAGCATACTAGGTGTGCATTTCTACATATTACTTTCTCCAAACAAATCA
This sequence comes from Pseudophryne corroboree, assembly GCF_028390025.1. Classification (NCBI taxonomy): domain Eukaryota; kingdom Metazoa; phylum Chordata; class Amphibia; order Anura; family Myobatrachidae; genus Pseudophryne; species Pseudophryne corroboree. The sequence goes on from NC_086445.1 coordinate 149,446,140, forward strand.
ATATCAACAGCGCTGCAAGAAAATATACAGCCCAATAACGAAACGGCTTAGTGTTAAAATAATATAATCCATACTTGCCTACCTGACCCTCTCCATGAGGGAGAAAATGCTCTGTTCCTGGACTTTCCTGGTAATGTATGATTGCCATCACCTGTGGTGAAACACCTTTCTTATCAATTAACTAGCTCACCACAGGTGATGGCAATCATACATTACCAGGAAAGTCCAGGAACAGAGCATTTTCTCCTTCATGGAGAGGGTCAGGTAGGCAAGTATGATATAATCTACTGTATTTAAGATGAAATAAACCAAGTGCCACAATTTTAGATAATACAAAGGTACAAATTAAGGTGTTGAATTGCTATAATGGTGCTCTCATTTCATGTTTAACAATACATATTTTCCTGTGAGGGGTTTGGATATTAAAAATATTTCAATTTAGCTTAATGGAATGTAACATTTAGGTCTTAATATAGAGAACACTCACCTTGCCTCTGCACTTGCTCTTATTGATAATTTTCAGTGCATATTCTCTGCCAGTCGACCTACGAACATAGAAATAAGGTTTGAAACAACTTTTTTTACATTACTGACATTTAGTATCATGGCTGGAAATAAGTTTTTTTGGTGCCCATTCACAAATTAATTGTTTGCGGCTCTAACATTTGGCAAGCCTTCTAAAGAGCACAAGTGGAGGTGTTGCCCACAGCAACCAATCAGATTCAAGTTATTTTATAGGATGTTCCATAAAGATGACAGCTAAACTCTGATTGGTTGCTGTGGGCAGCACCTCCACTTATCACCTTTAGAAGGTTTGCTAAATATCCACCTTAGTCAGAGCCACAAACAAGGTCATCTGGCCTGAGCTACAGCTCTTACATACAGTTTTGAAACAACTAAATCGGACTGTGGTCAAGATTGGCGACACCTGGTGCAAACATTATTAATTGACAGACCACATGTGCATGTGTGTGGACACATTACATATAAATAAAGTAATTAATGTCACTGCCTCTGAGTAAGGGTTACACATACTTCATACTTGCCTACCTGACCCTTTCCATGAGGGAGAAAATGCTCTGTTCCTGGACTTTCCTGGTAATGTATGATTGCCATCACCTGTGGTGAGCTAGTTAACTGATAAGAAAGGTGTTTTACCACAGGTGATGGCAATCATACATTACCAGGAAAGTCCAGGAACAGAGCATTTTCTCCCTCATGGAGAGGGTCAGGTAGGCAAGTATGGGGTTACAACTTAAACTAGCAATAGCAATCAGGTGATGTATACATAATACTGACATCTATAGTATTTCTTCTCCATTCTGTTACTGCACCAACAAACTGAGATACAGGTCCCATCTAGACTCCAGCAACAGTATATATAATTGTGGTCACCCTACCCTTGTGAGAGCACTTATGGAACTTTTAATTACATTCATAAAAATGTTCCTTTTTGTTTTTTAAATGGTCAATGCTACTCCATTGAAATAAAGGGGCCAAAAGTAATAACTCACGATTTTTAGGAGCTGGTGCTATTTATTTGATTTGTAGTGGCAATTAGTTTAAAAGAACCTAATGACAATCTCGCCAGAATCACACCAGCTTCCGCAAATCGTGGGCTATTACATTTGGCCAAAGGTAGTGTTGCGCAGTGCATGTCCTTTCTCTACACAGTGCAAATAGTACAGTACACGGATGACATAATTCTATATATTGGGAAATACTTCAGTTACTGTACAATAGATGAAAATAAATGACCGCTAATATTTCAGAATTTTACGTGTAATTGTTATCTTACAGTATTACATTGTCTTATTCTCAGATTCTCTTACAGACTGCAGAACTTTGCCAGCTGCGTCCATATCTTATATGACTCTTATCCATCTATAGTTTGCTACATGGTCACCTCCCAGATGCTCTCCTCATTGTTATTCATTAATCATCAGATAATAGCGCTCCACAAAAAAAAAAAAAAAAACAGATGAAAGCGTTGCATATCAATTCTTTAGATTATTATTATTATGATGATGATTCATTAATGTAATGCAGACACAGGACCATTAATTGTGAGTATAAAATGAAAGCCAGGGCCTCCTTGGACTGATTCATAAGTATAACACAGAGTAACTAATACCTTCCTCCCAGTTGCCCTCTGCCTTTTCTGCTATACATTACATCTGTGCGAGACCAATGACATTATAGTTACCCCAGTTCTTCTATGATCTATGTTTTCCACTATTCATCATGTGTATTATATTATTCAAACATGAAAAAGTTTCCTGTTTGCTGAGCAATTCCCGAAAATGTGGATTTATTTACAAGAGGCGTTCTGACCCCTAAGTGTCTGGTCCCTAACTCTGGTTGGTTGGTTGGTTGGTTGGTTGGTTGGTTGGTGAGATATAGATATCTTTACTTTAAACTAGAGATGAGCGCCTGAAATTTTTCGGGTTTTGTGTTTTGGTTTTGGGTTCGGTTCCGCGGCCGTGTTTTGGGTTCGACCGCGTTTTGGCAAAACCTCACCGAATTTTTTTTGTCGGATTCGGGTGTGTTTTGGATTCGGGTGTTTTTTAAAAAAAACACTAAAAAACAGCTTAAATCATAGAATTTGGGGGTCATTTTGATCCCATATTATTATTAACCTCAAAAACCATAATTTCCACTCATTTTCAGTCTATTCTGAATACCTCACACCTCACAATATTATTTTTAGTCCTAAAATTTGCACCAAGGTCGCTGGATGACTAAGCTAAGCGACACTAGTGGCCGACACAAACACCTGGCCCATCTAGGAGTGGCACTGCAGTGTCACGCAGGATGTCCCTTCCAAAAAACCCTCCCCAATCAGCACATGACGCAAAGAAAAAAAGAGGCGCAATGAGGTAGCTGACTGTGTGAGTAAGATAAGCGACCCTAGTGGCCGACACAAACACCGGGCCCATTTAGGAGTGGCACTGCAGTGTCACGCAGGATGTCCCTTCCAAAAAACCCTCCCCAATCAGCACATGACGCAAAGAAAAAAAGAGGCGCAATGAGGTAGCTGACTGTGTGAGTAAGATTAGCGACCCTAGTGGCCGACACAAACACCGGGCCCATTTAGGAGTGGCACTGCAGTGTCACGCAGGATGTCCCTTCCAAAAAACCCTCCCCAATCAGCACATGACGCAAAGAAAAAAAGAGGCGCAATGAGGTAGCTGACTGTGTGAGTAAGATTAGCGACCCTAGTGGCCGACACAAACACCGGGCCCATTTAGGAGTGGCACTGCAGTGTCACGCAGGATGTCCCTTCCAAAAAACCCTCCCCAATCAGCACATGACGCAAAGAAAAAAAGAGGCGCAATGAGGTAGCTGACTGTGTGAGTAAGATTAGCGACCCTAGTGGCCGACACAAACACCGGGCCCATTTAGGAGTGGCACTGCAGTGTCACGCAGGATGTCCCTTCCAAAAAACCCTCCCCAATCAGCACATGACGCAAAGAAAAAAAGAGGCGCAATGAGGTAGCTGACTGTGTGAGTAAGATTAGCGACCCTAGTGGCCGACACAAACACCGGGCCCATTTAGGAGTGGCACTGCAGTGTCACGCAGGATGTCCCTTCCAAAAAACCCTCCCCAATCAGCACATGACGCAAAGAAAAAAAGAGGCGCAATGAGGTAGCTGACTGTGTGAGTAAGATTAGCGACCCTAGTGGCCGACACAAACACCGGGCCCATTTAGGAGTGGCACTGCAGTGTCACGCAGGATGTCCCTTCCAAAAAACCCTCCCCAATCAGCACATGACGCAAAGAAAAAAAGAGGCGCAATGAGGTAGCTGACTGTGTGAGTAAGATTAGCGACCCTAGTGGCCGACACAAACACCGGGCCCATTTAGGAGTGGCACTGCAGTGTCACGCAGGATGTCCCTTCCAAAAAACCCTCCCCAAACAGCACATGACGCAAAGAAAAATAAAAGAAAAAAGAGGTGCAAGATGGAATTGTCCTTGGGCCCTCCCACCCACCCTTATGTTGTATAAACAAAACAGGACATGCACACTTTAACCAACCCATCATTTCAGTGACAGGGTCTGCCACACGACTGTGACTGATATGACGGGTTGGTTTGGACCCCCCCAAAAAAGAAGCAATTAATCTCTCCTTGCACAAACTGGCTCTACAGAGGCAAGATGTCCACCTCATCATCACCCTCCGATATATCACCGTGTACATCCCCCTCCTCACAGATTATCAATTCGTCCCCACTGGAATCCACCATCTCAGCTCCCTGTGTACTTTGTGGAGGCAATTGCTGCTGGTCAATGTCTCCGCGGAGGAATTGATTATAATTCATTTTAATGAACATCATCTTCTCCACATTTTCTGGATGTAACCTCGTACGCCGATTGCTGACAAGGTGAGCGGCGGCACTAAACACTCTTTCGGAGTACACACTTGTGGGAGGGCAACTTAGGTAGAATAAAGCCAGTTTGTGCAATGGCCTCCAAATTGCCTCTTTTTCCTGCCAGTATAAGTATGGACTGTGTGACGTGCCTACTTGGATGCGGTCACTCATATAATCCTCCACCATTCTTTCAATGGTGAGAGAATCATATGCAGTGACAGTAGACGACATGTCCGTAATCGTTGTCAGGTCCTTCAGTCCGGACCAGATGTCAGCATCAGCAGTCGCTCCAGACTGCCCTGCATCACCGCCAGCGGGTGGGCTCGGAATTCTGAGCCTTTTCCTCGCACCCCCAGTTGCGGGAGAATGTGAAGGAGGAGATGTTGACAGGTCGCGTTCCGCTTGACTTGACAATTTTCTCACCAGCAGGTCTTTCAACCCCAGCAGACTTGTGTCTGCCGGAAAGAGAGATCCAAGGTAGGCTTTAAATCTAGGATCGAGCACGGTGGCCAAAATGTAGTGCTCTGATTTCAACAGATTGACCACCCGTGAATCCTTGTTAAGCGAATTAAGGGCTCCATCCACAAGTCCCACATGCCTAGCGGAATCGCTCCGTGTTAGCTCCTCCTTCAATGTCTCCAGCTTCTTCTGCAAAAGCCTGATGAGGGGAATGACCTGACTCAGGCTGGCAGTGTCTGAACTGACTTCACGTGTGGCAAGTTCAAAGGGCATCAGAACCTTGCACAACGTTGAAATCATTCTCCACTGCGCTTGAGACAGGTGCATTCCACCTCCTATATCGTGCTCAATTGTATAGGCTTGAATGGCCTTTTGCTGCTCCTCCAACCTCTGAAGCATATAGAGGGTTGAATTCCACCTCGTTACCACTTCTTGCTTCAGATGATGGCAGGGCAGGTTCAGTAGTTTTTGGTGGTGATCCAGTCTTCTGTACGTGGTGCCTGTACGCCGAAAGTGTCCCGCAATTTTTCTGGCCACCGACAGCATCTCTTGCACGCCCCTGTCGTTTTTTAAATAATTCTGCACCACCAAATTCAAGGTATGTGCAAAACATGGGACGTGCTGGAATTTGCCCATATTTAATGCACACACAATATTGCTGGCGTTGTCCGATGCCACAAATCCACAGGAGAGTCCAATTGGGGTAAGCCATTCCGCGATGATCTTCCTCAGTTGCCGTAAGAGGTTTTCAGCTGTGTGCGTATTCTGGAAACCGGTGATACAAAGCGTAGCCTGCCTAGGAAAGAGTTGGCGTTTGCGAGATGCTGCTACTGGTGCCGCCGCTGCTGTTCTTGCGGCGGGAGTCCATACATCTACCCAGTGGGCTGTCACAGTCATATAGTCCTGACCCTGCCCTGCTCCACTTGTCCACATGTCCGTGGTTAAGTGGACATTGGGTACAACTGCATTTTTTAGGACACTGGTGAGTCTTTTTCTGACGTCCGTGTACATTCTCGGTATCGCCTGCCTAGAGAAGTGGAACCTAGATGGCATTTGGTAACGGGGGCACACTGCCTCAATAAATTGTCTAGTTCCCTGTGAACTAACGGCGGATACCGGATGCACGTCTAACACCAACATAGTTGTCAAGGCCTCAGTTATCCGCTTTGCAGCAGGATGACTGCTGTGATATTTCATCTTCCTCGCAAAGGACTGTTGAACAGTCAATTGCTTACTGGAAGTAGTACAAGTGGGCTTACGACTTCCCCTCTGGGATGACCATCGACTCCCAGCAGCAACAACAGCAGCGCCAGCAGCAGTAGGCGTTACACGCAAGGATGCATCGGAGGAATCCCAGGCAGGAGAGGACTCGTCAGAATTGCCAGTGACATTGCCTGCAGGACTATTGGCATTCCTGGGGAAGGAGGAAATTGACACTGAGGGAGTTGGTGGGGTGGTTTGCGTGAGCTTGGTTACAAGAGGAAGGGATTTACTGGTCAGTGGACTGCTTCCGCTGTCACCCAAAGTTTTTGAACTTGTCACTGACTTATTATGAATGCGCTGCAGGTGACGTATAAGGGAGGATGTTCCGAGGTGGTTAACGTCCTTACCCCTACTTATTACAGCTTGACAAAGGGAACACACGGCTTGACACCTGTTGTCCGCATTTCTGTTGAAATAGTTCCACACCGAAGAGCTGATTTTTTTGGTATTTTCACCAGGCATGTCAACGGCCATATTCCTCCCACGGACAACAGGTGTCTCCCCGGGTGCCTGACTTAAACAAACCACCTCACCATCAGAATCCTCCTGGTCAATTTCCTCCCCAGCGCCAGCAACACCCATATCCTCCTCATCCTGGTGTACTTCAACACTGACATCTTCAATCTGACTATCAGGAACTGGACTGCGGGTGCTCCTTCCAGCACTTGCAGGGGGCGTGCAAATGGTGGAAGGCGCATGCTCTTCACGTCCAGTGTTGGGAAGGTCAGGCATCGCAACCGACACAATTGGACTCTCCTTGTGGATTTGGGATTTCGAAGAACGCACAGTTCTTTGCGGTGCTACTGCTTTTGCCAGCTTGAGTCTTTTCATTTTTCTAGCGAGAGGCTGAGTGCCTCCATCCTCATGTGAAGCTGAACCACTAGCCATGAACATAGGCCAGGGCCTCAGCCGTTCCTTGCCACTCCGTGTGGTAAATGGCATATTGGCAAGTTTACGCTTCTCCTCCGACTATTTTATTTTAGGTTTTGGAGTCCTTTTTTTACTGATATTTGGTGTTTTGGATTTGACATGCTCTGTACTATGACATTGGGCATCGGCCTTGGCAGACGACGTTGCTGGCATTTCATCGTCTCGGCCATGACTAGTGGCAGCAGCTTCAGCACGAGGTGGAAGTGGATCTTGATCTTTCCCTAATTTTGGAACCTCAACATTTTTGTTCTCCATATTTTAATAGGCACAACTAAAAGGCACCTCAGGTAAACAATGGAGATGGATGGATACTAGTATACAATTATGGACGGACTGCCGAGTGCCGACACAGAGGTAGCTACAGCCGTGAACTACCGTACTGTGTCTGCTGCTAATATAGACTGGTTGATAAAGAGATGTCGTAGTATGTATGTATGAAGAAGAAAGAAAAAAATAAGAATTTACTTACCGATAATTCTATTTCTCGTAGTCCGTAGTGGATGCTGGGGACTCCGTCAGGACCATGGGGAATAGCGGGCTCCGCAGGAGACAGGGCACATCTAAAAAGCTTTTTAGGTCACATGGTGTGTACTGGCTCCTCCCCCTATGACCCTCCTCCAAGCCTCAGTTAGGTACTGTGCCCGGACGAGCGTACACAATAAGGAAGGATCTTGAATCCCGGGTAAGACTCATACCAGCCACACCAATCACACCGTACAACTTGTGATCTGAACCCAGTTAACAGTATGATAACAAAACGAAGTAGCCTCCGAAAAGATGGCTCACAACAATAGTAATAACCCGATTTTTGTAACAATAACTATGTACAAGCATTGCAGACAATCCGCACTTGGGATGGGCGCCCAGCATCCACTACGGACTACGAGAAATAGAATTATCGGTAAGTAAATTCTTATTTTCTCTAACGTCCTAGTGGATGCTGGGGACTCCGTCAGGACCATGGGGATTATACCAAAGCTCCCAAACGGGCGGGAGAGTGCGGATGACTCTGCAGCACCGAATGAGAGAACTCCAGGTCCTCCTTAGCCAGAGTATCAAAATTTGTAAAATTTTACAAACGTGTTCTCCCCTGACCACGTAGCTGCTCGGCAAAGTTGTAATGCCGAGACTCCTCGGGCAGCCGCCCAGGATGAGCCCACCTTCCTTGTGGAATGGGCATCTACATATTTCGTCTGTGGCAGGCCTGCCACAGAATGTGCAAGCTGAATTGTACTACAAATCCAGCGTGCAATAGACTGCTTAGAAGCATGAGCACCCAGCTTGTTGGGTGTATACAGTATAAACAGCAAGTCAGACTTTCTGACTCCAGCCGTCCTAACTATATATATATATATATATATTTTTAGGGCCCTGACCACGTCTAGTAACTTGGAGTCCTCCAAGTCCCTAGTAGCCGCAGGCACCACAAGAGGTTGTTTCAGGTGAAAACGCTGACACCCCTTCATGAAGAAACTGGAGACGAGTCCCAGTTCTGTCCTGTTCAAATGGAAAATTTTAATATGGGCTTTTGTAAGACAAAGCCGCCCATTCTGACAATCGCCTGGCCGAGGCCAGGGCTAACAACATGGTCACTTCCCATGTGAGATATTTGTCAACAGCATGGTCACTTTCCATGTGAGATATTTCAAATCCACAGATTTGAGCGGTTCAAACCAATATGATTTTAAGAAATCCCAACACTATGTTGAGATCTCACGGTGCCCCTAGGGGCACAAAAAAGCTGTATATGCAATACATCCTTTACAATCTGGACTTCAGGAACAGAAGTCAATTCTTTCTGGAAGAAAATCTACAGGGCCGAAATTTAAATGTTAATGAACCCCAATTTGAGGTCCAAAACACTCCTGTTTTCAGGAAGTGTAGAAATCGACCTAGTTGAATTTCCGTCGTGGAGCCTTCCTGGCCTCACCCACGCAACATATTTTCACCACATGTGGTGATGACGTTGTGCGGTCACCTCCTTCCTGGCTTTGACCAGGGTAGGTATGACCTCTTATGGAATGCCTTTTCCCCTCAGGATCCGGCATTCAACCGCCATGCCGTCAAACGCAGCCGCGGTAAGTCTTGGAATAGACATGGTACTTGCTGAATCAAGTCCCTTCTTAGCTCCCCAGGCCCTTAGTCCTCTGTGAGCATTTCTTGAAGTTCCGGGTACCAAGTCCCTCTTGGCCAATCCGGAGCCACTAGTATAGTTCATACTCCTCTATGTCTTATAATTCTCAATACCCTGGTTATGAGAAACAGAGGAGGGAACACATACACAGACTGGTACACCCACGGTGTTACCAGAACATCCACAGCTATCGCCTGAAGGTCTCATGACCTGGCGGAATACCTGTCCCGTTTTTGTTCGGGCGGGACGCCATCATGTCCACCTTTGGTCTTTGCCAACGGTCCACAATCATGTTGAAAAACTTCCCTATGAAGTTTCCACTCTCCCGGGTGGAGGTCATGCCTGCTGAGGAAGTCTGCTTCCCAGTCGTCCACTCCCGGAAAGAACACTGCTGACAGTGCTATCACATGATTTTCCGCCTAGCGAAAAATCCTTGCAGTTTTCACTGCCCTCCTGCTTCTTGTGCCGCCCTTCTGTTTACGTGGGCGACTGCCGTGATGTTATCCCACTGGATCAATACCGGCTGACCTTGAAGCAGAGGTCTAGCTAAGTTTAGAGCATTATAAATTTGCTCTAAGCTTATTTATGCAGAGAGAATTCTCCAGACTTAATCACACTTCCCTGGAAATTTTTTCCCTGTGTGACTGTTCCCCAGCCTCTCAGGCTGGCCTCCGTGGTCACCGGCATCCAATCCTGAATGCCGAATCTGCGGCCCTCTAGAAGATGAGCACTCTGTAATCACCACAGGAGAGACACCCTTTTCCTTGGATATAGGGTTATCCGCTGATGCATCTGAGGATGCGATCCGGACCATTTGTCCAGCAGATCCCACTGAAGAGTTCTTGCGGGAAATCTGCCGAATGGAATTGCTTCGTAATAAGCCACCATTTTTACCAGGACTCTTGTGCAATGATGCACTGACACTTTTCCTGGTTTTAGGAGGATCCCGATTAGCTCGGATAACTCCCTGGTTTTCTCCACTGGGAGAAACACGTTTTTCTGGACTGTGTCCAGAATCTTCCCTAGGAACAGTAGACGTGTCGTCGGAAAAAGCTGCGATTTTGGAATATTTAGAATCCACTCGTGCTGTCGTAGAACTACTTAAGATAGTGCTACTCCGACCTCCAACTGTTCTCTGGACCTTGCCCTTATCAGGAAAGCGTCCATGTTTCTTTTAAGAAAAATCATCATTCCGGCCATTACCTTGGTAAAGACCCGGGGCGCCGTGGACCATCCAAACGGCAGCGTCTGAACTGATAGTGACAGTTCTGTACCAGGAACCTGAAGTACCCTTGGTGAGAAGGGCAAATTTGGACCTGTAGGTAAACGTCCCTGATATCCAGTGACATCATATCGTCCCCTTCTTCCTGGTTCGCTATCACTGCTCCGAGTGACTCCATCTTGATTTGAACGCTTGTATGTAAGTGTTCAAATATTTCAGATCTCACCGAGCCGGTTGGCTTCAGTACCACAATATAGTGTGGAATACTACCCCCTTCCTTGTTGTAAGAAGGGTACTTTGATTATCACCTGCTGGGAATACAGCCTGTGAATTGTGTGAGGGGGAGACGTCTCGAATTTCCAATGTACACCTGGGATATTACATGTAGGATCCCGGAGTTCCCTTGCGAGTGTTGCTGAAACTCTTGAGATGACCCCCTACCGCACCTGAGTCCGCTTGTACGGCCCCAGCGTTATGCTGCGGACTTGGCAGAAGCCGTGAGGAGCTTCTGTTCCTGGGAATGAGCTGCTTGCTGCAGTCTTCTTCCCTTTCCTCTCCCCCTGGGCAGATATGACTGGCCTTCGCCCGCCTGCCCGTATGGGGACGAAAGGACTGAGACTGAAAAGACTGTGTCCTTTTCTGCCAATATGTGACTCGGGGTAACAAAAGGTGGATTTTTCAGCTGTTGCCATGGCCACCAGGTCCAATGGACCGCCCCTTTATACGGCAATACTTCCATATGCCGTCTGGAATCTGCCTCACCTGACCACTGTCGTGTCTTCGTCTGGCAGATATGTACATCACATTTACTCTTGATGCCAGAATGCAAATATGCCTCTGCGCATCACACATATATAGAAATGCATCCTTAAAATGCTCTATAGACAATAAAATCCTGTCCCTGTCAAGGGTATCAAAATTTTCAGTCAGGAAATCCGACCAAGCCCCCTCAGCGCTGCACATCCAGGCTGAGGCGATTGCTGGTCGTAGTATAACACCAGTATGTGTGTATATACTGTTATGATATTTTCCAGCTTCCTATCAGCTGGCTCCTTGAGGGCGGCCGTATCTGGAAACGGTAACGCCATGTTTTTTATAAGCGTGTGAGCGCCTTGTCCACCCTAAGGTGTGTTTTCCAACTCGCCCTTACTACTGGCGGGAAAAAGGGTATACCGCCCATAACTTTCTGTCGGAGGAACCCCACGTATCATCACACACTTCATTTAATTTATCTGATTTAGGCAAAACTACAAGTAGTTTTTTCCCACCCTACAAAATACCCTTATTTGTGGTACTTGTGGTATCAGAAATACGTAACACCTCCTTCATTGCCCTTAACATGTAACTTGTGGCCCTAAAGGAAAAATACGTTTGTTTCTTCACCGTCGACACTGGGGTCAGTGTCCGTGTCAGTGTCTGTCGACCGACTGAGGTAAATGGGCGTTTTTACAAGCCCCTGACGGTGTCTGAGACGCCTGGACCGATACTAATTTGTCCGCCGGCTGTCTCATGTCGTCAACCGGCTTGCAGCGTGTTGACATTATCACGTAATTCCATAAGTAAGCCATCCATTCTGGTGTCGACTCCCTAGAGAGTGACATCACCATTACAGGCAATTTTCTCCGTCTCCTCACCAACATTTTCCTCATACATGTCGACACACACGTACCGACCTACAGCACACACATACAGGGAATGCTCTGATAGAGGACAGGACCCACTAGCCCTTTGGGGAGACAGAGGGAGAGTTTGCCAGCACACACCAAAAGCGCCATAATGTATATAACAACCCTAGAAGGTGTTGTTTCTATATATGGGCTCTTAATATATAATTATATCGCCAATTTATGCCCCCCTTCTCTTTAACCCTGTTTCTGTAGTGCAGGGGAGAGTGGGAGCCTTCCTCACCAGCGGAGCTGGTCAGGAAAATGGCGCTGAGTGCTGAGGAGAATAAGCTGCGCCCCTTTCACGGCGGGCTTTTCTCCCGGTTATTAGGAAAACTGGCCTGGGTTAAATACATACATATAGCCTTAATGGCTATATGTGATGTATTTATTTGCCAAATAGGTATTTATATTGCTGCCCAGGGCGCCCCCAGCAGCGCCCTGCACCCTCCGTGACCGTGTCAGTGAGCCGTGTAGCAACAATGGCGCACAGCTGCAGTGCTGTGCGCTACCTCTCTGAAGACTGTGAAGTCTTCTGCCGCCTGTTTCCGGACCTCCGTTCCGCCGTCTTTCTTCAGCGTCTGTAAGGGGGATCGGCGGCGCGGCTCCGGGACGAACCCCAGGCTGACCTGTGTTCCGACTCCCTCTGGAGCTCAGTGTCCAGTAGCCTAAAACTTCAATCCTCCTGCACGCAGGTGAGTTGCAAGTCTCTCCCCTAAGTCCCTCGTTGCAGTGATCCTGTCGCCAGCAGGAATCACTGATTAGAAACCTAAAAAAAAACTTTACTAAACAGCTCCTTAAGAGAGCCATCCAGTTTGCACCCTTCTCGGACGGGCACAAAAACCTAACTGAGGCTTGGAGGAGGGTCATAGGGGGAGGAGCCAGTACACACCATGTGACCTAAAAAGCTTTTTAGATGTGCCCTGTCTCCTGCGGAGCCCGCTATTCCCCATGGTCCTGACGGAGTCCCCAGCATCCACTAGGACGTTAGAGAAAAAACCACGGTTAGGTGGTATACAATTATGGACGGACTGCCGAGTGCCGACACAGAGGTAGCCACAGCCGTGAACTACCGTACTGTACTGTGTCTGCTGCTAATATAGACTGGTTGATAAAGAGATGTCGTAGTATGTATGTATAAAGAAGAAAGAAAAAAAAACCACGGTTAGGTGGTATACAATTATGGACGGACTGCCGAGTGCCGACACAGAGGTAGCCACAGCCGTGAACTACCGTACTGTACTGTGTCTGCTGCTAATATAGACTGGTTGATAAAGAGATGTCGTAGTATGTATGTATGAAGAAGAAAGAAAAAAAAACCACGGTTAGGTGGTATACAATTATGGACGGACTGCCGAGTGCCGACACAGAGGTAGCCACAGCCGTGAACTACCGTACTGTACTGTGTCTGCTGCTAATATAGACTGGTTGATAAAGAGATGTCGTAGTATGTATGTATAAAGAAGAAAAAAAAAAACCACGGTTAGGTGGTATACAATTATGGACGGACTGCCGAGTGCCGACACAGAGGTAGCCACAGCCGTGAACTACCGTACTGTACTGTGTCTGCTGCTAATATAGACTGGTTGATAAAGAGATGTAGTAGTATGTATGTATAAAGAAGAAAGAAAAAAAAACCACGGGTAGGTGGTATACAATTATGGATGGACTGCCGAGTGCCGACACAGAGGTAGCTACAGCCGTGAACTACCGTACTGTGTCTGCTGCGACTGGATGATAAATAATGATATAAAAAATATATATATATCACTACTGCAGCCGGACAGGTATATATATTATATAATGACGGACCTGCTGGACACTGTCTGTCAGCAGAATGAGTTTTTTATAGAATAAAAAAAAAAACACCACACAAGTGAAGTCACACGACGAGTGTTTAACTTTTTCAGGCAATCACAATATAGTATACTACTAACTATACTGGTGGTCAGTGTGGTCAGGTCACTGGTCAGTCACACTGGCAATTTCTTATCGGGGGAAAGCCACGCTTCCTCACACACCTCATATCAATTTCTCAGATGCAGGAAAACTACTGGTAGTTTTCTGTCACCAAACATAATACCCTGTTTTGTGGTATCTGGGGTATTATCAGAAATGTGTAATACATTTTTCATTGCCTCAATCATGTAACGGGTGGCCCTATTGGAAGGTACACTAGTCTCATCGTCGTCGACACTGGAGTCGGTATCCGTGTCAACATCTGTGTCTGCCATCTGAGGTAGCGGCCGTTTTAGAGCCCCTGATGACATGTGAGACGCTTGGACAGGCACAAGCTGAGCAGCCGGCTGTCCTATGTCGTCAAACCTTTTATGTAAGGAGTTGACACTGTCACGTAATTCCTTCCATAAGTCCATCCACACCGGTGTCGACCCCGCAGGGGGTGACATCCCATTCACAGGCATTTGCTCCGCCTCCACATCATTATCCTCATCATACATGTCGACACAGCAGTACTGACACACAGCACACACACAGGGAATGCTCTGACAGAGGACAGGACCCCACAAAGCCCTTTGGGGAGACAGAGGGAGTGTATGCCAGCACACACCAGAGCGCTATATATCACAGGGATATCACCTATAGAGAGTGTTTTCCCTTATAGCTGCATAATATATATATACTGCGCCTAATTTGTGCCCCCCCTCTCTTTTTAACCCTTTTCTGTAGCGCAGGACTGCAGGGGAGAGCCAGGGAGCGATCCCTCCAGCAGAGCTGTGAGGGAAAATGGCGCCAGTGTGCTGAGGGAGATCGCTCCGCCCCTTTTTCGGCGGGCTTTCTCCCGCTATTGTAAAAGTTCTGGCAGGGGTTAATAAACACCTATATAGCCCCTGGGGCTATATATGGTGTCAGTTCGCCAGCCAAGGTGTCAGTATTGCTGCTCAGGGCGCCCCCCCCCCCAGTGCCCTGCACCCATCAGTGACCGCAGTGTGTGGTGTGCATGAGGAGCAATGGCGCACAGCTGCAGTGCTGTGCGCTACCTTGGAGAAGACAGAAGTCTTCAGCCGCCGATTTTCCGGACCACCTTCTTGCTTCTGGCTCTGTAAGGGGGACGGCGGCGCGGCTCCGGGAACGGACGACGAGGTCGTGTCCTGTGTTCGATCCCTCTGGAGCTAATGGTGTCCAGTAGCCTAAGAAGCCCAAGCTACCACCACTTAGGTAGGTTCGCTTCTTCTCACCTTAGTCCCTCGGTGCAGTGAGCCTGTTGCCAGCAGGTCTCACTGAAAATAAAAAACCTAACATATACTTTCTTCCTAGGAGCTCAGGAGAGCCCCTAGTGTGCATCCAGCTCAGCCGGGCACAGAAATCTAACTGAGGCTTGGAGGAGGGTCATAGGGGGAGGAGCCAGTGCACACCAGATAGTCCTAAAGCTTTCTTTAGATGTGCCCAGTCTCCTGCGGAGCCGTCTATTCCCCATGGTCCTTACGGAGTCCCCAGCATCCACTAGGACGTCAGAGAAAAATACATTACATTTGTATGTGCAAATGACCCCACTACCTAATATAAAACTGTTCTAAATTGTTTAACTCCTGGTGTCATTTCTTCTGTAAGAAATCATTTGCACCCACATGTTCTCCTTACTGGCTAATTGTGTGTACAGATATCTCAGGTCAGCAATTCATTCTATAGATTATAATAGTAATCATAGTACAGTTGGATTAGTGGTTAGTATTACTACTTTCACAGCACTGAGGTCATATGTTCAATTCCCAATCATGATTGATCTGTGTGAAGTTTGTATGATCTCTGGTGCTTCACCCTAACCCCTCCTCCCCCCAGTTTTACCCTAACCCCTCCCCTCCTGCAGCCTAACCCTAACCTCCCGGGGTGGCACCTAAACATAACCCCTATATCTGTATATCATTCTAATCTACACCATGGATATCAGCTGGGCCGCCATCAAGGGGGGACGGCGGGTACTCCAGTCCCGAGCCCAGAGTGAGATGGGGCCCGGGTGGTTGTAGTGTGGATCAGAGCCGGCTGTGAGCCAATCGGAGCTCACGGACCGGTAGCCAATCAGGAGCTGCCATTCGGCAGCTCCTCATTGGCTGCCGGTCCGTGAGCTCCGATTGGCTCACGGCCGGCTCTGTATGAAGATGAAGAATATCACCGCGGCTCTCTCTCCGTGGCTGCCTGCCGATGCGCAGGCAGGCAGCTGACCTGGGCCCCTGATGCACACTACAACCACCCAGATTTCCTCAAGAGGTAGTTTGGGGAAGGGGGGGGGGGGGGGGAGATCGGATGGAGGGGGGCCCTGCTTTGTGAGGGTCAGTCCCGGGCCCCATTATTTCTGATGGCGGCCCTGGATATCAGACACTGCCGCCCCCTGGGGATGACTAAAGCATCTGAGAGACGTTTCAAAATGTCATTGTAAAATCTCAAGTCCTTCTATTAACCTCAAAGTGTTACAGTAAAACTTTTGCAAGTGATTCTAGCTAGTAATAAAAATTCCAAGTCATCCTAAAAGAAAGAATAGTTTATAAAACATGCAAAGATTATGTTTTGTGAAATAAGAATTTCCAATAATTAATGCAATTATAGCTCTATTAATAATATGTATTGAATCACTAGTTACCAGTTTGTCAAAATGACGGAACAACATCACAGTAATGTCATCGCCGGCGGCTGTGCACACCTGAATGGAGCAACACTTGAATTGCTCAGTCGGGCGCCATCTAGTGGCCGCTGGTGGGCAAAAGACTTGAATCCCCCCCATAGAGGTGAGGAGCAGCATTAGCCTTTTATTATATAGGATAATATAACCAGGGGATGGGTTAAGAGCTGGCCCATTTTCAGTCCCCATCCCCCTCGCCAGCAAATGCGCCAAGGCGACTTGCATGAAATGAGCTCCAGGACCATGGCACCTGTGCCATTTTCTCCGTGATTGCGCTACTGAGTATGTACAAAGCTTCGGAAAAACTGCACCTGAACCACTTTCCTAGTGATTTCTGCAGTGCTGACAGACAGGTAAGTATTGTCTATGGGTGTAATTCAGACCTGATCGCTGCTGTGCATTTTCTCACAGGCTGCAATCACGTCTGAACTGCACCAATGCGTATGCACTGCAATGCGCAGGCGCGACGGACCGCAGCAATGGGGTGCGCTGGTCAGTGACGGGATGGTGTGAAAAAATAAGATTTTACTCACCGGTAAATCTATTTCTCGTAGTCCGTAGTGGATGCTGGGGACTCCGTAAGGACCATGGGGAATAGACGGGCTCCGCAGGAGACAGGGCACTTTAAGAAAGAATTAGGACTACTGGTGTGCACTGGCTCCTCCCTCTATGCCCCTCCTCCAGACCTCAGTTAAGGAAACTGTGCCCGGAAGAGCTGACATTACAAGGAAAGGATTTTGGAATCCAGAGTAAGACTCATACCAGCCACACCAATCACACCGTATAACTTGTGATAACATACCCATTCAACAGTATGAACAACAACAGAGCATCAGACAAACCTGATGCAACCATAACATAACCATTATTTAAGCAATAACTATATACAAGTATTGCAGAAGAAGTCCGCACTTGGGACGGGCGCCCAGCATCCACTACGGACTACGAGAAATAGATTTACCGGTGAGTAAAATCTTATTTTCTCTAACGTCCTAGTGGATGCTGGGGACTCCGTAAGGACCATGGGGATTATACCAAAGCTCCCAAACGGGCGGGAGAGTGCGGATGACTCTGCAGCACCGAATGAGCAAACACAAGGTCCTCCTCAGCCAGGGTATCAAACTTGTAGAACTTTGCAAAAGTGTTTGAACACGACCAAGTAGCTGCTCGGCAAAGCTGTAATGCCGAGACCCCTCGGGCAGCCGCCCAAGAAGAGCCCACCTTCCTTGTGGAATGGGCTTTTACTGATTTTGGAGGTGACAATCCAGCTGCAGAATGAGCCTGCTGAATCGTGTTACAGATCCAGCGAGCAATAGTTTGCTTTGAAGCAGGAGCACCCAGCTTGTTGGATGCATACAGGATAAACAGCGAGTCAGTTTTCCTGACTCCAGCCGTTCTGGCTACATAAATCTTCAAAGCCCTGACTACATCTAGTAACTTGGAATCCTCCAAGTCACGAGTAGCCGCAGGCACCACAATAGGTTGGTTCAAATGAAAAGATGACACCACCTCTGGCAGAAATTGCGGACGAGTCCGTAATTCTGCCCTGTCCATATGGAAAACCAGATAGGGGCTTTTACATGACAAAGCCGCCACTTCTGACACACGCCTAGCCGAAGCTAAGGCCAATAGCATGACCACTTTCCACGTGAGATATTTTAACTCCACGGTCTTAAGTGGTTCAAACCAGTGAGATTTCAGGAAACTCAACACCACGTTAAGATCCCAAGGTGCCACTGGTGGCACAAAAGGGGGCTGAATATGCAGCACTCCCTTTACAAACGTCTGAACTTCAGCTAAAGAAGCTAGTTTTTTTATGAAAGAAAATGGATAGGGCCGAAATCTGGACCTTAATGGACTCCAATTTTAGGCCCAAAGTCACTCCCGACTGTAGGAAGTGAAGGAAACGGCCCAGCTGGAATTCCTCTGTAGAGGCATTCCTGGCCTCACACCAAGCAACATATTTTTGCCGTATAAGGTGATAATGTTTAGCCGACACGTCCTTCCTAGCCTTTATCAGCGTAGGAATACCCTCGTCCGGAATCCCTTTTTTCTACTAGGATCCGGCGTAAAACCGCCATGCCGTCAAACGCAGCTGCGGTAAGTCTTGGAACAGACAAGGTCCCTGCTGCAACAGATCCTGCCCTAGAGGCAGAGGCCATGGTCCTCTGTGAGCATTTCTTGCAGCTCTGGATACCAAGTCCTTCTTGGCCAATCCGGAACAATGAGTATTGTTCTCACTCCTCTTTTCCTTATGATTCTCAGCACCTTGGGTAAGAGAGGAAGAGGAGGAAACACATAAACCGACTGGAACATCCACGGTGTCACCAGTGCGTCTACAGCTATCGCCTGAGAGTCTCTTGACCTGGCGCAATACCTGTGTAGCTTTTTGTTGAGGCGGGATGCCATCATGTCCACCTGTGGCAGTTCCCACCGACCTACAATCTGCGCGAAGACTTCTTGATGAAGTCCCCCCTCTCCCGGGTGGAGGCCGTGCCTGCTGAGGAAGTCTGCTTCCCAGTTGTCCACTCCCGGAATGAACACTGCTGACAGTGCTCGTACGTGATTCTCCGCCCATCGAAGAATTCTGGTGGCTTCTCGCCACCCTGCTCCTTGTGCCGCCTTGGCGGTTTACATGAGCCACTGCGGTGATGTTATCTGATTGAATCAGCACCGATTGGTTGCGAAGCAGGGTCTCCGCTTTTAGGGCGTTGTATATGGCCCTTAGTTCCAGGATATTGATGTGAAGGCAAGTCTCCTGACTTGACCACAGCCCCCCACCCTCGGAGGCTTGCATCCGTGGATGCCAGGACCCAGTCCTGAATGCCGAACCTGCGGCCCTCGAGAAGGTGAGTACTCTGCAGCCACCACAGGAGAGACACCCTGGCCCCGGGGGATAGGGTGATTAACCGATGCATCTAAAGATGTGATCCGGACCACTTTGTCCAGTAAGTCCCATTAGAAGGTCCTCTCATGGAACCTGCCGAAAGGAATGGCCTCGTATGATGCCACCATCTTTCCCAGGACTCGAGTGCAGTGATGCACTGACACCTGTTTTGGTTTTAATAGATTCCTGACCAGTGTCACGAGCTCCTGAGCTCTCTCTATCGGGAGATAAACCCTTTTCTGGTCTGTGTCTAGGATCATGCCTAGGAGAGGCAGATGAGCTGTAGGAACCAACTGCGACTTTGGAATATATAGAATCCAGCCGTGTTGCCGTTATACTTCCAGAGAAAGTGATACGCTGTTCAGCCACTGCTCTCTTGATCTCGCTTTTATGAGGAGATCGTCCAAGTACGTGATAATAGTGACACCTTGCTTCCGCAGGAGCACCAACATTTCCGCCATTACCTTGGTGAATATTCTCGGGGCCGTGGAGAGACCAAACAGCAACGTCTGAAATTGGTAATGACAATCCCGTACCGCAATTCTGAGGTACGCCTGATGAGGTGGATAAATGGGGACATGAAGGTATGCCTCCTTTATGTCCCGAGTCACGATAAAATCTCCCCCTTTCAGGCTTGTAGCGACCGCTCTTAGCGATTCCATCTTGAACTTGAACCTTTTCAGGTATATGTTCAGGGATTTTAAATTCAATATGGGTCTGACCGAACCGTCTGGTTTCGGGACTACCACATGGTCGAATAATAACCCCCTCCTTGACCACCACCTGTTGAAGATACAATTTGTGAATTGCAGTTAACCCTGTTTCCCTCTCGTGGGGGGAAGCCAGCAGGGCCGTCAGTGAGGAGGCATCTTCTCAAAGTCCAGCTTGTATCCCTGAGACACAATATCTATTGCCCAGGGATCTAACAGGGAGTGAACCCACTTGTTGAACTTACGAAAGCGTGCCCCCACCGGGCCTAGCTCCGTCTGTGGAGCCCCAGCGACATGCGGTGGATTTTGTAGAGGCCGGGGACGACTTCTGTTCCTGGGAACTAGCTGTGTTGTGCAGCTTCTTTCCTCTGCCCCCGCCTCTGGCAAGAAAGGACGCACCCCGGACTTTCTTGTTTCTTTGTTCAAAAAGCTGCATTTGATAATGACGTGCTTTCCTAGGCTGTGCAGGAATATAAGGCAAAATATCAGAATTACCAGCTATAGCCGTGGAGACCAGGTCCGAGAACCCTTCTCCACACAATCCCCAGCCTTCCATATGCCACTTAAGTTGGCATCATCTGTCCATTGCATATTCTACAGGACACGTCAAGCAGAAATCGACATAGCTTTGACTCTAGTACCCAGTATACTCATGTCTCTTCGGGCATGTTTGATTATATATATCTCTTAAGACAGCATCTTTAATATATATACATATCTCTCTATATACACATATATATATATATATATATATATATATATATATACTAGGGTCTCAATTTCTGCTGATAAGGTACCTGTCCACGCTGCCCCAGCGCTATAAACCCATGCCGACACAATCGCCGGTCTGAGTAGTGTACCAGAATGTGCACGCTATCTGCAGGATCCCTGAGAATAGCTAGGGCTACCTTCTGGGCAAACGTGACACCCTAGGGGAAGATTCCCATCACATCCTGGCCCTAGTGGGGAAAGGATGCTGCCTGAGAATTCTTTGTGGGAAGCTGCAGTCTCTTGTCTGGAGATTCCCGCTCTTTTTCCTCATGAGAGGAGGGAAATTTACCTCAGCCTTCTTCCCCTTAAACATGTGTACCCTTGTGTCAGGGACAAATGAGTCATCAGTGATATGCAAATCATCTTTTATTACAATAATCATATATTGAATACTTTTCTGCCATTTTGGCTGTAACTTTGCATTATCGTAGTCAACACTGGAGTGTCGATATCAGTGTTCAATATCTTGGATAGTGAGCATTGTGAGACTCTGAAGGTCTCTGCGACATAGGGACAGACATGGGTAGATTTCCTGTCTGTTCTCTAATCTTTTGTGCAATAAATTCACCTTAGCACTTACACATATCCAAACAGGTGTCTGCGTTGTCGACGGAGACACCCTCTCACACACATATTAGCTCCATCTCCTCCTTAGGGGAGCATTTTCTCAGACATGTCGACACACACGTACCGACACACCACACACACAGGGGATGCTCTATTTGAAGACAGTTCCCCCACAAGGCCCTTTGGAGAGACAGAGAGAGAGTATGCCAGCACACACCCCAGCGCTATATGACCCAGGAATCACACAGTAACTTAGTGTTAACCCAGTAGCTGCTGTAAATATTGTTTTTACGCCAAATATATGTGCCACCCCTCTCTTTTTCACCCTCTTTATCGTGCTTCTGCAGGGGAGAGCCTGGGGAGCTTCCTCTCAGCGGAGCTGTGGAGAGAAAATGGCGCTGGTGAGTGCTGAGGAAGAAGCTCCGCCCCCTCAGCGGCGGGCTTCTGTCCTGCGATTTTGTGTAAAAATAATGGCGGGGGCTCATGCATATTACAGTGCCCAGCTGTATATATGCCCTATTTTGCCAGGAGGTACTCAATTGCTGCCCAGGGCGCGCCCCCCCCCCCTGCGCCCTGCACCCTACAGTGACCGGAGTGTGTGGGTAAGTGTGGGAGCAATGGCGCACAGCTGCAGTGCTGTGCGCTACCTCATATGAAGACAGGAGTCTTCTGCCGCCGATTTTGACGTCTTCTTGCTTCACCCGCTGGCTTCTGTCTTCTGGCTCTGCGAGGGGGACGTCGGCGCGGCTCCGGGAACGGACGACCAAGGTTAAGTTCCTGTGTTCGATCCCTCTGGAGCTAATGGTGTCCAGTAGCCTAAGAAGCGCAACCTAGCCGCAGTTAGTAGGTTTGCTTCTCTCCCCTCAGTCCCACGTAGCAGAGAGTCTGTTGCCAGCAGAAGCTCTCTGAAAATAAAAAACCTAACTAAAATACTTTCTTATTAGCAAGCTCAGGAGAGCTCACTAAAATGCACCCAGCTCCGTCCGGGCACAGATTCTAACTGAGGTCTGGAGGAGGGGCATAGAGGGAGGAGCCAGTGCACACCAGTAGTCCTAATTCTTTCTTAAAGTGCCCTGTCTCCTGCGGAGCCCGTCTATTCCCCATGGTCCTTACGGAGTCCCCAGCATCCACTAGGACGTTAGAGAAATAAGAATGCGCTGGAAATCGCAAGGACATTGACAGGAAGAGGGCATTTGTGGGTGGCAACTGACCGTTGTTAAGGAGTGTCTAGAAAAACGCAGGAGGGTCCAAGTGTTTGGAGGGAGGGATTCTGACGTCAGTTCCGGCCCCGATCATTGCAGCGGCTGAGTAAGTCCAGGGCTGAGCAGAAATTGCACAAACTTATGTTTGTGCAGTTCTGCAACACATGCGATCAGGTCTGAATTACCCCCCTATGGGTGCAGGGTTTGCATTGTGAGCCTCTGTGCACCACCCAACCTGCACCCATTTTATATACTGTACGCCCATGAATATACTGTACCTACTCATTTCTGTACAGGGTATATTTATAATCAGTATTGCTCCTATAGATGCACTGTTACATCCCTCCCATCTGTCCTTATTTAGGTGGGACAGTCCTGATTTGAGGATCTCTCCTGATCACTTCAACTTTATCTCGACTGTGCTAGAAGGTTGGGTGGTATGCCCGCTGCATAGCATAACAGAGGTGAACTGGTACCGGGTGCTCCTGCCATGGTATGCACAGCATTCAATGGGTCATTTTACGGTAGTATAATGGCATGCACACCTCCAACATCACCCGTAAGAATCAATTCCCAGCTCTATCTCTTTCCCACCTTGTATATATGGACTCTCACCGATGATTCAGAGATTGTGCGGTGGTTACCTGCACACAGTCTCTCTGTCTAACCTCAGCAGCAGATCCTTCTTTTATTTAACTATCCCTGTATTATCTATTTGTACTTTGATCTACTAGCTGACATCTGCTACTAAATAGTGATCCCAGAGTTATTCCACTCAGTGCTGTCTACTACCATACCACACTGTATACGCCCAATACTGTCCGATCTCAGAAGCTAAGCAACGTCGGGCTTGGTCAGTACTTGGATGGGAGACCTCCTGGGAATACCAAGTGTAGTAGATATCATGGGCATTACCATACTTTGTGCCTAATGCTGACAGCAGTATCACCACTTGTCCTATTTTTACTTCTGAATTTCTCTCAACAGGATTATCCAATGTAACGTTATCACTATTCTACTGTAGATTATACTCTATATCAGGAGTCATTCAGATATAAGAAGCCGTATATTAGGATTCATTTAGTTTTAGGAGTCTCAGTAATAAAATTGTGTCACTTGATACCACATATCTGACATTTCCCAGGAGACCCTTTAAAATCGATCTATATATAGGTCTAATTTAGAACTAAAATTAGACCAATCTGAGTACCCAGGGTACACTCTGAACGGACCATGCCCCATGGGTAGTTCACGTGTTCACCCCTTTATCAAAAGGCTCGGGACTCATATCTTTTCTCATTTGTGTGTTATATTTATGTCATGTTTGTCTGTCTGGGATACATTTCGACCAGTTTTTAATAATAATCAATTTTTAAAAACACTTTTTTAAGTCTTATAATTATCAAGTCCTTTTCCTAAGAGTGCGCCCAAAAAAGAGTCTTCTTTCTACTCTCTCAGTGTAAACATAGAATGACTCCACATGTATCAGTATATATTGACTTCAGGACGTGTCACATTAGCGTCTGTATTTGATGAGAAAGGTGCATGCTTAAGCTTGTAAGTACTGGCTAGCATGGTACAATCCCGCTGTCTTTATTAGATTGCAATAGAGATTGCCATTATATGTATCTTAAAGGAAAACTCCACCTATTGGTCAAATCCCCACATTAAAAGACCTGCAAGTGTCTCATGCCTGGTGACTGCAATCTTATGATCTCCTTGATCAAAAACTGCCCAATGCCTGCAGCTTCCAGAGGGATAAATTATTTGGTGGAACCTTCAGCAACATGGGAACATGGAACTCTCTCACTTCCCTGATGAGCTATAAGGAAAATCTTGCTCTTATGTGGTGGAGTTGTTCTAAAATATATTTTATTCTTGATCAATTGGGTCCTTATTAGTTATCCTTTAGTACATTTTTATTGCACATTTAGTGTAATGTCTCTTCACTCTCCTCACTTTCTCATCCACCAGACCCCAGGCCAGCACTGCTGTGTGGCCATATTATACAGCCCACCAAGAACCTTTGCAATCTGGTGGACCAGTATGCTATAAATAGCACCTATTCTTGTGTATCAGTGCCTAATTCCCTATAGATTGTAAGCTTGTGAGCACGGCCTTCCTACCTCTATGACTGTTATTACCCAGTTTTGGTTTATCACTGTTGTTTCCATTTGTAAAGCACAACGGAATTTGCTGAGCTATTATGGCCCTCATTCCGAGTTGATCGGTCGCAAGGCGAATTTAGCAGAGTTACACACGCTAAGCCTACGCCTACTGGGAGTGTATCTTAGCATCCTAAAATTGCGACCGATGTATTCGCATTATTGCGATCAAAAACTACTTAGCAGTTTTAGAGTAGCTCCACACTTACTCTGCCTGTGCGATCAGTTCAGTGCTGGTCGTTCCTGGATTGACGTCAGAAACACACCCAGCGTTCGCTCAGACACTCCCCCGTTTCTCCGGCCACTCCTGCGTTTTTTCCGGAAACGGTAGCGTTTTCATCCACACGCCCCTAAAACGCCGTGTTTCCGCCCAGTAACACCCATTTCCTGTCAATCACACTACGATCGCCGGAGCGAAGAAAAAGCCGTGAGTAAAAATCCTATCTTCATAGCAAAGTTACTTGGCGCAGTCGCAGTGCGACTATTGCGCATGCGCACTAAGCGAAATTTCACTGCGATGCGATGAAAAATAACGAGCGATCAACTCGGAATGAGGGCCTATATAAGAAACTGTTAATAAATGTCAGACTGGGTTTCAGGGGGACATGTACTAAGCAGTGATAAAAGTGGAGAAGCGATCCAGTGGATGCTGATTGGTTGCCATGGGCAACTTCTCCACTGGCTCACTTCTCCACTTTTATCACTGCTTAGTACATGTCCCCCTTAGACATCATAGCCCCGCGTCACACTCCCAGACTCTCACTGACATGGAGAAACAGCAGCCAACAAGAAGTTGTTGTTTGTTGCCCCTCCGTGTTACTGGCTGCTGCTTAGTGTGGGGATGCTGAGGGGAAAATACAAACACTGAATGGATGACAGTATGTCACTCATTCAGTGTTTGAAGGGCCACCTAAACCTTGGTAAGTAGAGTGTACAATACTAAGAGTCAGCACTTGGCTATTCTTTTTGTGGCTGCTTACATAAAAAAAAACATTAAATTCATATATATTGCTATATGCTAAAAAAATAAAAAACACCATAAAGTACACTTGTATCACAGAAATCATTTTATTACTCATTCCGTAAAACACTACGGGCCAGATGTAATGTAGTGCGAGGCGGCCGGCGCTCCGAGATTCCAGGCCGAACTCGGAGGTTTTTTTAAAGCAGCAAACATTTACAAGGCAAAGCCAGGTTGGTGATTTGTTTTATCATGACTTAAGGAGAACTGAAACAGTTAAAAAGCTGCGGAAAAGTTGCCTTTTTAGTATGAATGAAGAGGAGGTAGAGGCGGTGACACTTACCTTTCTATACACTCTTTAGAATGTAAGAAGGGAAGGGAGAGGTGGTGACACTTACCTATACACTCTTTAGTATGTAGGAAGGGGAGGGAGAGGCGGTGACACTTACCTTTCTATACACTCTTTAGTATGTACGAAGGGGAGGGAGAGGCGGTGACACCTTTCTATACACTCTTTAGTATGTAAGAAGGGAAGGGAGAGGCGGTGACACTTACCTTTCTATACACTCTTTAGTATGTAAGAAGGGGAGGAAGAGACGTTGACACTTACCTTTCTATACACTCTTTATTATGTAAGAAGGGGAGGGAGAGACGGTGACACTTACCTTTCTATACACTCTTTAGTATGTAAGAAGGGGAGGGAGAGGCGGTGACACTTACCTTTCTATACACTCTTTAGTATGTAAGAAGGGGAGGGTAGAGGCAGGGACACTTACCTTTCTATACACTCTTTAGTATGTAAGAAGGGGAGGGAGTGACGGTGACACTTACCTTTCTATACACTCTTTAGTATATAAGAAGGGGAGGGTAGAGGCAGTGACACTTAACTTTCTATACACTCTTTAGTATATAAGAAGGGGAGGGTAGAGGCAGTGACACTTACCTTTCTATACACTCTTTAGTACGTAAGAAGGGGAGGGAGAGACAGTGACACTTACCTTTCTATACACTCTTTGACAATGGCGAAATTTCCATCTCCTATGGTCCTTCCAACTTTGTATCTCTCTGCTATAGACACCGGTACCTGGAACCCTTCATCCAATATATCTGTAATGTCAATGCAAATACTGAATACATATCGAGTCGTCACAAATATATAGAAATAATATTTGTGTTAAAACACTTTACTACTATGTAAATACACGGTTGAGTCACATTATTATGACCACCTCCTACATTTGACGTCAGCAGCATGTAGCCCATGAAGAACATCACGTGTATTGCGCTGGCTTGCTGGGTATATAAGGTGTGCGATAGGCCAACTGCACACATATCACTTGTTGCTGTCATGGGTAAAAGGGGCGATTTATCCGAGTCGCAAAAAGGGATGATTAGCGGCTTTTCGGGCCATGGGTGGCAGTATTTCTGAGTTGAGTTCGCAGCAAATATTTATGGGGCATATTCATTAATACAGTATGCCCCATCTGCAACCCGATACTTTAGTAATTAATCTGGCGCGGGGACAGCTGATCTAAAAAGTTCATGCATGTGCACGCGAAGGGGGCACGGACAGAGGATCCAATCAAATCCCTGTTTGCAAATGGACCTCCTTCCCATAGGAAGGAGCGGGGCTCTGGGAACCAACACCATAGCTTCTCACTGTGAACTGCTGCAGTCCCTTTCTCAGGGTGGAAATGGATGTGCACGCTTCTGCATTGCAAATAACACCTTATAAATGTGCCCGCCACTCCACTTTATCTCATTTTAATAATTTCTGCATAAGTCAGGTGGCACAGCGGGCTTTGTTCTGTGCTTTTGCGAAAGAGATGAAAAGAATATAGAGTGCGCTGTCAACAGCAGCCAGTATGGGGAAGGTCAATTCCCCAAAACAAATATATAGAATACGAAAAAGATATACTGGCGCTGGCTGTTGGTCAAATAACAATTACCAATGTAAAAAATATAACAAATTTATTTAGACATTCATAAAAGGCAGTAAAATACTCCCATTCATATGAATGGGAGTATTTTACTGCCTTTTATGAATGTCTAAATAAATTTGTTATATTTTTTACATTGGTAATTGTTATTTGACCAACAGCCAGCGCCAGTATATCTTTTTCGTATTCTATATATTTGTTCTGTGCTTTGGCTGTTTTACGCTTTTTAAACAACCTTAGCTGAGTGAAGAATCAACAAGACAGAACAGTACACAATGTGACCACTAGATGGCGAATATTACCTAGATATCAGAGAATGTGTTCTCTGAACTGTAGTACCCTGAAGGAGGGAATCTAGAGCTTTTTACATTCATGAACAGCTATAGCTGTGCAATAGTATTTATACACTCTACGATTTTCATTTAGAAGGCTGAAAGTGGCTTCCGGTTCCGGCACCGCATGGAGTGACACGCTGCTTAGAAGCTCCGGTGCCCGCGGCCACTGACCTCTAACATATCGCCCATTTTGGGCGTCCATTGAGCGGTCACTCACACCGGCCCGCTCCCCGCACATCCGGCCCCCCTCTATGGACCGATTCCTAGCTCCTACGATGCAGGGAAAGCCTCCACGGGCCAAATCTGAAAGCCGCGGCCCGGCTTCCAAGATGGCCGCCGCAGCTTCTCTGGAGACCGGAGCTCGAACGGCGGGTACCTCAGCTCCTCCCTCGGCCCCTGTGCCCAGCGTCTCTCCATCCCTTGCTGGGTCCGCTGCCCTAGGCACGTTACTGCCCTCCTCTACCCCGGGGCATTCCTTGTCCTATGAGGACATTGTTAGAGCGGTGAAAGAGACCGTCCAGCCGTTATTTCAAGAACAAGCACAGCTGCATGCTGCTGCACTACAGCAAGCTGTCCTGGATATTAAAAGCCAGTATAAACAACTGTCCAAGCGTGTTTTACAAGTGGAACATACTGCTGGTGAAAACTTTCAGCAAATCGCTGAACTCTCCGACATCTCCGCTAAACTGCAGAAATCAGAAAACCTGGTATGGTCTAAGATCGACGATCTAGAAAATAGATCGCGCAGAAACAATCTCAGGCTCATTGGGCTCCCAGAGACGATTAAGGGCCAAGCTCTTTATCACTTCCTTCGACACACACTTCCTGATCTTCTTGGAATTCAAGATATTTGCTCGGATCTCGTGGTAGAACGTGCACACAGAACAGGCCCTGGTCGCTCCGCTGCATCCAACCGACCACGAGCTGTGCTATTTCGGTGTCTCAACTACCTCCATAAAGAGGCCCTGTGGTCTGCTTCCCGCCGTATAAGAGACCTTGTTTGGGAAGATGCCAAATTATTAATTTTCCAGGACTTCTCCCCGGAGCTTACCAGGCTACGAAAGGCGTTCTCCCCCACATGCTCAAAATTAGCCCAAGAGGGCCGAAAGTTTGCTCTACTCTACCCTGCACGCCTGAGGATTTTCGATGGCACGTCTTTTAAGGACTTCCACACCCCGGAGGATGCTGCCGCTTATCTTTCGGAGACCGAAGCCTCCGACCAAGTGCCGAAATAGCCGTCTTTTACAGACACTGCTCTGTAACTATCCTGCTTCATTGTTGCCTGGACTTAGTCACCCTCGACATACATTTATTTCTTATCCCCACCCCGTGGACTATAAGTTCCTCTGTTAGTCTTATTTGGACCTTCTCGCTAATCCCTCAGTGGTCTTCTGGGTGATGTATATATAATCTTAAAGTGACATAAGCTTCCTCTAAGCAATGTATACCTATATGCCTGTTTCTAGTTTTATATAGTTCTATAAGCTTGGATGCCTGTTTTGCCCATCCATTTAGGGGTAGGCTGATGTCATCCTGACCGCTCACTCATATCCCCTATCCCTCTCCCCCCCCCCTCCCCCCTTCCACTCCCTATTTCTCCCTCCCCTATACCCCACTCCCCTTACCCTTCTCCCTCTCTCTCTCCCCCCCCCCCCCCCCATCCCCTATGCTGCTCATTATAGTGGTCGCTGGCTAGGAGCACTGCCCTCCTTGCTGCTCTTGGTTATTACTTTAATTATAATACCGTGAAGTTGTTTACACGGATATTGTTGTGGAACCCCCCGGTGGGTCTAATATTTTCTTCTCATCTCTATGTCTCTACTATCCTTGTGTCTTCCCCCTCCCCTCCTTCCTCTTGTGTCTTTTCCCACCCTACATTGCTTATGGGTTTGTAAGATGTCTTCCTGTATGATTACTCACTACTCAAAGCCCCATGTCTTCTATTAAGGTGGGCACATGGAATGTTGGGGGTATCCACTCCCCTATCAAGAGGAAGAAGATTCTACTCTATTTAAATAGATTACATATGGATTTGGTGTTTATACAGGAGACGCACCTTCTCACCCCAGAGGCCCAAAAATTGGGTGTTTTGGGCTGGCAGGTACTCTTAGACGCTCCCTATTCTTCTAAGGCTAGGGGTGTATTGATCCTCGCTAAAAGTAGCTTGCACATTGAAGTCATTACTTCCCTGTGCGATCCTGCTGGTAGATTCCTAATACTTGAAATTTTACTTCATAATACCAAGTATGTTTTATGTTCTGTGTATGCTCCAAACTCTTATTCAAAAGGTTTTTTTAAGAGTCTCATAACAACACTGTGCCCGTTTATGCCATGTCCAATGATTGTGGGCGGAGACTTCAATATTGTGGCCTCCGCTTATATGGATTCGAACTCCTCCGCTCGTGCACGCTCCCCTCCTACCCTAGGTGTCACCTTTTTTGCACAACAACTGCATCTGACTGATGCTTGGAGATTTATTCATCCCACTGACAGGGAGTACTCGTGTCTCTCGGCTGCTCACGGCACACTGTCCAGAATAGACTTCTTATTGCTCTCAGATTCCCTGATTCCCCAAAATGCTGAAGCACAGATGGAAACAATTTCTCTTTCTGATCACGCCCTAGTTTGGGTTTCCCTTACCACCTCATTAGACTATGGCTCCTTTAAATGCTGGCGTTTCCCCACTTCCTTTACCTCTTCCCTACAATTTCGGAACAGGTTGGAGGCATTTTGGGAGGAGTTCAGACTGGATAATGCAGCTATTGCTGAAACCGATCCCTTATTGTTCTGGCAGACCTCAAAGGCGGTTATACGCGGTAGGCTTGTGGAATACACCTCCACAAGAAAGAAACAATTTCTTTCTGAATTTAAAACCTCACAACGCTGCCTAACTGATGCCTACCAACACTTCAAACAGTCCCCGTCTCCTGCCTCAAAGAAGGTATATTTAGATTGCAAGTCTCAGTTTGGTGCTGTACTGGCATTAATGGGCGACCGCCATACATTTAGCAGAAATCACCGTTTTCATAGGTACGGCAATAAAACGGGCCGTCTCCTTTCAAATCTTCTGCGGGGTTCAGTGCCGTCCTCGGTGATCCAGACATTGAAACGAGACGATGGCTCGTTGGCTACCAGATCTGTGGACATGGCGCAGATCCTCTCAGAATTTTATACTGATATTTACTCCCCCCCTCCCCTCGATCAAGCAGCTAAAACTTCTTTCTGGGACTCTGTTTCCTTGCCTCAAATATCAACATCGGTGAAGGGGGATCTTTGCTTGCCGATTACTACCCAGGAGGTGGAAGCGGCAATTAAACATCTTAAGCCCATGAAAGCACCTGGACCCGATGGTTTCTCTGGGGAATTCTACAAAATGCTCATACTTAAATTGCTGGATCCTTTGACCCTGGTATTTAATAGCATTTTATCTTCCCATTCCCTCCCTCTGTACTTTAACGAAGCCCTGATACGTCTCCTTCCCAAACCGGGAAGGGATCCCCATCTCCCCGGTTCATACCGCCCCATCTCCTTGCTCAACGTCGACTATAAACTCTTTACGAAAATTATTGCAGATAGGTTAAAAGGATTACTCCCCTCCATTATCCATCCTGACCAAACTGGTTTCATCTCAGGCCGACACTCCACTAACAATATCCGTAAAGTTCTTGCCGCGGCCACCTGGTTACACTCCAGCGGAGACCCTGACCCTCAATACATCCTCTCCCTGGACGCGGAGAAAGCGTTTGATCTTGTCAGTTGGGATCACCTATACACGACGCTGGATAAGTTTGGGTTTCCGCTGGACCTGATCAACATGATACGTAATTTGTATTCCCCCTCCTCATCTCGCATCATGTGTAATGGCTACCTGTCGGCTCCTATTCCTCTTCACCGAGGCACAAGGCAGGGCTGCCCCCTTTCCCCACTATTATTTGCTATCGCCATAGAGCCCCTGGCTATTAAACTGCGGCATCTCCCAGAATACTCCGGAGTATTGGTTCATGGCCATGAGCTCCGTGTGAGTTTGTTTGCAGATGACATGCTCCTCTTTATTTCACGACCTGAGACCTCTGTCCCGTCGATCATGCTGGCTATTTCTGAGTTTGGTGCTTTTGCGGGATATCGTGTTAATGCCTCTAAGTCTGAACTCTTCCCACTCAACTCGATTGCCTGTCAGCGCCCCCCGGTGCCAGTTCTCACTCAATTTAAGAGAAACACCTTAGGCCTTAAATACTTGGGTATATATATCCCTGTGAATATCTTAGACCTATACTCAGTCAACTATACCGCTGTTTTTAACAAAGTTTCCCAATTGCTATCCACCTGGTCATCTCTTCCTGTGTCCCTACTAGGAAGAGTAGCTATTTTGAAGAGTATTGTATTCCCCAAGATCTCTTATCTACTCCAGATGATTCCTATCCAGCCCCCTACTAAAGACTTAAAAGAATGTGATAGAATGTTCTCCAAATTCCTGTGGAATCACAAGAGGTCTCGGATTTCTTTACCTAAACTTAAACTCCCCCGTGCCCAGGGTGGCTTGGCTGTACCAGACCTCTTGGCTTTCTTCCAGGCCGCGAACTTTAGGTATATCTCGGATTGGCTAAGGGGCACCTCCTCATATGTTAATTATGACATGGAACAGAGCCTTGTACACCCTTACGACTTAAGGGCTTTGCTACATACCCCGAAAGCTTTGCTCCCACCAATGGTACGCCCTAATATTCTTTTCTGGGACGCCTATCGTTCCTGGTGGGCCATTAACAAGGCCCTACATCGCAACCCGGAATACTCTCCTTTCATCCCATTGTGCGGAAACCCCTGCTTCACTCCTCCCCTTGACAATACCAAATTCCTCACATGGAAATCTAGGGGCATAGCCCTCATTCGTGATGTGTTCGACCCGGGTGGCCATGTATTGTCATTCGCGGATCTAGCCGAGAGACACGGTGTGCCCTCATCTGATTTCTTCATGTTCCTACAAGTACGCCATTTTGTACAAACTCTCCCCATCCCTCCTGTGCACGAGCGGAGAAAGGATCCCTTGTCCGCCCTGCTGGTCACGTTACCTACCTTTTCATATAAGATATGCTGGTTATACCGGGACTTGTTGCCCGGCAAGCCGGAGGTATTCTGGCCCCCCATGTTGTCAAAATGGTCGAGTGAGTGGTCCTGGGACCCATCGGTGGAGTGCTTCCTCTCCCCCCTTCCTGCTATACTGAAAGCCCTGCATTCTGCCCAGCTTCAGGAAATCCACTTCAAATTTTTACATCGGGCATATATTGCCCCGGGACAACGCAAATATATGGTCTCTACAGACTCTGGTCGTTGCCCCAAATGTAAAGCACCAAATGCTCTCTTTATGCATAACTTTTGGCATTGTCCGAAAATTAAACGATTCTGGAATAAAGTAGTATGGTATATAAAATCCACCTTCCGGATCTCTCTCCCTATGGACCCAGCGGCACTCCTCGGCCTTAATACTACAACCTGGCGTTTACATCCATCCCAGACATACTGCATTCCGTTTTTATATGTACTATTGACCCTGGGGAAAAAGTTAATTCTGAATCATTGGATATATCGAACCTCCCCCTCCCTAGGTAACCTCAAGTCTTTACTTACTAATACACTATACTTTGAACGCCAATCAACTCTCCCAGACCTTGACCGCAACGCTTTGCGCTTTTATAAGAAATGGGGACTATACATTGACTCTCTTCTACCCCCACAACGAACTCATATACTGAAATTGTTTGATTCCCTTAGTTGGGATTCTTACCGCAGACTAGGTATCCCTATTGGTGATGATCCACCTTCGGCATCAGGGTGATGCTCGCTTTCGTACCTTGATACTGAGCGATTTGATCCCCACAGTCCCTAGGAATGTGCCTTATCATGTACGATGAATATTTGTTAGGCATCTGCAACCCCCCCCCCCCCCCCCTCCTCCCTCACACTTCTTATCCATGTCTTTGTTGTCTTTCTTTCTTCTTTCTTTTTCTCTATGATTGTCTAGTTGATTTTGGTTTGGCACATGTGTGACAATGTGCAGTTTTTCTTCAATAATATATTATAGGCCTAAAATGCTGTTTATAATCATCACTGCTGATGCTTTGATATGGTCCTCTGCACTGCTCGCTCCTATACACACCACCAGGGGTAGTGGTGATGTTTGATACTATGCCACACCTTTGTTGCCTATTATGTAATCCATAAGTATAAGCATTTTACATGCACTTTGTACTGCATTGTTTCTCTGCCTTTTTCTCTCTTTATGTCTCTATGTGGAAAAACTAATAAACATATTTTCAAAAAAAAAAAAAAGAAGGCTGAAAGTTTTGTTTTCATGTACAGTACTCTACACTAACACTACCTCTGCAAGTTGTTACACTGCACAGTTCAATATGATCATACAGCCCTACAGAACCTAGTGGCTGCCAGTAGGGGAACTCTCAGTGGGACTCTGTGGGACTGGCGCATTCAGAGTGAAGCTCTAGATTAAGCTATACTCGAGAGGGTGGACTTGCATTGTCAGGCCTTCCATCAAATTGTGCTATTGGACGTGGCAATGCTGTGTTTTACTCCCGCCTGTTATCTGGGTTAGGACTTTTATGATGAGTGAACACAATGTTCCGCATTACACGTTATAGTTTCCATTCCCATGATTTGGGGGGTAGTCAGAGGCGTATCTACGAAGGAGGGGACCCATGTGCAGTCTCCGCGTGTGGACCCCCTCCTCCTCCGTAGCTGACAGCACAGTAGTGCTCTGAGCACTAGAGAGACTCTGGCACAGTGCCAGAGACAACAGCGCTTGCGCAGGTGTCCGGGAAAATGGCGCGGTGGCCATATTTCCGGAGACCTACACAAGCGCTTTAGACTCTGGCACAGTGCCAGAGTCTCTCTAGTGCTCAGTGCATTCACTGTGCTGTCGGCTACGAAGGAGGAGGCTGCCCACATGCAGAGACGCCGATGGACACCAGAAAAGGTAAGTATAGACAAAATGGGTGCAGTATGTGCAGTGTGGACCCCCTCTGGACCCAGGGGCCCGTGTGCAGGTAAAGTGGAATCATGAGGTAAAGTGGAAAATCCTTTGAATAATATTGTGTTATTGCAAGAGACGGGGGAGGTGTACTAAGCCATGGTGAGTGATAAAAGTAGAGAGAGCTACAGTAAAATCCCAGTCAATCAGCTCCTAACTGCCACGTTACAGGCTGTATTTGAAAATGTTCAGGAGCTGATTTGTTGGTACTTTTTCTCTCTCCTCTTTACTCTCTCCAAAGCTCAGTACATCTGCCCCTGAGTGGGTGACATGTATCAAGCATAGGAGAAAGATTAAGCGTAGAAGTTGCCTAACACAACCAATCAGCTCCTAACTGTCATTTATCTAGCACAGTCTATGATATTAACAGCTGGACGCGGGGCAACTACTCCACTTCATCTCTCTCCAAATCTTGATATATTTCCTATTGTGTTTTATTATGTACATTAGACTAAACACAGTGCACTAAATAAATACTTATATTGTAAAGGATGAGAAGATGCTATTTCCAATACCCACTCAGACGGCAGACGACTGTAGATCGCTTCTACCTACATTACACATTCATATGATTATATTGTCCACAAACACGTGCCTTCTGTTACATTACTTCTCACCTTCAGCTAAGACGTCGTTCTCATCCATGGAACTGCACACTTTGGTGGATGCTAATGAGGTAGAGGAGCCACTGTGCTGGGAGCCCTGAAAATGGCAACAAAAGCACAAAACAAAGTTAATGAGCCTCAGTGGCTGCTACATTTGTTGTTTGACAGTGTAACTATGGGAAGAACTGGAGTTTCAGTGAAGCCTTGCATAAGATATATAGCAGCCCTAATAGTGTTCTATTTAGTGCTGTTATGTATCTTGTGTTGGTTTTCCTTTATGAGAGCTGGCAACCTCTCATAGCAGCGGGCCTGTAGCCACTATCTGCTTTAGCGCCCAGGGGATTACTTTCTGTCAGTGAAGCACTAGCCTATATGTACTTGAATGTAAAACATATGTAAATCTATTATTTTAACACACACTGTTCCCCTTAACACAGTCAAGGCAGCCATTTTGTGGGTTGTACAAATGTACATGGGAATGCATCTTCTCAATTCTCTAGGAACCTGTGACATCAATGAGACCCTGGTGGATGCAGTTATTGAGTAAATGAAGCGTCTTACTGATGTCCACAGCTCTTAGGTAGTTAATAGGCTGCACTCTTAACGCATGCTGGCTCAGCCTACAAATGACCAGCTGTGCTTTGTGAGTGATGGGAGTACTTGTAGTCATGTGACATAGGCACAAGGCTAGGATTACTAGTCAGCAGACGCACGATGAGCTATGAGGATATAGAGGAGAATCCGCCCCATATCTGAAAGTGGCACCTATTGAGGGGCACAGGGCACATTCTGAGGGGAAATGTGTTGTAATCCACAGCGACCAAAATGGTGTCCTTATTGTGCGGTATACATGAAAGCAAACATCTTATTGCAATCTCTCCTAGCTTGATCAAATTTGCCTTTTTTTCTGGATGAAAGGGTCACCACATGAAGTCAGTCTACGGCACATGAATATACTGCATACACAATAAAGAACTGTTACTGATAACCCACAGCTCACGTCCCCAATGACTGCGTTCAGATCGGAACCTAAATATACGAAAGTCAATTTTCCAGTTGATGTATATTATAAACATACTGTACCTTATTTACTTAGTTGAATTACATGTGTTATTGTGGCAATGTGTGAAAGCTCCTGGGTACCAATTAGCACTCTTTCCTTTTATGTCAGCTCATTACATTTCTTTTTAGTTTGAAAGGAAGGGAGTCTGCGGGCAATCTCCAAAATGTATTTCTTCAAGATTAGGACACTGCAAAAGGTATTTACATGTACAGACTTGGGGGCTGGTGCAGAGTTGTTGGCAAAATGGGTGTAAATTACATAAAGAAAAAACAAAGAGCATAACAAACAGTGTATGTTCACCCCTCTGCCATGCCGAATGCATCTGCAGATTCTTACTTCTCCACCTCGGTAGCAAATGCGGCTGCTTGATGGAAAGGGTTGAATATGGGATACTGGCGGTGGTCAGAAAACTGACACCAGCATCCCAACTGCTTGAAATCCCGACAGGGGCACTGGAGGAAGGTAACCCTAGTCCTAACTCTCCCTTTAACCCTCCCTCCCCGAGGCTTTACCCTAACCATCTCTTCCCACAGCCTAAACCTAACCCTACCACCCCGCGGCCTAGACCTAACCTCCCCTCCACACAGCCTAACCGTAACCTTCCCCCTGCAGCCTAACCCTAATCCTCCCCGGCATACTTACGTTCGAGATCCCGAATGTCAGGATTCAGGCGCTGGCATTTTGACCGCTGGGATCCCGAATTCCGGGATGCCAACTACATCCCTATGGAAAGCCATAGTCATCTTAGTCAAATGCTACTATGCATTTCTATAGGGAAGGTGCAACAGGTGTAAATGGGTGCTTCTGCAGGTCTGTACTGCAGTCAGACTACGCTTGAAAACCTTCCCCCTTGTACCACCTCTGCAAATGCAGGTGGGCGATAAGTGGTAGATGAAACCTAAATTTGCACAAGTTCAAGTGGTTGCTTTAGAAGTATGTGTATGTAAATAGATGGCTTTCCTCTGTGGGACTATGACATTGCTAAGTCACTATTAAATGTATATTTACTAAAGGTCAATTTAAAAAAAAAAATATCAAAATCAATCTAAATAGATGTTGTGTTTCAGGGGCTAAGACGCATATTTGCCAATATTTAAAAGTTGATATGAAAATAAATCATCTGTTAACAAATGTGCATTTTAGTCTTTGAAAACTAACATTGATTTTTAACTATTCTAAAGCAATGAAAATCGGTGTAACTCAACCTTTTGTGAATTTACCTAGGCTTTAGGTAACGGAAATGTGATTGCTAAGCTTTGGGATGTGGATATTCATTTTATGTTATGTCATATACTGTATCAATAGCAGAAATATTTTAATATTAATATGAGTCCTACATTTACTAAATTAAAATATAAAACACAAAAAATAGGCTGCACTCCATAGCAACCAATCGCATTGTAAGTGTCAATTTCTTAGTACAGTTTAGAACATAAAAGAAAATATCTGAATGGTTGCCATGGCAGCAGCTTCATTTTAATAAACTTGCCCATAATATTGCCATTAAGTACTCCACAGTCCATATCCTGATGATAAGTAGGACAGTGCTATATCTGGTAGTGTCACAGTTCTGGTTTCCCCTTATGAATGATGCCGGCACTATGAAAATAATGACTTTTAAGTGCAAAGGCATTAGTAATAAGTCTTGCATACTATATATAGCAGGGACGTGCGGTGAGCTAACTGGCTCAGGAGGCACTGGCTAGCCCCAGAGCCAGATTTACATGCAATATATGAGCCAAAGGGTACATCTGGGCATACTCTTAAAATGAGAAAATTGCACTAACTGGAGAGAAAACATGAATGTATGTTAGGTATCTAAACTAATTTTTTAAACTAATAAATTAAAGAAAAAATAAATATATTATATGTATATACCTTCATTTTTGTGCTGACCTACTGCTACTTGTATTATTAAATTATGTAAATTTATAATTTTGTATTTTTGTTCAAACACCATTGTACAGTGCTGGGGTGCCTTGTGATACCTTTTTAAATGAAATATCATTTTAAAAGTTACTCTTAAATTAAAATGTATTGGTCTGTTTGTCTGTCCAGTTAGGCATTCAGACACCCCTGTACTGATTGGGATGAAACCAACGCGAGGTGGTCCAGTTGGGCCGGGCAGAACTTTGACCTGGTGAGCCTGTTCTGGGCCTTCCACTAGATGTATTTGGATGAAAACTTTACAGAGGAGTGGCAACTGTTCTGGGATGCCTAATGGAGTGGTTGAGGTCCCAGTCGGACCTCACGGCGGAGTGCGCCAGGGCAGAACTTTGATCCTGGGAGCCTGTTCTGGACCTTCCACTAGATGAATCTGGATGAAAACTTCACAGAGTGAAACATACTAGGGGGTTGAGGTCTCAGATGGACCTCCTGATGGAGTATGCTGAAGAGCCACAGGTTGGCCAGGCCTGTACTAAACGGTTGAGGTCCTGGTCAGATGTCCTGTTGGTGTACGCAAGACAGAACTTTAACACAGACAGCCTGTTCTGGGACTTTCACTGGATGGATTTGGATGAAAACTTTAATGAACTGTAATAACTGACAGAAATAACAATAATTTAATGATCTGAAATAAATGACTGAAATTACCATAAATCAGTAACCTAAAAGAACTGACAGAAATGGAAGTGGAAAGACAAAAAATATGGTGTACAAAACAGAAAGGAAAGCTGTAATAGTAAAAAGTAAAGAAATGTCCAGTGCGCAACAGCAGCTAGTTTAACTTAAACTCCTGTGAGGTCTCCTCCAACCCTCACCACAAGTGCTCAAATACAGAATAAAATATTGGAGAATAAGACTTGACCAGCGCTTCTGTTAATCATCCAGCTCTGACGTGTTTCTCATCATTTTCACCGTCATAAATTGCCGTTTATAAAGAAGAAAAGTATATACTGTATAGTGAAATACCATTTAATACACAAAAACAAACACAAAAATAATACAGTACAAATCCCAGAGCTAAGTAACAGGTACAGTGGGTAGAACTGTGGTCAAACAGTTCTAGATGAGCATGAGGGTTTAACTAATGGAGTTCCGGATTGCCCCTAGTAAACCTACTGGGGTCTTTTTCAAGGTGCAGATATGACTGCATATCTGCACCTTGAAAAAGACCCCAGCACGGTGTCGAAACGCGTTGGTGGTACCCATTTGGAGCTGACTACAGGATTGACAGTGGAGTGGAGATCTGGTTTCCTGCAAGATCCAGTAGGTTTACTAGGGGCAATCCGGAACCCCATTAGTTAAACCCTCATGCTCATCTAGAACTGTTTGACCACAGTTCTAAACCATCTGGTAATTGCCCACTGTACCTGTTACTTAGCTCTGGGGTTTGTGCTGTATTATTTTTGTGTTTGTTTTTGTGTATTAAACGGTATTTCACTATATATACTTTTCATCTTCATATACGGCAATTTATGACGGTGAAAATGATGAGAAACACGTCAGAGCTGTATGATTACCAGAAAGGAAAGCTGGGTATCAGTGCTACTGGCGACACCCCAAAAAACAAAAACAACACTGGGCAACCACCTCATGAGCGCGTTGGAAGAGCTGCTAAGCCGCTAATTATTTTTAAAATGTCGACAGTTACCTCCAATTCATTTATAACCTAATAACTTGAACATTTAAACCTGGGCAACGCTGGTTACTTCAGCTAGTATTACATAAATTTATCCAGGTCTTACCTATCATAGTGCCCATTCTAATATATACCGTAGACGGCAAATGCACAGACCCATACTAATAAAAAACACCAAAGGGCAGGTGGGTGGGGTGCTAGTTCGAAATGAGGACATGAGGGATACTGACCTACCATAGGTGGCTTGCAGAAGTGTTGAGCAGAGAGCTTGTTTTGTTCTTCTGTTGGAACCCACTGCATTATCAGCATTTTATTTTTTATTTTATTTTTTTGTAACAGCAGAGACATACAGTAAGCCATCTATTACTATTCCACTTGTTAAAAAAACAAATAAAAAAGTAATATACTATAATAATAGCTACATTGCATAAATAGTGCAATAACAAAAAAACATATACAAAAAAAACTAGAGAAGATAGCAACAAAATAGATACACAGAGACAAAAATATAAAAATAAAACAAACATCTAAACAGTGAAAGAGGCATCACAATGACAGCCCACACAGACATCAATCATATTTTTTTGTAACCATATTCTGTTTCACAAAGAAATCTTTGCAGAAATAGCTGGGATGTCAGATTGTGACAATAAAGCAAAGATCTTTCGTTATAGCAATAAAAAAAGATTTTCTGTAAAATAATTCATACTGAAGAATACAGAGTGGTCTGAGCCTATTTAAATGTATGAGTATCCTTGTATACTGATGTCATATATTATTATTATTTTTTATTATTCTTATGCTAATAACATAATAATAGAAGAATACTTTTTTTCTTCCATTGATAAGTTAATTATTTTTTATTTCTAACATGACAATGAATTTATTTCTATGACAGACCTTTTGTGATTTTTTGTTGCTTTATCTTATTTATATTCAAAGGAGATGAAAGAAGAAAAAACAAACCTAAGCTGACAATAATGATGAGAACAATTTCTGTTTTGCAATCATCTGCTGAGACATGGTTGTTTATTTAATTACTTAATGTACCGTGTGTGGTGACCTATAGCAATTAGGCTGTTATGTCAATGGCATAATCAGGAGAAAAAAATATAGACGTACTCATAATAACTCTTAAGAAGTTAGTGGATCTAGCTCTGAGTTTAAAGCAGAGCAAGTACTGCAAGTTACTTTGCAGCAGGGCAAAACCATGTTGAGGCAGATTTAGAACGTGCAGAGAAATTTAGATTAGAGACGGTTGTATTGAGACTTCAGTCTTAATTGCAGTGTAAAATAAAGCTGTCCAGCATTTGTGGGCTACAGTCAAAAGCAGACAGTATTTACCTTACATGCACCCCTCCCTTGTATTACAGCATGTGCAAGCTGAAACCAGTAGCACTCCAACAAGGCAGGGCAGTCCCATGTGTTTGCATTGTTGCCATCCAATTCACTTTAGATGAGAGCTCCAGACACCCAAACCTCTCCCTTCCCCACAACACAGTAAATACTTTGAAATCCACAGCAAATGTCTCTGATCAACAAATTTAATTTTCAGAATTAAGAACGTTTAGGGACAGACCTTTGCTCTAAGCCCACAAGGCTGTTGTCTAGCAGTTTTGATAGGCTCTTTAATATCACAAGTTTCCCTCAAGGACAATTTTCGAGAGTGTGATGCATCACCTTGTCAGATGCAAGGCTTGAGAGAGCGGTGGATATTTTTGGTTGAAGGATTTGTTGAGATACTGTATGGTGTACAAAAGGGATTTACTTAGCATAAAGAAGGAAACAAAAATTACTGGTAGAAAAGTATTCTTACCCCAAACTCCACAGAAACCATCAAATATCTATATATATTAAGATTGAGGTACGTCTACAAACTTACCCAATATGTCTTATAAGAGAAACTATTTCCAAGGACTAGAGGTCTGTTTCCAAGGACTAGGGTGTTCCCCCTATGATCCATCAAAATGATTACTCTTCATTAAAGCAGTCCATATTTGTTTAGGATTGAGACTGTTATTTATCTGCTCAAATGCCCCCCTGTGGGCAGAGGTATATGGGTCGGTCCTCTAGGATGATGATATTGTAATTGGAAGTAATAGTACATATAGTAGGTGGGATGCAGTCAAAATGTTGACAATAACAATGTCAGCATTCGTAATATCGACACCACAATGTTTATAGTTACAGTATGATGATGACATAGTTTGAGTCTTTTTTTTTTCTCTAGAACAGCTGTACGTTTGTAACCCATTACTTGTTCCCTTAAAAAGACCTTTTTCTATAAGTCTGCAACTTGCATTGTTATTTTTTTAACCTCTAGTAGTTTACCACTTACCTTTGTATCATTCAGGTTATTCACGGAACTTGAACTGCTTAAATTTCAATAAATCTAGAAAAATGTAGATGTTCTAAGACTACAGTATGTAATCCTTATTGATGCGGCTCTCCTGGCATGAATAACATCACACTGGCAAAGGCATAATACTCATGAACGTTTCAGTGCCCCTTTATTATTGGCACTTTCATCAGGCTAAAATACATGAACG
Organism: Pseudophryne corroboree; assembly: GCF_028390025.1. Lineage (NCBI taxonomy): Eukaryota > Metazoa > Chordata > Amphibia > Anura > Myobatrachidae > Pseudophryne > Pseudophryne corroboree. The sequence goes on from NC_086445.1 coordinate 149,489,196, forward strand.
GTGAGTTAGTAACAGGTTCTAAAAATAGACTAATTTTAGAACCGTGTGTATGGGGTAAACTAACAGTGCCAGAAAACAGTAAACAAATACTTCACAGTAGATTGATAACCCCCAGGTATGCAGTAACTGTATGCCACGCCCTAATATATAAAGGGCGTCCGCTATTTCTTAAATAGATCCCGCACTAGTACGAGTGCAGGGTGGAGCAATGAAGGTTGAAGAGAGTGGATAAGATCTGAGCGACCACTGGTGGCAGCAAAATTCTAGGTACTGCGTAATTTTCAAAAAATCGGGGTTTATTACAGAACAAAAGATTAAAAACACATGTACAGAAAACCAGGGTTACAAACTACACAGGATCTATATAGTAGCAAGATGAACCACTAAGACTAACTGTTCCAACCGGGACACAGTTTAAGAGACACATAAAAAGCACAGATAAGAGTTAAAAAAGGATAAAAGGTAGGATAAAAGCAGCTTAACTGAGGATTCAAGAGTAGTATAAGAGTCCTAAAAATAGACTAATTTTAGAACCCGTTACGAACTCACTCACAAGTTCAGGCATCTCTTTGAGATCTTCAAGAAGATACTACTTAAGAGGACTTTGTTCTAAGGAGAAAGTGGTCTGGACAAGACACTGTCATTATACAGCTCTAATGTTCCATTTTTGGTATCAGTGGACATTCTATAGAATTTCAAATTATATTTTATACATTATATCAAGGTTTATTGTGGGTTGTGCGTCATCCATATGATTGGTTGGAAGTTGCCAGTATAAATTCCCCATCTATTGGGATTTTAAGTGTTATTCTGTTATACTTGCTTACAGGAGACCTTCCAAGAGGAGCAGCCATATATATATATATATATATATATATATATATAATACTGTCAGACATGTATTTTACACACCATGAGTTTTAACTTTACCACACCTAATAACCGTTTTTTCCTGCCACGTCATGTGAATAAAACACAGATATGTCTTTGTGGGCATTTCCCTTACACCCTGAGAAGTGTAGCAGACCTGGACCTAGGGTTCAAGGTGAAGCACCTGACATATCTACTAACAAGGTGAAAGGGATTGATTGGTGGAGTTCAACTTTAACAACTTGTTTTACCTCATATGACCAATACAATTTCATATTATCCATTTACTGTGAATCTGTCACTTACACACAGTACAGACAGGCATTTTGTGTGTTGAACTAATATTCATAGGATTGTACAGTAGGTTTTCAGTTCACTAGATACCAGTAGCCCATGAATATGTCAAGCTTCATGAACATAAGTAAGACTTCAGGATTGTAAATCAGGCCATGGATAAGCAGTGGCACGGATTCCTTACAAAATGGTAAGCTGCACACTGATTCAGACCACAAAATGGATGTCTATTGTACATACAGTACTGTAGATGACCGTTCTTCTTGAAATACAGTATGTAAATATTATGATTCACTTTGTTGTTTTGTTTATCCTTTTATCATTTCATATCCATGAATTGTAAAGTGAGGGCTAGTTTATATATTATTCATTTTTTTGTTTTGTTATTTAGACATAACTTCAAGGTAATGCTTTCATTTAAAAAAAAAACTTATTTATGTTATGCTGTCTCATTATCAGCAATGGCTCCATATTTATTTTCTAAGAAAAAAAATACTACTGGGAGAAAAGTATCCCTAGGACTTAAATATAGAAATATAATATGGTCAAAACATAAACTGAACGGATATCCGATACAACCAGATGAACATACCACACTGCCTTAAGCTGTCTTCAAGATGAATATAGATTTTTTTTTTTAAAAGCCTTTCTTAAATTATGCATTCCCTTAAGGAATGGTCCTGCTTTTGCGCAGGTGGAAAAAGAAAGTGACTGACATCTTCATTTTGTAAATCTCTTTGTTACCTGAAGATACTCCAGGAAGAATTTTTACATAAATATTTATAATTTAAATGGCTATTTTAAAATGCATTAAAACAGAACAAATCTTAAAGACATTAATCCTTGCTTGGTTGTCTTTGATGATTACTTAGAAACATGTTCACGGAGCCTTGAAAATAAATGGGAGCAGAGAAACACATACTGTATGGTTTTTAGAAGAGTGGTAATTTGGGTCAAACATATTTCTGAAAATAAAGTATGGTTTACGGATCAATGCAGTCTTTCAGACGCTTGTATAATGGCAGTAAAGCATATTATGATTTTAGCTAATACCTTGCTACAAGGAAAATGTCTCTGCACATTCAGAATGGGAAATTTAGCTGCCCTAAAAAGCCATGTAGCATAAGGAATATATTCTGTACTTTGCTAAAGGTATTATTTAACATTCAGCTTTGCAGATGCATTATCTACTGCTTTTATGGGAGCACTGTTTGCACATGAAGTAGAGTCATGCAGTGCCAGGCCACCTTTACAGTGCAAATAAGCAGTTATTTCAATGGCCGGATTAAGAGGGAGTGACAGGGCCGGTCACCCCGGGCCCATAGCAGTGGGCTAAAGGACCTCTGATGTCACAACCATGTAACCCATGATGGCAGAGGGAGGGGCAAGGTCATCTCAAGTTTAGAACATGGGACTCCCTTGAAACATGTACCCTTGCTTCACTCACCACGCTTTGCGCAAGGAGATTCGCTTTGCTTACCACAGGTCACTATTCCCAATAGATGTCCATGTAATCTTGTCCCTCCCCCTACTTTCGTGGGTCACCTGGTTGTGACACCAGAGGTCCTTTAGCCTACTTGGATCTAGCATCTACCTACTGAGGACCCATAGAGTGCCCTGCCAGAGACTGGCACATCCCAATGGTGGAGAGTCTGGAGGTGGGAGTGCCACCCATCACCATGGAGCACCTGCAGAGAGCCCTAGCCAGCTAGAGGAGCCGCAGGTGACACAGCTGTAGTTGAGACCCCTGGTTAATTGTATGTGAGTGGCTGTGTGTGTGTTTTGTAAATTTTCTTGGTGGGGGCCCCACAACTTTGTTGTCCCAGGGCTCCCACAACCCTTAATCCGACCATGCATTATTTTATATATACTGTATAGTGGCACAAATATAATATCTGTAATATAGATCGCCTCACTTGCTTTCACTTACCCAAATTAATAAATAACTGAGGGTCAAGTAAGCAATTAATGCATAGAAATATAGAAGTTACTTTTAAAGAAAGTGTGCAATTCACTTAGACATGTATTTGACATGGCATTATGTTGTTCATGTATCAAACAGTGAAAAGAGTGGAGAAATGAACCAGTGTAGAAATTGGCCATAGCAACCAATCAGCTTATACCTATCATTTTATAGAATGTACTTGATAAATGATACCTCATAGCTGATTGGCTGCTACTTTATCTCCAGCGACTTTATCTTCATCCAAGGCTTAGTAAATAGACCCCTAAGACCCCCACTTATCAAGCATCTTGCAGTGGGGGTGCTAATGGGATCAGTATGAAATACCTACAATCAAAATCCCGACGGTCAAAATCCCGACAACAATTGCCCGCCGGTCAAAATCCCGACAAGGTCAAAAGATGAATGCAAATAAGGTAAACGAGCACTCATTGTTAAATAGTAGGTACATGCATCTGTAATGGGTGGACAAAAAACTGATAGCGCTGCATTAAAACAGTACTGTCAGGCATAATAAAATATCACAGAAAACAAGTTTTCAGCAGGAAAACTCATTGATAAATGGGGACCTAAGTGCCTGCAGGGAGTAGTAGAGCTAAATGAGACATAAAAATTCCCACTGTGCTCCTACATCACAAATTATGCTTATTGTGTTATATACTGAAGTTCTCAATAGCTCTTAATCACATTAATACTGAATGTGACCTACCTGGGGCACTGCCTGAGGGCTCACCCCTTCCTCAGGGATCAGGCTCCAGACTGTGCACTTCAATTATACATATGTCACATGATACTGCACAGGACTATGGTGTATTTTAGGGGGTTGTTAGCAAACCACAAAAGTTAGCAATTTGTCAAAACCATGCTACACTGCAGGTGGGGCATATGTAACATGTGCAGAGAGAGTTAGGTTTGGATGGGGTGTGTTCAAACTAAAATCTAAATTGCAGTGTAAAAATAAAGCAGCCAATATTTACCCTGCACAGAAACAAAATAACTCACCCAAATCTAAATTTCTCTGCACATGTTATATCGGCCCCCTTACTAACTTTTTTGGTTTGCTAAGAACTCTGAATAACCCCCTGCATACCTGTTATTAATCTGGCACATTGCGTATGCATTAGCAGTTTTAACTCTCTATATAAATTTATAAAGGGTCCAGACCCAGTACGTTATAATGGTTAGCCAAGCCTCTGTGGAGACTGGCCACACCCCCTCTGGAGGCTGGCCACACCTCTAAACATGGGCCCGTATCATTCCTCCGGATGGCCCTTCATACCCCAGTCTGACATGGACCTGGGGTCTGCAATCCAGATGCAGTGGATACCTAGTGACTGTAAATGTTTCATGACACTCTGCTACTGATGTGAAAGTTTCCTCAAGTAGACAGAGAATTGTAATTTCACCACTTTCACTGTCACTTTCACATAATTGGTAATATAATGGAGGAAGGCCGGTGATACCACACACTGACACTTCAACACACTGACAACTTACTTGAAATAGAATGAGGTGGATTGTTGATTAACCATTATAGACGTCTCTGTAGGAATCCAGGTAATGAATATTCAGTTTAAATGAACAAACTTCAACTCAATTTTTTATTGCAGTTTTGAATACATTTATCCTTCATTTAGCACACAGTTTTACACTAATGAAATAAAATACTTCAGATAACACTTTCTCGGATTCTCTATTACAATAATTAAAACCGCAAATTGAGCACGGGTGGTATTCATGTGACCGGCGGTCAGGAGACTGACGGTCACATGACCTCCACCAACATCCCGTCCCTCCACTATCCCGATGGATGGCATGCCAACCAACAGGGACTATTTCCACTCCAGTGAGGTCACCACTGAGCCCGCAGCGTGGCGAGTGCATCGAGCCCGCAAGGGGCCTGCTGCACTCGCCCCTCCCCGCCGAGATCCTGGTGCTGGTACCCAAGTGTAAGTGTCCTGAGGCACCCCAAGATGCCACGGCACACAGTTTGAGATCCACTGTCTTAAACCATTTATTAAATATTTAAGAAACACATTGTCTATGAAGCATACATTACATAAAACAAAACCCTGTCAAATACAGCAGAAAAAACTCCCTATCTCGCGTACGCAAAAATTAACAAATCTGCTTAAACACAGTCACATAACCAGAATCTACACCCAGTTCTTCCAATCAAGGCACAAGGAGGAGCAAGTGGCAGTATCAGACAAATTTGCATGGGCGCATATGTGTGCAGTACACACTGTTATCGGCACAGAAATTCATGCAAGATATGCCACACCAGCTGACATACAGCACTACTCACTCCTCATCTGCCCCATAGCGTTGAAAATCACAATCCAGGCATTTCTGTACATCAAGTGATTTCCTATCATCAAAGTCATCATTAAAAATGTTTTAATTAGGAAAACAAGACTCTAGACTTTAATATAGCACAGTCAATGGTTCCAAATGATTAATTTGTTGTTGTCAAAATACTAGTGTAACTAGGGGCTGCTTAATTAAGTAGTGGGTTGGAAGGGCTATTGCCTGAGCCGCTGCAACCTGGTGGCATAGACACAGTCACCCTGCCAGCGCCATCTGTTTTATGCTGCCTCTGTTCACTGCCGGGCCGTCCAACAGGCAGTGAACAGATGACAGAGGCGGCATGAAAGACTAAGCGGCTCTCTGCCAAGGCACAACATTCGAGGTGCACCTTCTGTGCATGTGGGGGTCACTGCCACATCGTTCTTTCCTCCTCAGTGTCCTGTGCAGTAGATGTGGCCCTTAGAGATGATGTGGATTGGAGCGCCTCATGTTGCACCAAAATTAAAGGTTGGTAGATCACTGTACATGAAGTGAATAAGTAGAAGTTGCCTTGTCACTAAAGTCCAGCCAGCCCTGGGATACGGTCTTCACTCATTCTGAAATGAGTGGAATAGAGTCCAGTCATCTCAGTAAGTGTGCCTAGTATCGAAGGGGGTGTTTTTTTATAAGTGTGCCCTGTAAGGGAGGTGGTACTAAGTGTTCCCAGTAAAGGAGGGGTTGGGGTGCTAAGTGTACCCAGTAAGCAAGAGTGCCCAGTAAGGGAGGGTGCTAAGTATGCCTAGCAAGGGAGGGTGCTCAGTATAAGCGGGTGCTATAGGGGCAGTGCGTGTGAGGCCATTGGGACAGCATGTGTGTAATGACAGAGCATCATGTGTTAGGCTATGGAGGCAGCATGTGTGTGTGAGGCTATGGGGGCAGTATGTCTGTGTAAGGCTATGGGTGCAGCGTGTGTTTATGTGTGAGGCTATGGGGGCAGTGTGTGTGTATGTGTGAGGCTATAGGGCAGGGTGTTTGTGAGGCTATGGGGGCAGCGTGTTTGTGTAAGGCTATGGGTGCAGCATGTGTGTATGTGTGAGGCTATGGGGGCAGCATCTGTGTGTGTGTGTGGCTATAGGAGCAGTATGTGTGAGGCAATGAGGGCAACGTTTGTGTGTGTGAGGCTATAGGGCAGTGTGTGTTTGTGTGTAAGTGGCTATGGGGACAGTGTGTGTGTCAGGCTATGGAGACAGAACGTGTGTATGTGAGGCCATGGGGGCAGTGTGTGTGTGTGAGACTATGGGGGCAGCACGTGTAAGTGAGGCTATGGGGCATCATGTTTCTGTGTGTGTAAGGCTATGGATGCAATGAGTGAGGGGGAGGGGGGCTGCCAAAGGAAATTCTTGCCCTGGGCTCCAACTTGTCTTGAAACGGCCTTGGGTATAAATATTAAGATCTAGTTAAAATACTGAGATTGGAAGTGTTGGCAAATTAGTGATTGTAAGTAAAATGATGACATGTATGTATGAAAATGAGTGGTTGTGTAGCCTCACTATGATACAAGTACACATATCCCTACTGTAAACAATATTTGGAGACATTTCTGAAACCTGGTGCAGAAGAAGCTGGAGACTCATAGCACCCAACCTTGTGTTAGACTACAGCGTATTACCATTCTCCCCAACTGCCATTAATTTAAATAGAAAGTCTATTGAACCCAGAACCCATTGTCCCTATTTCAAAGTTATTCCTCTTTTTCTGTGTAATATAAGGTTTTGTACACATTATACACATCCATTAATTGTTGGCAGTACGGATGGTGTAATGGTTAGCATTACTGCCTCACAGCACTGAGGTCATGGATTTGATTACCACCATGGCTCTACGTGTGGGGAATTTGTATATTCTCACCGTGCTTGCATGGGTTTCCTCCGGGTGCTCCGGTTTCCTCCCACAATCCAAAATATACTGGTAGGTTAATTGGATCCAACAAAATGAACCCTAGCATGAATGTGTGTGCGCGTACATGTGGTAGGGATTATAGAGCGTACACTCCACTGGAGCAGGGACTGATGTGAATGGCCATATATTCTCTGTAAAGCGCTGTGAAATATGTGAGTGCTATATAAATAACTGGTAATAATAATGGGTTGTTTTTTTTTTAACATTTTATATAATTTGGTCCTAACACAGAAACATCAGTTTATACCAATCTGATAGCTTACTACAGCACAAATGTTTTCCATGGTATAAAAGCATTATTTAGGCTACAAAGTTGCTGGATATTATGCAGTCTGAGATTTATGTCAAAACTGAAATAGAAACATGCAGGCTTTTATTCTTCTCTCGACCTCATACCTTTATTTCTAAATGCTCCAAGCGTACACTTGCCTCATTGCTCACTTCATGGGAAGTGAGCAAGTGCCTGTACTGTATGCACCTCTCAACTCACTTAAACCAGGATAAATCATATATTTGTAGATGCTATTATGATCTGTTTTGAGGTACAAAAGCTATTACATATTGTGCAGCTTTTACTAATGGTTGAGGCTAGATCCAAGTCGCCTAAGGGACCTTTTCCGTCAGGGGGAGGAGCGACGACACAAGGGGGTGGAGCTAGTCAGTGAGACAGTTGCTCTACTATCCCCGCCACCAACTATTACCTTTAGTAATTAGGTGGCGAGCGAAGCGAGCCCGCGAGGGTACTTTTCGGGTACCCTGTTCGGCCGTAGCTCCTCCCCCTGGTGACGTGTCTCCTCCCCTAGGTACGTCACAAAGTCCCTTCTCCCACTCCTATATAGAACCAACCTTTTACTAATGGTACCTCATAAAGAAGTGAATTGGCAGATATCCAATATTAAACTGCACCTTTTATGGAATTTTGCAGAACACACACACTTTGTTTTCAATGCAGCCCATTCTCCCCTGGCCATTCTTGAGGCTACATTCCACTTTGAGTCAGTAAATGTCACATGGAGGTCTGCTGCCTTAGCCCTATAAACAGAAAATCGCCAGAGGGTTGGCTGGTGCTCCGAATGTCATGATCCTAGTTTGCAGCATACCTCAAACCAAATACTGGATTGGTTAGGATAGGGATTCACTGCACACTAACAATGTCACGCTTATTTATGTCAAACGTATTTTAAAACACTGGTAAGTTTCAAAGACGCAGAGTCACAATTTGCAAATTGTTTAACTTTGAAAATATTAGATGATTATTTGTATGTATTCAGGTTAATCAGATACCAAGTACCAGTTACTCAGACTCTATTCCTAGATCTGGATTATCATAATGGACAAATAATAGGTGTAAACATCTAGCAGGTGAGTACAGTATGTAAAGCTCTAGGTGCCAATGTTTGTATTACCCACAAGCAGCAGGGAAAGTAGAAAGACAAAATGGTGTTTTAAAGAAGTCTTGCGCTTAGAAGTCTGCCCCTTTGAAGTATACTAGTAAAGAGGAAGGGAAGTGTGTTTGCAAGAAGCGCCTTTCATATGTGAGCACAATAAGGTCACCTTCCTATGACCACTTGGCTTAAATCTAGGAGTCCGGAAATGTGTTGCTCTCCAGCTGTTGAGAAAGTACAAATCCCAGAATGCCCTGCCATAGTATTACTTTTAGGTAATGCTAAAACTGTGGCAGGGCATGGTGGGATGTGCAGTTTTACAACAGCTGGAGAGCCACAGTAGAGGCCGACAAGGGCTGACGATGCAGGGAGTGGCTTCCAGCTCGCTGCTAATAACACCCACCTCCCAACGGGTCTGCCCTGTGTGTCTGTGACTGACAGGTAGGACTTCCCTGCCAGTCACATTGCAGCCAATGCAGTCTCAGACTGCATCTGGCTTTACTGACAGTGAGTGGGGTGGAGGATTTAACCTGGTGGACTGCAGTCCTTCAGCCCATAGGTAAAAACCGCCACTGTTTCCAACCATGATAATGTCAAGGAAAGTATTAATCATACATACACATTATAAATCCTGCTGCAGCATTATACAGAATTTAATTGTTTAAATGTAACATTTTAAAATATTATATTGCACTATGATTTTGTATATGCTTTTTAGGAGTAAGCTTGCTTATTGTTTTCTTAAAGTACTAATTAACTATGATTAGTAAAACAAATCAATCAACAAGTTGTGCCTTACTGTAAATTATGCTAAAAATTAAGTAGATATGATTTACCTGAATAAGCAGTAGAATGCATTAAATGACACTGGAATATAATTAAGTGTTGAGCTACAAAAAGCTCAAAAGAATGGACTGTGGAAGTTTATCCAAAGTTATGATTTAAAATTAATAAAAAGATTTATCTTCTCTTTACAAGAATGTGTGTGAACACATGGAACATAGATTGAGTTCCACAGTAATTCATACAGTGGTTCTCAAGAGAAATGTGTGTTATCTAAATTATGTTATTCCAAAAGTTAGTAATGGATAATAGATATAATACCAGACTTTCTATGTCATTATAATTATTTGTATTTGCTAATTTTATCATGCACTATACATGTTACCTTTTTCCAGTGTATACTAAAGAAGATTGTACTGGCATGTCAGTGGTTTGGTAGGGTATGTAAACCTACCTGATAAAATCAAGGTACTGTAGAGCTATCTAATTCATGCATGGGGTTTTGGTTGTAGTTTGATGAATTCATGTTCATTTTGCTCTTAATAATGGAGCATGTTATTATTCAGCATTCTGAATTGACTCAGGTGGTGATTTCTCCCATAAAAGATTCTTTGGGCAGAACATAATTTTCCACATATCCATTAATGTTGGGTTTAATGCAACCTTTTTAGTGACGTTTGGGATTTAGAAAGTAGATTCATTACAATAATAATATGCTGTAGGGAAAATTATATTTATTATTATTCTTTAATATGTTCATCATTTCTCATCCAGCTAGAATCATAGAATCTATACAACTCAACTGGTTATAAAAGGAAGTGCTGCATACAAAGCATGTGGGCCACAAAAAGTACCCAGAGCATTATTAGAATGTAATAACAGAGCAGAGTATTTAAACTCATACTACTCCTATATGTCCACCAGTAGGAAATGCGCCCTGAGAGGTGCTATGAAAACATAGCTGACCTGAGCATCAAAACGTTAAAAGAAAACGAAGGGGTGAAACTTCTGTGAGGACAGACAATGATATAAAACATACATGAATACATTGCACTGCTTTTATTTATTTATTTCCATTTTTTCTATTTACTCTATTCTATGTTGTCGCCAACAGTAGTTTGGAGTTGCCTTGCCTACAATAATTAAACTTATAAACACATTAAGACATCAAAATGACATGAAAGCTTTGACCATTTCCCATATATTTTTATTGTGTGATATTATGTAATCATTTCACTCTTAACAAAACAACAATGTTTATGACATAATCAAAACTTCAGTAGAGCATAATAGATTTCCAGTATTCAAAAAACAAGACATCATTAAACTAGTGTATCTGAGGGTCTATGTATAAAGTGTCTACAAGTTCAGCAATTTTTCAGCACTTATCATTTTTGGTTGTGCCTTCCAATAGTGTATTATTTCTCAAAAGTGGGTTTACAGTGGATCATCAAATTCACATTGCATTACAAAGTAAAAAAAAGTTCTCCAACCACTGTTTTTTTTCCCATTTTCTCATGATAATACTAGGGAGTCACATGTTACTATAGGAACAGGACACTCAGCTATGTTGGTAAGAGAACCACTGCTTGAGTTTGTCAAAAATCTACATGTTGCGCTCCCTGTACTCTGTAATTATAATTTGGTAGCAGATGATTTGTAATGGTTTAACGTTTACAATTTTGTTCATTGTCTTTCAATTTAAATTTCGCAAGTATAACATTTGTGAAGTTTTTGGAATATTAGACAAGTTACATTCAGTGTTTGTCACCAAAGAGTGTAGCTAAGTTAGATGACCTTAGAGATCACTTTACTAATACATAGACCCGTACAATGTTTTCACTCAATGCCAAAGTTATTTCCCATTTCTGATAAAAGTAGAAACTTTGTTGATTAATTGGAAAAGAAAATAGAAGAGTACAGTTACAGCATACATTTCTACATGCAAATAATATCCACTTTCTTTGGAGGAGAGAAGAGTATGAAAACAAAAAATATATTATATAAATATAATAAAAAAAACTTATATAGGGCCTGGCTCAATACCAACATTTTTTCTTGAAATACAAATATTTTTATTACAGTGGCTTCAAAATATATTCAAATTCAAGATATCGATTCATGTGATACTGTTTTGAGGATATTTTAGAATATAAAACTAAAGTCATGCTAAAATGCTAGTTACTTCTATAACATTGTGCAAGAAATAATTATCAGCAACTAACCATGCAGAGGCAGATGCACCATGTAGATGGATTATGTACTATAGGAACTTAATGTATCAAAACTGTACATTACTTCCAACATCTCAAAGGGGTATAAGATTTTATATATATATATATATATATATATATATAGAGAGAGAGAGAGAGAGAGAGAGAGAGAGAGGACTTGTACAGTATCTTAGAAATGCCATTTCACAAATGGTGGGTATATTGATGGCATTCTAGAATCTGAAGATGTTCTAAAAAATTAATTTTGAGCCAAATGTAGTTGTGTGTGTGTGTGTTTTTTATAAGGAGTTTACTGGTAAGTACTACTAGAGGCACTTTATTCATTACATCCATTATTTTTTATTGCAGTGTGATAAGACTGACAATATCACAATAATATGTGTTTGTAGTTTTTCATGTGTTTTAGTAATATGTGAATTTACATTCAGTGCTACTACACTTCCCTAGCATCAGCTTGAACTAGCATTCGTTCTTGTAAGAGCACAGCTCTATGTACTCAAAATACACCCACAACATATGTGTCCTGTAAGAATAAAACATATTTCAGTGAAATATTTCAGGTTTCCAGACATTGTTATAAATATGTTTCAACTGTGGAAAGTTGCACATGGATTGTCATTTAGGACAGGAAGCTGCTATGCAAAATAATGCATCTAGTTTAGCTTTTTAGTAAAACCGCTTTCACAAACGTTCACAGTGTGCTTAAATCTGCTTTGTGTCTACAGCTGGCCGGCATGTCTGTTTTGTAAATTTAATATGATGGTTTCCATGTACTGGGTACCAAGACACTGTTTAGCTATATCACATTGGGAATCCTTCCCACATTATATCACTATGATAGTACAGTAAAGGTGGGTACACACTGGCCGATATAACGGCCGTTCTCTTGAACGGCCGATATATCGCCGGTCCGTCGGCCAGTGTGTACGGCTGATACGTCTGTGAACCCCATCGTTCACAGACGTATTGCGTCGGCCCGCAGCACAGCCGACGGCCAATATATCTACCGATATATTGGCGCGTCGCTGTGTGTGTACCGGCGGTCAGCCGACCGCCGTACACATGCTGCGGCAGCCGGCAGTGATTGACAGCTGAACTGGGCGGGCGTGTGTACACGCCCGCCCAGTTCATGACGTCAGTCCCAGATGGATCGGGCAGTGTGTATGCTCAACACACTGCCCGCTCCGTCCATAGATATATCTGCCGATCAACTGATCGGCAGATATATCTACCAGTGTGTACCCACCTTAAGCATTGTTTTGACTCTTATTAAATTGCTATTAAATAGCTTAGACTAGTTAGGGGATGCCCTGAAGACTGGCGGGCAGTATAGGCACTGAGTTTCTTCCACATCAGCACTAATATAGAGTGCAGTAAACAGTGACTCAACACTGTGCTTGTGTGATGGCTACATGGCGTGAGAAAGCAAAACCAGGTATAAGGATCAGGCTCTCCGTGGCATGACTCATATAACATCATTGGAGATTAAAAATACCAGTGTGGAAATCTATGGGCGCTGGATGTTTCAAACCCAGTTCGGTAAACACTGGATATATAAAGTAGCTGGTGACATGATCTGTATATTGCAATCACTTGCAATTTAAAAGGTTTCTTGTGGAAAATATAGGCAGTAGCCTGTGTGAAGCTGATGTATAAGAAGTGCAACACCATGTATGTACAATGAATGCAAAGCCCATCGTAAATGACTACCAAAGAGTTAGTTAGATTAGCATGGTCATATCTTTAGTTGTATATGAACAGAGAAACCAAACATAGACAAAAGACAAACTTTAGTGCAAAAAAGTTAGTCAAAAGGTCCTGCCTCATAAGGCTACAGCCATTTTCTTGTCTTGTTGGCCCCATGAGAGGTAGCTAGGAGAGTGCAAACATTCATGTGATCATTTCAAGCTAGCAATTAAAAATCTACTCAATAGGTACAGACAATAAGGCAGACATTTTGGGCAGCCATTTCTTTGTGCCTTATGCCTCATCAATGTAACTACCTCCTAGTGAAGAGATGGGCTGTATTCTGAAAATATTGGTTCAGCTACCTAACATGGATGCCTGTGTAGAGTATATGAAACAGATACACTGTGTGATACTAATACCTGGTAGAGCTCATCTTACAGACAGAACTCCCAGGACTGAGAAATACTTTATTTAAATATTACTGCACGGTAAAGCAAACAATTTGTCCACTTGGAGTAAAGTTCCATAGGGATTTGTTCATGTTATTTGGATATTCCCAATGTTAAGCAGTTAGAAGTGAAAAATAAAGAATGTGTTCTAGTAGTATCCTGAGTGGCTTTTATGGACCGATATGTGACAGTCATTGTTCTATGAGCGGTATTCAATTAGCACAATTAATTACCACTGCTTATTACTGCACCAGTGCTATACAATTAGCCCTGTTCGCTGCCACTTATTGTGGGTTTGGTTTGCCTGTTCAGGGAGGCGAATCCAAATCTGCAGTAAGTGCCCTTTTATTCCCGCAATAAGTGCCGTGTAAGTACATAGGTCCTCGGCTTATCGTGGGACCTATGTATTTTCACATGAAAAATGGGGGGGAGGGGGGTTTCATGTAGGGTAACTGAATAGGGGTGATAAAAAAAAATTGTTAGAAAACCCTGTTTTTCACGGCCGTGGCACTATCTCGGCTAATTGAACACCCCTCTGTCTGAATGGATGGACACATTGTGGATGTGTCAGATACATGCCACTGAAGTAAATGTTCTAACAACACTGTACATCTCATTCCTCCGTGTTTTATTCCATTGCATAAATCTTTATGAAGCTACTGTAAGTGATCCTTGGTTACCAAACATTTTGGGATCTTACATTCAACAGTAGCCAAAAGTCTTTGTATAATAAATGATAATAATGTGTATCTAGAGGAGTGTCACAAAGTTCTACATGTTCCCATGTTTATGATTTAAATCTTTTTGTCTATTAATTTAATGAAAGGTATATTGGGAAGTAGAAGTAGATTCTCAATAAGGCACCTGTTTAAAGTTGTGTGTCCTATTGTCTATAATCCAAGCAAACAGATTGAGGGAGGTTGTCATTAAGGTGTCTACAGTAACTTGCATTAGCTAGGCAGCCTAACTGTATTTAACTTTAACTTCTCAGCGACATAAAGCATTTTATTCTGTATCATTCAACCATCACATGTGTGTTTTTAAAAGAATCAATTTCATGTGTGCATGGTCTCGATACATGTATAAACATTATATCTGTCAGTGGGCCTTCAAGTAAAAAAATGACTACAGCCATTAGCAAATCACAATTCACAGTGCAAATAAAAAATAATTACAAGAGAGATTATATATACAATCATTAAACATAAAGCTTATTTTTAGAGGCATATTATTGATGTAACTAAACAAAAGATACTAAAACCAATTACTTTGACTATTTCTTTTCTAGTCGTTATTTCCCTCTAAGCATTATCTTTTTACCAATCTGCAACACCATTAGTTTATTACAAATGTCTGTTTGCTTTTACTGGGTTAAAATATTGTAAAAATGGGACTTCATTCATATTTGCTGCAGTGAAAGAAGCCATTTTGTGGGCAGTGAATGTGCCTATAAATGTAAGAGAACCCACAGACCTAAATGCGGCACTGCATGACCTACATTCAAGGCAATACCTAAGGAATTCACAGGCTTCACTGCCTTCCATATTGGTTCAGCAAACAAAATGGCTGCTTCCACTGAGTGTAGGTGACAGGTGCGCTATACATATATTTGGCAGATTATAGTATGCAGTAAATATTAGTTTTATAGTTTAATTTCCCTATTTCTCCAAGCCACCTTGCCAAAATATATATTTCATCTTAGTACCAGTTGCCATGAATTAAATGTGCTTATTGAAAAAAAAGTGTCTTTGGGGCATGTCTGGGGCAAAGTTAAATGTAAAGTTGCAGGCTGGGTGTAAATTGTACTCAAAATCAATAAATTAAAACCATTTACTTATTTTTGTTTAGAATTATCCTTTTTTTAATTTATTTTTTATAATAAAAGTACCATGCACAAAATAATGTGCCCCATATCTGAAACACAGATATTGCTTCAAATAACTGTGAGTACGCAAATATGACATATTAGATACAAACAAAATAAAAACTACTTATCTGCTGTTATAGAAGCTGGAACATAGCTACTATACCCAGCAATACCTCTAGCGCACCTGTCATCATGTTAAGGGGCAATATCAGTCATCATGAAAACTTGACTAATAAATTCAGTTCAACTTACTTAAAGTTCCAAAATATGGAAACTGTTTAATTACTTTATTCCTGTATCAATAATTGCTAAGTGATAATTCTCAATATGCATTCTGCCTCAAACACACATCTCAGGTCTCAAGAACATGTTTTAACAAGTAATTAAAATGAAAATATAAAGTGAAAAGTTCAATAAGATTCGGTGGATACAATTTTAATATTCAAATGACTTAGCAATATTAAATTAACTAATCACGGAGCTGTTTGTTAACATTTGTCGATCAAGAATGGCAGTTAAAAGTGAAGCACAAAAACTATTATTAGTTGACAACTTCCTGGCAATTCAAACGGGATAGCAAAAACATTAGCACAATACGTAAAGGCAAGCGCTGGACATAAGGTTCATAAAATGTATAATGAGTGGAAGGTAATTAGGCTTCGGAAAGCCAAAGGTATATGTATTTATACTGACAGCACTGCTTTTCTACAGAACAGCTAAAATTAACTCTTTTTTTTTTTTACTTCAATAGAAAACACCTTTGTGCAAAATATCTTCTTCAATTAATGTTAATGTATTCCTTACATTCAATTTATATACCAGTTCTTTATATGCTGGTATCTACCAGGAGATCCTGTCTCCCAATTAATGTTAAATCTTCTGCAATGTTAATGTCAAAATTTCACAGTTACCATAAAATGCATAAAGGGTAAGGATAACATTTTTTTGTGTGTGCAATAGCTCATAACGAACCCAATGCTTTGTTAATAAATGAGCCTCATATACTGCAGAATAATTATAATCATAGTAAAAATAAAATAAAAATGATTGCGGGTACATTATTAAATGTGTATAAAATAAAGTAATAATTTCCTGCCACCCCATCTGTGAGATCGTGAGGATATTTCCTGACTGCATAGATATATATATCTTGTTAGGAATGACCTCTGCAAGTCTCACGTGGTGGGGTACTACGTAATATTTTATGACCAGGATCCACAATTGCTGCAGAATACTGCATATATTAATAGGACACTGAATCTCAGCATGCTGGAACCATGCCTATACATTACCTAGTAAGACTGCAGATTTGGATGTAGTCATTATGAGATCATTTTTTGGAACTCAAATCTTGAAGTTATTCTACATTTTATTTTTCTTTAAATTTCAAAAATGTTCTTAACTTAAAATTAAAAATAAAATAACTTGATATGTGAAGTGGCCAAAAATACTTTATGAACCAGAGTCAGCCTTTGCTTTACTTCATGTTAAGTTAATTAGCTTGAACTATCACCACAAAGTCACAAACCAGAAACACTGCTCCATTTTCTCTTTTAAACTGAGTCTCCTACAGAATCCAAATCATCCGATGACAGGTGACGATACAGGTCCTGTAAGATGAAGTGCATTATAGATTTGTTCACCTGTATTTCCTCGCATAGATAATATTTTATTTATTTTGTCACAAGCAATTAATGCTGACATTTAACAGAAACAAAAACATTCAAGTGTTTTCTGAAGTCAATACAATCACTCTACACAAAAACCACAAAAAGCAATAGCAATTCACAGTAACAAAATAACAGTGAAGAATGGTTAAACTACAGGTAATGTGAAGCAAAGTTTTGCCATTTATTGTAGAAGATAATTTGAGCTGCTGCTTTTGCTTTCTAGACAGAAACAAATTCTCTTTACTCAAGAGATCAGCACTTGGATGCTAACTATAGGGGTAATTCAGACCTGATTGCTCGCTGGCGTTGTTTGCAGTGCTGCGATCAGGTCAGAACTGCGCATGCATATGCACCGCAATGCACAGGCGCACCGCATGGGTACAAAGCGGATCTTTGCTGTGCGATAGGTTTTACAAAGAATCTATTCGCACAGCCGATCGCAAGGTGATTGACAGGATGAAGGCATTTGTGGGTGTCAACTGACCGTTTTCTGGGAGTGGTTGGAAAAACGCAGGTGTGTCCAAGCGTTTGCAGGGTGGGTGTCTGACGTCAATTCCTGTCCCGGACAGGCTGAAGTGATCGCAGCGGCTGAGTAAGTTCGAGGCAACTCAGAAACTGCACAAAGTTTTTTTGTACCGCTCAGCTGCACATGCGATCGCACACTTGCACAGCTAAAATACACTCCCCGGTGGGCGGCGACTATCCGAACGCAGGACTGCAAAAAAAACAGCTAGCAAGCGATCAGCTCTGAATTACCCCCTATGTGCTAGCACATTTCTGAGAAGGTAACTAATGCAACCCAATGTCGTAAAAAAAATAGTATGCAGTTAAAATACCGCCGTCGGGATCCTGGCGGACACCGTAATCCCAACAGGGGCACTGTAATACCACCGAGGTAGGTGATTCTAGAGCCACCGTGCCTGCAGTGTAGCGAGCGCAGTGAGCCTGCAAGGAGCCTTGATACGCTCGCCCCGATGTCGGTATAGTGACCCCCACACAAATTTACGAGTAATTAAAGTTACACAAATATTTTCTTTTTACAAGCTTACATCTTGTATCATCACATCTCATATACAGTAGCTGAAAATAGACAATCAGAGAGCTATGCACATTTCTGTTTCTGTTTGATTTCAAAATGGAGCATAATAACAGCAGCTTTAAATATTCCTGTCACCTGAGAACCATGGAGGCAGCCATTTTGTGGGTGAATTAATATTCATGATAGAGCAGTCAGGACACTAGTCAGCCCTCAGAGATGTCATAGTTACCTAACAACTTGATAGGCTGCATACTTCAGCCACAACATGGATGCCTCTGTGTGTAGGTGACAGGTCTAATTAAGAGAGATTTACATGACAGCTCCCAGTCAACAAAAGCTGATTTTGTAGAAGTGATGTAGATCTGATGTAAATATAGTATATATACATATATTTAAATGGAATGCGGTTACCACCCTATTGGTCGGGATCCCGGCACACAAGATACCGACGCCAGAATCCTGAAAGGGAACAGAACACCGATGCCGGAATCCCAAACATCGGAATCCCGATTGCCACCACAGTGGCCCGTGTAAGTACTACGCCAGGGATGGGAGGGTTAGGTTTAGGCAGGGTTAGGGTGCGCGGGGGAAGAAGGGATAGGTTCAGGCTGCGGGGAGGTGTGGTTAGGCACCACCAGGGAGGATTAGGGATAGGCTGCGTGGGGGACAGTTTAGGTTTAAGGTGTGGGGAGGTAGGGCTAGCCTTAGTTACCACCCAGGGGGGTTAGGGTAGGGTAGACCCTTAACACCCCATTTCGGGATTTTGACTGTCGGGGATACCGCTCACAGTCTAGACAGATATGTCCACTGACATCTAGCCTCCTTGCACATTAAACAGTCCTTCTAGTCATGCCATGCAGTGATTTGGTAGTGCCGAGCAATAAAAGACGGCCAACACTAACAGAGTTGCATGGGACCTGTCAGCTCATGTCAGGCATTTCCGACTGCGTGGCGTATTGAGCAGAGGCATTAGGGTTTTCGGAGCCCAGGTCAAGATGAAGAGTGGCGCCCCCCCCCCCCCCCAAAATAAATAAATAAATAAATAAACCTATGTGTGTGGCAAAAATAATAATAACATTGGGCATGGCCATGCGCCAGAAGGGGCATGGCCACATACCAGAAGGGGCATGGCTACTGAAAATGGGGCATGCCAACGTGACTATCACCTACCCCCTGTGTCGCCTCTTAGCACACTATCACCTATTTACACAGTAAGCAGGCAGAGTCCCCTTTTTACACAGTACACACAGTGCCAGATACACATTGCCCCACAGTGTCAGATACACATTGCCCCACAGTGCCAGATACATATTACCTCACCGCGCCAGATACACATTGCCCCACAGTGTCAGATACATATTACCCCACAGTGCCAGATACACATTACCCCACAATGCCAGATACACATTGCCCCACGGTGCCAGATACATATTATCCCACAGTGCCAGATACACATTGCCCCACAGTGCCAGATACACATTGCCCCACAGTGCCAGATACATATTGCCCCACACAGTAACAGATACACATTGCCCCACACAGTGAGAGACACACGTTGCTCCACACAGTTACAGATACACATTGTCCCACACAGTGACAGTCAGATACACATTGCCCCACACAGTGAGATACACATTGCCCCACACAGTGACAGCTACACATTGCCCCCACACAGTGACAGCTACACATTGCCCCCACACAGTGAAAGATACACATAGTCACCGCTGCCTTTGCTATGTGAGGGGAGGAGAGCGCAGCGCCTCTCCTACCCCTCAATGCTGCTCCATGAAGTCCGACTCCGGTCTCCAGCGGCGGGTATCTTGGCGCCGGTTCGTTAGCCAATCAGAGCTCGCGGACCGGCAGCCAATCAGGAACCGTTCTGCGAGCTCTGATTGGCTAACAAACCAAACAGAGACCAGACACAGCACATTGATGGGCAGGAGAGGCGCTGCGCTCTCCTCCCCTCACATAGCAAAGGAATGGGGAACGGCCCGGGCAAGTGGGCATGATGCCCTGGCTGCCGGCTGCGCCCCCATCTGCTGGGCCTGCTAAGGCGCCCAGGGCATGTGCCCTGCTTGACCCCCCTTAGTTACACCTCTGATATTGAGGCTAGATGTATGTAAATCTATCTATCTATCTATATAATATTTTCATTTTAAAAACTAAAACTTATTTAGGTATAGTACCAATTTAAATACAAATCAACAAGGGGAATCTTTAGCTCTCTCAGCAACAGATTATGCACATGTCTAATGTTGGAGTCATGAATCAGGATTACTCTCAGAGGTTAGTAGTGGTACTGTTTATCCCAGGCTATAAAGCACAAACTCATATTATGAGCAGCCTGACAGCCAAATGATGTTTCTGCCATATCTTTAACCTTCCATAAAAGGCCTATGTTTATGTAAAAAGCAGAGAACATGTTTAGAGAAAAAAATAGTTTTAAAATACTATCGGCGGGATGTAATGCCGCCCGAGTCCGGCGGCCGTGTGGGATGCCGGCCGAACTAGGAGGTTTTTTTAAAGGGACAATCAATTACAAGTCGTTACTTCCCGCCGCATATTTTTTTTGTTCAGTAAAGACTCATGAGAAAAATTATCTCTTTAACACACATTTCATGTAAGGTTTTATGAAACCTCATTTTTGGGTAATATAAGCATAATAAAAACAAAGAGAGCAAAAAAAATCACAACTGGATATGAATAATTACCATATCTGTACCATAAACCACCACATCTTTACATACAGGAAGACCGCTATTTGTCAAGTAAGGGACAATCATTGCTCACTTATTACACTGGTAGTTATTATTTCTATAAAACTTTTATATATATTTTTGTATTGCAGAAAGACTAGCGGTAGGTAAACAGCAATAAATGAAAATGGTAGTTTTTAATTGTCTGTGGTGCATTCTGCTATTTAATGCTGTCCTAGTGGCAGTGGCGGAACTAGCGAGCGGTGGGCCCAGGTGCGACAAAATGCTTTGGGGCCCCCCCCCCATCCCATCAAAGTCCACCCCCTCACCCCTGGAGAGGATCTGGTGAGTGGGACCTGCTCAGGGCCAGAGACATGGATACCTAGCAATAGTGCCGTAACTAGACATTTTAGCACTGTGTGCAAGAAACGGCATCGGAGCCCCACCCCTGCATGCAAAACAGGGGCAGTGCGCGCCGTAGGTGCGCGCAAAAATACATAGTGGTGTGGCTTCGTGGGGAAGGGGTGTGGCCACAAAATAATACCAATTCATAAAACGGTGCACAGTAGTCTCCATTATTCAAATTACTCCGCACAGTAGCACCACTACACCAGGTAGAGACCTTACGGCGGACAGATTCCTCTTTTTACACATTACGGCAGACAGCGTCCCCTTTTTACACATTACGGCAGACAGCGTGCTCTTTTTACACATAGCGGCAGACAGCGTGCACTTTTTACACATAACGGCAGACAGCGTGCCCTTTTTACACATAACGGCAGACAGCGTGCCCTTTTTACACATAACGGCAGACAGCGTCCCCTTTTTACACATTACGGCAGACAGCGTCCCCTTTTTACACATTACGGCAGGCTCCCTCTTTTTACACATCACGGCAGGCAGATTCCCCCTTTTTACACATTGCGGCAGGCAGATTCCCCCTTTTTACACATTGCGGCAGGCAGATTCCCCCTTTTTACACATTGCCCCACAGTGCCAGATACATATTATCCCACAGTGCCAGATACACATTGCCCCACAGTGCCAGATACACATTGCCCCACAGTGCCAGATACATATTGCCCCACACAGTGACAGATACACATTGCCCCACACAGTGAGAGATACACGTTGCTCCACACAGTTACAGATACACATTGTCCCACACAGTGACAGTCAGATACACATTGCCCCACACAGTGAGATACACATTGCCCCACACAGTGACAGCTACACTTTGCCCCCACACAGTGACAGCTACACATTGCCCCCACACAGTGAAAGATACACATAGTCACCGCTGCCTTTGCTATGTGAGGGGAGGAGAGCGCAGCGCCTCTCCTACCCCTCAATGCTGCTCCATGAAGTCCGACTCCGGTCTCCAGCGGCGGGTATCTTGGCGCCGGTTCGTTAGCCAATCAGAGCTCGCGGACCGGCAGCCAATCAGGAACCGTTCTGCGAGCTCTGATTGACTAACAAACCAAACAGAGACCAGACACAGCACATTGATGGGCAGGAGAGGCGCTGCGCTCTCCTCCCCTCACATAGCAAAGGAATGGGGAACGGCCCGGGCAAGTGGGCATGATGCCCTGGCCGCCGGCTGCGCCCCCATCTGCTGGGCCTGCTAAGGCGCCCAGGGCATGTGCCCTGCTTGACCCCCCTTAGTTACACCTCTGATATTGAGGCTAGATGTATGTAAATCTATCTATCTATCTATCTATCTATCTATCTATCTATCTATCTATATAATATTTTCATTTTAAAAACTAAAACGTATTTAGGTATAGTACCAATTTAAATACAAATCAACAAGGGGAATCTTTAGCTCTCTCAGCAACAGATTATGCACATGTCTAATGTTGGAGTCATGAATCAGGATTACTCTCAGAGGTTAGCAGTGGTACTGTTTATCCCAGGCTATAAAGCACAAACTCATATTATGAGCAGCCTGACAGCCAAATGATGTTTCTGCCATATCTTTAACCTTCCATAAAAGGCCTATGTTTATGTAAAAAGTAGAGAACATGTTTAGAGAAAAAAATAGTTTTAAAATACTATCGGCGGGATGTAATGCCGCCCGAGTCCGGCGGCCGTGTGGGATGCCGGCCGAACTAGGAGGTTTTTTTAAAGGGACAATCAATTACAAGTCGTTACTTCCCGCCGCATATTTTTTTTGTTCAGTAAAGACTCATGAGAAAAATTATCTCTTTAACACACATTTCATGTAAGGTTTTATGAAACCTCATTTTTGGGTAATATAAGCATAATAAAAACAAAGAGAGCAAAAAAATCACAACTGGATATGAATAATTACCATATCTGTACCATAAACCACCACATCTTTACATACAGGAAGACCGCTATTTGTCAAGTAAGGGACAATCATTGCTCACTTATTACACTGGTAGTTATTATTTCTATAAAACTTTTATATATATTTTTGTATTGCAGAAAGATTAGCGGTAGGTAAACAGCAATAAATGAAAATGGTAGTTTATAATTGTCTGTGGTGCATTCTGCTATTTAATGCTGTCCTAGTGGCAGTGGCGGAACTAGCGAGCGGTGGGCCCAGGTGCGACAAAATGCTTTGGGCCCCCCCCCCCCCCCCCATCCCATCAAAGTCCACCCCCTCACCCCTGGAGAGGATCTGGTGAGTGGGACCTGCTCAGGGCCAGAGACATGGATACCTAGCAATAGTGCCGTAACTAGACATTTTAGCACTGTGTGCAAGAAACGGCATCGGAGCCCCACCCCTGCATGCAAAACAGGGGCAGTGCGCGCCGTAGGTGCGCGCAAAAATACATAGTGGTGTGGCTTCGTGGGGAAGGGGTGTGGCCACAAAATAATACCAATTCATAAAACGGTGCACAGTAGTCTCCATTATTCAAATTACTCCGCACAGTAGCACCACTACACCAGGTAGAGACCTTACGGCGGACAGATTCCTCTTTTTACACATTATGGCAGACAGCGTCCCCTTTTTACACATTACGGCAGACAGCGTGCTCTTTTTACACATAGCGGCAGACAGCGTGCACTTTTTACACATAACGGCAGACAGCGTGCCCTTTTTACACATAACGGCAGACAGCGTCCCCTTTTTACACATTACGGCAGACAGCGTCCCCTTTTTACACATTACGGCAGGCTCCCTCTTTTTACACATCACGGCAGGCAGATTCCCCCTTTTTACACATTGCGGCAGGCAGATTCCCCCTTTTTACACATTGCGACAGGCAGATTCCCCCTTTTTACACATTGCGGCAGACAGTCCCCCTTTTTACACATTGCGGCAGGCAGATTCCCCCTTTTTACACATTGCGGCAAGCAGATTCCCCCTTTTTACACATTGCGGCAGACAGTCCCCCTTTTTACACATTGCGGCAGGCAGATTCCCCCTTTTTACACATTTATGGCAAGCAGATTCCCCCTTTTTACACATTGCGGCAGACAGTCCCCGTTTTTGCACATGGAAAGAAAGAAAGAAAGAAAGAAAGAAAGAAAGAAAGAAAGAAAGAAAGAAAGAAAGAAAGAAAGAATTATACTTACCCTCGGTGCAGCTTTTGATCACGATCACCCGGGCAGGAGAGAAGGAGGAGGGAGCCGCAGCAGCGCTTTGTTACTGGTTGTAGGCGCTGCTGCTGCTGTCCCTCTGCTTCACTATAGGCTGTTCTCGGAAGACAGCCTATAGTGAAGCAGAGGGACAGTAGCAGCAGCGCCTACAACCAGTAACAAAGCGCTGCTGCGGCTCCCTCCTCCACCTCCCTCCTCCTCCTTCCCCCCGTGGCTGCTGCGCTCCTCTCCTCTCTGTCCGGGCGGCTGTATGCTGCGGGCAGCGGTTGCCCGCAGCACACAGCGGCATGTAATGAGTCAGTTTGACTCATTACATGCTTTGGGCCCCTGGACAGTGGCGGGCCCCAGTGCAACGCACTGGTTGCACTGGTGGTAGTTCCGCCTCTGCCTAGTGGAGGATGAATGCGTGCACACATAGGGATTATATACATGTGCGGCACGCACATACCGGGAGGCACTCGATATACCGGCTGTCGGGATCCCGGCGCTCTGCACACCGGCGCCGGGATCCCGACCGCCGGAATACCGGCAACTATTCTCCCTTTTGGGGTGTCCACGACACCCCTGGAGGGAAAATAAATAGCCACCTTGCCCCCAGCATGGCAAGCGGGCCCGCAAGGGGGTCTTTTGCACTCGCCCCGCTGCCATCATTCTGGTGGTCGGGATCCCAGCGCTGGTATGCTGAGCGCCGGGATCCCAAGCGTCGGTATAACATAGTACGCCCCACAGACCATGTATGCAAGATTCTCGCTGTTATACATGACTGACCACAGACAGGTGAAAGTAGAGCATATACCAGTGGTTCCCAAACTTTTATGAATCACGGTGCCCTAGCGTATCAGCAATTTTTTAATGCCATCTCTAATCCGGAAGATTCTTATTGAGAAATTCTGATTTTTTTTTTTGTTAAAATAAGTAAATTGTGCTTATATGTGATCCTTAGGTTTAGTTGTGGTGGTGGACAGGGTGATGCTTTTGTTAGACCATGTATTGTATGGTTGGCAGCCACCAGCACTGGTTTTGCCTATCACATTGACCATAAATAATTTGATTTGGGCTTGTACCACCAACCCAGGGCACCCCTGTAATTGCCCCACGGCCCACAGGGTACCCTTGCCACCCAGTTTGGGAACCACTGGCATATTTTATTCCATCCATGTTTCATCAGGAGGTATGTTGAGAAGCTTAAGTGCACGACCTGTTACATTTCATCATAGGGATCGATGATCCTGTTTTGAGCTGGCAGTCACTCTCCATACACTGTGTCTTCTATGAAGTGGTTAAAACTCCCCCAAAAGAACACACCACAGGCAGAACAAAATCATCCATGTATCATGTTAACTTGTAATTAATAAATCAAACAATCCATGCCACAATATTACTAATCACATCATACATCTCTCTCTCAAAGTCCTGGTTTTAAGCAGTAGAATGCATAAAAAAACTACTGTAGATTAAACTCCTTCCACACCTAAAGTAGTGTGGCAATAATAATAATAATAATAATAATAATAATAATAATAATTATTATTATTATTATTATTATGGCACTTCTTCCACTAGTACTAGTACAACCTATGAAAACATTTTACTAATGTTCATCCATACTGGGAGCCCTGGGACTGTTCATTGCAATTATTTTCCCTCCATTTTCCTCACAGGCCTGGAGAGGGGATGTGGGTGCAAAGTACCAGGGCCCGTGGGAGGGGAGAAATTCGGTCTGCTATAGATGAGCAGCCCTGCCTACAACACGGTGTGGCCATACCTGCTTCAGTTGTGGCCTGAAGATGCAATGTAGCGTGAGGCCTTTCTATGCATATGTACTAGATAAACATAAGAACAAAAAAAACTAACACTTTATTAAAAAGCGTTCAAATATAATTATATGAAAGAAAATATCTGATTGGTTGCTTTTTTTTGCGTTGCCCCAATATTCAGAAAATGTCCCCTCTATTCTTTCTTAATTAAAATATTTTAAAATATATTTTATGAAAATTTCTAAAAATGCTATATGAAACACAACTTGGTGGAGATGTACAAACCATTTGAGTGATAAAGTGGAGAGAGGTACCAGCCAATCAGCTCCAAACTGCCATGTTACAGGCTGTGTTTGAAAAATGACAGTTACAGCTGATTGGTTGGTACTTTATCTCTCTCCACTCTATCACTCCACTCTACCACTCTCCGAGGCTTAGTACATCTCCCACATTATAATAATCATAACACACATGTTTAGTTCTCTATAATATGCACAGAACATCATATTTGGCAATTAAACCATTGACTACACTAAAAAACAATCACAGGCGCAAATATTTAATCCTTAACTTTTTAAGTGTGTGTAATTGCTACAGTAGATTAATGAGAGCACGTTTATGCCAGAGGGCAACAGAAATGCAACATATTCCCATCTGTATAACCAGTGCCGACATTCACATCTGTCATTAAAACATCCCTAACATCAAAGTCTGGCACCAGGAGTTCGTTCCAATCTGTGTTTCAAGTTTCAACATGTCAAAATGAACAGGCTGGCAAAGCAGAGCTTCCACATCTAAAGCAGGATAAAATAAACTCTGCACAGTGGAAGAATCCTGGAAATCAGGGCATGCATTCCTTAATAAAGGGAATAGACTTTCTCTAACAGCAGCCATTGCTAAGCAACTGCACATAAGGCATGATATCAGTCACACATACTTTCAGTAGATTTATTTTTATAGAATCTGCAGCTAATGATGACCAAGGATGGAGAAGATATAGCTTCCAGTTTACCCTAATAATCCCCCCTCCTGCAAGTCAGAAATATCAGTAATTACAGCAAGTAATAACAACATAGCTTGGCTAGATACTGCTGTGTATGATTTATCTAGCAGAGCCTTCTGTTTTTATATATGTTGTGGTCATTTAATTGTAAAAGTATCGTGCTACAGTATGTTCAGTTTCTCAACCACTAGGATGCGGGCAAGTAGTGACACTGGGCATTATACAGAGGCGTATACACTGCCGATGTCAGGCGTAATGTAGCACCACTAGGATGCGGGCAAGTAGTGACACTGGGCAATATCCAGAGGCATATACACTGCCGATGTCAGGCGTAGTATAGCGCCCCCAGGATGTGAGCAAGTAGTGACACTGGGCAATATCCAGAGGCGTATGTACTGCCGATGTCAGGCGTAGTATAGCGCCCCCAGGATGTGAGCAAGTAGTGACACTGGGCAATATCCAGAGGCGTATGTACTGCGGATGTCAGGCGTAGTATAGCGCCTCCAGGATGTGAGCAAGTAGTGACACTGGGCAATATCCAGAGGCGTATACACTGCCGATGTCAGGCGTAGTATAGCGCCCCCAGGATGTGAGCAAGTAGTGACACTGGGCAATATCCAGAGGCGTATGTACTGCGAATGTCAGGCGTAGTATAGCGCCCCCAGGATGTGAGCAACTAGTGACACTGGGCCTTATACAGAGGTGTACACACTGCCAATGTCAGAAGCAGCGTAACAATATTTCGCTAATGTGCCGATATCTAAGTTGCACCACGCATGCCTCATGATTGTGTCCGTACAGAGTTGCAGTTGCAATTTTAGAGACACACGCGTTGAGGTGTATAGAAATTATAGCAGGTGTTCCTGACTGGTGACAGGATACACGCATGGAGATCTGTCTTATGGGTGAGTGTTGCGGACATGCCAGTGAAAGCAGTTGCGTACACAAGACATATCAGGTCATACATACAGGACAAAGTTATTTTGTTTAAAAAAAAAAAATGGAACCTACCAGGTATTACAGGCAAAGGTGTGCGCAGGCTCTGGCTAAAATGCGGCAACACCAGAGACACAGACCACTCCCCCCAGTCACCCCCCTCCCTGGTACTACCTTCTCAAACCCCCAACAGGGACATACTGGATTTTGAATACCATTTCCTGCTAGGTGGCCAATACCCTTCAATCCCCTGGGGTGCAGCTGGTGAGGTGGTGGCACTGGATTGTAGCGTGTTTTGATGTCACTGCAGGGTAGCCTCACCCCCAGGTACACTGTGACTGCCGAGATCGGTGTTTGCCGATCGCAAAGTTTAGTTACATATGCCAATGGCATTATGCCATCAGTATGGGTTAGGGTCACTAAAGCCGGGTACACACTGGAGCGATGTCAGGCAGATTTGCCGTTTTGTAATGATAAATCGCCTCCCTCGCTCTGTGTGAACGGGTCATTGCGCGATCTCATAGTCACTAGCGACGGTCGCTAGGTTTGATGTGCTGCCCATCAAACCTAACGATTTTACTAGCATCTTTGTTTATGCTAATGAAGAACGGAACATGATCGTTCCGGTCTTCATTAACATTGCTGCAGTGTGTACAACCAATCTTGGTTGACGGGCATTCGATTCCGATGTTGGAACAAATGCCCGTCATCCCAGTGTGTACCCACCTTAAGGGGTGTGAAACGAACAGATTGGGTAACTACTGTACACCTTAGGCCCTGTGCCTTCATGTTGTCTTTTCCTGACCCTCAACAGTAACAGAATCAGTCTGTGCTCTGTCCAACAGGAATTGCTGCAATGAACACTTTTCCAAATAACCATTACCCCTGTAAGTTCCTGTGTGCGTTCTTACATTTCTAAATAGTGCATCAGAGAAAAGAAACCAATTAGTACTTTCACCCTTTCCAATTTGTGCAAGATGAGCTTGAAAGACATGAGGAAATGAAGAAACTAGGACGAGGTCTCATAAAGGTATTAGGTTTATCAGCATGAAGTTACAGCTTTGTTGGACTGCAGTTATACCCCTTTTACACTTGCACACCCGGGTCACTCCCGGGATTCTTCCCGGGATGCGTCCCAGGATGCATTCCCGGGACTGACCCCTTTCACACTGCACTAAGACCTGGGATCGACCCGAGACAGCCCCATTTACACTGATCCCGGGATATCCCTGCAAATGCATATGTATGTCATTAGAAATGGCCTTTTTCTGGCTCACATAGATGAGGTCACAGTAGTCAACAAAGGGAGGGGCGGGGCCTGCTCACACCATTGCTGCAGTCATGGCCGACGGAGTACCAGTGTGTATGCCTGAGCTCATGATTCTTTCTGCTTTGCAGATGTTTCATACAGCCAGTGACAGCATGATGCAGCTTGTCACACTGTGTAGTATACTGCACATATATTTTATGAGGAGGAGGAGGGCGCAATTTATGGTGGATAGGGCTGCTAGTCACCGCCAATATTTGCGCAGGAGGAGAGCCCTCATATCATCCAGGATGAGTACCATCCTGAGCCTGAGTATGGGGCCTAACTGCTCATTTTGGTCCAGAGATCGCCGGCACGGAGAAGCCTTTATGAGGACCGTGGAAGCTTACCAGGATGAGGAGTGGATGGCTAACTTCCGTGTGTCTCGTGCAAGCTTTAACTACATCCTGGAATTACTTACCCCAGCACTTGACATGCAGACCACCAGGCTTAGGAGACCCATCGAGGCACGCAGGAGGCTAGCTATTGCATTGTGGTGGTATGCTACCCCAGGAGAGTACCGCTCAGTCTCATGCTTGTTCGGTGTTGCGATCTCCACCTGCTTTGTCATAGTCCACCAGGTGACTAAAGCAATTGTATCTACCTTATACAAGCGCTTCATATCTCTACCACAAGGACAGCGCTTACAGGATACTATCAAAGGATTTTTTACACACGGGCCCTTTCACACTACCCAGCTTCCCGGGACGGTCCCGGATTCAACCCTGGTCGAGACCTGGGTTGAAATCCCAGGATGCTCGACCCGGGAAATTGTCCCTGTACCCATTCACACTGACAAAAAACCCGGGATGATGCGCGTTCACGTGCAATATCCCGGGATTTTCATGCGAGTGTAAAAGGGGTATTATTGTTTCTGTGAAAGATCCCTCCTTACCTATACTGCCTGCTACCTGTTTCTCAATTTAATGTTTAAAGCCAGTCAGCTTGAAAGGTCAGACATTAAGTTATGGTCTTACTGTGACAAAGAACTAAAATATTACTTTCTATCTCTTTCATCTTCAGGAACAAAAACTGCAAAAAAAAGAAGTCATGTCGATGGAGAATCCATCAGTGATACAGTAGAATGCTTGTTCTGTTTTTTTGTTTTGTGGATTTGTGAAAATATATCAATGACGCTGTAACAGATCATTCATTGAATCTGTCTATAGTACACATAGATGTATGGTATCATGTTATCGAGACGTACTTTGTGTATATCTGGAAGAAATCTATAGAAAGCGATGCCTGAGTGTATTTGTATGTCTACAGGACTGGGGCATAATAAGAATAAGTAACCTCACCATTCATCAGATGATCATCTCAACTGTAAGGTTGTAATCACAAGCAAGAGACTAGCGTCACGCTGTGCTCTCCCTCCAGGTATCTACTGCAGATCACCAAAGAATGGATCTAAATGTCTATGTTTCAGCGCTTTTAACAATTATACTAACCCTGTAGCGCAAATACATCTAATTGTGACAGGTTACATCACTTACTGTAGCCCACCTGTCACTCAAACGGGAAGATGTACTAAGCCTTGGAGAGAGATAACAGGGGTCTATTTACTAAGCCTTGGATGGAGATAAAGTCGCTGGAGATAAAGTACCAGCCAATCGGTTCCTAACTGTTATTTTTCAAACACAGCCTGTGGCATAGCAGTTAGGAGCCGATTGGCTGGTACTTTATTTCCAGCAACTTTCTCTCCATCCAAGGTTTAGTAAATAGACACCAAAGTACCAACAAACCAGCTCCTGTCATTTTTCAAACACAGATTGTAACATGGCAGTTGGGAGCTGATTGCCTGGTACTTTATCTCTCTCCACTTTATCACTCTATAAGGATTACATACTAAAAGCCGGTGGATGGGATGCCGGCGGTCAGATAACCGACAGCGGCACCCCGATGCACAGAATCCCGATAGAAGTCAGGTAAGTATGTGTACCCTTCCCCCTTACCCCCCTAACTTTCCATTCCCGCAGCCTAACCCTAACCTGCCCCCTCCCCCCCCCCCCCCCCCTACTGCAGCCTAACCCTCCTCGCTGGTGCCTAAACCTAACCTCCCCGCAGCCTAAACCTAACCATCCCTTCCCCGCAATTTAACCCTAACCCTCCCCAGGGGTGACTAACCCTAACCACCCCTCCCAGCAGCCTCACCCTAACCTTCCCTTCCCAGCAGCCTAACCCTAACCCTGCAGCTTAAACCTAGGGAGGGTAAGGGATGTAGGGAGGGTAAGGGATGTAAGGGGAGAGGGTTAGAATACTTAACCACCGGGTGTCGGGATCCTGCCATTAGCATGCCGCTGTCTGTCTTGTGACCACCAGGCACAGTAATCACTGGAATCTCATACCCAACCCTTTTATACAATACACATCCTTATATACATCCTTACAGACTCTATGCTAACAACTTAACCCTTCCCATATTCCATCACCATTCAGAGGGCATCCTCCTATTCCAAGTTTTTGGTTTTGTGAAGCATTTAGCATAAGACTGTCAAACGCTGTACATTATGTTGCAGCACAGTGGAAATAAAATAAAACTCACTCAATTATACAAATCCTGCATACATTAAAACACAATAACACACCCTACACAATACACTATTCAAATGATGCAACATCAGCAATAAAGCTCAGGGTGTGTGATGGGGAAAGAGAAAAAGGGGAGACACAGGCCAACCCAAAGCTTTACTGAGAACAGACCAGGGATGTCATAATGATTAAAATAATACAAAAAAGATATTTATAACACATATTCTGTGTCATAAATATCTTCTAATCATTTTTGCTGTAAAAACGCAGCCAAATCTGGATGGGAGACAGAGAGCGCCCTGCCTCCCGCAGATAATATAAAGTGGCAGCAGTGGGCGGCAGGGTCAAGTAGTGGGCAGTGAAAGCCCATTAAAAAAAATGAGAAGAGGCAGCTGCAAGTGAGCCCACCTGGAACACAGTGGTAAAGTTATGCACCTGGATATGAAGCGCATAAACCACTTTCCCCCTTTCCACTGCCATGTGTGCGCCCCCCAGCCACTGACCTCACCGCACATCTCTGCGACAGACACACAAATGGTAAGGAAAGTGGTGCTTGATCAATTACTGCTACCCCTTGCTGACTCTGGCAAGTAAAGGCCATATACCCGTGGTTAGTCTGAATATACACTCGCACTATCAGCATAAGAAAAGTTCTGGCCCCAGCCACTAATTACCTATAACTGATTATAATGTGCTGTATCGCAACAGCGCATTATAATAAAAGTCTCTTAAATTTCCAAATACAAAACATTCATTGTAGGAAAAGACATTTTTGTATTTACTGACTGCCTAATGCTTTGTTAATTACTGCCCTGAATTATATTCCCATCATCCATGTCACTAGTAATTACTCTTAAAATAAACTACAGCATGTATAGAAAACCAAAAGAAATAGGTTTGCTTTGTAACATTGGAATTGTTTTGTTGTTTAGCTGTGACAGCGATACAGCTAATTAATGTATATATCCATGGGATAATGCAGTGCAGGATATTAAATGGTCAAGTAGGAAATTAGTTGCTATGGGAAACTGGTCTGAAAAATACCCATTCCTAGCAACCTATGATCAAACATAGCTGTACATGAAGGCTTACATTCATGTCACACGGCTTTGTATGTTACAATTGTGGAATAGAACAAGTTTTATTATTTATTTAACAACGCTAAGGATTTGCTTTCAGCGGTAGATTCCTGTCTGGTTTGATAAAAAATAGACAATGTTAAAATACACTTTGTTGTTGATGTCTCATTATTTGACAGAACTGTACATCATAATGGAATTTATATCATTATTAAAAGAAAACTGACTTATCTACGTTTCAGAAATTGGGGGGGGGGGGGGAAGAGCAAGATTTTTTTTTTTTTTTTGTGTGGACTCACTGGTCAAGGGGGTTATAGACAATGGCCCTCATTCCGAGTTGATCGCTCGCTAGCTATTTTTTGCAGAGCAGCGATCAGATAGTCGCCGCCTATAGGGGAGTGTATTTTCACATTGCAAGTGTGCGAACGCCTGTGCAGCCGAGCGGGATGAAAAAGATTTTTGAAGTTTCTGAGTAGCTCTGGACTTACTCAGCCCTTGCGATGACTTCAGTCTTTTTGGACCCGGAATTGACGTCAGACACCCGCCCTGCAAACGCTTGGACACGCCTGCGTTTTTCCAAACACTCCCAGAAAACGGTCAGTTGACATCCACTAACGTCCTCTTTGTGTCAATCTCCTTGCGATCAGCTGTGCGAATGGATTCTTTGTTAAATCCATCGCCCAGCTACAATCCGCTTTGTACCTGTACGACGCGCCTGCGCATTGCGGTGCATACGCATGCGCAGTAGTGACCTGATCGCTGCGCTGCGAAAAACGGCAGCGAGCGATCAACTCGGAATGACCCCCAATATGTTGCTGGATCCAGGGTTGCACACATTTGGGCCGCAGATGAACCTGTACTACATGCCCGTAAATAAATACGGATCTCTGCCAGCATTTACAGTTTACCGCTTTAAGCTATCAACGTGTCAATGCAGCTGTATCACTATCAGTGCGCCTATGCATCACATCCTATACTTGGTGCCAGGGTCTCTGATAGAGAGGGGGGGACAGGTACTAATTGCCCAGGCTTGGACTTGTTGGAGGGGCCTGCTGCCGAATCTCCCACCCCTTGCTGCTCTGCAGTAGGCCACCCACACTGGATTTGGGTGTAAATCTGCACTAGCCCCATATTGTTTAGTGGTTAAGTCTCAATAGAGCGAGGGGAGTTGGAATTTAAATGTAATTAGTTTATCATTTCTATTTATTAAATGATTTCATTTATAAATTCGACATGTACAATGGCAACCATTGAGTACAGATAGGACTACGTACATTCAGTGCACTAAACATGGCTTGCTGTTAGTAGCAAATAGTGGAAGACAGGGGACTGACGGAAACAGAAATTCTGCAGAGGGATAGTGTTCCTTCCTGGAGAGTACTTTACATTGTTCTTTATGTGTGTGTTTACTTGGATTAAAACTCCCATTCTTTGAGACATCCAGAACACCTATTTCACATTAAGTTTCCGTAGTCCACAGGTGTCTCAACAGCATCATACTCACCAGCACTTGGAACTGGTCAGTTGTACTGTGTCACCCACTACCTATTCATTCATTAGAAAGTCTATTGCGGCATGTCTGTTTGATGGTGTTATTTAATTGCTTCATCCATATAAGGGATTGGTTTCAGATACAGGAATGAGAAAGCTACGTCATTGATGGGATATCTGTACAAAGCTCACCTTCCACATTACAATACTAACAACTTGCACTGCAGGACCCACATATTGGGGCAGAACAGATATCTGTGTTGGCATGACATACATTTTTCAATTTGTTGATTGAAGTGTGTAAAATTATTCAAATGACCATTGGTCCCAATTATATTTTATTATATTGTCTATCATCTCATTGCTACCAAAAGTGAGCATCCAATTGTGTCACTAATCCCTGCCACATATGAGCAGCTCACTGTGCCACCAGACCCCGCCAAATGTAAGCAGACCACTGTGCCACTAATCCCTGCCACATATGAGCAGCTCACTGTGCCACCAGACCCCGCCAAATGTAAGCAGACCACTGTGCCACTAATCCCTGCCACATATGAGCAGCTCACTGTGCCACCAGACCCCGCCAAATGTAAGCAGACCACTGTGCCACTAATCCCTGCCACATATGAGCAGCTCACTGTGCCACCAGACCCCGCCAAATGTAAGCAGACCACTGTGCCACTAATCCCTGCCACATATGAGCAGCTCACTGTGCCACCAGACCCCGCCAAATGTAAGCAGACCACTGTGCCACTAATCCCTGCCACATATGAGCAGCTCACTGCCACCAGACCCCGCCAAATGTAAGCAGACCACTGTGCCACTAATCCCTGCCACATATGAGCAGCTCACTGTGCCACCAGACCCCGCCAAATGTAAGCAGACCACTGTGCCACTAATCCCTGCCACATATGAGCAGCTCACTGTGCCACCAGACCCCGCCAAATGTAAGCAGACCACTGTGCCACTAATCCCTGCCACATATGAGCAGCTCACTGTGCCACCAGACCCCGCCAAATGTAAGCAGACCACTGTGCCACTAATCCCTGCCAGATGTCAGCATCCCATTATGCCACCAATCTCTGCCAGATGTGAGCAAACCACTGTGCCACCATTCCCTGCCAGATGTGAGCAGACCACTGTGCCACCATTCCCTGCCAGATGTGAGCAGACCACTGTGCCACCATTCCCCCCTGCCAGATGTGAGCAGCCAAGTGCCTTCTTTGGACTGTTTTGGTGAAAACGTCTCCAGCACCCCAGTTTAATAATTGCAGACAGTTTATTTGCAGTTACCGCCATGTTTTCCTTTTCACTTAATATTAGTGCAGATAATCCTGGTATAGACCACATCATCTACTCTTGCTCTTTAGAGGGAAAGTAGTTATTTGCTTAAAAACAAACAAAACCAGAAATTTCACATGTGCTCTCAGCAAATCCCTGATCTGTTGATCAAAGTTTATACGGAATTCAGCAAATGTAGACAAGTAGGCAACGGTAACACATATGTGACATGAAGCTTGCTTACTTTGTAAAAGACCCCCCTCCATAAAACACTTGTAAAACTACAATAGGAACTCTTTATTAGCGCAAATAACTTCAAGTTACTCAGTTTTCTTCCACTACCATCCAGTCTATGTGCTCATGATTGGTTTCCTTGTACTATAAATGTCTATGCACTGACAGATGTCTGAGGAGCAGCCAGCCAGCCATAGAAGTCACACATCTTCACAGGTGGGGCTGCCCGCTGCATACGGACGCAGAAACTAAAGGGTAAATTTACTGCAGCTTCTAAAACAGAATTGGTGATGTTGTTCATAGCAACCAATCAGATGCTATCATTTTCTACAAGGCAATAGAGAAATGATAGACAGCGTCTGATTGGTTGCTATGGGCAGCTTTACCAATTCTGTATTTTAGAAGCTTTAGTAAATTTACCCAAAAGCATAAATGGAACACACTGTTCAGAACTCCAGAACTCATTGTTGTGACCTTTCCTTGGTAGAAGTGATCTTAGAATCTCTGCCCCTGGTTTTAGCTAATAATTATTTGTGCCATTGGAGAGGTGGGCAATTGGGGTTATTGCGAGACTTCCAAAAAAGGCTACTGTTTGTTTTAATACATGCCATCGTTGCCACATCTCAATTGCTGAGCAGATCATGTTAAACACTGATCTAGTTTAGATGCAATTTTGGCAGCAATAATAAACCTTTCTAACTTTTTATCCTCCCTTGGGTAAAAGTATCCTGCACTTACACTGCTGTACTGCATTTTAAACAAAGTACACATTATATCTTCTAAAAATATATATGCTGCTAGAAGCGACTCTACTATATGAGATTAATGTGAATTGTAACCAGGTCACATAAATGTCACAGACCTAACTTTCCTTCCCTTGGAGAAATTCACTGTCTCTGAAATCTTTTATGACTTTGGCCAGGAGTTACTCCACAAATACAAAGATATCGCCTCTGCGCGATGCTTTTGTATTTGTGCGGGGGGGGGGCGACTAGCCCTGTGCTGGGCGTCCCCTCACATGTCTGAGTTAACGATCGTAGCTGTACTAAATTTAGCACAGCTACAATCAACTTGAAATGACCCCCTAAGGGCCTAATTCAGGCCTGATCGTAGCAGCAAATTTGTTAGCAGTTGGGCAAAACCATGTGCACTGCAGGGGGTGGGGGGGGGGGGCAGATATAACATGTGCAGGGAGAGTTAGATTTGGGTGAGGTGTGGTTATGGAGAAAGTCATAAAAGGCTTCAGAGACAGTGAATTTCTCCAAAGAACATACTGTAACTTTTAATGCAGATTTCTTTGTTGTCTTTTTTTGCTTACAAAAAAATCTGAGCTTAGATCAATAGATTTCTGCATAGTATGGTGATTGCTTCCGGCAGAAAACCATAATGTAGACGTCTTCTGGAAAGTAGGTTACCTCAGTAAGATTCATATGTACACAACTTCTCGTGACTTCAAACAGAACTGTCTGGTGTTCAGTGGGTCAGTGAGTGCTCGGGGGGAAATCTGACAAAAGTAAAAGTCGGAAACTGTGTTTCCTTTTATTTAGCATTTGATGTTCCCAAAGTGCTGGCCACTAAGCACTGTAGAGATCTGTGTATTAACAGCATGCCCACACAGATTAGGGCAACGTTTGTATACTGTATAAAAGCAGTTCAATAGTACTAGGTCAAACCCCCCCCCCCCTCCCCACTAGGCCATTAACCCCTCCCCCATTTGATCCCACCCCCCTGGAAAGTACAGTGTTGGTGTAAGTGGATGTTTTGAATGTGTCTATAAATTGTATATATGAGACATATACTCTATAATGGGCACTTGGACTAAGAGGGATATTTATCAAAGATTGGAAATAGAGAGATATAAACAGAGCTGTCACTAGGGGGGTGCAGAACAAACCCGGGTGTTCCCTTCCAGAGGGTGTCACCAAAATGGCGCATGTCGAAGGGGGCATTGCCTTGTGGGAAAGAGGTGTGGTCTTACATTTCCAGAGATGCTGGGCTGCCCCTGGAGACTTGTTTGGCTGCACTGCCGGCTTCTATACTGTAACAGGAGCCGGCAATGTCACAGTGCAGCACCCAACTCCTGTTACTGAGAAGTTGGCATTTTGGTGTCACCCCTCTGGGGAATGCTGGACATACCCCCGGAGTGATGTAAATGGGGACTTCCCGCGAGGCCATGCCCCTTCCCCTATGTTTGAAAAATGAGTTAGGAATTGATTGATCAGTACTTTATCTCTCTCCAAGCTTTGATAAATCTCCCCCTTTATATGGTCTGCGTGGGCACTGTATGTGCTAAAAGTTGGGCTGTATGTGACAGTCATGTGGCTCTATAATCTGCTTGACAACTGTAACCGTTCTTTCAATAATGTGCATGTAGTAAACTAAAATATCCTTTTTCTCCATAGTACTTATCCTAATAAGTGAGATGTATTTTCTCAATGCCACACATGACAAGTGTATACTATAGTATAGTAGTTTAGTCATTAAGAGCAACATGCACTAAGTATATCCTTTCTGTCAGATTGTGTATGCACAGCACGCTAGTTACAGATATAGCCTATACAACTCCTAACCTCACCCTGCACTACATGATTGGCCTTACCAATGCCTATGCTTCATGCTAGCCGTCCCATACATAAACTCAGAGGTGTATTGAAAAGACATCCAGTGTTTCCACTCAGTGACCCCTCCCACAACAGGTCCACCAACACTGACAACAAATCCTGAATACCGTGTGTGGACTCTAAATGCATCTAATGACAAAGGTTACAGCACAGCAACGTGATCAGGATTTATTACTTAGTAACAAGAAAAATGAAGGTTGCTGATGAGGGGAACTTATTTACTTGAGATGAGCCCTAAGCATTCAGTCCTGAAACCTTCAGCTTTATTTCAAATATCAAATCTCTCCTGTAAATGTTAGCAAAAATAATATAACCAGCTTATGGTGCCAGTAAGTCACAGCATTTACATGTTCAGGTTTGAACCACTGATGTAAAATAATAAGAATTTACTTACCGATAATTCTATTTCTCGGAGTCCGTAGTGGATGCTGGGGTTCCTGAAAGGACCATGGGGAATAGCGGCTCCGCAGGAGACAGGGCACAAAAAGTAAAGCTTTAGGATCAGGTGGTGTGCACTGGCTCCTCCCCCTATGACCCTCCTCCAAGCCTCAGTTAGGATACTGTGCCCGGACGAGCGTACACAATAAGGAAGGATTTTGAATCCCGGGTAAGACTCATACCAGCCACACCAATCACACTGTACAACCTGTGATCTGAACCCAGTTAACAGTATGATAACAGCGGAGCCTCTGAAAAGATGGCTCACAACAATAATAACCCGATTTTTGTAACTATGTACAAGTAATGCAGATAATCCGCACTTGGGATGGGCGCCCAGCATCCACTACGGACTCCGAGAAATAGAATTATCGGTAAGTAAATTCTTATTTTCTCTATCGTCCTAGTGGATGCTGGGGTTCCTGAAAGGGCCATGGGGATTATACCAAAGCTCCCAAACGGGCGGGAGAGTGCGGATGACTCTGCAGCACCGAATGAGAGAACTCCAGGTCCTCCTTAGCCAGGGTATCAAATTTGTAGGATTTTACAAACGTGTTTGCCCCTGACTAAATAGCCGCTCGGCAAAGTTGTAAAGCCGAGACCCCTCGGGCAGCCGCCCAAGATGAGCCCACCTTCCTTGTGGAATGGGCATTTACATATTTTGGCTGTGGCAGGCCTGCCACAGAATGTGCAAGCTGAATTGTATTACACATCCAACTAGCAATAGTCTGCTTAGAAGCAAGAGCACCCAGTTTGTTGGGTGCATACAGGATAACAGCAAGTCAGTTTTCCTGACTCCAGCCGTCCTGGAACCTATACTTTCAAGGCCCTGACAACATCCAGCAACTTGGAGTCCTCCAAGTCCCTAGTAGGCGCAAGGCACCACAATAAGCTGGTTCAGGTGAAACACTGACACCACCTTAGGGAGAGAACTGGGGACGAGTCCGCAGCTCTGCCCTGTCCGAATGGACAAACAGATATGGGCTTTTTTGGGAAAAAACCCACCAATTTGACACTCGCCTGGCCCAGGCCAGGGCCAAGAGCATGGTCACTTTTCATGTGAGATGTTTCAAATCCACAGATTTGACTGGTTTTAAACCAATGTGATTTGAGGAATCCCAGAACTACGTTAAGATCCCACAGTGCCACTGGAGGCACAAAAGGGGGTTGTATATGCAATACTCCCTTGACAAACTTCTGGACTTCAGGAACTGAAGCCAATTCTTTCTGGAAGAAAATCGACAGGGCCGAAATTT
This sequence comes from Pseudophryne corroboree, assembly GCF_028390025.1. Lineage (NCBI taxonomy): Eukaryota > Metazoa > Chordata > Amphibia > Anura > Myobatrachidae > Pseudophryne > Pseudophryne corroboree. The sequence continues at coordinate 149,529,890 of NC_086445.1, forward strand.
GAACCTTAATGGGCCCCAATTTGAGGCCCATAGACACTCCTGTTTGCAGGAAATGCAGGAATCGACCGAGTTGAAATTTCTTCGTGGGGCCTTCCTGGCCTCACACCACGCAACATATTTTCGCCACATGTGGTGATAATGTTGTGCGGTCACCTCCTTCCTGGCTTTGACCAGGGTAGGAATGACCTCTTTCGGAATGCCTTTTTCCCTTAGGATCCGGCGTTCCACCGCCATGCCGTCAAACGCAGCTGCGGTAAGTCTTGGAACAGACATGGTACTTGCTGAAGCAAGTCCCTTCTTAGCGGCAGAGGCCATAAGTCCTCTGTGAGCATCTCTTGAAGTTCCGGGTACCAAGTCCTTCTTGGCCAATCCGGAGCCATGAGTATAGTTCTTACTCCTCTACGTCTTATAATTCTCAGTACCTTAGGTATGAGAAGCAGAGGAGGGAACACATACACCGACTGGTACACCCACGGTGTTACCAGAACGTCCACAGCTATTGCCTGAGGGTCTCTTGACCTGGCGCAATACCTGTCCCGTTTTTTGTTCAGACGGGACGCCATCATGTCCACCTTTGGTATTTCCCAACGGTTCACAATCATGTGGAAAAACTTCCCGATGAAGTTTCCACTCTCCCGGGTGGAGGTCGTGCCTGCTGAGGAAGTCTGCTTCCCAGTTTCCACTCCCGGAATGAAACACTGCTGACAGTGCTATCACATGATTTTCCGCCCAGCGAAAAGTCCATTGCCCTCCTGCTTCTTGTGCCGCCCTGTCTGTTTACGTGGGCGACTGCCGTGATGTTTTTCCCACTGGATCAATACCGGCTGACCTTGAAGCAGAGGTCTTGCTAAGCTTAGAGCATTATAAATTTACCCTTAGCTCCAGTATATTTATGTGGAGAAAAGTCTCCAGACTTGATCACACTCCCTGGAAATTTTTTCCTTGTGTGACTGCTCCCCAGCCTCTCGGGCTGGCCTCCGTGGTCACCAGCATCCAATCCTGAATGCCGAATCTGCGGCCCTCTAGAAGATGAGCACTCTGTAACCACCACAGGAGAGACACCCTTGTCCTTGGATATAGGGTTATCCGCTGATGCATCTGAAGATGCGATCCGGACCATTTGTCCAGCAGATCCCACTGAAAAGTTCTTGCGTGAAATCTGCCGAATGGAATTGCTTCGTAGGAAGCCACCATTTTTACCAGGACCCTTGTGCAATGATGCACTGACACTTTTCCTGGTTTTAGGAGGTTCTTGACTAGCTCGGATAACTCCCTGGCTTTCTCTTCCGGGAGAAACACCTTTTTCTGGACTGTGTCCAGAATCATCCCTAGGCACAGCAGACGTGTCGTCAGGATTAGCTGCGATTTTGGAATATTTAGAATCCATCCGTGCTGTTGTAGCAGTATCCGAGATAGTGCTACTCCGACCTCCAACTGTTCCCTGGACTTTGCCCTTATCAGGAGATCGTCCAAGTAAGGGGTAATTAAGACGCCTTTTCTTCGAAGAAGAATCATCATTTCGGCCATTACCTTGGTAAAGACCCGGGGTGCCGTGGACAATCCAAACGGCAGCGTCTGAAACTGACAGTGACAGTTCTATACCACGAACCTGAGGTACCCTTAGTGAGAAGGGCAAATTTGGGACATGGAGGTAAGCATCCCTGATGTCCCGGGACACTATATAGTCCCCTTCTTCCTGGTTCGTTATCACTGCTCTGAGTGACTCCATCTTGATTTGAACCTTTGTAAGTGTTCAAATTTTTTTAGATTTAGAATAGGTCTCACCTAGCCTTCTGGCTTCAGTACCACAATATAGTGTGGAATAATACCCCTTTCCTTGTTGTAGGAGGGGTAATTTGATTATCACCTGCTGGGAATACAGCTTGTGAATTTTTTCCCATACTGCCTCCTTGTCGGAGGGATACCTTGGTAAAGCAGACTTCAGGAGCCTGCGAGGGGGAAACGTTTCGACATTCCAATCTGTACCCCTGGGATACTACTTGTAGGATCCAGGGGTCCTGTACGGTCCCAGCGTCATGCTGAGAGCTTGGCAGAAGCGGTGGAAGGCTTCTGTTCCTGGGAATGGGCTGCCTGCTGCAGTCTTCTTCCCTTTCCTCTATCCCTGGGCAAATATGACTCTTATAGGGACGAAAGGACTGAGGCTGAAAAGACGGTGTCTTTTTCTGCAGAGATGTGACTTAGGGTAAAAACGGTGGATTTTCCAGCAGTTGCCGTGGCCACCAGGTCCGATGGACCGACCCCAAATAACTCCTCTTCCTTTATACGGCAATACACCTTTGTGCCGTTTGGAATCTGCATCACCTGACCACTGTCGTGTCCATAAACATCTTCTGGCAGATATGGACATCGCACTTACTCTTGATGCCAGAGTGCAAATATCCCTCTGTGCATCTCGCATATATAGAAATGCATCCTTTAAATGCTCTATAGTCAATAAAATACTGTCCCTGTCAAGGGTATCAATATTTTTAGTCAGGGAATCCGACCAAGCCACTCCAGCTCTGCACATCCAGGCTGAGGCGATCGCTGGTCGCAGTATAACACCAGTATGTGTGTATATACTTTTATATGATATTTTTCAGCCTCCTGTCAGCTGGCTCCTTGAGGACGGCCCTATCTATAGACGGTACCGCCACTTGTTTTGATAAGCGTGTGAGCGCCTTATCCACCCTAAGGGGTGTTTCCCAACGCGCCCTAACTTCTGGCGGGAAAGGGTATACCGCCAATAATTTTCTATCGGGGGGAACCCACGCATCATCACACACTTCATTTAATTTATCTGATTCAGGAAAAACTACAGGTAGTTTTTTCACATCCCACATAATACCCTCTTTTGTGGTACTTGTAGTATCAGAAATATGTAACACCTCCTTCATTGCCCTTAACGTGTGGCCCTAATAAGGAATACGTTTGTTTATTCACCGTCGACACTGGATTCAGTGTCCGTGTCTGTGTCGACCGACTAAGGTAAACGGGCGTTTTAAAACCCCTGACGGTGTTTTTGAGACGTCTGGACCGGTACTAATTGTTTGTCGGCCGTCTCATGTCGTCAACCGACCTTGCAGCGTGTTGACATTATCACGTAATTCCCTAAATAAGCCATCCATTCCGGTGTCGACTCCCTAGAGAGTGACATCACCATTACAGGCAATTGCTCCGCCTCCTCACCAACATCGTCCTCATACATGTCGACACACACGTACCGACACACAGCACACACACAGGGAATGCTCTGATAGAGGACAGGACCCACTAGCCCTTTGGAGAGACAGAGGGAGAGTTTGCCAGCACACACCAAAAAACGCTATAATTATATAGGGACAACCTTATATAAGTGTTTTCCCTTATAGCATCTTTTTATATATTTCTAACGCCAAATTAGTGCCCCCCCTCTCTGTTTTAACCCTGTTTCTGTAGTGCAGTGCAGGGGAGAGCCTGGGAGCCTTCCCTCCAGCCTTTCTGTGAGGGAAAATGGCGCTGTGTGCTGAGCAGATAGGCCCCGCCCCTTTTTCGGCGGGCTCGTCTCCCGCTCTTCAACGGATTCTGGCAGGGGTTAAATATCTCCATATAGCCCCCGGAGGCTATATGTGAGGTATTTTTTGCCAAAAAATAGGTTTACATTGCCTCCCAGGGCGCCCCCCTCCCAGCGCCCTGCACCCTCAGTGACTGCCGTGTGAAGTGTGCTGAGAGCAATGGCGCACAGCTGCAGTGCTGTGCGCTACCTTAAGAAGACTGAGGAGTCTTCTGCCGCCGATTCTGGACCTTCTTCTCTTTTCAGCATCTGCAAGGGGGCCGGCGGCGAGGCTCCGGTGACCATCCAGGCTGTACCTGTGATCGTCCCTCTGGAGCTAATGTCCAGTAGCCAAAGAAGCCAATCCATCCTGCACGCAGGTGAGTTCACTTCTTCTCCCCTAAGTCCCTCGTTGCAGTGATCCTGTTGCCAGCAGGACTCACTGTAAAATAAAAAACCTAAGCTAAACTTTTCTAAGCAGCTCTTTAGGAGAGCCACCTAGATTGCACCCTTCTCGGCCGGGCACAAAAATCTAACTGAGGCTTGGAGGAGGGTCATAGGGGGAGGAGCCAGTGCACACCACCTGATCCTAAAGCTTTACTTTTTGTGCCCTGTCTCCTGCGGAGCCGCTATTCCCCATGGTCCTTTCAGGAACCCCAGCATCCACTAGGACGATAGAGAAACATTGTTTAGTATTCTTTCTACTACAGCTCAGAGAGCGATCCTCCCTCAGCTCAGAGAGAGCTCCTCCCCCATCAGTAGGAACGTGTAGCAAGCAATGGAGTCTCAAGGCAACAACAAATAAATAAACTGGAGGGGAGGGCAAAGGTACTGGTCCACCTGCCTCAGGAATTGGCTTCACTGTGCTGACTACTCTCTACCATACAGTATGTGTTGTGCTGGTATTAGTTTTGCTACTGGTCCTGATGAAAATGCTTGAATTCCAGAATTTCAACCAAAATTACATCAGGTAATGGTGCTTTTGCACTAACAGGAAGGGGGAACCTGCAAGTTCCGATGATCCTGGCTGCAAACTGCTGCTTCTTCTTCGCAAGCAGAAGCCAGCCTGTGAATAAGCAGCAGTTAATGAGCAGTAACACTGCAATGTCCCTAAAGGTGCACAGTAATAGAGGCACTTCTAAGTTCCCCAGCAGTGTCTCTGACCCCTTCCGACACTGTCCTCTGCCCCTTCAACATATGTGTTTCTGCCCCCTTCTCCATCAGTCCTTCTGCCCCCTCTCCATGGCTGGTGACTGCTGATCAGAAGCAGTGGGAAGGAACAAAGACACAATTGTATTCAATACTACATAACTGAACCTAAGAATGCTAGGTAAGTACAATCATTCTTTAATAAATCATTAAAGCTGTTTCTCAGGTCAAAATGTTACCCCTGGCAATTACAGTGCTATTGCTAGCAGTAACCCCTGACAGCTATGAGAACACCATTATATAGGGAAGCCTGCTTACCAAGAAACATAGTGGTACTTATGCTAACACATTAGATGAAAATAATTTTGCAAACATGCTTTATTCTTCATAGTAGTAATTGGATCATTGGTTGCAAAGTTAAAAAAATAAAAAAATAAAATAAAAATAATTTCCAATACAGACTGTCATTCATGCACCAATTCAGTACACGAAGTAGCTTGATCTTTAATATTTCCTATTATGGTATGTGGTGTAATACTTAATGGGGGAATTCAATCAGCCGCTGTAAATTACTGGGAGCTGAATGATCCCCCAGGACTATACAATTTGCCCCGAAGTCAGGAGTTAACTCTTTTTTTTACCTGCCTCAGTGGCTCGAAAAAAAATCCTGATAACTAGTGGGTTATTTGGAGTCACGACCAAGTTAACTCGCAAATCTGTGAATTTTTCATGGATTCTGTGTGTTAACATCCGTTGACCTGTGTTAACACCCATTAACTCTAATGTCCGTTAACAAGACTGCCCGGTAAAAAAGGGAATGCAATTGAATAGCTACGGGTGTTAAAGCATGAGGCTACCTCCCTTTTTCCACCGTGAAAAGTTTTCACAGCTAATTAAATTCCCCCTTGGGTACATTGCTATATCCCAGAGATCCTGAGATGAACCTGTGCTCAGTGAAGTAATGGGTATAAAAGGCTTGCTTAATTAATTGATCGCAGACTGTTTGTTCAAAAAACATTAGTGCGAAGATCAGGCGTATCAAATATTTCCCAGATGTAGGGGTCAGGTAAATCTCTAGTGAAAAGCAGGCTTAAAAGAGATAGCACAAGTATACTATATGATAGCTGGAAAATACTGTGTATTAGCATAGGGAAATAACAAATGTCCTCTCTCCAAAGATAAAAAGTAAATAAAAATAAATTCAAGTGAAATTTTGAACATCTCTTGATGTGTTGACATTTGTTTCAGGGTTTTCAAGGAAGTGACTCTTGCAGTGTGAGATGGACCAGTAACTTATTTGATTGGCTGCAACCTAAATAAAAATCTTGTGATTTTCTATTAATGTGGCTCATTCTGAGACCATTTAACTGTGTACTAATTTTCATCTACGAGCACTTTTATAAATTACTTCAATATCAATATCGGATTTCCGGAACCTGGCTGGCTGTCCATGGCCCTACTGCTCATTTTATATGCAGGAAACTATTTCTTTGGAATAAAAACAGCAATGGATAGGGATCATTATTACAGATAATCTGGCGTATTTTCTAGATCTAACCTTATTCTTTGTTACTGTGAGATACAATAAATGTCCAAGTGAGATTCTACAAATATATCCTGGACTATTCTAGAAGAAGGTGCGCCAGCACTGAAACAGAAATGAGGGCATACAGGAGGAATGTCTCCCATGCTATACTGTGTGCTGACCGGATGCAGGTAAAGTATATTATGTCTTAACTTGAGCATCTGTATGATGGGAGATTGCTTTATGGATTAAAACGTTGCACTTTATTACAAAACGGATGTGCTGGCCCTCTATCACTGGTTTGCTGCAAGGTAAGATGATGAAGGTAATTGTATATATATATATATATATATATATACACACACAGTGGTGCCGAGAGAGGGGGGGGGGGAGGGTACAAATTATCTGGGCCCAGGTCTGATGGAGGGGCCCAGTGGAGACCCAGGGTCCCCCCCTCCTCTTTCCTGGCAGCAGCAGCTCTTCTTCTCAGCCCAGCACACGCTGCTGTATGCTGGGCTGCAGTGTGGCCAGGGAAGTGCTTGAAATACAATTTTTTCTGTATTTCTTTCTAAGGGTGCATGGTCACGCCTCCTGTGATTAGGCCACACACCCCTGAAAAGTACCTGGGCCCAGCCAGGCTCTCTGCTACCCTGGCTGGGAGGCATGCCACGTTCTTGTGAGTGGGTGTTTCTCATGCTAGACACGCCCCTAAAGAGGTGTGGCCATGTCCCAGCATGTTGTGGTCACACCCCCTCCAGGGGGGGGGGCGTGGGGGCACAGGAAGTTGTTGTACCGGGGCCCAGGATTTCTCTTGGCAGCCCTGTGTGTGTGTGTATATATATATATATATATATATATATATACATATACGAGTGCACTCCTAAACTTGGAATATATATATATATATATATATATATATATATATTTTTTTTTTTTGTTTCATATGGAAAGCCCTATATTTAATTATGCAAATACAATTACACTGGGAGGTAGGTTGCTTATAGCTGTGACACACACTCAGAGTACCATGCTCTATAGGCACCTCTGAAGTCAAGCATTATATTTTCATTCCTAAATTTGCAACGTGACACATTGAGGGCGAGGCCATCTGAATAATGAAGTCATTCCTGATCCCTTAGGCACCATATATTTCTGAATGCCTGATTGACATATGACAGTGACAACGGAATGCTGTGCATTCAAAGTTTTCTAAACAAAAATGCACTGAATACTTGGGCAACAATGAAGAAGTGAAGAAATCAAAACTGTACCCTCTGTTTCCGCAGACTTCCGGGGCTGGTTGGCGATGGGCTTGGCGATTTCCCAGAGCGAGGGGTAGAAAGCTGGCTTCCCGGAGTTCCATTGACTGAGAGAAGAAAAAAAATGAAGTGTGTTCATTAAAAGAGATTTTAATCGTTGTCAGGCTGAGCTTTGTCTCACTGAATCAGAGTATAAAGGATTGTTGCGATATCTTTCTGCTTACCCTAAAAACAAACACCCCTTTGCCATCACTCCATTCATAAGGCTAAGGGAGAGAAGCCCAATCCTTCATTCAGATACAATCAATTAACTTTTACACTGACTCTAAGATAAATTAATCCGTATTACACAATTTACTTCTCTTCCATATAAATCCAGCGATATTAATTTATCCTGAGTAAGCAGCAATTAGTAGAGATCTGAAAGCCCTCAGTATATATAGATATAATGATAAAAAAATACAGAATGATTCACTGTAACTATCTACAGTAAGTATATCATGCATCAATCGACATTGTGTAGATTAATTAAATGATTCATTCACCAATTAATTAAGACTTGCACATTCATTAACTGAGTGCAAGTAATGTATTCCTTGTTTTCTCTTACTAGAAGCTATTATGCATTAAAAGAAAATTCAAACTTAAAAATGTACCAATATTTTGCAGACGTTGCACTACGGAAACCCATCATCATTTACCTAATTCTACTGTTTAAACAATAATTATCTCATGATAACATGTTGCATAGTCATTATAATATAATTAATGGCACTTTGCTACACAGTCTCCTGTAGTACAGTATAATTCAAGCATTGTTCAGTGCTGCAGAATGATGCTGACAACCAAACATTAAAATGAATACATTCTGAAAATAATAATTTTCTTCTTGTTACTCTTAATAATATTAATAATAATAATAATAATAATAATAATAATAATTATTATTATTATTATTATTATTATAGTAATAATATATACTGCTGCAGTCTGTTCAAGACAGAATGCAAGAAACCACAGTAATTTTAAAGTAAATAAACTTATCACAGATTTTATTTGCAGAAAATAAGGCAGGTGACTTACCTTCTATAAGCTCTAACATTGATAAGGCGGTTGTGATTAGACAAGCAGAGTAGGCAGGTATTATTATTAAAAAAAAAAAGATAAAAGGAGAAGAAAAGGCTGCTTTTTACTGAGGCTGTAGACAGTGGAAGAGAGGCAGTGTGAGGAGTTTACGCTGCCATACAGCCAGCTGAGTGAGATGCAGGATTCACAAGCAGATGCTTTTAATGCGTAAGCCTGACGTCTTCCAAAGTAGCAGTGGGAGGTGCAGGTGCTGTCTTTGGGCTAAATCAGAGGTGTCAGTTAAGCACAACGCTGCTGCTATTGCAATGAACCCCCACCCCACTCATTCTCTCTGTTCCTATTAAACCCTCAAAGCCTCAGTAATTTAATAACTCTGTTGTGAATCATGTGGCTCTTCAGGGAGGGCAAAATATCAAATGACTCATCTGGAAATTGAAAGGACAACAATTCCTAAAAACCATCAATGACTATCTAAACACCAATAAAGGCAACGCTGTACACCAGTCTCTAAGGGCTCTGGGCTACAGTTCACAAGACTCTTGTTTGTCATATTTACTCTCTTGGTGAGAAATCAGTGAACAAAAACACTGCAGTGTACACACACACACACACACACACACACACACACACACACACACACACACATATACTTTCTTCTAAATTCGTTGTTTTACATGTCTGCATGAAGCTTGCCACTTATGTACAGCTATACATTTTCATTACTATTTTATAGTTATAGAAAACTAATATAGAGGGGCACTCACCAGAAATTTGCACTTAAAAAGCATTGAGTTTTAATGCATACTTATCAGAATAATGTCTCAAACAGATAATTCAATTTTCTTCGACGTTTCGATCCCTCAGGACCATCATCAGGAAATTACAACAAGCACAGCATATACAGCAAGTTACATCTGTTCATATGCACCAGTATCAAGTGATCAATGCCTAGCGGGTCTCCTAAATACGCCCAGCACCTTCAGGACAAGCAGCATAATTAATTAACTAATTAAACTCATGGAGCCATCCAATCATGGAAAAGGGCAAATTGTTCCATTAATGAATCATATCTAATCCCCTCCTAGAGACAAAGAACCACAAACACCCCTATTTTAATGGCACTTACCAACAGACAGACTGGTGTTTAATCAAACAATAATGACAGCTAGAATTGTGTCGGCGTGCGTTCCATTGTGTTCAAATGGAACGCACTCGGCTTCATGTGGTGTGTGCATGACCTCCCCTCATCACACATCCACCCCATGTGTCGCCGCTACATACCCGACGCATGCCGCCCGCGTGCGTTCCACCAGACCCAGCTGGAGCGCACAACACTTCCGTGTCACTTCCGGTCGCGGCTAAGGGGCGTCACTAAGCACAGAGGATTACTACGACGCCCGTTGTCATGGATACAGATCGGGAAAGTGTTGTATATACAATCACAACCACTTTCTTAAGCAACATAGCAATCAAAGGTTATATATACAGCGCATACACATTGCATCTAGCGCTACTGGGGGACATTTGCTTGACTATGTAAAAAACTTTTGTTCGGCAGCTGAATATATAATTTTCTAGATTTTTTGAAAGAATTCTTTTTACTGCAAAAACCCAATACCCCACAGGCATAGTAATGCTAGGGGGAATATAGAGCATAATGGTGATCAACAATTTCAAACCTAAAGTGCTAAGGCAGAAAGGTGCTAACAGTATCAGGGGACCCGCTAGTAAGAAGTTAACACAATACACATAAATATACATAAATATACAAAACCTTCATACCACACACAGTGTGTCCACATAAAGATGGATACACCACCTCATGTGAAACAAAACATGTAAAAAATCTTATAAACAACAAGCAACATACATATTATTTGGTGTCCATATCCAATAATTGAGGACAAATTTAAAAGAACGTGTTGGCAAGAATGCTTAGATTTAGAAAAACCTTATAATTAGAATGTCCAGACCAAAACCAGACCTAAACCCACATTCAACGCAAAAAAATACTGAAAGAGTTATTTTCATTCAGACCATTCGGAGAAATTGTCCCCAAGCGATAGATCCATCTTGATTCTAGCTTCTTAAGAACAAGGCACCTATCGCCACCTCGTGACAGGGACGGTACCCAGTCAATGATCCGGCATTGCAATGTGGATAATTGGTGTCCAACTGTTAGAAAGTGTTGCGCAACCGGATTGTCAGTTGATCCTGTAGAGAGGGCCTTTCTGATCGTCATCCTATGGTTGGCCATTCGCTCCTGGAACATACACGTCGTCATCCCCACATACGACAGTCCACATTGACAGGTGAGTAGATAGACCACATGGTCCATACGACAATGTAGCTTATAGCGTATCCGGACGGGCCTTCCTGTTTGTGGATTGCGGAAAGTGGGTCCCAGGCACCATATAGCGGCAGGTAGTACAGCCAGTACATTTAATGCAACCTGGTCTCTGGGTCATTAACCACGTATTCTCACTCTCAGGTTGGGATCTACTGGGATGCATCAACAATTGTTTAAGGTTTCTACCCCTACGGTACGCCATCATTGGATTATCCATATTTGACATGGTTAATGATGAATCTGTAGAGATGATAGGCCAATGTTTCTTAATAGATTTAGAAACTCTTGAGGACTTCTGATCAAACTGGGTCACAAAGATCATACGATCACCCTGTTTATGTATTTTTTTACGAATATTCTTACGTGCTCTGGTGAGGCATCCCTCTATGGTTTTACTATCATAGCCCCTATCCAAGAAACGTTGGCTCATTTCTGACAACTGAGCTTCTGCAATAACTGGGTCAGAATTGTTCCTTAGCACACGCATAAACTGTGAAATTGGTAAGCTGTTCTTTAAATGTGGCGGGTGATTATTTTTCGCATGCAATATAGTGTTTCTGTTCGTGTCTTTGCGATAAAGGGTGGTACTCAGTCTGGACCCATCCCTTTTTACCATCACATCCAAAAATTGGATGTTAATGCGACTACACTGTCCCGTGAACCGAACATTACCTTCCAATAAATTTAGTGTACTAAGCATACTTTCAAAATGCTCCTCAGTGCCTCTCCACAACAAAAAAACATCATTGATGTATCTCTTATAATAAAGAATCCTCTCACCAAACTGTGGAATGATATGTGTGGACTCATATTCATGCATAAATACTCCAGCGTAAATCGGGGCCACATTGGACCCCATCGCTGTCCCTGCACACTGGATGTAATACCTATTATCGTACATAAAATGATTATACACAAGAATGTGCTCCAACAACTCCAAAATAAATTCAACTGGTGGCCCTGCTGGTCTATGGGCAGACATTAACCTCCGAACCGCTGCAATACCCTGGTCGTGTGGAATAATCGTATACAGGGAGGACACATCTAATGTACATAACAGCGTGTCCTCCGGTAAGTCATCTATCGTCAGGATCTTGTCCAGAAAGTCCCCCGTATCACGTAGATAACTTGGGATAAACCGTACAAGGCCCTGCAAGAAGCTGTCCACAAACATGGCCAAGGGTTGCAACAAAGAGCCCCTGGCCGATATGATGGGCCTACCAGGGGGGTCTATCAAGGTCTTATGCACCTTTGGCAGAGTATATATCACTGGACAGACCGGGAAATCCACCTTAAGGAAGCCCACGATCTGTTCAGTGAGCCAACCATAAGTAACCGCTCTATCCAATGAGTTATCAACCATTCGTTTGATACGGGGAATGGGATTACTAGTACATTGGATGTATGTGGCCGTGTCAGCTAATTGGCGTTTGATCTCACGATCATAATCACTGGAGTTTTGAACGACAACTGCCCCGCCCTTGTCGGCAGGGCGTATCGTGATAGACTGATTACCCCTAAGTGATCTTAACGCCTTCCACTGTTCAGGGGACAAATTGCTGTGAGACACCAGATCTTTATCATTTTCAATATCTTGTTCAACCATGCGCAAGAATGTACGTATGCTAGCATTAGAGCACTGTGGATCAAACAAGCTCGGTTTTCGTAGAGATCCAACTGCATAACTTTCGGCTTGATTGCTACTATTATTGCGAAAAAATTCTTTTAATCTCAATTTACGACCGAACTTGTATTGATCCACAGCCAAATTGAAACGATCATGTCTCGATGTCGGCACAAAAGACATTCCCAACGATAGTAGTCACAATTCACCCGGAGATAACACATGTGAAGACAAATTGAATACCAGGCTTAAATCTGACGTCTCCTCCTCCCCCTTCTTTTTATACCCCCCTCGCCTCGGGTGAGACCTCCGCGACGAGTGGTATCCCTTGTATAGTGATCTAAAAAACCACTTGGTGGACGGGGGGCAGAGTGGTCGGTATCAGATGTTGAGGGGGAAGTTGTGATCTCAAATCTATCAACCCCTTTTGTTTAAAGTACCTCTGTGTCCTCCGGCGACGAGACACTTGTGTGTTACCAGTCAGCCAGCGATAGACCTGGTGATTAGCATAATCGCTGGTTACTGTCTGTAACTTCTTCCTCTTAAAGGCTACTAGCTCGTCTTTAAAGGCATCAACGGAGGATTGTAGTTTTTCACACCACTTCTCAGTTTTATCCGCCTTGAAAGAAGGCAAGCTGGCTTTATCTAAAGCTACAATCTCCTCACGTACTTTAGCTACTTCAGACCCTACCTCCTCTATTACTAGAAGGATAAGGTCTAAAGAGCATTTATTAAGCACGCCGCACCATTTGCTACAGAAGAGAGCATTGGTGCGGCCAATAGTGGGTATATTAGCTACCCGAAAGCCACGTATGATTTTTTTGGTTCTATGGTACTCTGACAAGAATTGACCGTGCAGGGTCAATTCCACCTCTCTTCGTTTTAATCTAAGGAGTTTATGATAAATATCAACCGTTTTTTCAGTAGGTAACTTCTTAAATTCCAAATGGTCAAAATAGATCTTGTCTGCATCGTCATCTGTCAGAGATACCAAACCACTTTCTGCGGCTTGTAATAAACTCTCGTCAAAAGCAATCGAGGTTGTCTGAGACATAGATAGAGATAAATGACCCCAAAAAAAGGAGTACTTAATGGAAACAGTGCACTCTAGGTACAGCCAAGTGTAATATAACCTGATGATTAAACACAAATAGCCCAGCAATTGAATATCTATTCCCTAGAATCTAGAAAATTAATCTCAATCACAAAGTATACATGTATCAGATCAAAACATGAAAACAATCCATATCAAAACATCATGATGTGAAGAGGCAGCGAGGAGCACCCAAGCCAACGCGCTCAAAAAACAAAAAAGCTTAAAAACTGAAGAACACCCTCAAAATGATCAAGGTGAAACTTCCAATAAAAACCACTAGACTGATGGTGATATGAAAAAAACATCTATAACAATAGATTATGCTCTATATTCCCCCTAGCATTACTATGCCTGTGGGGTATTGGGTTTTTGCAGTAAAAAGAATTCTTTCAAAAAATCTAGAAAATTATATATTCAGCTGCCGAACAAAAGTTTTTTACATAGTCAAGCAAATGTCCCCCAGTAGCGCTAGATGCAATGTGTATGTGCTGTATATATAACCTTTGATTGCTATGTTGCTTAAGAAAGTGGTTGTGATTGTATATACAACACTTTCCCGATCTGTATCCATGACAACGGGCGTCGTAGTAATCCTCTGTGCTTAGTGACGCCCCTTAGCCGCGACCGGAAGTGACGCGGGTGCGTAACGCGGAAGTGTTGTGCGCTCCAGCTGGGTCTGGTGGAACGCACGCGGGCGGCATGCATCGGGTATGTAGCGGCGACACATGGGGTGGATGTGTGATGAGGGGAGGTCATGCACACACCACATGAAGCCGAGTGCATTCCATTTGAACACAATGGAACGCACGCCGACACGATTCTAGCTGTCATTATTGTTTGATTAAACACCAGTCTGTCTGTTGGTAAGTGCCATTAAAATAGGGGTGTTTGTGTTTCTTTGTCTCTAGGAGGGGATTAGATATGATTCATTGATGGAACAATTTGCCCTTTTTTCATGATTGGATGGCTCCATGAGTTTAATTAGTTAATGTTATGATTCCAGTACTCCTGACCGGAGGAGATCTTATGACAATGGCCAGAGTACTGGAAGGGAATGCTGGTTACGGGAGCAGGAAAGACTAGTTGCCCCTGGCGCCCTAACTCTATTGTCTCACCCGTGCTATCGGAAATCCCTTGCGAGACTATGGTTTCTTGAGCCCCAGGCAGCCACGTTTGAAAGGCGGATTATGTCTGCCCAACTCCGGTGCCCCCCGGTCTTAGTGAGAGACAAAGGGAAATCCGAGGCAGGATGATGACAAGAGGACCTCTGACTACAACAGGCCAAGGGCAACAAGCTAACTAACCAAACTTGAAGTATGCGCGGAAAAACCGCCAGATAAAAGGACAACCAAAATCCACTAGTCCATTACTCCTACCCAGCACCGCTGGATACCAGAGTGGATCTGTGGGAGCGGAATCCTCCGCAAAAGCTCCGAAACACAAATAATAAATAATAAGTAATAAAGCAGCCAAGCCGCAACACACGGCTACGCTGCGACTCACGAACACCACTGGATGTTTAACGGTGCTCAGTCAGGACTCTAGGAACAGATGACGACTTCCGAGAGCAGGACAACTGAGGACAGGAACGACCGGATACAGCAGGACTGGAAACACTCTCAGCAAACAGATACAGCATGCAGGAAGCTATTACCGGCGTCTGTGTGAGGCACTGCAAGAGCATATAAACTGAAGCCCTCCAATCAACTGCTGCCAGTGCTGATTGCATGAATGCCGTGCAGCTGCCTTGCTGCACGGCCAGGAAACAGGTGCCCTTACTAATTTAAATGGACCCAGCAATGGGGAACGCGGTCCGCCAGTGGCGTCCCCGTTGCTAGGGTCCGTGCGGCTCCGTGCGCCCGGCGTCTAGCGTTGCCAGGGAGCCGGCGGCTGTACGCGCACGGCGTCCCTGGTTGCTAGGCGCCGGGCCGCACCGACGAGCGGACCCCGGCGCCTAACAGTACCCCCCCCTTGAGGAGGGGTCAAGGAACCCCTAAAGCCAGGTTTCCGAGGAAATTCCCGAAAAAATGCCCTCTTGAGCCTCGGGGCATGGAGATCCTTATCCAGGACCCAAGACCTTTCCTCTGGACCATAGCCTCTCCAGTGCACCAGAAAATAAAGCCGACCCCGGGACAATTTGGAATCGAGAACCTTCTCCACCAAGAACTCCTGTTGTCCCTGTACATCTACTGGTGATTTCCCCTGAGAGATCTTCCGAGGAAATCTACTGGAAGAAACGTATGGTTTCAACAGGGAGCAATGGAACGTATTTCCGATCCAGAGAGCTCTTGGTAAACGTAACCGGAAAGCAACTGGGTTGATTTTTTTAATAATATGAAATGGTCCAATAAATTTGGGGCCCAATCTAGCTGAGGTTTGTCGAAGTCTAATGTTACGAGTCGACAACCATACCCTGTCTCCCACCTTAAAAGTGCAAGGACGTCGGAGCCTGTCCGAAAAAATTTTCTCTCGAAATGCCGCTTTTCTGAGGGCAAGGTGCACTTTTTTCCAAATGACTCTGAGATGAGAGGTTAAGGTTAGCAAGGAAACAGAAGAATGTTGAAAAAAAGAATTAGCTCTGGGGTGAAAACCAAAAACTGAAAAGAATGGAGACACATTAGTGGAGGAATGACAAGAATTATTGTAAGCAAACTCCGCCAAAGGAAGAAACTCGGACCAATCATTCTGGAGTTTGGCTGAGTACAAACGCAAATACTGTTTTAATGATTGATTAACTCGCTCGGTCTGCCCGTTGGATTGGGGATGGTAACCGGATGTTAAAGACAATTTCATCTTTAATGAGGCACAAAAGGACTTCCAGAATTGTGCAATGAATTGTGGACCCCGATCAGAAACAATATCAGTGGGCAACCCATGAAGTCTGAAAACATGGCGGAGAAACAAAACAACCAATCCCTGGGCAGATGGCAGTCGGGGAAGAGCAATGAAATGAGCCATCTTGCTAAAACGGTCCACTACCACCCATATGACTCGGAATCCGGCTGACAGAGGGAGGTCTACCACAAAATCCATGGAAATATGAGACCATGGCCTGAGAGGAACATTTAAGGGCATAAGTTGCCCGATAGGCAAGGAACGGGGAACCTTATGCTGTGCACAGACCTGACAAGAAAAAACAAACTCCTTAATGTCTTTAGAAAGACCAGGCCACCATACTGAGCGGGAGACTAATTCCAAAGTCTTAGAGATCCCCGGATGCCCGGCAACTTTGCTATCATGAAATTCAGTCAAAACAGTAGCTCTCAAAAACTCAGGGACGTAAAGACGACCAGCAGGAGTATTTCCAGGAGCTTGATGTTGAAGCTGCTTTAACTGGGTAAATAAATCTTGTGTGAGGCCTGCCCAAATGACTGAAGACGGAAGTATGGGAGTAACAGGACTGTTATTATGAACTGGAAGAAAACTGCGTGACAGGGCATCCGCCTTTGTATTCTTGGAACCTGGCCTAAAGGTGATAATAAACTTGAAACGAGTAAAAAATAAAGCCCAACGAGCCTGCCGGGCATTCAGCCGCTTAGCTGATTCGATGTACTGAAGATTTTTGTGGTCAGTCAATACTGAAATGGTATGTGTTGCTCCCTCAAGCCAATGTCTCCACTCCTCGAAAGCCCATTTAATAGCCAGTAACTCCCGGTTACCAACATCGTAGTTGGATTCAGCGGATGAGAATTTCCTGGACATGAAGGCACAAGGATGTAGTTCCAGAGACTCCGGATCCTTTTGAGATAGGATAGCCCCCACTCCAACCTCCGAGGCATCAACCTCAACAATGAAGGGCAATTCTGGGTTGGGATGTCTGAGGACTGGAGCTGAGACAAAAGCTTGTTTCAAGGCCTGAAAGGATAACTCAGCTTCACGTGACCAGTTGGTAGGATCCGCTCCCTTCTTAGTCAGTGCCACCATGGGAGCAACCAGGTCGGAAAAAGAATGAATAAATCTTCTATAATAATTCGCAAACCCTAAAAAGCGCTGAATTGCTTTTGAGTTGATGGGTTGCGCCCAACTAAGGATGGCTTGGAGCTTCTTAGGTTCCATGCAGAATCCCCGAGGGGAAATAATGTACCCTAAAAAGGATACCTCCGTGACATGAAACTCACACTTCTCCAGCTTGGCATATAGATGATTTTCACGTAATTTTTGAAGAACCTGACGCACCTGGGTAACATGTTGTTCAATTGAGTCAGAATAGATCAGGATGTCGTCTAAGTAAACGACCACGAATCTTCCTAGAAAGTCACGGAGCACATCGTTAATGAGATCCTGGAAAACTGCCGGAGCGTTAGACAAGCCGAACGGCATCACCAGATACTCGTAGTGACCCGACTGAGTACTGAAAGCCGTCTTCCACTCATCTCCAGACTTGATTCGGATGAGGTTATATGCTCCCCCTCAGGTCAATTTTAGAAAAAAATCACAGCCGAACGCAGCTGATCAAAGAGGACAGAAATCAGCGGCAGAGGATAAGTATTTTTAACTGAGATCTTATTCAGGGCTCTAAAGTCAATGCAAGGTCTGAGTGATCCATCTTTTTTCTCCACAAAGAAGAAGCCTGCACTTAAAGGGGATTTAGATGGCCTGATAAATCCTTTCCCTAGACTCTCCTTAACATACTCATTCATGGCCGCAGTTTCTGGATAAAGCATATAACCTTCCCTTTGGCAATGTGGCACCGGGAATTAGCTCAATAGCACAATCATAAGGCCGATGGGGAGGCAGAATGTCCGCATTGCCCTTGGAAAACACATCAACAAAGTCCTGGTATTCCACGGGAATGAGTTCGGGAATGGCAGCAGCTATTCTAACGGGAAATGTAATACATTCTTTATTACAGATGGTACCCCATTGTGAAATCTCCCCCGACTGCCAATCAATGGTGGGATTATGAAAGGCCAGCCAAGGGTGACCCAGAACCACTGGAACTGCTGGGCAATGGGTAAGGAAGAACTCGATCTTTTCGGAATGAAGAGCTCCTACCGTAAGTAGTACAGGAGGTGTACAGAGGGAAATAACCCCATTGGACAAGGGACTCCCATCTAAACCATGCATGGTGATACACCTACCCAAGGCTAACTGAGGAATACCTAAGGCCTTGGCCCAAGTTAAGTCCATAAAGTTCCCTGCAGCTCCACTGTCGACAAAAGCCGACACCGAAGAACTGAGGCTGCCAAAGGAAACTTTAGCTGGGACTAAAAGGGAGTTATTCGAGGAGATAAGCTGCAGACCAAAGTGAACCCCCTCACAATTCACTTGGTCGAGGCGTTTCCCGACTTGTTCGGACAATTACGGGCAAAATGTCCCTTACCCCCACAGTACAAACAAAGACCAGAGTTTTGCCTTCTGGCTCTTTCTTCTGGAGACAGACGGGAGAGACCCATCTGCATGGGCTCCTCTACGTCCTCAGGAATGGAAAATACACATGGAGTAGTCCTGACTGGTGCTCCTTTTTCAGCCCTCCGCTCTCTGAGACGTCGATCAATCTTAATAGAAAGCTCCATGAGTTTATCGAGAGTCTCAGGAGCGGGATACTGAAGGAGACTGTCTTTTATAGACTCAGATAAGCCGAGGCGAAACTGACTGCGCAGGGCTGGGTCATTCCAGCCACAGTCGTTCGACCAACGGCGAAACTCTGTACAATAAACCTCTGCAGGATTTCTACCCTGTCTGAGAGCGCGTAACTGACTTTCAGCGGATGCCTCTCCATCAGGGTCATCATACAAAAGCCCTAAAGACCCCAAAAAAGCGTTGACTGACAACAATGCCGGATCCTCTGCTTTTAAACCAAATGCCCAGGTTTGAGGATCCCCCTGGAGCAAAGAAATAATGATTCCAACCCGCTGAGATTCAGTACCTGAGGAGATCGGTCTTAAACGAAAATAAAGTTTACAGGATTCTTTAAAATTAAAAAACTCCTTCCTATCACCAGAAAAACGGTCAGGCAAGTGCATTTTTGGTTCAGGGACTACCCTCGGGGAAGTTCGTAAAAGATCTTCCTGCGACTTCACCCGCAGGGAAAGATCCTGAACCATCTGAGTAAGTTCTTGAATCTGGCTGACTAGGAGCTGACCAGGATTTGGCCCTAAACCTGTGGGATTCATGAGGCCGATAACTCTTACAAAACTGAATAAGGAAAAAATCAAACCCTGTTTAATTTTAAGTTTTGGTTTGGCCGGTAATAATGTTATAATTCCAGTACTCCTGACCGGAGGAGATCTTATGACAATGGCCAGAGTACTGGAAGGGAATGCTGGTTACGGGAGCAGGAAAGACTAGTTGCCCCTGGCGCCCTAACTCTATTGTCTCACCCGTGCTATCGGAAATCCCTTGCTATGGTTTCTTGAGCCCCTGGCAGCCACGTTTGAAAGGCGGATTATGTCTGCCCAACTCCGGTGCCCCCCGGTCTTAGTGAGAGACAAAGGGAAATCCGAGGCAGGATGATGACAAGAGGACCTCTGACTACAACAGGCCAAGGGCAACAAGCTAACTAACCAAACTTGAAGTATGCGCGGAAAAACCGCCAGATAAAAGGACAACCAAAATCCACTAGTCCATTACTCCTACCCAGCACCGCTGGATACCAGAGTGGATCTGTGGGAGCGGAATCCTCCGCAAAAGCTCCGAAACACAAATAATAAATAATAAGTAATAAAGCGGCCAAGCCGCAACACACGGCTACGCCGCGACTCACGAACACCACTGGATATTTAACGGTGCTCAGTCAGGACTCTAGGAACAGATGACGACTTCCGAGTGCAGGACAACTGAGGACAGGAACGACCGGATACAGCAGGACTGGAAACACTCAGCAAACAGATACAGCATGCAGGAAGCTATTACCGGCGTCTGTGTGAGGCACTGCAAGAGCATATAAACCGAAGCCCTCCAATCAACTGCTGCCAGTGCTGATTGCATGAATGCCGTGCAGCTGCCTTGCTGCACGGCCAGGAAACAGGTGCCCTTACTAATTTAAATGGACCCAGCAACGGGGAACGCGGTCCGCCAGTGGCGTCCCCGTTGCTAGGGTCCGTGCGGCTCCGTGCGTCCGGCGTCTAGCGTTGCCAGGGAGCCGGCGGCTGTACGCGCACGGCGTCCCTGGTTGCTAGGCGCCGGGCCGCACCGACGAGCGGACCCCGGCGCCTAACAGTTAATTAATTATGCTGCTTGTCCTGAAGGTGCTGGGCGTATTTAGGAGACCTGCTAGGCATTGATCACTTGATACTGGTGCATATGAACAGATGTAACTTGCTGTATATGCTGTGCTTGTTGTAATTTCCTGATGATGGTCCTGAGGGATCGAAACGTCGAAGAAAATTGAATTATCTGTTTGAGACATTATTCTGATAAGTATGCATTAAAACTCAATGCTTTTTAAGTGCAAATTTCTGGTGAGTGCCCCTCTATATTAGTTTTCTATATGTTGGAGTCTGGATTTTCATGCTGGACCTCTCGGGAGCCACCCCAGTCGCTGATTTATGGTGTCGGTGAGAGTGCGACCATATTTGGAATTATAATTTAGAACAAAGTCTTATCTACATGGACATTGTTTTTGGTCTGTCACCCACGTTACTTATTGTTATAGATGTTTTTTTCATATCACCATCAGTCTAGTGGTTTTTATTGGAAGTTTCACCTTGATCATTTTGAGGGTGTTCTTCAGTTTTTAAGCTTTTTTTGTTTTTTGAGCGTGTTGGCTTGGGTGCTCCTCGCTGCCTCTTCACATCATGATGTTTTGATATGGATTGTTTTCATGTTTTGATCTGATACATGTATACTTTGTGATTGAGATTAATTTTCTAGATTCTAGGGAATAGATATTCAATTGCTGGGCTATTTGTGTTTAATCATCAGGTTATATTACACTTGGCTGTACCTAGAGTGCACTGTTTCCATTAAGTACTCCTTTTTTTTTGGGTCATTTATCTCTATCTATGTCTCCGACAACCTCGATTGCTTTTGACGAGAGTTTATTACAAGCCGCAGAAAGTGGTTTGGTATCTCTGACAGATGACGATGCAGACAAGATCTATTTTGACCATTTGGAATTTAAGAAGTTACCTACTGAAAAAACGGTTGATATTTATCATAAACTCCTTAGATTAAAACGAAGAGAGGTGGAATTGACCCTGCACGGTCAATTCTTGTCAGAGTACCATAGAACCAAAAAAATCATACGTGGCTTTCGGGTAGCTAATATACCCACTATTGGCCGCACCAATGCTCTCTTCTGTAGCAAATGGTGCGGCGTGCTTAATAAATGCTCTTTAGACCTTATCCTTCTAGTAATAGAGGAGGTAGGGTCTGAAGTAGCTAAAGTACGTGAGGAGATTGTAGCTTTAGATAAAGCCAGCTTGCCTTCTTTCAAGGCGGATAAAACTGAGAAGTGGTGTGAAAAACTACAATCCTCCGTTGATGCCTTTAAAGACGAGCTAGTAGCCTTTAAGAGGAAGAAGTTACAGACAGTAACCAGCGATTATGCTAATCACCAGGTCTATCGCTGGCTGACTGGTAACACACAAGTGTCTCGTCGCCGGAGGACACAGAGGTACTTTAAACAAAAGGGGTTTGATAGATTTGAGATCACAACTTCCCCCTCAACATCTGATACCGACCACTCTGCCCCCCGTCCACCAAGTGGTTTTTTAGATCACTATGCAAGGGATACCACTCGTCGCGGAGGTCTCACCTGAGGCGAGGGGGTATAAAAAGAAGGGGGAGGAGGAGACGTCAGATTTAAGCCTGGTATTCAATTTGTCTTCACATGTGTTATCTCCGGGTGAATTGTGACTACTATCGTTGGGAATGTCTTTTGTGCCGACATCGAGACATGATCGTTTCAATTTGGCTGTGGATCAATACAAGTTCGGTCGTAAATTGAGATTAAAAGAATTTTTTCGCAATAATAGTAGCAATCAAGCCGAAAGTTATGCAGTTGGATCTCTACGAAAACCGAGCTTGTTTGATCCACAGTGCTCTAATGCTAGCATACGTACATTCTTGCGCATGGTTGAACAAGATATTGAAAATGATAAAGATCTGGTGTCTCACAGCAATTTGTCACCTGAACAGTGGAAGGCGTTAAGATCACTTAGGGGTAATCAGTCTATCACGATACGCCCTGCCAACAAGGGCGGGGCAGTTGTCGTTCAAAACTCCAATGATTATGATCGTGAGATCAAACGCCAATTAGCTGACACGGCCACATACATCCAATGTACTAGTAATCCCATTCCCCGTATCAAACGAATGGTTGATAACTCATTGGATAGAGCGGTTACTTATGGTTGGCTCACTGAACAGATCGTGGGCTTCCTTAAGGTGGATTTCCCGGTCTGTCCAGTGATATATACTCTGCCAAAGGTGCATAAGACCTTGATAGACCCCCCTGGTAGGCCCATCATATCGGCCAGGGGCTCTTTGTTGCAACCCTTGGCCATGTTTGTGGACAGCTTCTTGCAGGGCCTTGTACAGTTTATCCCAAGTTATCTACGTGATACGGGGGACTTTCTGGACAAGATCCTGACGATAGATGACTTACCGGAGGACACGCTGTTATGTACATTAGATGTGTCCTCCCTGTATACGATTATTCCACACGACCAGGGTATTGCAGCGGTTCGGAGGTTAATGTCTGCCCATAGACCAGCAGGGCCACCAGTTGAATTTATTTTGGAGTTGTTGGAGCACATTCTTGTGCATAATAATTTTATGTACGATAATAGGTATTACATCCAATGTGCAGGGACAGCGATAGGGTCCAATGTGGCCCCGATTTATGCTGGAGTATTTATGCATGAATATGAGTCCACACATATCATTCCACAGTTTGGTGAGAGGATTCTTTATTATAAGAGATACATCGATGATGTTTTTTTGTTGTGGAGAGGCACTGAGGAGCATTTTGAAAGTATGCTTAGTACACTAAATTTATTGGAAGGTAATGTTCGGTTCACGGGACAGTGTAGTCGCATTAACATCCAATTTTTGGATGTGATGGTAAAAAGGGATGGGTCCAGACTGAGTACCACCCTTTATCGCAAAGACACGGACAGAAACACTATATTGCATGCGAAAAGTAATCACCCGCAACATTTAAAGAACAGCTTACCAATTTCACAGTTTATGCGTGTGCTAAGGAACAATTCTGACCCAGTTATTGTTATTCTGAATGAAAATAACTCTTTCAGTATTTTTTTGCGTTGAATGTGGGTTTAGGTCTGGTTTTGGTCTGGACATTCTAATTATAAGGTTTTTCTAAATCTAAGCATTCTTGCCAACACGTTCTTTTAAATTTGTCCTCAATTATTGGATATGGACACCAAATAATATGTATGTTGCTTGTTGTTTATAAGATTTTTTACATGTTTTGTTTCACATGAGGTGGTGTATCCATCTTTATGTGGACACACTGTGTGTGGTATGAAGGTTTTGTATATTTATGTATATTTATGTGTATTGTGTTAACTTCTTACTAGCGGGTCCCCTGATACTGTTAGCACCTTTCTGCCTTAGCACTTTAGGTTTGAAATTGTTGATCACCATTATGCTCTATATTCCCCCTAGCATTACTATGCCTGTGGGGTATTGGGTTTTTGCAGTAAAAAGAATTCTTTCAAAAAATCTAGAAAATTATATATTCAGCTGCCGAACAAAAGTTTTTTACATAGTCAAGCAAATGTCCCCCAGTAGCGCTAGATGCAATGTGTATGCGCTGTATATATAACCTTTGATTGCTATGTTGCTTAAGAAAGTGGTTGTGATTGTATATACAACACTTTCCCGATCTGTATCCATGACAACGGGCGTCGTAGTAATCCTCTGTGCTTAGTGACGCCCCTTAGCCGCGACCGGAAGTGACGCGGGTGCGTAACGCGGAAGTGTTGTGCGCTCCAGCTGGGTCTGGTGGAACGCACGCGGGCGGCATGCATCGGGTATGTAGCGGCGACACATGGGGTGGATGTGTGATGAGGGGAGGTCATGCACACACCACATGAAGCCGAGTGCATTCCATTTGAACACAATGGAACGCACGCCGACACGATTCTAGCTGTCATTATTGTTTGATTAAACACCAGTCTGTCTGTTGGTAAGTGCCATTAAAATAGGGGTGTTTGTGTTTCTTTGTCTCTAGGAGGGGATTAGATATGATTCATTGATGGAACAATTTGCCCTTTTCCATGATTGGATGGCTCCATGAGTTTAATTAGTTAATTAATTATGCTGCTTGTCCTGAAGGTGCTGGGCGTATTTAGGAGACCCGCTAGGCATTGATCACTTGATACTGGTGCATATGAACAGATGTAACTTGCTGTATATGCTGTGCTTGTTGTAATTTCCTGATGATGGTCCTGAGGGATCGAAACGTCGAAGAAAATTGAATTATCTGTTTGAGACATTATTCTGATAAGTATGCATTAAAACTCAATGCTTTTTAAGTGCAAATTTCTGGTGAGTGCCCCTCTATATTAGTTTTCTATATGTTGGAGTCTGGATTTTCATGCTGGACCTCTCGGGAGCCACCCCAGTCGCTGATTTATGGTGTTGGTGAGAGTGCGACCATATTTGGAATTATATTTTATAGATATATATATATATATATATATGTATGTATGTGTGTTTATGGTGCAGTGGTTTCTAAACCACTGGTGAGGTACAAGATTTGCTTCTGTTTGGCCACATACTTTAGGACTGGCAGCCACCAGCACTGGTTTTGCCTACTATATTGACCATGAATAATTTGAATTGGTCCTGGACCACCAACCCAGGGCGCCCCTGCAAGTGTCCCGAGGCACCCCAGGGAGCCACGGCACACAGTTTGGGAACCTCTGGTATAGTGATTTAAAGGTCGCAGTACACCCTTTTGTATCAAAAACTGTGCAGGAAATGGGAAAACTGAATGCTCCATTAAGGTATGGGTGAGGTGGGCTATCTTTTAGGGTATGTACCGAAAATGGTCGCCATCTTGAATCTAAGTCAGTTTTCCCATTTCCTGCACAGTTTTTGAAACAAAAAGTTGTACTGCGACTTTGACAAGTGTGTACTGCGACTTTTGAATCACCCTGTATATAGATATAAATATTTTCTGGTGCGGCACTCAGCAAAGTAAGTAGTCGGAAGACCTAAATGGTTTTATCAACGTTTCAGTGCTCTTTATTGCTCTATCATCAGGATATAAAGTAAAAAAAAATATATATAACAAAGGATATGCCGGCACTCCCACTCTACTTCTTATTATGCTGCGGTGCTCGTCTTGAATCTACGTCAGGTTTACCCTTTTCCTGCAGTTTTTTAAACAAAAGGGTGTACTGCAACTTCGACAAGTGTGTACTACAACTTTTGAATCACTATATATATATATATATATATATATATATATATATATACACACTGCTCAAAAAAATAAAGGGAACACTAAAATAACACATCCTAGATCTGAATGAATTAAATATTCTTATTAAATACTTTGTTCTTTACATAGTTGAATGTGCTGACAACAAAATCACACAAAAATTATCAATGGAAATCAAATTTATTAACCCATGGAGGTCTGGATTTGGAGTCACCCTCAAAATTAAAGTGGAAAAACACACTACAGGCTGATCCAACTTTGATGTAATGTCCTTAAAACAAGTCAAAATAAGGCTCAGTAGTGTGTGTGGCCTCCACGTGCCTGTATGACCTCCCTACAATGCCTGGGCATGCTCCTGATGAGGTGGCGGATGGTCTGCTGAGGGATCTCCTCCCAGATCTGGACTAAAGCATCCGCCAACTCCTGGACAGTCTGTGGTGCAACGTGGCATTGGTGGATGGAGCGAGACATGATGTCCCAGATGTGCTCAATTGGATTCAGGTCTGGGGAATGGGTGGGCCAGTCCATAGCATCAATGCCTTCATCTTGCAGGAACTGCTGACACACTCCAGCCACATGAGGTCTAGCATTGTCTTGCATTAGGAGGAACCCAGGGCCAACCGCACCAGCATATGGTCTCACAAGGGGTCTGAGGATCTCACCTTGGTACCTAATGGCAGTCAGGCTACCTCTGGCGAGCACATGGAGGGCTGTGCGGCCCCCCAAAGAAATGCCACCCCACACCATTACTGACCCACTGCCAAACCGTTCATGCTGGAGGATGTTGCAGGCAGCAGAACGTTCTCCTTGGCGTCTCCAGACTCTGTCACGTCTGTCACATGTGCTCAGTGAGAACCTGCTTTCATCTGTGAAGAGCACAGGGCGCCAGTGGCGAATTTGCCAATCTTGGTGTTCTCTGGCAAATGCCAAACGTCCTGCACGGTGTTGGGCTGTAAGCACAACCCCCACCTGTGGACGTTGGGCCCTCATACCACCCTCATGGAGTCTGTTTCTAATCGTTTGAGTAGACACATGCACATTTGTGGCTTGCTGGAGGTCATTTTGCAGGGCTCTGGCAGTGCTCCTCCTGTTCCTCCTTGCACAAAGGCGGAAGTAGCGGTCCTGCTGCTGGGTTGTTGCCCTCCTACGGCCTCCTCCACGTCTCCTGATGTACTGGCCTGTCTCCTGGTAGCGCCTCCATGCTCTGGACACTACGCTGACGGACACAGCAAACCTTCTTGCCACAACTCGCATTGATGTGCCATCCTGGATGAGCTGCACTACCTGAGCCACTTGTGTGGGTTGTAGGGAGGTCATACAGGCACGTGGAGGCCACAAACACTACTCTGCCTCATTTTGACTTGTTTTAAGGACATTACATCAAAGTTGGATCAGCCTGTAGTGTGTTTTTCCACTTTAATTTTGAGGGTGACTCCAAATCCAGACTTCCATGGTTTAATAAATTTGATTTCCATTGATAATTTTTGTGTGATTTTGTTGTCCGCACATTCAACTACGTAAAGAACAAAGTATTTAATAAGAATATTTAATTCATTCAGATCTAGGATGTGTTATTTTAGTGTTCCCTTTATTTTTTTGAGCAGTGTATATATATATATATATATATATATATAAAAAAGGAGATTTATGGTAGACTTACCATTGTTAAATCTCTTTTTGCGAAGTACATTGGGTTCCACAGGGAAACATCGGCTGTAGAGTGGATCTTGATCCAGGGAGGCACCAACAGGCTAAAGCTTTAGGCTGTCCCAGGATGCATTGTGGGGTCTCCTCTATAACCCCGCCTCCAGGCACTGTGAGCTCAGTTTTGTTAACCAGTCCAATGTAGGTGCAGGCAAAAGAGAAGGCAGATGTTAGTCACATAAAACCACATTTTATGACCAGCGTCTAACGCCATACAAACCCATAGAATCTAGATGCGTCAGGGTGGGCACCCCGTGGAACCCAATGTACTTTGCAGAAAGAGATTTAACAATGGTACTGTAAGTCTACCATAAACCTCCTTTTCTGCAGCAGGGTACATTAGTTTCCACAGGGAAACATCGGGTGATGTCCTAAAGCAGTTCCTCAAGCCTCAAGGGAGGGGACGCGCATTAGCAGGTATGAGAACCCGGCATCCAAAGGAAGCATCCTGGGAGGTGGAAGAATCAAAGGCATAGAACCTAATGAACGTGTTCACTGAGGACCACGTAGTCGCCTTGCACAATTGTTCAGCGGGCTGCTCGAGAAGGTCCAACAGACCGAGTACAATGGGCAATAATAGCAGCAGGAACTGGGAGTCCAGCCTGTGCTTAAGCTTGTGCATTCACCATTCACCATCTGGCCATGGATTGCTTATTCGCAGGCCAGCTACGTTTGTGAAAACCAAACCGTACAAAAAGGGAATCTAACCTCCAGATGAAGGCAGTCCTCTCCACGTATATATGGAGAGCCCGTATCACATCCAAAGACCGCTCTTTGAAGGACAAACCAGAAGAGATGAAGGTCAGAACCACAATCTCTTGGTTTAGGTAAAAAGATGACACCACCTTAGGTAAATAACCTGGGCGAGTTCTAAGAACTGCCCGGTCACTGTGAAATATCAGGAAGGGAGGACGACAGGACAAAGCGCCTAGGTATAACACCCTCCTAGCAGAGGCAATAGCCAGTAGGAACAGGACCTTGACTGTGAGCCATTTAAGGTCCACTGACTCAAGAGGTTCAAATAGAAACTCTTGCAGGGCATTCAGGACAACAGACAGATCCCATGGAGCCACAGGAGGGACATAGCGAGGCTGAAGCCGTAAAACAGTGAAAGTATGAATGTCAGGAATAGACGCAATTTTTCTCTGAAACCACACCGACAAGGCAGATATTTGAACCTTGAGGGAGGCCAGACGAAAGCCGAAGTCCAGGCCTTGTTGCAGAATAGCCAGAAGTCTGAAAGGTCCGAATTTGTATACATCGTAATTCTTAGCAGCACACCAGGTGAAGTAAGAATTCCAGACCCTGTAATATATCCGTGCAAATGCCGGTTTACGGGCCTTTAGCATAGTTTGGATAACCACTCTGAGAATCATTTGGCCCTCAGGAGTGATGCTTCAAAAGCCACGCCGTCAAAGCCAG
Source organism: Pseudophryne corroboree (assembly GCF_028390025.1). Lineage (NCBI taxonomy): Eukaryota > Metazoa > Chordata > Amphibia > Anura > Myobatrachidae > Pseudophryne > Pseudophryne corroboree. The sequence continues at coordinate 149,559,001 of NC_086445.1, forward strand.
TCTGGCCAGGTTCAGGTAGACACAAGGGCCCTGAACAAGGAGGTCTGGGCGCTGAGGAAGTAGAAGAGTACGCTCTATCGATAGACCCTCCAGGTCTGAGAACCAATGCCGTCTGGGCCACGCTGAAGCGACTAGAAGTAGTATTCCTCCTTCTTGTTTGACCTTCCACAGTACCCTCGGCAGGAGTGACACTGGAGGGAATACGTAGGGCAGCCGAAAGTTCCATGGATTCACCAGTGCATCTATGAACGCTGCTTTAGGATCCCTGGTTCTTGATCCGAAGACCGAACTTTGTGATTGTGTCGAGATGCCATCTGGTCTACATCTGGTAGGCCCCACTTGTTCACTAGGAGTTGAAAGACTTCCCGATGAAGACTCCACTCTCCTGCGTGCACATCCTGACGACCGAGGAAATCACCTTCCCAGTTGAGGACTTCCGGGATGAACACTGCTGATATTGCTGGCAGATGGCGTTCCGCCCAACTAAGGATTTTTGACACTTCCATCATTACCATGTGGATTTGAGTGCCGCCTTGATGGTTTATGTATGCCACCGTGGTGGCGTTGTCTGACCGTACTTGAACAGGCCTGTTCTGTATCAGAGGCAGGGCGAGAGACAAAGTATTGAACACTGCCGGCAATTCCAGAATGTTTATCGGGAGAATTGATTCCTCCATGATCCACCAACCCTGGAAAGATTGTGTCTCCAACACCGGACCCCAACCCCTCAGACTGGCATCTGCAGTCAGTAGGACCCAGTTGGGGATACAAAAGGGATTGGTCCTGCTCAACTGCTGGTCCTGTAGCCACCAGGTCAGCGACAGACGAACCTCCGGAGTCAAGGAGATCATGTGAGACCTGATCCAATGAGGCAGGGCGTCCCACTTGGAAAGGATTAACCTCTGTAGAGGGAGGGAATGAAATTGAGAGTACTCTACCATGTCGAGAGCCGACACTATGAGGCATAGTACTTGCATTGCCGAGTGTATCGACACTCTTGGGCGAGAGAGGAAGTTTCTGATACTGTCCTGAAGTTTCAGGGCCTTCTCTGGAGACAGAAACAGCCGATGACTGTGTGTGTCCAGTAGTGCCCCCAGGTGCACCATGCTCTGAGCAGGGACCAGCGAGGATTCTTCCAGTTGATGAGCCACCCTTGGGCTTGTAGGAAGTTTACCGTCAGTTGTAGATGACTGAGGAGGACATCGTGGGAGTTTGCCAGAATCAGCAAGTCGTCCAGATACGGCAGTCGGAGATGAGCCGTCATCACGGCCATAACCTTGGTGAAGATCCAAGGCGCCGTGGCCATTCCAAACAGCAGAGCCTGGAATTGATTGATAGTGAAGGCTGCCAATAGCAAACCGCAGATATTGCTGATGCAATATGGCAATAGGTATATGCAGGTAAGCATCTTGTATATCCAGGGATGGGTGTAGTACGGGTGACCGGCGGTCACCTGACCGCCGGTCACCTTACCGACGCCGGGATCCCGGCAGCATACCGACGCCGGGATCCCGGCGGGGAGGGGCGAGTGCTGCAAGCCCCTTGCGGGCTCGCTGCGCGCGCCACGCTGCGGGCTCGGTGGCGACCTGCGGTCGCCACGGGTTCTATTCCCACTCTATGGGTGTCGTGGACACCCACGAGTGGAAATAGTCCCTGTTGGTCGGCATGCCGACCATCGGGATAGTGAGCCGTCAGGCTCACGGAGGAGGTCATGTGACTGTCGGTCAGCCGACCGGCGGTCACATGACTACCACCCCCAGGGATACCATATAGTTTCCGGGTTCCATGGCCAGTACAATTGAGCGCAGTGTTTCCATACGGAACTTGGATACTCTCACAAACTTGTTCAGTGATTTGAGATTGAGTATAGGCCGGAAAGACCCCTTAAGTTACGGGACTAGAAACAGGGTCATGTAGTATCCTCTGCCTCTCGGGGACAGAGGTACCTGCATTACCACTCCTGAGGTACTGGCACAACCATTTGTAGAGCTTGCAAAGGGATAACCGTTGTTCAGAACTGGTGAGGGGGACGTCTCTTGAAAGAGACGGCATACCCATGAGAGAAAACTTCTCGCACACATGCGTCTAAAGTGGTCATTAACCAGACCTGGGTGAATCGTAGAAGTTGGCCTCCCACCCTGGGGTCCCCCAGGGGGAGGCCTGTCCCGTCATGTAGCAGGCTTGTCATGAGAAGAAGGCTGACGAGCAGCCCAGGATTGTTAGGCCTTGGGCTTAGTGGTTTTTGGGAGCAGGAGATAATCTCGGGTATGCCTGACCTTCGCTTTCCTTAAGGCCGTAAGCAGGGAAAAGTGGTACCTTTCGCCTTCTGTCCAGAAGGAGTAGCACTTGGGAGAAAGGCAGTCATAGTAGCCGCCGATTCAGACCCAATTGTCAATTAGGTCTTCCCAAAATAAGATGTCCCCAGTAAAGGGGAATACCTCCAAGGAGTTTTGGAGTCCAGTTCCATCTTCCATGACCTCAACCACAGAATACGGCAAGCCAGGACAGACGTATTCGACGCCTTGGCAGCCAACACACCCGCCTCAGGGGACGCCTCCTTGTGTAAAAAAAGGTGGCGGTGGTATTGTGAGACAAGGAATGTGTGGCATGGATATATATATCCTGGGGCAGCTCTTCCTCTAATGCCTGATCCAGTCATCAATCTATTTTGCAGCCGAAATTGGACGCAATTGTGGTCTATGTACAACACCAGTAAGGGAGTAATAGACTTCAGGCATTCCTCCACACGCTTATCTGTCGGTTCCTACAGTGAGGGGACAGTGGTGACAGGCAGAGTGGACGACACCCGAGATGGGTGACACATGAGTTCACTAGCAGTGGATTATGTTATATAACTCTGCAGGGAGAGGATATCGAGCTAATGCCCATTGTAGACAGGGGGAATGTCTTCCCTGGAGTAGACCAGGGGTCTTGTCGGATGTCCACTTAATGGTCAGATTGTGGTAACAGAGTTTTAATTACTTTCTGACATGTGAATATATCAGTTTGCTTAACCACAGTAGGGGAATCCTCTTATTAGTGATTTGAAGGATATGCTTACTAGTAACCACAAGGGCAGTGGTATAATTTAGCAATGGAGAATCCTTGTCAGAAACACCTAATATAGGGACTGACAGGATAGCATGTTCCCCCTCTCTTCAGAAAATAATATCTGAGAGATTATTGGATAGGGAGGAGTAAGCAGCCCGTTGAGATAACCCAGAGACACGAGAGTGACCTGGAATAAGGTTTTGCCTGATCAAGGAATGAATCATACGCTACAATCTGTGAGGAAAATTTTTCCCGCCCAAAGCGGAGTAACCATAGGGACATCAGTGACTGTAATGTTACAGGTGGTCCCATAGGGGGCATAAAGCGTTCATCTAGAGTACCCAATAGGTTTCAGAACGCAGCACAGGTTGGCTCCTGATTGATTACAGGAGCTGCGGACTGACTGGGAGATGTATGAGACATAGTACACAGACCATCACACAAAACTCCCCCCTCAGATAAATCCGTTGCGCATGCTCTGCAAGATGCAGGAGCATCCCCAGATTTACTGCCCTACATGTTAAACGTTATATACAAATGCAACAGAGAGCGGTTTAGTACGATGACGCAATACAGAGTACAATACCTGTGAATAAATCCGTTAGCATGTGACTAAGTACCCAGTACACACCTGCGAATAAATCCGTTAGCATGTGACTGAGTACCCAGTACACAACACCTGCGAATAAATATGGTATTATGTGACTGAGTAGACAGTAGAATACACATAATAGGTAAATACTGTGACGCACTATATATTGACCCAGATGCATCTAGTCCCCTAGGGTACAGTATAGAGTGATAGACATATCTGGGATACACGGTAGTGAAATCACTTAGCAGATACAGGCACACATAGTCACGTTTGCAATGCAGATAATTATTTTCATGACAATAAAATTGCATTGGATTATTATATGAACACGTATAAATATATATATATATATATATATATAGACAGTTCCAGACCTGGCACTCCTAGAGAAATATAATATAAACGCCCGGTGCCTTCTCCAGCAAAAGCAATTGCATGTATAGTTACGAGTAAAGCGGCACTCTCAGGACTTCATTCATTGAAAACAGGACCCCGCTTGACGGGGTGATGTCCTGTTTTCAATGAATGAAGTCCTGAGAGTGCCGCTTTACTCGTAACTATATATATATATATATATATATATATATAAACAATGCGTGGTCTGAGACTGGATCTATATGTCACAATACTTGTACAATATATTCTGGCACAGGTTCACTTGTTCTTAACTAACGCTGTCTTAATATCAATATATAGAATACTTAAGTGCTTGTAAAACCACGGCGCTGATGTACAGGCGGGTTTACAAAAGGGAACTTGCCCTGCAGTCCTGTAGACCAGTCGCATTTATGTTAGAAAATGGCACCCAACGTCTCAGTCAGGGAGTGAGGGAGAGTGTGAGGCAGCTCCAGAGCGGGAACACCAGCTGTAGATGGCGCCCTGGGCCGGGGGAGAGGCTACAGGTCAAGCGCCAGTTCCCCTATGCTGGACTCCACCACCTGGTAATATGGGGTGGTCTTCAGGTTGCCGACTGTCGGGATCCTGGCACACAGTATACCGGCGCCGGAATCCTGACAGCCAGCATACCGACAGTTTTTTTCTCCCTCGTGGGGGTCCACGACCCCCCTGGAGGGAGAATAAATAGCGTGGCGTGCGTAGCATGCCACCGTGCCCGCAAGGGGCTCATTTGCGCTCGCCCTGCCGTCGGTATGCCGGCGGTCGGGCTTCCGGCGTCTGTATGCTGGTCGCCGGGAGCCCGGCCGCCGGCATACCATACCACACCCGGTAATATGTATTTCTTATTAAAATGGATATTAGCATATCCGACCTGTACTCCTATGCCCTGGTGGATATAGTGGGGTCCCTGCTCGGTTACAGTGTCCTCGCCAGCGTCGCAGTCCGTCTCCCTAGACTGTGACAGGAACACGATTTAGTGGCGGGTCCCGCCTGGGGGACCCTCTTACCTCCTCCCCGTAGCAGCCACGCAAACCAGGAGAGCGTCTGCGACCGTGTGCCTAGAGCCGGAGCGTCTCCACCGCAAGTACCCGGGAACAGGCCGCGGGAGTATGCAATGCCACTTGGGAGGTGATGGAGCTGCAGCGCTGAAGTGTCACCCTGACATACAGCGCTAACAGCCCAGTTTTTAAGAAATTTTATGTCAGAAGAACCTCTTTCAGGGCTGCCCAATGCAGCCCTCCTGTTAGTGACTGCTTCTACAGGCACCAACTCAAAGCTGAGCTTACAGTGCCTGGAGGCGGGGTTATAGAGGAGGCCCCACAATGCATCCTGGGACAGCCTAAAGCTTTAGCCTGTTGGTGCCTCTCTAGATCAAGATCCACTCTACACCCGATGTTTCCCTGTGGAAACCAATGTACGCTGCTGCAGAAATATATATTTACAATATATATATTATGCCGTGGTGCTCATTCCAAAAATGGTAATATACAAATGAATCACGGCACTCAGCGGACTCTCTTCAAAAATAATGCAGGCTGTTTACACCATTGGTGTTTGCAAAGTTTCGGGCCTTTAATAGCCCGTCTTCAGGCAGCACATATATATTATAAAACAAACTACAGTCCGGCACTGCACTAACAAACAGCATATTGCCTCCGTGCCCTCTGTGATTAGACAATAAGCATGCAGAAGAAGCACAGCAGCACTCAGGGTCTTGTGTAGCAATAAATTCTTGCATTGGGGTGTCGCATAAAATACAACGTTTAAGGGAGCATAGCCCCTTTGTTCAAGGTTTTCAAAAAGTTGGAACCAATGGGAGGTCCTACTGCTTTTCCCCCCAAATCCATCCAGTGGAAAGCCCAGAACAGGCTCCTCGGCTGAAAGTTCTGGCGAGTATACACCAACAGGAGCTCTGACATTAGCCCCAACCCCCTAGTATGTCTTCTGGGATCCAATGTTACCACTCTGTGAAGTTTACATCCAAATCCATCCTGTGGTAGGCACAACACTGGCTCCCTGGTCAAAGTTCTGTCCAGTGTACACCAACTGGAGGTCTGACTGGGTCCCCAATCCCCTAGTATGTCTTCCGGGATCCAATGTTAACACTTTGTAAAGTTTTCTACCAAAGCCGTCCAGTGGAAGGCCCAGAACAGGCTACCTGGGTCACAATTCTACAAGGTGCATTCTGGCATGAGGTCCCGATAGGCGGAATCCCAACACCGGAATCCCAACAGCTGTCACAATGCTAGCACCAGAAACCCCCCAAAAATAGGGACACTAACGTCAGAATCATGACTGTCAAAATCCCGACCTAGGTACATACAGTACCAGGGAGTTTTGGGTTAGGCTCTGTTGGCAGGGGTAGCGGGGGGAGGTGGGTGGGAGAGGTTAGGGTTAGGCTGCGGGGAGGGGGGTTAGGGTTAGACAGTATAGGGGGAAGTTAGGGTTAGGCTGCGGGAAGGGAGGGTTAGGGGGTAGGGGAAAGCAGCCCCAACTCACCCCGGTCGCCTTTCCAACCTTCAGGATCCTGACGTCGGTCTTCACAGCATTTGCATTCTGTACTGAATCCATTTTAAGTTGGATAATAAAGGGTACTGTACAGTATGTGTACTAAGTTTGGTCCAGATCCATCAAGGCATCTAGGATATATGTATATAAATATACACACATGCTCTGCAGTCTGCACTTACTAATCACACGCCAAACGGTATTTAATTTAAATTCAGGGAATGTTTGTTCCACTTTTTGAACTTGTGTTTGAAGGAGAGGGAGGAGTCAAGAATTACTCCAAGACAGCACACTTGGGGGCTAGAGGAGATAGTAGTGCCATCAATAGATAATGAAATTGTGGGATGTGAGGTTGTGCGAAAGGGTGGAAAAATGATCAGCTCAGTCTTAGACATGTTAAGTTTAAGAAAGTGACCGGACATCCAGGAAGAGATAGCAGAGGGACAGTTGGATACATAAGTGAGGAGAGCTCAGGGGAGGAAAGGTAGATTTAAGTATCATCAGCATAGAGATATTTAATTGATATCAAATATTATAGTAGGGGGATCCATGGGAAACAGCAACAACAATATGGTCACATTCATATCAGTTTTCATAAGCAGCCCTATATAGGCTCAACTAGGACTCTAAACTTTAGCAAAGCCAACTTTTGCTTGATGAGTGAAGCTTTAAGGGACATTGAATGGGAAATTTTGTATCAAGGAAAAAATACTACAGAGAAATGGGAGGTATTAAAAACGCCGCTCGATAATTATGCTCACAAATTTATTCCCATGGGCAGCAAATGACAGAGTAATAATTCCAAACCAATGTGGCTTAACAAAAAGATTACGGAAATAATGGGGGGAAAAAGGCGAGCATTCAAAAAATATAAATCAGACTTGAAAGCAGAGTCATTCCAGTACTATAAGGATTGTAACAAAATATGCACAAAAAAAATAAATAAGAGCGGCTAAAGTAGAAACTGAAAAGCTAGTAGCAAAGGAAAGTAAATCAAACCCCAAAAAGTATTTTAATTACATCAACAGCAAAAGATTAAAGAAGGAGAGTATATGACAAGCTGAGCTTCTTAATCAAATACAATAATGACATAGCGAAAAAATTAAATGAGTTTTTCTCATCTGTATTCACAAGAGAGGACCAGATGCCGGGATTAACACATAACCTCAGCAACGATAATGTCCCACTGCTAAGTGGTTATTTAAGTGAGGAAGTAGTCTGTGATCAATTAAAAAAATCAAGATTAATAAGTCACCTGGTCCCGATGGAATTCACCCAAGGGTTCTCATGGAGCTACACTCCATACTAGCAAGACTGCTATTTTTGATTTTCAATGACTCACTTACATCAGGCATGGTTCCCAAAGACTGGTGTATAGCAGAAGTTGTGCCGATATTCAAAAAGGGAAGTAAATCTGAACCATGTAATTGTAGACCAGTAAGTCTTACATCTATAGAGGGGAAAGTACTGAAAGGTATTCTAAGGGATAGTATACAGAAGTTCCTTGAAGCCAATAAGGTTATTAATAGGAACCAACATGGATTTGTGAAGGATAGATCATGTCAAACAAAATGATTAGGCTTTTATGAAACAGTTAGCTCCAACCTAGAACAGGGTAAGGAGGTGGATGTAATCTCTTTAGACTTTGCTAAATCTTTCGACACAGTACCGCACATGAGACTTATCTATAAGCTACAAGAACTGCACAATATGCACTTGGGTTAGAAATTGGTTGGATAATAGGGAGCAGCAAGATGTGGTAAATGGAACTTTTTCGAATTGGACTGCAGTACTAAGTGGCATGCCCCAAGGGTCTGTACTTGGACCACTATTGTTAAACATTTTCATAAATGATCTAGCAGTAGGTCTAGAGAGCATGGTGTCAATTTTAGCAGACGATAATAAACTGTGTAAAGGTTATAAATTCGGAGGGGGATGCTGAGTCTCTTCAGAGCGACTTATTTAAGCTGGAAGCATGGGCAGCAAAATGGAGAATGAGGTTCAATACAGACAAGTGTAAGGTAATGCACTTTGGTAGCAAGAACAAAAATACCACCAACATACCAAATGGGGTAAAACTAGGGGATTCTGTACTGGAAAAAGACTTAGGTGTTCACATAGATAACAAACTTAGCAGTAGTACCAAAAGTAGGACTGCAGCAAAGAAGGCAAGCAAGGTATTAGCATGCATAAAGCAGGGAATTGATGCAAGGGATGAGTGTGTTATACTCCCATTATATAAATCCCTAGTGAGGCCACATCTCGAATACTGTGCACAATTTTGGGCACAATACTACAAAAAGGATATCCTGGAACTAGAAAATGTTCAGAAACGGGCGGCCAAATTGATTAAGAGGATGGAAATGCTAGAATACGAGGAGAGCCTTACTAATCTAGGCATGTTCACACTGGAAAAGAGGAGATTAAGAGGGGACATGATTAACATTTACAAATATATAAGGGGTCAATACACAGAGTTTGCGGAGGATTTGTTTTTGGTAAGATCAACAGAGAGGACACGTGGACATCTGCTTAGGTTAGAGGAGAGGAGATTTCGCACACAGACGAAAAGGTTTCTTCACAGTAAGGAGAATACGTATTTGGAATTCCCTGCCTGAGACAGTAGTAATGGCAGACTCGGTCATTAATTTTAAGAATGGACTAGATAGATTATTAATGGATGAGGATATACAGAGTAGATCACGCACTATAGTTAAAAAAAGAGGAATAAACATAACGGCCGGTAGAAGACCACTACAGGTACACCACCAATTTTGTGGCAACCGATGATCCGAAATCTCTTTTAATCCAGACAATTTTGCTTTGTCAGGATTAAAGGGCATTAGGGACGTCTTTTAATCCATAACATTTTCTGCGCATGGGCATAACACGCAATACGCGCAAGTGTCTGTGGGTACAGCTTCCGCGGAAACTGCAGGTGACACAGCAAGCATTGGTGGGGCTGTTATGGCATACAAGGTTACAGCAAGTACCGCACATGGGGAAACACACAGCATGAGCAAGTGTCAGTGAGTACAGCTTCCGCGGACACTGCAGGTGGCACAACAAGCATCGGTGGGGCTGTTATGGCGTCCACTGTAGCATATATTTTACTATTTATTGCTTTAGAAAAGTTCTGAAAGTGCAAAATTAGTAAAAAAAACATTTCCACCGTTAATCCGGCAAAATCGATAATCCAGCACGGCACTGGAACCGAGGATGCCGGAAAATCTGTGGTGTACCTGTAATAGGTTGAACTCGATTGACAAATTGTCTTTTTTCAACCTCAGAAACTATGTTACTGTTACTATATTGTAAGTCAAAAGAGCTAATGAGCTTCCCTAATAAGAACGTATAGAGAGAGAAAAGTAGCGAGCCAAGAACAGAGCCTTGTGGACACCTACAGTTAGTGGAAGTGGTGGGTGGAGTTATGAGAGGAGACAGAGAAGGAACGGTCAGAGAGGTAGGATGGTTGCCAGGAGAGGGCAGTATTATGTAGACCAAGGGAGTGAAGGATTTGCAGATGGAGATGGTGGTCCACAGTGTCAAAAGCAGCAGAGAGGGCAAGAAGAATAAGAAGAAAGGAGGTCATTGCAGACTTTAGTAAGGGCAGTTTTAGTGAGGTGGAGGGGATGAAAGCCAGCATACTGTCATAATGGTAGCATGTTTATTTATGGTGGGAATTGCTAGTGGAATTAATATAGTTTTGTATAATCATATATAGGAGGAACTGCTGGTGTAATTGGAGTTAGAGGCCCTGCTGGCATAATAAATGTGAATAGGCAAAGCCAATATAACTTCTAGGGCAATGTGGTTGTAATTATATGGGGTCTTTGTTAGCATTAAGAATGGTGTGGAGATCTGTCAGAAAGGGGTGGTATTCAGTATACCGGTTGTTGGGATCCTGGCGCATAGTATACCAGCGCCGAAATCCAGACAACCGACATACTGACACCTTTTCTCCCTCTTGGGGGTCCTCGACCCTACTGGAGGGAGAATAGATAGCGTGGCGCGTGTAGTGAGCCCGCAAGGGGCTCATTTGCGCTCGCCCCACTGTCGGCAAGCCAGCGGTCGGGATCCCGGAGCCGGTATGCTGGCCGCTGGGGACCCGGCCGCCGGCAACTCATACCACACCCGTCAGAAACGGCAGTACCAGCACAATCAATTGTTATAGTGTGTATAGGAGAGTATTGAGATTGCTGTAGGTCCAAAGGTGGTCATTTATGTAGGGCTGCTTTTTAGCTTTATATACTTCACTTCTGAAATAATCATTTTAGGAATGCACCACATATCCTGGCTCCGTTTTGTAATACATGTCAATCAAATCAAAGGATTTAATTGTCTATTTATGTAGAGTGTAAAAGAACAGGCAAACAGACAATGGTGACTCATGGAAAGAAAAATAAACTCTGCAAGTGGTAATAAGTCACTTGTCCAAAGTCAACAGACAAAAGTTCTCAAATCGTTTGCTTTAGGCATTTGACACTTTCTTATTGACATACAGTACGTAACCGAAGAATGGATTTATCAAGCAGCAATGGGAAGAATTAATTATGCTGCAAGTGGCATAACTATCTCTGTGTTGAGCAGAAAGGTCAGCAGAGCACAGATTCATACCCTGACCAGAAGAGCAAAACTTCATGCAATATAAATTGTGAGTCAACAGAAATTGAGGTGACAAACTGATTGATTGCCTGAAAACTTCACTTATATGGTGACTGCATAGAAAGTACGTCAGACAAATAGATATCTATGAGTTTTTTTTTCCTGGGGTATTATTATAGAGAACATTGACTGGTTTATTTAATAACAAAATCTGAACTGAAAGTTCCTGTTTACGTGGAATATTTTACAAACTATGCATTTGGGTGCTGAATTTGTATGAAACCACAACAATTAGGCGGTTGGGTACAAAATCCCGGCAGTTGTGATCCTGACAATCAGAAGACCGACAATGGAATCCCAACGGCCATAATCTAGATGAATCCAAGTATTTTCACGCTCATCCCAATCCTACCCCTAACCCAACCCTCCCACAGTCTAACCTCCCTTCCTGCAGCCTAACCCTAACTGTCCCCTCCCACAGCCTAACCATCTACCCAGCCACCCCCCACCGCAGCCTAAGCCACCCCACAGGTACTAAACCTAACCCCCCTTACCTTCTATGATCCATCGGGATTCTGATTGTTAGTAATCCATCTGCCGTGATTTTGGCCGCATTTCCAACTATTACACAATTGCTTTAACTGTATACTGTACCTTCCAGTAGAATGATGGTTTGATGTAGTGTAAATCATACCTGACTACTCTTTAGACCAGAGGTGATGTCAATGGAGCTAATGCGGGTAAGGGAGTGTTTGACGATGTACATAGCATCATTGTGGCTGAGACCCCTGATGCAGAATACAGTAATATGTACATGCCCAAGATGATGCATATTGCAATAAATGACATTAAACTTAATTGGAGGGTGTCCTACTCAGAGGTGAAGCTAGGTGCCATGGTGCCTGGAGGAAAGGTGTTTCGGCACCCCCTGTCCTATCCTGTACTGAATGCATGTTACATTTGAAAAGAAAAAAATATTTAAAAATCCTAAATCAGTAACAGGGCTGGTTCTAGACCTTGTGGATCTTGGGCCATCTCAGGGGGAAAGTTTTATTTGGGCACCCCCCTCGTGTTTAAAACAGGGACAGTGTGCGCCAACAGCGCACATCAAAAATATAGGAGTGTGGCTTCATGGGGAAGCACGTGGCCACAGAATAGTACCAATTCAGATTTCACCACACAGTATTGTCCGTTATTCACATTACACCACACAGTAGTACCCCTTATACACTTTACGCCACACAGTAGAGCCCCTTATACATGTTACGCCAAACAGTAGAACTGCTTACACATGTTATGCCACAGTAGAGTCATTTATACAGGTTATTCCACAGTAGCGCCTCATATACATGTTACTCTGCAGTTCCTAATGCAGAGAGAGGTGCTGTAGCAGCTGGGGCAGAGAGGGATGCTGCAACAGCCAGGGCAGAGAGAGGTGCTGCTGCAGCAGCTGGGGTAGAAAGAGGTGCTGCAGCAGCGTCCACAGGGATTGGTATAACAGGACCGCAATAACCATGCTGCACAGCTACAAGCAGACAGTGAGACATTTAAAGAGGGCTTCAGAGCTCCGGCATGTGCTGGCTGTCAGTGTTGGTGGTTTGCCCTCTAACTTTTCCGGCGCTTTGAGTTTGCGCTCCACCGGAGCCACCCTCGCTACACCCCTGGTCCTACTCTCCAAGAAGTACTCCCAAAAATTCAGTAGCCTCCCGGATATTCCAGGTGAGTATGCTGTGTATTAGAGAAGATTGTGTGCCTAAATGAAAGTGGAGGGGTAGGCATATGCCTTCTATGGATACATTCATTTTGACTAAATAGAACAAGGGGCATATTTAGGAAAAAATAGAAGCACCAGAAAAATATGCCGTCACCCATAGCAACAGTTTTGAAAACGTAATATCACATTGGATACTTTTTTCTGTACTGCAGCTTTAATGAATGTGTCTCTGAGGCTACCTGCCAATGGACTGCTACTTTAGTCATGGATGTTCTCCTGCCCACATGCAGAGACGCCACTTTAGATATTTTGCTAAAGTTCTCCTGACTTTGCTTGTGTGAGGGGAGAAAATTGGACATGCTGGAAAATGTGATTGACCGACCATTATAGTCTCCAAGGGAGACTATAGGACGACACGTTAATAAATCTCAGGGATGTTGGGTATGTAAAGATTAGTATTGGTACACTGGGACACACTGGTTAGTAGAGTGCCTGGAGAAAATAAGCGTCAGGGAAGTGAATCGTGTTTGGGTGGGTTCAGTTCACTGGAGATGCACTGAGCATGTAATACTTGGACTACATTAGAAGACAAATATATTGTGTGCTGCAGAAGTTATGAAAGTACCTTATAGTCCATCAAACAAAAAGTCATATCTTGACCAGACTTAGCACATGTTTTGCTACGACTACAATAGGTTATAATAGTGCAATGTGCAAACGTGCTGTAACAACTAATCAGATGTAATTTTAGTTTTTTTGTAACACTATTCGTTGATGAACTTTACAGCAAACTCATGTACTTTGCCCCATATTGTTCAGTAGTCTCCAATGTATAATAGTGAGGCTGTTTTTGTAACTTGTGTATAAAGACTTACTGTAGCTATAGAATACTAGCACCTGAAAACTGTGCTGGATTGTACTGCCTGTCAAGTACAGTTGTGCTATCTGTAATAAACGGATGAATGTGACATTTAACAAATTTGCACTTCAATGAGGCAATAGATAGTAATAGTTCTTAGTATCACGTCAGCTGCTTAGCCGGATGTCTTATCTGTTATATGAGTAATATCGTTAGCCTTGAATGGTACATTTATTTCATGGCTGGAAGTCTAACTTCATTTTCATATACAGTAGGTCTCACATAGGCATTACAAACCAAGCATCCAAATTGTTTTAGGCATATCGTCAACCAAGCCTAGTAGAACACTTTCTGACTCGAAAACAACCATGTAAGAGAATGGAAATGTGGAAGAACAGTTATCATTCAAGCTTTGCTTTGCATTCGTTTCAGCGATGCAGTCAGCGTTCTTAAATATTAATGCTCAGTGGATTATAATGGTGTTCTGTGGATGCGTTGTCACATACAGTACATAGTCACAAGTTGTGACTTCTTTTGAACTTGAACTTTAGCAAGTACTGTACTTATTGGTAGCCCAGAGATCCTGAATAACAATGTAACAGGTCTTTAATGATTATTTATTTTACCAATGCACTGAAATGGCATTTTCCAATACTGGAGAGATTTATTGCAAATTGTCCCAATGGAGAATTTAACAGTCTTTAGGGGTGCTATTTTACATCCACTAAATATAATAGCGTTTCCGCATATATAACATGCCCAGAAAGGATGACGAATAGGCCCTGTAATCTGATGGCCCTGAATGCATGTCAGCCTACTGTTCTGTAGGTTACAATAATCGTAAAGTGTAATGGAATATGTTGGTGCTATAAAAAATAGCTGTTCATAAATAAATAATAAAATATTTTAGTTTTGTAGGAGACCCAGAAAAGCATACCCAGGAAAAACCTTAGTTTATAGGCTAATATAATTTATATAAATATTTGGGTACAGGAAACTCTATTATAAAAAAAATGAATGTTCTTATGGTTAAGCCATCTCGCGGTTAGTGATGTAGACTGACACTGTACGGTTACAGCCATTTTCATTGTTAAATAGTACATCCAGAGCTCTTTATAGAGTGATGCAAAGTCCATTCATCTACACTCTGTATTAACACCCATCAACAGGGTGAGACATAGAAACACAGAATTTGACAGCAGATAAGAACCAAATAGCCCATTTAGTCTGCCCTAAACACATGTACACACTTACACAATAGAGTTAATTTTTGTTGGGTGCCAATCAACCTTCCAGTATATTTTTGTGGGAGGAAACCGGAGTACCCGGAGGAAACCCACGCAAGCATTGGGAGAATATTAAGGCCATTAAGGAATGGACAGTTAACACAGTTATGGCTGTGGTGGGAATGGAACCCAAGACCTCAGTGCTGTGAGGCAGTACTGCTAACCATTACACCATCTATAATGTGCTAGGGACAAGGGTAAAAAAAAAAATAACCTAAAGTGTAGGAGTCAGTCTAACCTTGAAACTAAGGGGATATCTTCAGGATTGGTGAAAGATGTAAATCCTTAAGCCCCATACACGCTAGACGAGAAAGTAAAAGATATCGCTCAGAAAGCTATCTCGTCTAGTGTGTACACTCAACATCGTTAATGATGCTCGCTCCCGTGCATCGTTAACGACCCCCTCCCTCGTCTGAACAGTTCAGATGAGGGAGGACCTCATTAACGAGAGCCATGCTGCATGGCCCCTGCTCCCCTCCCACCGCCGCTCCCTCCCCGCCAGCATCGGCAAGTGTGTATGCACTTGCCGATGACGGAACCCCGCCGGGTTGCTGCTGCAGCCAATATCGCTGGGTACACACATCGGCTAATGTGTACCCGGCTTATGATATCAACATAAATGACTTCCAAAACATTAAGTGCTACCTGGATCCCAGTATTTTTCCAACTCTGGTTGAGAAACCTATTAAGAGATTATACTGACACATTTGTCTTCTTATGATTTAACAACTATATTTTATTTCGGGCTTCCCATGTAGATGACTGATGGTGTTTATATTGTGCCCATAAAGCAAAGGCAGTTATAAATTAATCTACATCCTAATTATGTAAATTAACCCATGAATTCAACACAAATTCAGAGCCATTTGCCCATGAGGGCAATCTAAAGTGGGGTACACACATATACAATTATCTGCCCGTTCTTTGGATATTGAAAGAACAGGCCAACAATTGTATATGTATGTATTCATTGCCAATGCAAGACTGTTAGCTGATAAATGGGTTACAGTATAATGTTCCTGCAATGGCCGGGATCTGAATCTTATGAACTGTTTAACTTTTAAAGGTTCGACCACCCGATCCCACAGAAGCCCGTACACACTGTGCTATAGTCTGCACAGTGTGTACAGCTCTTGCAGGCAGCTCACAGGGGGTCACACTGGGGGCACAAAGCATGGCTAATCGGGTGAGTTTACCTTGATCAACCTCTGATTTTATATGTATGTATGCAGCTGCTCTTTCCCAGGGTTGGGGCTGAGACCCGGGAATTGCCATCTTTTAATCCCAGCAAATTCCTGGCTTGCATATCTGAAAGTGGTATAAGAGAACAGTCTGTGTAGCAAGTGGATTCTTCCTGAACCTCAGATAAAAAAGCTGGAGTTAGAATCTTTATTACATTTTGTTACCTAGAAAAGCAAATCAGGAGAAATAAAATAATGCCTGGTAGACTGATTTATTACTTGAGTTATTTGAATGTAAACATTTTTTTGGGTGACTGTAGATGGGGATATAGTTAGATGCCCTGTTGTCTCCACTGCCCTAAAATGAGTTTAATGGCAAGTACTGTAGTTCGCAATCGTTTAATTAATGTAAGGTACTTTTTGGTAAAGGACCCAATTTATTCTGTTGGGAAAGGATGAGCTAAGCACACACCAAGGAACCATTTGATGTAATAATGAACAAGAGCCATCCAGATGTCTTAAGGTAAGAGCAACGGAGAAAGCCTTCTTATGTCACTGCAAGATGGCATCCACAGGCCACCTGCTGGACATCACTCTTTTCCAGGTAAGGCTTCCATTTGGAACTACAGTCAACAGATCATTTTGGAAAAACTGATGATAATAGCTGGCAAAGCCAAGGAAGCTTTATGTAGCATTTAGACCTACAGGTAGGATATTCTTTCTCTGTCCATCTGCAGTCCTGCAGCAGATTATTATATAAACTAAACATTTTTACTTGGTGGCTACTAATGCTTTTTGTATCATAGTAGCCATTATCATGGAGGCGGAAAAGGGCTGTTTTTACTTGATCAGGATATAAGGTCAAATGGTGGAATAAGGCAAAAAAATAAAAGGTTTATATAATACATGAATGTATATGCGCATCATGATGGCCCCTTGTAGTTGCAACTTGGACCTCCCCTCTGGAATTGTGACATCACGCTGCAGGAGGTGGGGCCATGATGATGTGATTTGAGGTGAATTGCGTCATCAAGCTCACACCTTGCCTACTTCATTATGGAAATTAGTGAGACATGGTAGGGTTCCCTGCTCTCCCAGGAGATGAGGAGAACTTCCATATGTTTAAAGAGATTAGGCAAGAATTAATGAGCTGTTGTTGATTTGTGATGTCAGAGAGTAATAAAGATAACAGTAGATTAAGCACAGAGGGGCAGATGTATTAACCTGGAGAAGGCATAAGGAAGTGATAAACCAGTGATAAATGCAAGGTGATAAACACAACAGCCAATCAGCTCCCATATGTAAATTAACATTTAGGAGCTGATTGGCTGGTGTATTATCACCTTGCACTTAACACTGCTTTATCACTTCTTTATGCCTTTTCCAGGTTAATACATCTACCCCAGAGTCTGTAAGCAGTTCTCAAAAGTGGCATGGAAGCATGCACCTAGTTATAAATATGGTGACCACTTCTATTTCTGCAGTCACTTATTTCCAAGGACCCTCAGTCTAGGGAGAGTGCTTTCAACACAGGGCTCCAATACTATTGTTAATGCCCCATTATCATTATCATTTATATTATAAAACTGTTTAGTTTTCTCCTCCTCCATATCCATAATATTTGATTATAAACCATATAACCTGTGGAAGAGCTACTGTACATGATAATAACAGAAAGTTTAAATTAAAATCACAAAAAAAAACCCACTAATTCAGTCTCATTTAATTTTTCTTTAGCTATGAAATTATTACTATGTGTTCCTACGGGTGATGAAATGCCAGCTGTCACAGTCACATGACCAACACCAGCATCTCTAGCATGCCAACAGGGGACGGGGTAATTATTTTACCCCTCCCCTGTCCCATATCCTAAGCCTCACCCGCCTAGGGTGGTGGCTAGGGCTGAGATAGTGGGGTGGCGTCTAGGGCTAAATCACAAGGAGTGGCAGCTAGGGCTAATGGTGGGTACACACTGATAGATATATCTGCAGATCAACTGATCTGCAGATATATCAATGGACGGATCGGGCAGTGTGCTGTGCATAAACACTGCCCGATCCGTCGGGGACAGACATCATGACACGCCCGCCCAGTTCAACGTTCAATCACCGCCGGCTGACGCAGCATGTGTTACAGCTAACCGCCCTCTAGTGCTAATCCTAACCCCCCCACCCCCTGTCCCTAACTGTCCTCCCCCGATACTTACCTTCATGATGTCGGTGGTCCAAGTGGTGTCGGGATTCCGGCGACAGTCACATGGCATCCCAACTGCTGGGATGCTGACCGCATCCCAATCCTATAAGTGTATCGTGCAAAACCACTACAGTGAAAACCACCAATGTAATATAGTCAAATGTGCGCTGTCTTATATTAACAGATGTGATATGGCGAACCTATAGGTAGCCAGGTAATGTTCTTATTAGGCTCATTCCTGGAATTATTCAAAGCAATAATATAGTATAATTACTAAATAAAACCTGATGGACTAGGCGTTAATCTATTTAATAATACAGAATGTCTACATAAATGTACAAAATAAGGACACTGCATGTTTATTCGATAAGAACTATAATACTGTAAATATAACTGTTGCATTAAAGCGTAAGGTCTGCTTGATTATGTTCATGTATTAGAGAAATATTCTATTTAACTGAAATGCAATCTTTCATTTAGCACACCACTGATGTACAGCAAAGCATTAAAGCACATTTCTCAGTTTAACTCTCTTCAGTTTATTCTTATTTTTAAATCCTTGGGGCAAGCTCGGGTTCCAGACTGTTCAGAAGACAAATGAGTTTCTGCAAGATGTGGCCAGCATTATTGACAGCAAAGTTTATAAGTAAGCGATGCTTTCATAAAAGCGCCAACTTGATTTTCATGAAAGGCCCAATGTAATTTTCATGACACATTTCAGAGACGTGAATAATTGCAGATCACCAGAATTTAAATGAACTCTAACCCCAAGTTTTAAAAAGCTTTCCCATATGATTTATAGATTGGACTACAAGGAATACATTTATATACGCCTGTGTACTGACAAGCTTTCTTTACAGCCATTGACACCCAATATAAAGCACAGATATTGTTTTCGTTGTCTTTTCAGGTAACAACTTGTAATATTGTGTATTCTAAAACATGCTACTGCTCCATTCCCCTTCTCTGATGCATATGAATGGCTTTACATACTGTACTTTCCACAGATTTGTCTAGAGGGGAGGGATAGCAGAGGAGGAGAGAGCAGGAGATTACTCAGGGGACTACTCATGGTCTAAATGTGACATATAAACAAAATGACTGCCTTCATCAGAAAGTTCTATATCCAAATATTAAACATAAACCCCCCCACGTTACTTTAACATTGAGAGGCTTTCAAAAAAGTACACACTCATTCATATCCTTATTTTGACTTATCCCTCCACTGGGCGGGGTTCCGACCACCTTCTATTTCGCCTCCGGGCACCTGGTATGAACTTACGCCCCTGGTCACACTACTACTGTGCCCTTGTATGGCTCACGTCCCACATTGTACCCTTCGTCGTGAGACCAACATGGCTGCCTCATTTGGTACGCTTGTGGATGGGATGAAAAATACATGGAACTTACGGTTTTGTTGGGAATGTACTCTGGGGGTAATTCAGACCTGATCGTAGCAGCAAATCTTTTAGCAGTTGGGCAAAACCATGTGCACTGCAGGTGTGGCAGATATAACATGGGCAGAGAGAGTTAGATTTGGGTGGGGTGTGTTCAATCTGAAATCAAAATTGCAGTGTAAAAATAAAGCCGCCAGTATTTACTCTGCACAGAAAAAAAATTAACCCACCCAAATCTAACTCTCTCTGCACATGTTATATCTGCCCCTCCTGCAGTGCACATGGGGGGTAATTCTGAGTTGATCGCAGCAGGAATTTTGTTAGCAGTTGGGCAAAACCATGTGCACTGCAGGGGAGGCAGATATAACATGTGCAGAGAGAGTTAGATTTGGGTGGGTTATTTTGTTTCTGTGTAGAGTAAATACTGGCTGCTTTATTTTTACACTGTAATTTAGATTGCAGATTGAACACACCACACCCAAATCTAACTCTCTCTGCACATGTTATATCTGCCTCCCCTGCAATGCACATGGTTTTGCCCAACAGCTAATAAAATTCCTGCTGCGATCAACTCAGAATTACCCCCATGGTTTTGCCCAACTGCTAACAAATTTGCTGCTACGATCAGATCTGAATTACCCCCTCTGTCCAATAGCATGCTGCCATCACTCCATTTTGTGTCATCTCTTCTAGGGGTAGACTATTCCACCTAGGGTAATCCTACGCAGTGCGCCCAAGATGGCTGCCGCACCTGGTACCTTGTGAGGGTGGAATATACAATCCGTAGAATCTATTATCCAATATGCCTACCGCAATCCTGCATTATGCTTACTGTGCACTCTAAGTTTTCTTTTTTGTGTCTGTGTGGCTTGTCTTTTGCTGTATTACTTAAATCTTCTGTATTATGTGCATTGTTTTTGACATTTGTGAAGCGCCTTGACTCCTCTTGGAGACAGTGCTATATAAATAAAATTATTATTATAATAATAATAATAATAATAATAATAATAATAATAACGTACAATGATCTGGTCCTCACCATAAAGTCCATACCAATGCTTATGGATGTTGATTTTATGGTCCAAGCACCATCTAAGCACAACCAACCAGCTCCTAACATTTTTCAAACATAGCCTGTGACATGGCTGTTAGGAGCTGATTGGCTGGTACTTTCTCTCCATCCACTTCATCTGTCTCCAAAGCTTAGTAAATATTCCCCATAATCAAGTTATATATATGATGCCACATATGGTGCAAAACTGGTCACAACCTGGTGAAACAACCATAATTTACTATAACCCTATTGACCAACATTAAAAACAAGAACAAACATATAAATATTAATTTTGCAGCCTTAAACATGTCTATGAATGTCCATTTCAGTTTCCTAGTGCTGTGTCTTACTATGTTTATGGTTAATTGCTCATGTTTATTGAGAGTGTATTTTTTTTATTTCCAAAAAGTTTCTAATAAGTTCATAACAGCAAAAAACCTGATGTTCATATGTCTTGTGAAATAAAAAAAATCTGGGACATACCTTCTAGGACTTACAGTCTATTACACAATATAGTATAATAGCATAGTAGGAGTATTAGTGATTAAATAACACACTCATGCTACTGGAATTACTGAGGCTGACGTCAGCTGTGTAGGCAATACAATGTACTGTATTTCTGAGGACAACTATCTCACATTGACCTGAGTTCCCAATGTTTGTTGAAGACATACAGAAGAAGCACATTACTTTACCTTATAGATCTTCACTATTGTTTTCTCATTTTAAATTGTAAATTAATTTAATTCTTTGATGACAAAGGGGATTAAAGCATATTGAGAGTAATAGTTACACAAGTCAGTTCTTGTCTTCTGTAAAAGATGTTATGTGGATTATCAGTAAAGATTGTGGGGGAGCACCGGACTGCATTTTATCCTGTACTGTTCCGTTACTGCACAGTATTCAAATATGTGATAATCCTCCGCATTTTACACTTTATTCATGCACTGTTAATAATGGAGTGTTCAACAATGTCAGGAACTCTGCATCAGATAGTACAGGTGGGTGTGCTTTCTGCTGAAGGTTATGCAAAGATGATGTGTTCAGTTAATACATGTATATAATGACCTAGTTACAACCATTATGTTAACAGTATGGACAATCAGTTTAATCGAAATGATAGTGTTTGCCAGAATAATTATGTGCTATTGCAGCACACCTTACAGGTCCCTTGTTGCTCCAATTGTGCTTTTAAAGAAGAACTCCATTCATTGAAATATTTTCATAGGGTCTTATTTTCAATCCTTTTTTTAAATAATGTGAACACTGATGTTTTCACAATCCTTTCACATTATTTTAGTATCAAATAAATTTACCGCATGGTTTTTGGAGGGGATTTAGTAAAAAATATCCTCCATGCCCCAAAATTTGCATCAAATCCGTATCCTGATCGCATTTCCCATACCTCTAATGGGAAATGCGATCAGATCAGATCAGATATAACATTCTTCAATTGTCAAATAATATCGTTGGAAACCTCACTAAACTAAAGCCATCTTCATATGGCATTAGCAGAGGCTTTCCTCTGTTTTGTATGTGAGCTGGGAGAGGGATCTTTGCAGATCCCAACCCAATTCTCTGAGTGCAGGATAGGGAGTCTGGGGGTCGGGATCGTTATAGATCCCTCCCCCATCCTCTTGCTGCAGCTGTGCCTAGCAAGGGGAATGAGGAGAGGGATATTTGCAGCTCCTTTTCCCTGCTGACACCATTACACAGGCACAACTAATGACAGTGCTGAGTATGTGTCACTCTTATGCTGCTTTCACATCGCAAAACCTGCTTTTGAAACGGTTCTTTAAACGGTTCTTAAAACGGGTCTGAGCAGTTAAACCCCCTTCACATCGCATGTTGTAACCAGTATATTACCATTTCATTACCGTTTTCGTACCTTTCACACTGAACCCGTTTCACCCATACAAAACAGTGGTTGTCATTTTAAATGTTTATTTCCTGCTTCTGCCTGGTGAGATCACACATGGAGACAGCCTATCACCTTCTGGGGCTTGCAAATACCATTTCAGACCCTTTCACACTGCACAATTAAACGGGTCTGAAATGGGTAGGACCCTGCTTTTTTACCGTTTCAAAATACCGGTATTTTGTAAACGGTAAATTGAAGGTGACCCTTTCACATCGCAGCTCGAACCGTTTAGGAAGCCAGTAAAAACGTCAAATTACCGGTGTGAAAGGGGTATTAAGATACAGAGGTTTATAAGCACAATAAAGGTAGTGCTGGGAAGCCCAGCAGGGTGTTCTGCAGACCTACTGTCGTCATCTGAAAACTTTCGCAATTGCAGAAGCTGGATGCTTTTTTTCGCAAGCTGTCCCGGCAGATTAATTTTAGAACATTTATGCAATATATTTTTCATATCAAAAGTTAATTTCATATTCAGATTGTAATAAATGGTTGCCTTAATGATTTACTCTGCTTACCCCACGTCTTTAGTTCAATTCATGATTTGGCTATATTCATTCGCTATTCTGTTCTTAGCCATTCCTGCACTTCGGACCTCCTGTGCTGTATTTGTTTCCAGATTTAAGTTTTGGTGTCCAACCTACGGTATGTTTACTTGTGTATGTTTCACATGTACATGTGATTTACCTCCACTTGGGAAACACCCCCCACCCCCCATTTCTTCCCATATTAACATGTGATGTGTAATTTGTCTCATGTTTACTATTTAAAAAATAAATAAATAAATAAATAAATAAATATTTTTAAAGTAAAACTCCCACAATGAACAAAACTCACATTCAAAGACACCCAGACCCTGGATTGCCAGGCCCCGGTCTCTGTAAGGGCCGGGAGTGCAAGGGAGGTGTAATCATGCTGTGATGCCACAATCAAGGCCCCAAATGCTCACGCCAACACTTCACAGCAGTGCACTCCATAGTAATGTATACAGTGAGGTAGTGTAGCCACTACCCCTTCAGCAGCCACGACAGCCACCAGCACCCAGTTCCATTCAAAGTCTCAGTGGCCCTGTGGGTGATAAAAACAGAACTTCCTGCAACTGCTAAATTCACAACCACAGCCATACTAAGGATCAGAACTACCCTATGATTTTTAATTACATGTTTTGTGTAGTGTAATCTACAGTAACAACATGTTAGAAAAAAAGAAGAGCAGGATGGGGAAGGCAGTTGTCTACAGTGTAAGTGATCATGCAATCTTTTAGAATGCATGGAATAAAGAAATAGCAACAAGGAAATCTAACAATTGCATAGCACCGCTGTCCCAGAGGCTAGAACGCATGTGCAGATCTCCGGGAAAATGGCACAGTGGCCATTTTCCCAGTGACTTTCCTACTATGCTTGTGCAAAAAAGCGTTAAAATGGTATTGCGCCATTTTCCCAGTGAATTCTGGAGCACTGCTGCTGCACTGTGGGACTCCGGAGGGTAAGTATTAAAAACAATGGGTGCAGGGTATGCGGGGCCCCCCTGGACTAGTAATAAATTCCAAACAATGTCTTTGCCATGCTCTGCTTACAGTATAAGAGCCGTTGTCGATGGGGGGATTTATTGCTGAAAAATTGGTGATTTGTAGAGAGCTAGAAATTAAGAAAGAAGATGAAAGTATACACAATGAACATGAGACTGTCCCAGGGAAGTGCTTATTGTGCCAATATCGAACACGGGGGCAGATTTATCAGAGCTTGAAGCGAGATAAAGCACCAACCAACCTAATAGCTCCTGTCAATCTATAGGATGAAAAATGTCAGGAGCTGATTGGTTGGTACTTTCTCTCCACTTTGATAAATCTGCCCCATGGTGCCTTGAGCCTCGTGTTGCACTGAAATGGGGGCATATATACACTCAGCACAAGTTTCAGAGGGTCTTTAACTTCCCCATCACTACGTGGTCAGTGGTCGGAGAAGATGGTTTTATGACTGTAACCCTAGTGATATGGGGTTTGCTATAAAAATGAAGGAATTGAGTGGAGTACATATTTTATTACTACCAGAAACGCCAATTTCACGTATGGAAAGACCCAGCAATCATCTGCCGGACTACGTCTGGAGCTGAGCAAACGTGTAAATTTGCTTCTGCGTGCGCTTAGTTTGCTAATATTCCCTATTTGCGGGCATATTCGGAGCTGCATCCGACTGAGAATCACACTGTGGGTTTTTGTGATACAGACCTCACTTTTTCCTTTGTGTTTTTGCACACAGGGCTACATGGTTGGATACTGTCACCTGCGTTCATCCTGTTGCCTGTACCTTGTGACGCTATCAACTACGTAATCCATTGAAGAGCTGTATTCATAACCGACAATTTCTGCCAAAAAACTAATGCAGCTATTAAAGTTATTAAACTTGTTTATTTCAAATGAACTTCAAAACATTGTGATTACATTATAGAAATTATAACATACCCCACAAATAAATTAGACTTAATTATCATTAATTACATGAAGCATGGTCATTATCTTCTAATACTTAACAAGGTAAGTGGGAAAATCAGCTGCTGTATTCAGTCCAGCTTTTTAAGAGATCAATCTTCAAATAAATTCCGAAAGTACATTTGCGTTCTATAATAATAATAATAATAATAATAATAATAATTAGGTAAAAATTGCTCTGCAGCAATTAATGGGTGGTGTCATACGAGCTTTCTAGACCAGAAGGAAAACAGCCAGGGGGAAAAAAAAACAGGGCATCAATATTTCAATGTATCTTTTCAGCTAAAACCCTCCAGAATGTTCTCCATAATATCTATTTGGTTTCTGTTTTAGCTATTAATCGCTTATGTGACAGTATAGGAAAGATGAACATAGACTTTTATGGTGCAATTGTCTGCTGTAGCTGTTTTGCTGCTGACCCTAAATACAGCAAGCAGCTTTGTAAGTAGCAATCTGCTCATGTGACTTTCCTCTACCATCATCAACTAGATAAAATCCATTAATTTCAATATGAAAACATCTTTAAATACTAATCTGCCAGGTTATTTTTAGTGCAGTCTGTATCCTTTTTTCAACAGTGCATCGATCAAAAAACAGTAGAGATGTGCGGCGGGCACTTTTCATGTTTTGGTTTTGGATCTGGATTGGTTTTGCCAAAACCACCCTTTCGGGTTTTGGTTTTGGATCTGGATGATTTTTTTGTTAAAACACAAAAACAGCTAAAATCACAGAATTTGGGGGTAATTTTGATCCTACGGTATTATTAACCTCAATAACATTAATTTCCACTTATTTCCAGTCTATTCTGAACACCTCATAATATTGTTTTTAGGCCAAAAAGTTGCACTAAGATAGCTGGATGACTTTGCTAAGCGACACAAGTGTGCGGCACAAACACCTGGCCCATCTAGAAGTGGTACTGCAGTGGCAGACACAATGGCACTTTTAAAAACTAGGCCCCAAACACCTCAACATGCAAAGAAGAAAAAGAGGTGCAATGAGGTAGCTGGATGACTTTGCTAAGCGACACAAGTGTACGGCACAAACACTTGGCCTATCTAGGAGTGGCACTGCAGTGGCAGACAGGATGGCACTTTTAAAAACTAGGCCACAAACAGCTCATCATGCAAAGAAGAAAAAGAGGTGAAATGAGGTAGCTAGATGACTAAGCTAAGCGACACAAGTGTGCGGCACAAACACCTGGCCCATCTAGGAGTGGCACTGCAGTGGCAAACAGGATGGTAATTTTAAAAACTAGGCCCCAAACAGCTCATCATGCAAAGAAGAAAAAGAGGTGTAACGAGGTAGTTGGATGACTTTGCTAAGCGACACAAGTGTGCGGCACAAACACCTGGCCCAGCTAGGAGTGGCAAGTGGCCCGCAATTATTCAGGCCACCGACAGCATCTCCTGCACGCCCCTGTCATTTTTCAAAAAATTCCGCACAACCAAATTAATTGTATGTGCAAAACATGGAATGTGCTGGAATTTGCCCAGATATAATGCACACACAATATTGCTGATTTATACGGTAGTACCCCTGGACTTATACGGCAGTACCCCTGAACTTATACGACTGCACCACTGGACTGGACTTATACGGCAGTACCCCATGACCTATACGGCAGTACCCCTGAACTTATACGACTGCACCACTGGACTGGACTTATACGACAGTAACCCTGGACTTATACGTCAGTGCCACTGGACTTATACGGCAGTACCCCTGGACTTATATGGCAGCACCACTGGACTGGACTTATATGGCAGTACCCCTGGACTTATACGGCAATACCACTGGACTTATATGGCAGTACCACTGACTTATACGCCAGTGCCCTTGGACTTATACGGCAGTACCACTGGACTGGACTTATATGGCAGTACTTCTGGACTTATACGGCAGTACCACTGGACTTACACGGCAGTACCCCTGGACTTACACGGCAGTACCCCTGGACTTATATGGCAGCACCACTGGACTGGACTTATACTTCAGCAGCACTGGACATATGGCAGCACAGGACACCACCACTGGACTTATGGCAGCACAGAACACCACCACTGGACTGATGCAGCACAACACAGCACCCCATGACTGGATTTATGCAGCAGCAGCAGTGGACTTATGGCAGCACAGGACACCATAACTGGACTTATGGCAGCAGAGGACACCACCACTGGACTGATGCAGCACAATACAGCACCACTGCACTGGACTAGACTTATACAGCAGCACTGGACTTAAGGCAGCACAGGACACCACCACTGTGACTGGACTGATGCAGCACAAGACACCACCACTGGACTGATGCAGCACAAGACAGCATTGGAATGACACATAAGAGCAGGTCGCCACCCCATGTGCCACACCACTTTCCCGCACACACACGGTGGAGACACGTACTCTTGCTACACTCTACAATTCCGGAGTGAAAATGGCGGCGATGTGCGGCTCCTTACATGGAATCCAAAACCTGTGAGAATCCGACAGAGGGATAATGACGTTTTGCCTCGTTCTGGTTTCCGAGTCTGGTGGGAAGTCCCGAGCCGGACTCGGATCCAGGCTCGGGACGTGATGTTCGGTGGAGTTTGGTTCTCAGGGAACCGAACCCGCTCATCCCTACTAAAAATTTGAGGTTTTGTGTTCCTCACTGGAGGCATGGTTGCAGGGACACCTAAAGGAATTATTCCCTGCTGACAATTTTGCATGCCTCCTAAATTTTCAACTATTGTATGTATACACAATGTAATAATCAGGCCAATCATCCAATTTTCAGCTACTCCATCCGATAGTCTCAGAGTGTGTATGCAGCACTCTGGCTAATTTCTGGAGCAGAAAAATTTGATTCTATGAAAACTGTTTGCAATTCTCTGGCTGATTCCAAAGGAATCTGGTGTGCTGGTTTAAAAAAATAACTATAACTAAGAATTTTTCACAAAATGGATGTAAATATATGGGGAAAAAAGGCTATTCACGTGTATGCTGGTGAAACGTTAGTTTTATTACTTAACTAACTGTTCAACCCGTTCTTCGCACGGGAGTTACTGATTTTTACAGTTGTAAATATAAATGAGTATTAAAAATGTGGTAAATCTATAGAGATGTAAATTTGAGACGTCTTATTGTAAGTAAATATTAATTAAGTGACAGAACCATTTTTGTAGTTCATTAAATTCTACCCATTGGAGCTGCAATCCAAATTTTGATCCGATTGTCCGTTTGGGCGTTATCGTTCATGCAACGCAAGCCACGCATCAGTAATTACCTCATTATGTCAAACACCTTTTCATACCCTTAGTGGAGGTTTATTACAATTCGAATTACATAGTTTTCCTATTTCCCACCTGAAGAATACTTATGTTAAATTTCATCTTCCTAACATATCGGGAAGTAAGAGAATTAGTGATGAGTCAGTCAGTGAGTGAATGAGTGAGTCAAGGGCTTTTTTCATTTTTGTAGTTTATTAAAATTTACACACTGGAGGTGCAATCCAAATTTTGATCCGATTCTCTGTTTGGGCGTTATCGTTCCCTCAACGCAAGCCACGCATCAGTAATTACCTGATTATGTCCTTAGGGGAGTTTTATTAAAATTCGAATAGTTTTCCTATTTCCCACCTGAAGAATACCCATGTTAAATTTCAGCTTCCTAACATATCAGGAAGTAAGAGAATTAGTGATGAGTCAGTCAGTGAGTGAGTGAGGGCTTTCACGTTAATATATATATATATATATATATATATATATATATTTTTTTTTTTTTTATTCTGAAAAAATGTAACAAAGAACATGGTACAATGTTATGTACATTAACAAGTCCTTACACTGCCTATTTTATCTTCAAAGCTTTGTTTGATACTTTTTCTTCTATACATTGCTTGTGGGTTTTCTCTGCGCAAAATCCAACAGTAGTCTTGTATCATATTGATATGCCATCTTTCCTGGTAGCATTGATCCATCTCCTTTATGTCTTGGTGGAATCTTTCTCCTTGCTCCACTGTAATGGCTCCAAGGTTTTTAAGAACGTATTCCAAAAAATCATTCAGAAAGTGCACTTTTAAGCACATTGAACAAAATGTTTTGTATTTTCCTAGCATATCTTAAACTATTTGCTTGCAGTTGGGATCTTTGAAACTCCAAGAACTTATTTACAACTTCCTTAAAAGCATTCCAAGTCTCTCTTTCAACTGTTTCCCTTTTTTCTCTTTTTTTTTTTTTTAACTCCTTGTCTGTTAGGAGTTTTCAAATGTCCAACAAAAATGCTTTCTTTAAATTTTGTCATCTGACAATACAAGATACTTAAACCACTCTACATTTAAAAAAAACTTTTACAAACTGTTTCTTAAGTACTTGTCTGATGTGAAGAGGAAGTATGAGTTTTTTTTGGAGTCCAACAAAATTTTTCCAGATAACATTTTTTATCTGGGTTTCAAATCATCGCTGCTTGGCCAATGATTATTGATCCAGTATTGGTCCTTTGCTCCGCTGTCTCATTCACACCAAGGATAATAGACAGTACTTTAAGATCACCACATATCATCCAGAACAATCCTTTTACCTCAGTTTTGTCAAATGACACTAAATTCTGTAGACAAATTGATAGCTAGATTTCATTTTCATTTTGTGAACAAATAGTTTGTGACTTTTTTTAGTATTCTTACTGAAATCAGCACCAAAAATCTATTGTTAATTGTTCTAATGTTTAAAAAAAAATTCAATCATAGGCCTGTGTTATCGTTCTAAAAGCAGTTGGAATAGATGTTTGGATCTAACCTGCTGATTATCATTTAAAAATGCCACCTTTGTGACAAGATTTTGGACAGATAATCATTTGGATTGGAACGATTGAGGGAGGGAGCTGGGAGGCCCCCTGTCACTCGCTGCGCTGCTCTGCTTAGCTACTGGTGAATGGATGCTATGTGCATGCACACAGCTGAGTGCCTTTTTGCCGGAGAGAGGGATAGGAGGAATGTCAGCAGCTCCTGAAGCACTGGGCATGCCTCCACAGTGATGGCAACTGGGAGGAGTAGCTCGTGGGCTCAGTGGGGCAGATTTATTAAGCCTGGTGAAGTGATAAATTACATGGTGATAAAGTACCAGCCAATCAGCTCCTAACTTCCATGTCACAGGCTGGGTTTGAAAAATGACAGTTGAGAGCTGACTGGCTGGTGCTTTATCACTTTCCACTTTATCACTTCACCCGTATTCCTGTGAAGCCACACCCCTTTGACAGACTGCAGAGTCCCCAATCAAAAACGTTGGGAAGTAAGCAAGAGCAAATTCATTGGTATGAACTACATGAACCACATGCAGATATGTCATAATGGTGCTGGTTATATGACATTAGGCTGTTAGAGCCATCACAGAGATGCAATGCAGCTATGGGGCTTGTATTGCCTAGAACACAGGTTCTCAAACTCGGTCCTCCGGACCCCACACAGTGCATGTTTTGCAGGTCTCCTCACAGAATCACAAGTAAAATAATTAGCTCCACCTGTGGACCTTTTAAAATGTGTCTGTGAGTAATTAATACACCTGTGCACTTACTGGGTTACCTGCAAAACATGCACTGTGTGGGGTCCTGAGGACCGAGTTTGAGAACCCCTGGCCTAGAACATTGTTTTCAAGTAAGTCAGTGGCTTAGAGCATAAGTAACTAAGGGGGACATTTACTAAGCAGTGATAAGAGCGGAGAAGTGAGCCAGTGGAGAAGTTGCCTCATCAACCAATCAGCAGCTCTGTATAATTTTATAGTATGCAAATTATAGATGTTACTTCAGTGCTGATTGGTTGCGATGGGCAACTTCTCCATTGGCTCACTTCTCCGCTCTTATCACTGCTTAGTAAATGTCCCCCTAAATCATCTGAATCCTTGCAATAATAGCCACAGGTCCCTGAAATCGGTCTGCTGACCGCCGAGGTCCCGACGGCCGGGATCATAACTAAATCCCTTTCCACACATGACACAAGAGACAGTATGCTATAAATTGTCAGCAATCCAGTGGTACCTACCTGAACTGGTTGATGCAGGGGATTTGCTGCGCCTGGAAGGTCCGGGACTCTTAGTCGCGCTCCTGCGTGGTATATTAGGAAGCTTGGTGTAAGAAGTAGATTTCACAACCCGACATTCTGTAATGAAAAAGTGTAGGTTACAATCTGTTTCTCTTTATTTTGTATTGTAACCCGTTCATATTCTAACTCTGTATAAAGACTACATTGCTCCTATATAAACAAACTTATCATTGCTTTACCACCTTTGAAAGTCTATCCCTAGAATGATGTTTTGGGGCAAGGGAGATAAGTGTAGGCAATTAATTTAAACTTGCATTTTCTGTTCCACAGTCTGTGTCTTTGCCTTGCTATAATACCTACTGTATACATGGCTGGAGTGATAATGCTTGTCCTCTCTGCAATACACTAGTTGTACTGTATACAGCCATTGAAAGGAAGAGATGTGCAGCAGTTCAGTTGCAGCCTCAGGCTGCAGCATTGCTAGGTCTACAGTTCAGCTGCTCACGGATCCTTTAGGAAGCAGACACTAATAAGCGTAATGTTCAACTACGATCACCGGTTAATAGCAGGTATATATAAATATAAAAGACAGCTGCAATATTTCTTTTAACCTATCAGACCCTTACACCCCTAACTTATTCACTGGCGTGCGCAGCACATTTTAATAGGGGGTGCACTGTCGGAGGGGTGTGTCTAGCACCGCCTTTTGGGCATGTCTAGCACATCTATTGATGATCAACGCATATAAAATATCTACCCTTGTACCAATCCTAATAAAGCAGATACATTGTCAGATGTTATGGTGTGCACCAAACAAACACCCCTGATGGCACTCACTGCAATTACACTGCTCCTACTCAGCCTGGTCTGGCTCCCCCTCTCTTTCCCCTGCAAGCTGCATCAGCTTACTTACAAGTCGGTAACTGAACTGACACTGACAGTCGCAGACTAGTTACTGCTGCTGCTGGAAAAACAAGTGACGTGTCAATGCTGCTGCAGACCGCCTGCCAGTATTGAACTTGTCTTCCTAAGAGGAACGCTGGCTGCATGCTGCTCCTCATCAGTGGCTGGCGTTGGCATAGCAAAGAAGGAGAGAGGTGGGCATGTGGCGGGTGTGACGGGTGGGCGTGCGAGCATCACACTGTTTTTGTACGTGGAGGTGGAGCTGGGAATTTGAAAGCCGGTGGCAGTGGCACCCTTGATTAACCCAGGCATCCGGTCAGTGATGCAGTCCTGACAGGGTGCAGCGCAGAGGGGACAGTAATCTGCCTGCTCGGTGATTGCTGCATCAGGCATGTGAGAACGGGGTGCCAGACATTAGGGGGTGCCTGTGCGCACCAGGCACCCCCCCTGCGCACACCTATGAACTTATCTCACAAACCTAAGTTATAACGCCTGTAATAAATCAGTCCCTCATACCTCTAACTTATCCAGCCCTCACACCCCTAATATATAAGCCCATCACACTCCTAATTTATCATACTCTCACATCCCTAATTTATCAGACCCTCACACCCCTAATTTATAACACCCTTACACCTGTAATTTACCACACCCTCACATACCTAATTTATAACACCCTAACACCTGTAATTTACCACAACCTTACTTATCACATCCACACACCCCTAATTTATCACACTCACATTCCTAACCTATCAGACCATCACACCCCTAGTTTATCTCACACACGTAAATTATAACACCCCTTATATATCAGTTCCTCACACCCCTAACTTATCTAACCCTCACACCCCTAATATATCAGTCCTTCACACTCCTAACTTATCATACTCTCACATCCCTAATTTATCAGACCCTCAAACCCCTAATTTATAACACCCTTACACCCGTAACTTACCATACCCTCACATACCTAATTTATAACACCCTAACACCCGTAATTTACCACAACCTCACACGCCTAATTTATCACATCCACACACCCCTAATTTATCACACTCACATTCCTAACCTATCAGACCCTCACACCACTAACTTATCTCACACACCTAAGTTATAACACCCGTAATATATCAGTTCCTCACACCCCTAACTTATCTAACCCTCACACCCCTAATATATCAGCCCCTCACACTCCTAATTTAACAAACCCTCACACACCTACCTAATCTCACCCTCACACCCCTAACTTATCAACCCCTCAAACCCCTAATATATCAGCCCCTCACCTCTTTACACCCCTAATACACCCGTAACTTATCAGCCCCACACCACTCAGCTACTCCTTTTCTTTATCTCTGGTTCCTCTATGCTGACAGCATCACGATTAAGGAGAGAAGAGGGGGCAGATAATCGGTAGCCTGTAGGTGCCCGCAATGGCACTTTGTCATTGCTCCCCACGGGGTGGCACCTGTTGCACATCAATTGATACATTTGGTCTTGTAATATATTCACATCAAGGGGCCAGTGTAGAGATGAACGTATGCCTCTTTGCGGAACACATATTGTGTGTTTTCGCACTGTGCGTACTCTGGAAATAAGTGTATGCAGGTACGGGTGATGCGTCTCTATTTGAGACTGAGTTTGTGTAACGGATCTGGTCGCTCTCACCTAGGCAGTATTCAGTGCTGAGGCAGTTGTGTGCTATGCTGCCTTGGATGGAAGTGTAGGCGCATCTTTTGCACCAAATATCGACACAGTGAGAAAGATGAAGACTATCAAGCTAACATAAAAGATAAGTCACAAAGACACGTACAGCTCTGCAACTATGGTTGAATATCTGTATTTTGTTCTGCGCATGCAAAGTGAGAGCATTTGTGGCTCAGTTGCAATCAAGCCTAAAGTGATTGCTCTGAGGCTTTTCCTATACAAAAAGAAATGTGTGTGGATCTACTGTATGTACTGTATGTACAAGGTGGTCAACCCTACATCCAAATATTTGGCTGTTATGGTCTCTCAGACTGGGGAGCTGCAGCTCAGTATGAATGTTCTAATTATACTTTGCTTTATAAAGATTGTTTCAGTACATTGCTCTTTTTTAATACAGAAAAAAGCGTACACGAGCTACTGTACAGTATAATTATAACAATTATAATCAGCATCTTGAATCTGTGATATTTTGTATGTATGATTAATAAAAAACAATGACTACATCATGGTATAATTAAAGAAACAGAAGGAAAAGTAAAACAGCTGAAAAGAGCTCACAGCTCACAGAAGTTATGACATCTACTGCAGTCATAAGAAAAGTAAAAACATATCCAAATACAAAGCAGAAAGAAACACAGTATAAAGACCTTTACATTAATTCATTGCTAATTTATCATAATGCACATTTTATCTGATAACAGATTTTAATCATACAGTATGTCAGTATAATTATATGAATGAATGAACATTTGCAAATTGCAAATAATTGTATTATCCCCAAATAATGAAGTAACAAAAATAATCAGATCACTAATTTACAGAGATATTTTATGAAATAATTACGATCTAATCCAATTTACTAGCAGCAATTTGGTGCTTAGAGACATCATGAGAAATCAGTACATGGCTTGGAAATCAAAGCCACCCCTTGTTTTGTAAAGCAAATGCAGTGATCTATGGCCATCAACACTGTAACTATACCTACAGACAGGGGTGAAGGAACCGGGGGCATTGGGCAGGAGTAAGTAGATCATTCATGCTACTTTATTAAGTCATGATATGTGTTCTACACTTGTGAAACCTATTTAAAGTATAGATTGTCTTAAGGTGCATACACACTAGGCGATAATAGTAAACAACGTAGCTCATTTTGCCGTTCCTGAGCGACGTTATTTACTATATTGGCCAGTGTGTATGCCGCCGCCGTCCAGCGATGCACAGCTCCCCGGGTCAATGACAACCCTCGCTGTCGGCCGTGCATGCAGCTCAATTTGGACTGTCATCCAAGAGCTGTATGCACGGCCCGGCCGTGGCGTGATGTCGCTGAGCGATATCGCTGTCATATCGCTCACTGTGTACGCACTGCCGCCGACTGCCCCGGCAGGGAACACACCAGGCGACATCACTCATAGAGCACATCGTCTAGTGTGTACCCACCTTTATTATTATAACTACCAAACGTCCTTTAATATAGATTGCTTAAAGGTGGGTACACATAGGCGATGTGTTCTATGAGCGACGTCGTCTAGTGTGTTCCCTTCCCTGCCGGGCCGTTCAGCGGCAGTGCGTACACACTGAGTGATATGACAACAATATCGTTTAGTGACGTCACGCCGCGGCCGGGCCGTGCATGCAGCTTTTTGACGACAGTTCAATTTGAGCTGCATGCACGGCTGACAGCAGGGGCCGTTAACGACCCGCAAGGCCGCGCGTCACTCGGCGGCAGCATACACACTGGCCAATATAGTAAACAACGTCACTCCGGAAGGGTAACATGAGCGACGCAGTTTACTATTATCGCCTGGTGTGTATGCACCTTTAGTATACAGATTAATTGATTTGTTTATTTAAAAAACTGTAAGTGTTCCATTCATAAACATAAATAACCTGTATTGATGAACAATTATTCACTGTACTTTTACCCTGAATTTGTATATGGTGTGTCCAGTAACAAACATGAGATATAGCAATTTAAATTTGTAGACTGCCTCAGTCTAGGCAGTGACTACAGATTTTAAAAATACTCCCAATCACATGAGATTAGGCCATCGCCAAAATTTGAATAAAAACTATTGTAACATAGTAACATAGTATCTAAGGTTGAAAAAAAGACAATTGTCCATCGAGTTCAACCAATTTGTGGTCTCCTATGCACGATTATTTTGTAGAAAACTTTGACTGAAGTTGATGACTGCCGTTACGTTTTACCCCTCTTTTTTATAATAACCATAGTGCGTGACTATGCCCCGTAACCCTGGATATCCTTATCCATTAGGAATTTATCTAACCCATTCTTAAAGGTGTTGACTGAGTCTGCCATTACAACTCCCTCAGGCAGGGTATCGTCCTTACCGTAAAAAAAGCCTTTACGCCGTATTGTGCGGAATCTCCTCTAACCTGAGCGAGTGTCCACGAGTTCTCTGTGTTGATCTAACCAAAAACAGGTCCTGCGCAAGATCTGTATAATGTCCCCTTATATATTTGTAAATGTTGATCATGTCCCCTCTTAATCTCCTCTTTTCCAGTGTAAACATGCCTAGTCTTGCAAGCCTTTCTTCGTATTCCAGCGTCTCCATACCCTTAATTAGTTTGGTCGCCCGCCTTTGAACCTTTTCTAGCTCCAGGATATCCTTTTTGGAGTAAGGTGCCCAGAATTGTACACAGTATTCAAGGTGTGGCCTCACAAGTGATTTATATAACGGGAGTATAATACTCTCGTCCCTAGCATCAATTCCCCATTTTATGCATGCTAATATCTTATTAACCTTCTTTGCTGCAGTCCTACTTTGGGTACTACTGCTTAGTTTGCTATCTATGAGGACACCTAAGTCCTTTTCCAGTACAGAATCCCCTAATTTTACCCCATTTAGTAGGTAGGTGTTATTTTTGTTCTTGTTACCACAGTGCCTTACCTTACACTTGTCTGTATTGAAGCGCATTCTCCATTTCGCTGCCCAAGTTTCCAATTTAACTAAGTCGTTCTGAAGCGACTCAGCATCGCCCTCCGCATTTATAACTTTACACAATTTGGTATCATCTGCAAAAATTTACACCATGCTCTCTAGACCTTCTGTTAGGTCGTTAATGAAAATATTGAACAATAGCGGTCCTAATACTGAGCCTTGCGGCACACCACTTAGCACTTCAGTCCAAGTTGAAAAAGATCCATTAACCACAACGCGCTGCTGCCTATTATCTAACCAGTTTTTGACCCAAGTGCATATTGTGCTTCCTAGCCCTGATTCTTGTAGCTTGTAGATAAGTCTCATGTGTGGTACAGTATCGAATGCTTTGGCAAAATCTAAATCTTTACCCTGATCTAGGTTTGCACTTACTGTTTCATAAAAGCCAAGTAAATTGGTTTGACAGGATCTGTCCTTCATAAACCCATGTTGATTCCATTTAATGACCTTTTTGACTTCAAGGAACTTCTGAATACTATCTCTTAGAATACCTTCCAATACTTTCCCCACTATAGATGTAAGACTAACTGGCCTATAATTACCTGGTTCAGCTTTACTTCCCTTTTTGAATATAGGCACTACGTGCGCTATACGCCAGTCTTTGGGAACCATACCTGATATTACTGAATCCTTAAAGATCAAAAATAGCGGTTTTGCAAGTTCAGAGTGAAGCTCCATTAGAACCCTTGGGTGAATACCATCGGGACCTGGTGACTATTAATCTTTAAATATTTTAATCGGTCACAGACTACTTCCTTGCATAAATAAGTACCTATCAGTGGGATATTCTCATTATTGAGATTATGTGTTAGTCCCTGAATTGGGTCCTCTCTAGTAAATACTGTTGAAAAAAACTCATTTAGTGTGTCCGCTATGTCATTATCATTTTTGCTTAAGACTCCCAACTTGTCTTTTAAAGGGCCTATACTCTCCTTCTTTAATCTCTTGCTATTAATGTATTTAAATAATTTTTTGGGATTCGCTTTGCTTTCCTTTGCTACTAGTTTTTCAGTTTCTACTTTAGCCGCTCTTATTTCCTTTTTGCAAATTTTGTTACATTCCTCATAGTACTGAAATGACTCTGCTTCCCCGTCAGATTTGTATTTTTTAAATGCTCTCCTTTTCTTGCATATAATTTCCTTTATCTTTTTGTTAAGCCACATCGATTTATGATTTTTATTCCTTTTTTTGCTGCTCGTAGGAATAAATTT
Source organism: Pseudophryne corroboree (assembly GCF_028390025.1). Classification (NCBI taxonomy): domain Eukaryota; kingdom Metazoa; phylum Chordata; class Amphibia; order Anura; family Myobatrachidae; genus Pseudophryne; species Pseudophryne corroboree. The sequence goes on from NC_086445.1 coordinate 149,597,043, forward strand.
GAGTGTATTTTTAGCTAGCAGGAATTTTAGTACCTCCCATTTCTCCGTAGTATTTTTTCCTAAAAACAAACCTTCCCATTCAATATCCCTGAAAAATACCCTAATCTTTTCAAAATTCCCTTTGCTAAAGTTTTGAGTCCTAGTTAAACCAGTATAGGGCTGTTTATGAAAACTGATATTGAATGTGACCATATTGTGGTCGCTGTTTCCTATGGGTTCCCCTACTATAATACCTGATACCAAATCCCCATTGTTTGTTAATACCAGGTCTAAGATTGCATTGTACCTAGTTGGTTCCTCAATTAGTTGGACTAAGTAGTTATCATTAAGTGTGTTTAAAAACATATTACCTCTAGCAGTATCACATGAATCGTTTTTCCAGTTTATCAATTTGCTTTAGTAACAATTCCTCATCAGATACGTTGATACCAGGCGGCCTATAGCATACACCCAATACTAACTTTTTTATTCCTTTTTCCCCGGATGCAATTTCAACCCATAATGTCTCGACAGCGTCTACAGTCCCCTCCTGAATATCTTCCCGTATATCAGGTTTTAAAAACGGCTTTACGTAAAGACACACCCCTCCACCCTTTTTTATTTAGTCTGTCTCTCCTAAACAGTGTATAGCCCTCTAGATTGACTGTCCAATCATGAGATTCGTCCCACCAAGTTTCAGTAATGCCTATAATATCATACTGTTTGCTTGCTGCAAGTATTTCTAGTTCGCCCTCTTTACCAGTAACGCTTCTAGCGTTTACATATATACAACTAAGATAAGTATTTTCCCTTGCGTTTGTTATGATTCCAGTACTCCTGACCGGAGGAGATCTCATGGCAATGGTCAGAGTACTGGAAGGGAATGCTGATTATGGGAGCGGGAATAGAAAATAGCCCCTGGCGCCCTAACTCCGTTGTCTCGCCCGTGCTGTCAGAAATCCCCTGCGAGACTATGGTTGCTTGAGCCCATGGCAGCCGCGTTTGAAGGGCGGATTAAGTCTGCCCAACTCCGATGCCCCCTCAGGTCTTAATGGGAGACAAAGGGAAATCCGAGACAGGGTGATAACAAGGGGCCCTCTGACTAAACAACCAGGCCAGGGGCTACAAGCTAACTGACAAAACCTAAAGTATGTGCGGAAACCCGCCAGGGAAAAGGACAACCAAAATCCACTTGTCCAATACTCCTACCCGGCACCGCCGGATACCAGAGTGGACCTGTGGAAGCGGAACCCTCCGCAAAATGCACCAAAACATAAATAATAAATAATAAAGCGAACAAGCCGCAACACATGGCAAGGCCGTGACTCACGAACACCACTGGATGTTATAAGGTGATTGGTCAGGACTCCAGGAATAAGATGACAAACTTCCGAGTTCAGAGCTTCCAATACTGGAATGACCGGATACAGCAAGACTGGAACAGACTCTCAGCAAACAGAGACAGCATGCAGGAAGCTATTACCGGCGTCTGTGAGAAGCCCTGGGAGTGTATTTAACAAGGAGTCCTCCAATCAGCTGCCAAAAGGCTGATTAGAATAAATGCCGTGCAGCTGCCTTGCTGCCCGGCCAGAGAGCAGGAGAAAACATTAACCCTTAAAGCCTAGCAACGGGGAACACGGTCCGCCAGTGGCGTCCCCGTTGCTAGGGTCTGTGCGGCTCAGCGCGCCCGGCGTCCAGCGTTGCCAGGGAGCCGGCGGCTGTTCGCGTACGGCGTCCCTGGTTGCTAGGCGCCGGGCCGCACCGACGAGCGGACCCCGGCGCCTAACAGTACCCCCCCCTTGAGGAGGGGTCAAGGAACCCCTAAAGCCAGGCTTCCAAGGAAACTCCCGAAAAAATGCCCTCTTGAGCCTTGGGGCATGAAGATCCTTATCCAGGACCCAGGACCTTTCCTCTGGACCATAACCTCTCCAGTGAACCAGAAAATAGAGCCGGCCCCTGGACAACTTGGAATCGAGAACCTTCTCCACCAGGAACTCCTGTTGCCCCTGTACATCCACTGGAGATCTTCCCTGAGAGATCTTCCGAGGAAATTTATTGGAAGAAATGTATGGCTTCAACAGGGAGCAATGAAACGTATTACCAATCCGAAGAGATTTTGGTAAACGTAACCGGAAAGCAACTGGGTTAACTTTTTTAATGATATGAAATGGTCCAATAAATTTGGGTCCCAACCTAGCTGAAGATTGTCGAAGTCTAATGTTACGAGTCGACAACCATACCCTATCTCCCACCTTAAAACTGCAAGGACGTCGGAGCCGGTCAGAAAATTTTTTCTCTCGATAGGCCGCTTTTCTGAGAGCAAGGTGCACTTTTTTCCAAATGGCTCTGAGATGGGAGGTTAAGGTTAGCGAGGAAACTGAGGAATGTTGAAAAAAAGAATTAGCTCTGGGGTGAAAACCAAAAACTGAAAAGAATGGAGACACGTTGGTGGAGGAATGACAAGAATTATTGTTAGCAAACTCCGCCAATGGAAGAAACTCGGACCAATCATTCTGGAGTTTAGCTGAATACAAACGCAAATACTGTTTCAATGATTGGTTAACTCGCTCGGTTTGCCCGTTGGACTGTGGGTGGTAACCAGATGTTAATGATAATCTCATCTTTAATGAAGCACAGAAACACTTCCAGAATTGTGCAATGAATTGTGGACCCCGATCAGAAACAATATCAGTGGGCAACCCATGAAGTCTGAAAACATGGCGGAGAAACAACACTGCCAATCCTTGGGCAGATGGCAGTCGGGGAAGGGCAATGAAATGAGCCATCTTGCTAAAACGGTCTACTACCACCCAAATGACTCTGCATCCAGCTGAAAGGGGAAGGTCCACCACAAAATCCATGGAAATATGAGACCATGGCATGAGAGGGACATTCAAGGGCATAAGTTGCCCGATAGGCAAGGAACGGGGAACCTTATGCTGTGCACAAACCTGACATGAAGAAACAAACTCCTTAACGTCTTTAGAAAGACCAGGCCACCATACTGAGCGGGAGACTAACTCCAATGTCTTAGAGATCCCCGGATGCCCGGAAACTTTGTTATCATGGAACTCAGTCAAAACAGTAGCTCTCAAGAACTCAGGGACGTAAAGACGACCAGCAGGAGTATTTCCAGGAGCTTGGTGTTGAAGCTGTTTTAACTGGGTAAATAAATCTTGTGTGAGGCCTGCCCAAATGACTGAAGATGGAAGTATGGGAGTAACAGGACTGTTATCATGAAGCGGAAGAAAACTGCGTGACAGAGCATCTGCCTTGGTATTCTTGGAACCTGGCCTGAAAGTTATAATAAATTTGAAACGAGTAAAGAACAAAGCCCAACGAGCCTGCCGGGCATTCAGCCGCTTAGCCGACTCGATGCATTGCAGATTCCCATGGTCAGTCAATACTGAAATGGTATGTGTTGCTCCCTCAAGCCAATGCCTCCACTCCTCGAAAGCCCATTTAATAGCCAGTAACTCCCGGTTACCAACATCGTAGTTGGATTCAGCGGATGAGAATTTCCTGGACATAAAGGCACAAGGATGTAGTTCCAGAGTGTCCGGATCCTTCTGAGATAGGATAGCCCCCACTCCAACCTCCGAGGCATCAACCTCAACAATGAAGGGCAATTCTGGGTTGGGATGTCTGAGGACTGGAGCTGAGACAAAAGCTTGTTTCAAGGCCTGAAAGGATAACTCGGCTTCATGTGACCAGTTGGTAGGATCCGCTCCCTTCTTAGTCAGTGCAACAATGGGAGCAACCAGGTCGGAAAAAGAATGAATAAATCTTCTATAATAATTTGCAAACCCTAAAAAGCGCTGAATTGCTTTTAAGTTGGTGGGTTGCGCCCAGCTAAGGATGGCTTGGAGCTTCTTAGGTTCCATGAAGAATCCCCGAGGGGAAATAATGTACCCTAAAAAGGATACCTCCGTGACATGAAACTCACACTTCTCCAGCTTGGCATATAGATGATTTTCACGTAATTTTTGAAGAACCTGACGCACCTGGGTAACATGTTGTTCAATTGATTCAGAATAGATCAGGATGTCGTCTAAGTAAATGACCACGAATCTTCCTAGAAAATCACGGAGCACATCGTTAATGAGATCCTGGAATACTGCCGGAGCGTTAGACAAGCCGAACGGCATCACCAGATACTCGTAGTGACCCGACTGAGTACTGAAAGCCGTCTTCCACTCATCTCCCGACTTGATTCGGATGAGGTTATACGCTCCCCTCAGGTCAATTTTAGAAAAAATCACAGTCGAACGCAGCTGATCAAAGAGGACAGAAATCAGCGGCAGAGGGTAAGTATTTTTAATTGAGATCTTATTCAGGGCTCTAAAGTCAATGCAAGGTCTGAGTGATCCGTCTTTTTTCTCCACAAAGAAGAAGCCTGCACTTAAAGGGGATTTAGATGGCCTGATAAATCCTTTCCCTAGGCTCTCCTTAACATACTCATTCATGGCCGCAGTTTCTGGCCCGGATAATGCATATAACCTTCCCTTTGGCAATGTGGCACCAGGAATTAGCTCAATAGCACAATCATAAGGCCGATGGGGAGGCAGAATGTCTGCATTGCCCTTGGAAAACACATCAACAAAGTCCTGGTATTCCACGGGAATGAGTTCGGGAATGGCAGCAGCTATTCTGACGGGAAACGTAATACATTCCTTATTACAGATGGTACCCCATTGTGAAATCTCCCCCGACTGCCAATCAATGGTGGGATTATGAAAGGCCAGCCAAGGGTGACCCAGAACCACTGGAACTGCTGGGCAATGGGTAAGGAAAAACTCGATCTTTTCGGAATGAAGAGCTCCTACCGTAAGTAGTACAGGGGGTGTACAGAGGGAAATAACCCCATTGGACAAGGGACTCCCATCTAAACCATGCATGGTGATACACCTACCCAAGGCTAACTGAGGAATACCTAAGGCCTTGGCCCACATTAAGTCCATAAAGTTCCCTGCAGCTCCACTGTCAACAAAAGCCGACACCGAGGAACAGAGGCTGCCAAAGGAAACTTTAGCTGGGACTAAAAGGGAGTTCTTCGAGGAGATAAGCTGCAGACCAAAGTGAACCCCCTCACAATTCACTTGGTCGAGGCGTTTTCCTGAATTGATCGGACAATTACGGGCAAAATGTCCCTTACCCCCACAGTACAAACAAAGACCAGAGTTTTGCCTTCTGGCTCTTTCTTCTGGAGACAGCCGGGAGAGACCCATCTGCATGGGCTTCTCTACGTCCTCAGGAATGGAAAATACACATGGAGTAGACCTGACAGGTGCTCCTTTTTCAGCCCTCCGCTCTCTGAGACGACGATCAATCTTAATAGAAAGCTCCATGAGTTTATCGAGAGTCTCAGGAGCGGGATACTGAAAGAGACTGTCTTTTATAGACTCTGATAAGCCGAGGCGAAACTGACTGCGCAGGGCTGGGTCATTCCAGCCACAGTCGTTCGACCAACGGCGAAACTCTGTACAAAAAACTTCTGCAGGATTTCTACCCTGTCTGAGTGCGTAACTGACTCTCAGCGGATGCCTCTCTATCAGGGTCATCATACAAAATCCCTAAAGACCCAAAAAAGGCGTCTACTGATGACAACGCCGGATCCTCTACTTTTAAACCGAATGCCCAGGTCTGAGGATCTCGCTGGAGCAAAGAAATAATAATTCCGACCCGCTGAGATTCAGTACCTGAGGAGATCGGTCTTAACCGAAAATAAAGTTTACAGGATTCTTTAAAATTAAAAAACTCCTTCCTATCACCAGAAAAACGGTCAGGCAAGTGCATTTTTGGTTCAGGGACTACCCTCGGGGAAGTTCGTAAAAGATCTTCCTGCGACTTCACCCGAAGGGAAAGATCCTGAAACATCTGAGTAAGTTCTTGAATCTGGCTGACTAGGAGCTGACCAGGATTTGGCCCTAAACCTGTGGGATTCATGAGGCCGATAACTCTTACAAAACTGAATAAGGAAAAAATTAAACCCAGTTTAATTTTAGGTTTTGGACTGGCCGGTAATAATGTTATGATTCCAGTACTCCTGACCGGAGGAGATCTCATGGCAATGGTCAGAGTACTGGAAGGGAATGCTGGTTATGGGAGCGGGAATAGAAAATAGCCCCTGGCGCCCTAACTCCGTTGTCTCGCCCGTGCTGTCAGAAATCCCCTGCGAGACTATGGTTGCTTGAGCCCATGGCAGCCGCGTTTGAAGGGCGGATTAAGTCTGCCCAACTCCGATGCCCCCTCAGGTCTTAATGGGAGACAAAGGGAAATCCGAGACAGGGTGATAACAAGGGGCCCTCTGACTAAACAACCAGGCCAGGGGCTACAAGCTAACTGACAAAACCTAAAGTATGTGCGGAAACCCGCCAGGGAAAAGGACAACCAAAATCCACTTGTCCAATACTCCTACCCGGCCCGCCGGATACCAGAGTGGACCTGTGGAAGCGGAACCCTCCGCAAAATGCACCAAAACATAAATAATAAATAATAAAGTGAACAAGCCGCAACACACGGCAAGGCCGTGACTCACGAACACCACTGGATGTTATAAGGTGATTGGTCAGGACTCCAGGAATAAGATGACAAACTTCCGAGTTCAGAGCTTCCAATACTGGAATGACCGGATACAGCAAGACTGGAACAGACTCTCAGCAAACAGAGACAGCATGCAGGAAGCTATTACCGGCGTCTGTGAGAAGCCCTGGGAGTGTATTTAACAAGGAGTCCTCCAATCAGCTGCCTAAAGGCTGATTAGAATAAATGCCGTGCAGCTGCCTTGCTGCCCGGCCAGAGAGCAGGAGAAAACATTAACCCTTAAAGCCTAGCAACGGGGAACACGGTCCGCCAGTGGCGTCCCCGTTGCTAGGGTCCGTGCGGCTCAGCGCGCCCGGCGTCCAGCGTTGCCAGGGAGCCGGCGGCTGTTCGCGTACGGCGTCCCTGGTTGCTAGGCGCCGGGCCGCACCGACGAGCGGACCCCGGCGCCTAACAGCGTTAGGGACATCTTTCACCTTATGTAGCAATGATGACCTGTAATCGTCATTGGTTAGTGCTTTGGTAAAATCTCTTTTAGTACCCATGTTAGTAACCTTACCGCCTGCTCTTACCCTCCCCCCAACTTCTCCCTCATTTCGTTTACTACCGCCATCCCCACTATTCTCACTGCATGACCCGTAGTTTCTAGCTAAACCCTCCCCCCAGGCTCCTAGTTTAAAATCTCCTCCAACCTTCTAACCATCCTTCCCCCCAGCACCGCTGCCCCCTCCTCAGTCAGGTGCAATCCGTCACGACAAAAGAGATGGCGCCTGACTGTAGGTTACTGACTTTGAATTTTGAAGATGAACAATGGAATTTATCTATCTTTCTAACAGCTATTGTCCAAATTGGTAGTTAATAATAATAATAATAATAATAATAATATTTATTTAATAATACAGAATTCATTTTTACAGTAAAATGAAATTAGGGTTGGCAAACCCCAGAAACACTGGCGAAATGTAAAATGTTGTGAGTCTTTGTATATCTACAGTTACTGTTACAACTGTCATGAAATAAAATACCAAATGTGAGAAAAGGGGGCTCCAGGCATGCTCCTGAGTGCAAGGTGCATTGCAAATTAAAGCTTTCCTTTGGTGAAACCTAGAACACTCCACTATCTAGATTTCTGCATAGGGAGCTAATGCTCTAACTTTAGAACAGGATGCAGTCAGTATCCCAGTGGTTGAAATCCTGATGGTCAGAATGCCGACAGAGGATCCTGATGGTAAGTGCTGGGGTTAGGCACTTGGGGGAGGCTTAGCGTCAGTGCTTAAAGTAGGGTGGTACGGAGTACCATTATGAAATATGGTGGTGGTATGCAGTACCACCAGCCCGCGTACCACCAGCTCACCGCTGGGGCATAATTTATAAGGGGTATTTTTGTAAAATGGTGTTAGTGGCATAACTGTGTGTGGCATAATATATAATAAGCATCATGGTGTGTGGTATAATATATAGTAGGCATTACGGTGTATGGCATAATGTGTAATGGGCATTACGGTGTGTGGCATAATGTGTAATAAGCAGTACGGTGTGTGGCATAATGTGTAATAAGCATTACAGTGTGTGGCATAATGTGTAATGGGCATTACGGTGTTTGGCATAATGTGTAAGGAGCATTACGGTGTGTGGCATAATGTGGCCATGCCCCTATTGTCATGTAGCCACTCCCCTAGTTTCATGTGAACACGCCCCCTCATGGCACGTAACCACGCCTATTTTTACTATCAGTATAACTAAGAAAGAATTTCTACTTGCACCACTGGTTAGCATCAGGCTGCGCGGGGGTGGGGCGCTGCTAGGGGTAGGCTGCAGGAGGCAGTGTGTTAGAGTAAGACTGCGGGAGGGGTGTGTTAGAGTTAGGGGTGTGTTGAACATCAGGATGCTGCTGTTGGCATGCTGATCGTTGGGATTTCAACCGATGGGATAACAATACCATCCCCTTTACAACAACCACTGTGGGTGCTATAGTATACGGGGCCTGATTAAGACGTAGACGCTAATGTGTACCATTAACCACTGTTGCAACAGCTGGAGCGATAATATGAAAATGCCTTCCCCTTGTGCACCAGGGTGAGCTGGAGAGTACAAGTACTGTGAAACACCCACTTTCTGTGTCTATGGACAGCGCAACTCGATTGGTGGTTTTTGAATATCAGACGCACAATCAACGCTTGTCACAGCCTGTGGCCGGTACAGTGTGCAGAAATGTCTCTAAACATGGCCTCTGTGGATATGGATCTGTATTTGGGAACGCAGCTGCATTCACTGACATATCCGCAAGACAGGCTTTTTTTGCAAACACTTCAAGGAAGCCACCCAGACACGCCCAAGAACGCCCAGCTGTATTACAGTTGTGGCCCTTGCATGCAGTCAGGGTAACAGTAAGGGTTTTAAGGAGATTTCATGAATACACCATAGCAAAAAATGTGCTGAGCTGCGCAAACATCAGCATTGCTTCCACCTCTGAATCTGGTGCATGTACCATTGACAATTTCTTTCTACAGCACGTGTACATTATTCTGACATTCACAAGATCCACCTGCAAAACCACTTTGTACGACTCAGAATCAGGCCGGCTATCTTCTGTATGACACATTTACTAGTAACTGAATAAATGGCACACTGCAACCTACACTTATTATACAGCTGTCAATGCAACTGTATCCAGGGTCATCTTAATATATAGCTGCCCAGGGCCTCACAATTCTAGATGCCTTTGAGCATGGCCGGTTGGTGGTCTCTACCTGCCTCCCAGCCTGCAGCCAGACAGTGAATGGCTGTCAGCATTCTGACCAGTGGATGGCTGAAGCTGGATGGTATCAAAGCATGTGGACAGACAGCGCAGGAGCGCAGGAGGGGAATGTTATAATTTATTTTAATTGGTTAAAGTGAAAGGGTGTATAGGGGCCCCAATGCATTATTATTTATTTATTACCAGTTATTTATATAGTGCACACATATAGCGCTTTACAGAGAATATTTGGCCATTCACATCAGGCCCTGTCCCAGTGGAGCTTACAATCTATATTTCCTACCACATGTACATACAGACACGTTCACACTGGGGTTAATTTTTTTGTATGGAGCCTATTAACCTACCAGTATATTTTTGAACTGTGGGTGGAAACCAGAGTACCCGGAGGAAACCCACGCAAGTACGGGGAGAATATACAAACGCCTCACAGTCAGGACCATGGTGGGAATTGAACCCATGACCTCAGTGCTGTGAGACAGTCATGCAAATCATTACACCAACCGTGCTGCCCTTTACCCACAATGCTGTTAAGCCGGCCCTGACTCCTCTTTATCTGGCTATTGCTTCTAGGTTCTAGTAGAGATTGATATCACATTGAAAAATAAAATAAGTACAGAGCTAATGTTTGCACCATGCATTAGCACATTGCCAGGTTCAGTCTAGTATCAGCTAGAACTAGAAGCTCAGGAAGAAGAATGGAAAGAGTGTACTCATACAGTAGGCGCTCTGCCTGAAACTAAAAGAGAGTCTGAACCCTTTGGGGACTTTACCAGATACTGGAACCTAGAGATGGACATATGGTCCCCATCGACAGAAAACCATTGAGGTGGGCAGCACAAGTGGACATGGTGGGCACAGCAGAAAAAGAGGGCATGCAGCAGGGGGAATGGAGGAACAAGTTACTGTGTCATTATCGGAACTCAGCCATCGATTGCAGGGAAACATTGTGTCTCCTCCATCGATAGGAAAAAAAATGTCTATTTTTTTCAATGTTGTACATTTATTTCTGTGAAATTGTTTTCATTTGCTTTTGCCAGAGTAACCACAGATTAGTGGGGAAGGACTGTAGAAACCTCTTATACTCCTTCTCAAGGGACGAGCTGGATGCAATAAGATAACCACAAATGCCATTAAAATATATTGAAATGAGCTTCAAGGAGGTAGAGAAATTACACTTAACCCTCACTAAATCTACCGAAGACACAAATGAGATTATAAAGACACATATTTTGAGCCTGACTCTGAGAAAGTTGAACAGCTGCATGAGAAAAGTAAAAAAACATTTGATAACTGTCATTAATAAAAACACTGATAACTACATACATAATAACTGTGGGAAGTATGGATTGCCTGGGTGACGTCAGAGAATCCTAAAGCCCCAATAAACCAATGAGTATAGTCACTTATCCTGTCTGTCTCAGATGTGGTATCAAAGGATTCTGAGCATGTACTGTAGTACTGATTCTGAAAATGCTTTCGATTCTATGAATCACAGCTCAAGAACAACCATTCACTTTCAAGGACAAACCACAGCCCTATCATCCATATTTATCTAATTGACGAAGACTTGGATGCCAAGAGTCCAAGGCTCGCTGTAGTCTCTGCCAAGGGACTGCTTTCCATTTCTATTGACATTCATGTTGTATAAGATTCAGATAAAAGATTATTTGTACAAAGACAGGAATTACATTCTCTGTCTGTCTCTTTTTAATAAGACTTGCTAAATTACTCGGGAATGTCATTTGAATGTGAGCCTTAAGAGGCTATCAAGATGAGCCTTAGCTGACCAGAGACAGGACACAGTTACCAGGCAGAAACAACGGCTGCTGGTGAAATCTGTATTATAGGCTGATGCACAAGCAGAAAGAGCCTTAAAAAATGCAACACCAAAAACATGCATTTATTGTCATGTAGGGGTTACTGTTGACTGTTAAAAGATAAATCTGAATTCATTTATTTCAGTAAGTTTGGACACTGAAGAGGGAAAAGGAAAATGATTATATCACCCGTAAATGAAATACAATTGGCCAGATTCAATTAGTTGCAGTCTTATAGCCTTGATCTTTCATGTCAGGAGCTATTCAATTGCAGGCCCAGATAGATTCCGGTTTATGCGCCCAGAGCTATGGGTTACCAACCTCGCAGCGACCGCGGTAACGGAAAATAGCCCTATTTACCACAGAATTTAGTTTGAGCCTCAGAAGGGGGCAAACTGAAATCTGCTGTAAGTGTAGCCTGTGGGCTTATCACAACTGAATCAGTCCCTTGCAGCATGTGTATCTGTCAAATCTATGACTCACAAACAGTATGAGTATTCTCCATATGGGCAGCCTATTGATTCCCACTGAACTAGTGAGTGCAGTCATGTTGTTAGTGTTAGTGAATTAATAGCCTGCATACTCATGGTTTTGACTTCTGTATTACTGATAATGCTTTAAGATGCTTCTGGAACATGATTACTAGATGGGGGTTTCCAAATACTTGATTTTACAGTATAATGAGTGTAGGTAGCCTATGTAGAAGGCATAATTAGCACTTAGCAAACTAGTCTGTCTTATACAAGTGCAGTGTATGTAATACTTCAGACATCACACCTACAGGTCCAACATTCATATTAAGCCGTTAGATCCAGAAGGAGGGCCAGCCCGCCTAAACTGGGCATTCACAACAGCTCTATTATGTCTGTTAAACTGCATTATGTGACCACAGCTCTAGTAAAATTGTGTTATATACTTCTGCTAGTGTGGACTTGATTTGAGCCACTTGACAAGCCAGGGAAAAGGGGGGTCTCCAGGCAACTGGAAACCCCCCTGCATTTGCTTATGAGGAAAGGACAGAGGCTAAATCTAAGATATTTTCCATCTGGAGGCGTTGATGTCTAGTAATACTGCATAAATATTTTTGAAAAGTGATAGTAGTTGGTTTGCATTTTGGGCTTGGTGCTCACCTCAAGTCAGTAATACTTGACACTATAATGTATAAAAAAAGAAGTCAGTCACGTACTGTATTTGATATGATAATTGTTTGTGAACACTGCAAACAACTCATCATTAAAATAATCAGACACCGTCAACACAAGCTCTGATTATGGGCACAAAGCCTACTAGAAAAAAAATAAGAATTTACTTACCGATAATTCTATTTCTCGTAGTCCGTAGTGGATGCTGGGGACTCCGTCAGGACCATGGGGAATAGCGGGCTCCGCAGGAGACAGGGCACATCTAAAAAGCTTTTTAGGTCACATGGTGTGTACTGGCTCCTCCCCCTATGACCCTCCTCCAAGCCTCAGTTAGGTACTGTGCCCGGACGAGCGTACACAATAAGGAAGGATCTTGAATCCCGGGTAAGACTCATACCAGCCACACCAATCACACCGTACAACTTGTGATCTGAACCCAGTTAACAGTATGATAACAAAACGAAGTAGCCTCCGAAAAGATGGCTCACAACAATAGTAATAACCCGATTTTTGTAACAATAACTATGTACAAGCATTGCAGACAATCCGCACTTGGGATGGGCGCCCAGCATCCACTACGGACTACGAGAAATAGAATTATCGGTAAGTAAATTCTTATTTTCTCTAACGTCCTAGTGGATGCTGGGGACTCCGTCAGGACCATGGGGATTATACCAAAGCTCCCAAACGGGCGGGAGAGTGCGGATGACTCTGCAGCACCGAATGAGAGAACTCCAGGTCCTCCTTAGCCAGAGTATCAAAATTTGTAAAATTTTACAAACGTGTTCTCCCCTGACCACGTAGCTGCTCGGCAAAGTTGTAATGCCGAGACTCCTCGGGCAGCCGCCCAGGATGAGCCCACCTTCCTTGTGGAATGGGCATCTACATATTTCGTCTGTGGCAGGCCTGCCACAGAATGTGCAAGCTGAATTGTACTACAAATCCAGCGTGCAATAGACTGCTTAGAAGCATGAGCACCCAGCTTGTTGGGTGTATACAGTATAAACAGCAAGTCAGACTTTCTGACTCCAGCCGTCCTAACTATATATATATATATATATATATTTTTAGGGCCCTGACCACGTCTAGTAACTTGGAGTCCTCCAAGTCCCTAGTAGCCGCAGGCACCACAAGAGGTTGTTTCAGGTGAAAACGCTGACACCCCTTCATGAAGAAACTGGAGACGAGTCCCAGTTCTGTCCTGTTCAAATGGAAAATTTTAATATGGGCTTTTGTAAGACAAAGCCGCCCATTCTGACAATCGCCTGGCCGAGGCCAGGGCTAACAACATGGTCACTTCCCATGTGAGATATTTGTCAACAGCATGGTCACTTTCCATGTGAGATATTTCAAATCCACAGATTTGAGCGGTTCAAACCACTATGATTTTAAGAAATCCCAACACTATGTTGAGATCTCACGGTGCCCCTAGGGGCACAAAAAAGCTGTATATGCAATACATCCTTTACAATCTGGACTTCAGGAACTGAAGTCAATTCTTTCTGGAAGAAAATCTACAGGGCCGAAATTTAAATGTTAATGAACCCCAATTTGAGGTCCAAAACACTCCTGTTTTCAGGAAGTGTAGAAATCGACCTAGTTGAATTTCCGTCGTGGAGCCTTCCTGGCCTCACCCACGCAACATATTTTCACCACATGTGGTGATGACGTTGTGCGGTCACCTCCTTCCTGGCTTTGACCAGGGTAGGTATGACCTCTTATGGAATGCCTTTTCCCCTCAGGATCCGGCATTCAACCGCCGTGCCGTCAAACGCAGCCGCGGTAAGTCTTGGAATAGACATGGTACTTGCTGAATCAAGTCCCTTCTTAGCTCCCCAGGCCCTTAGTCCTCTGTGAGCATTTCTTGAAGTTCCGGGTACCAAGTCCCTCTTGGCCAATCCGGAGCCACTAGTATAGTTCATACTCCTCTATGTCTTATAATTCTCAATACCCTGGTTATGAGAAACAGAGGAGGGAACACATACACAGACTGGTACACCCACGGTGTTACCAGAACATCCGCAGCTATCGCCTGAAGGTCTCATGACCTGGCGGAATACCTGTCCCGTTTTTGTTCGGGCGGGACGCCATCATGTCCACCTTTGGTCTTTGCCAACGGTCCACAATCATGTTGAAAAACTTCCCTATGAAGTTTCCACTCTCCCGGGTGGAGGTCATGCCTGCTGAGGAAGTCTGCTTCCCAGTCGTCCACTCCCGGAAAGAACACTGCTGACAGTGCTATCACATGATTTTCCGCCTAGCGAAAAATCCTTGCAGTTTTCACTGCCCTCCTGCTTCTTGTGCCGCCCTTCTGTTTACGTGGGCGACTGCCGTGATGTTATCCCACTGGATCAATACCGGCTGACCTTGAAGCAGAGGTCTAGCTAAGTTTAGAGCATTATAAATTTGCTCTAAGCTTATTTATGCGGAGAGAATTCTCCAGACTTAATCACACTTCCCTGGAAATTTTTTTTTTTTTTTTTCCCTGTGTGACTGTTCCCCAGCCTCTCAGGCTGGCCTCCGTGGTCACCGGCATCCAATCCTGAATGCCGAATCTGCGGCCCTCTAGAAGATGAGCACTCTGTAATCACCACAGGAGAGACACCCTTTTCCTTGGATATAGGGTTATCCGCTGATGCATCTGAGGATGCGATCCGGACCATTTGTCCAGCAGATCCCACTGAAGAGTTCTTGCGGGAAATCTGCCGAATGGAATTGCTTCGTAATAAGCCACCATTTTTACCAGGACTCTTGTGCAATGATGCACTGACACTTTTCCTGGTTTTAGGAGGATCCCGATTAGCTCGGATAACTCCCTGGTTTTCTCCACTGGGAGAAACACGTTTTTCTGGACTGTGTCCAGAATCTTCCCTAGGAACAGTAGACGTGTCGTCGGAAAAAGCTGCGATTTTGGAATATTTAGAATCCACTCGTGCTGTCGTAGAACTACTTAAGATAGTGCTACTCCGACCTCCAACTGTTCTCTGGACCTTGCCCTTATCAGGAAAGCGTCCATGTTTCTTTTAAGAAAAATCATCATTCCGGCCATTACCTTGGTAAAGACCCGGGGCGCCGTGGACCATCCAAACGGCAGCGTCTGAACTGATAGTGACAGTTCTGTACCAGGAACCTGAAGTACCCTTGGTGAGAAGGGCAAATTTGGACCTGTAGGTAAACGTCCCTGATATCCAGTGACATCATATCGTCCCCTTCTTCCTGGTTCGCTATCACTGCTCCGAGTGACTCCATCTTGATTTGAATGCTTGTATGTAAGTGTTCAAATATTTCAGATCTCACCGAGCCGGTTGGCTTCAGTACCACAATATAGTGTGGAATACTACCCCCTTCCTTGTTGTAAGAAGGGTACTTTGATTATCACCTGCTGGGAATACAGCCTGTGAATTGTGTGAGGGGGAGACGTCTCGAATTTCCAATGTACACCTGGGATATTACATGTAGGATCCCGGAGTTCCCTTGCGAGTGTTGCTGAAACTCTTGAGATGACCCCCTACCGCACCTGAGTCCGCTTGTACGGCCCCAGCGTTATGCTGCGGACTTGGCAGAAGCCGTGAGGAGCTTCTGTTCCTGGGAATGAGCTGCTTGCTGCAGTCTTCTTCCCTTTCCTCTCCCCCTGGGCAGATATGACTGGCCTTCGCCCGCCTGCCCGTATGGGGACGAAAGGACTGAGACTGAAAAGACTGTGTCCTTTTCTGCCAATATGTGACTCGGGGTAACAAAAGGTGGATTTGCCATGGCCACCAGGTCCAATGGACCGTTTATACGGCAATACTTCCATATGCCGTCTGGAATCTGCCTCACCTGACCACTGTCGTGTCTTCGTCTGGCAGATATGTACATCACATTTACTCTTTGATGCCAGAATGCAAATATGCCTCTGCGCATCACACATATATAGAAATGCATCCCTAAAATGCTCTATAGACAATAAAATCCTGTCCCTGTCAAGGGTATCAAAATTTTCAGTCAGGAAATCCGACCAAGCCCCCTCAGCGCTGCACATCCAGGCTGAGGCGATTGCTGGTCGTAGTATAACACCAGTATGTGTGTATATACTGTTATGATATTTTTCAGCTTCCTATCAGCTGGCTCCTTGAGGGCGGCCGTATCTGGAAACGGTAACGCCATGTTTTTTATATGCGTGTGAGCGCCTTGTCCACCCTAAGGTGTGTTTTCCAACTCGCCCTTACTACTGGCGGGAAAAAGGGTATACCGCCCATAACTTTCTGTCGGAGGAACCCCACGTATCATCACACACTTCATTTAATTTATCTGATTCAGGCAAAACTACAAGTAGTTTATTCTCACCCTACAAAATACCCTTATTTGTGGTACTTGTGGTATCAGAAATACGTAACACCTCCTTCATTGCCCTTAACATGTAACTTGTGGCCCTAAAGGAAAAATACGTTTGTTTCTTCACCGTCGACACTGGGGTCAGTGTCCGTGTCAGTGTCTGTCGACCGACTGAGGTAAATGGGCGTTTTTACAAGCCCCTGACGGTGTCTGAGACGCCTGGACCGATACTAATTTGTCCGCCGGCTGTCTCATGTCGTCAACCGGCTTGCAGCGTGTTGACATTATCACGTAATTCCATAAGTAAGCCATCCATTCTGGTGTCGACTCCCTAGAGAGTGACATCACCATTACAGGCAATTTTCTCCGTCTCCTCACCAACATTTTCCTCATACATGTCGACACACACGTACCGACCTACAGCACACACATACAGGGAATGCTCTGATAGAGGACAGGACCCACTAGCCCTTTGGGGAGACAGAGGGAGAGTTTGCCAGCACACACCAAAAGCGCCATAATGTATATAACAACCCTAGAAGGTGTTGTTTCTATATATGGGCTCTTAATATATAATTATATCGCCAATTTATGCCCCCCTTCTCTTTAACCCTGTTTCTGTAGTGCAGGGGAGAGTGGGAGCCTTCCTCACCAGCGGAGCTGGTCAGGAAAATGGCGCTGAGTGCTGAGGAGAATAAGCTCCGCCCCTTTCACGGCGGGCTTTTCTCCCGGTTATTAGGAAAACTGGCCTGGGTTAAATACATACATATAGCCTTAATGGCTATATGTGATGTATTTATTTGCCAAATAGGTATTTATATTGCTGCCCAGGGCGCCCCCAGCAGCGCCCTGCACCCTCCGTGACCGTGTCAGTGAGCCGTGTAGCAACAATGGCGCACAGCTGCAGTGCTGTGCGCTACCTCTCTGAAGACTGTGAAGTCTTCTGCCGCCTGTTTCCGGACCTCCGTTCCGCCGTCTTTCTTCAGCGTCTGTAAGGGGGATCGGCGGCGCGGCTCCGGGACGAACCCCAGGCTGACCTGTGTTCCGACTCCCTCTGGAGCTCAGTGTCCAGTAGCCTAAAACTTCAATCCTCCTGCACGCAGGTGAGTTGCAAGTCTCTCCCCTAAGTCCCTCGTTGCAGTGATCCTGTCGCCAGCAGGAATCACTGATTAGAAACCTAAAAAAAAACTTTACTAAACAGCTCCTTAAGAGAGCCATCCAGTTTGCACCCTTCTCGGACGGGCACAAAAACCTAACTGAGGCTTGGAGGAGGGTCATAGGGGGAGGAGCCAGTACACACCATGTGACCTAAAAAGCTTTTTAGATGTGCCCTGTCTCCTGCGGAGCCCGCTATTCCCCATGGTCCTGACGGAGTCCCCAGCATCCACTAGGACGTTAGAGAAAATATTGTACCTGCGTCACTTGGTGGAAAATTGTTAATCAGCGATGTTAAATTGAAGTGGGTAAAAGTCCTGGGAAATTACACCACGGAATCAACATCTATAGAATTTGATGAGATGCATTTATTTTCTATGAATGAATCCACCCTCTAATGTCTTATTGAAGAGGCTTAAAGCAATTTGTGCTCTACTGTAGACACCTGATTTTCAACCCATAAGCACAATTCAAATTACAAACATCTAGAAAAAAATAGAGATGCTTATGTTTGGCAGGATGTTACGGTAAGTAATAGTGCTCTGCATTGCTTTATGTTAAACATGAAACAGACTGTACACTGTACTGGTCATGTTACACAAACAATTACACTTTCATTCTGTTATTTTCTGTCATATATCATTAACGTGTTATGTAGCACAGTATGCGTTACAGGCTGCAGACCATACCTTGTCTCCAAAGCAGAAGGTGGCCTGGTCACAAGACTCTGGTTTTGCCTGGTGTATGGGGGCAGCAATAGGCAGTTTCCAGAAAACACGGTGTGCCACTTTCTGGGCATGCTAAAGTCAGTAGCTACATCCATGGACACAGCTTTACTGGCTACAACATTGTGTTTTTACTGGCCATACTGAGTAACCCGAGGATCAGGGGTGTAGCTAGAACTTTGTTGGCCCCATAGCAACATTTTGAAGGGGCCCCTGTCCCAATGCTTCTAGAGAGACACTTCTCTGCAGCAGTTGTTCATTTTATGCCCTATAGTAGTGCCCTAGTTCATTTTCTGAACCATAGTAGAGCCTTATTTAATGTTATGCCCCATAGTAGTGCCTTGGTTTCTGTTATGAATCGCAGTAGTGCTTAAGTTCACCCTATGTCACATTTCAGAGCTGCCACTACACATTATGCCGCACAGTACCCCCAATTCACATTATGATATATAGTGCTCCCCGTTCATAATGTGCCTCATTACTGTGCCCCGGTTCATATGATATAACATTAAAATGCCCTCCAGTTCATTTTATACCACACTACAATGAGCAGGTCCAGGGGCATACCTAGATATATTGCAGGCCCCAAGGAAAAAGTTTGAAAGGACCCCTACATAACACCCAATGGCGAAAAATGTATAGAACACATGTAACTGTGACAGGGATGGTGGGCCCCTCTCAGCTCTGGGCCCCATAGCTGCTGCACTGCCTGCACCTATGGTAGATACGCCCTTGCCGAGGATTGCTCATATGTCCGATGTTCATGCAGATGATCCGAGGCTGCATCCTTGTATACAGCAGATCACAGAAGCCTGCAATGGGCGTCTTTTAACTCAAGACTCCTGCAGCTTTGGCATATTTCGCATCACTGCTGCGTACAAAGGTGCAGTGGCACTGCACTTAGCGTCCACTTCTTGCACTTAGCGTCCACTTCTGAATCAGCCACTAAGTACATAGATTTTAAATTTACATCTCCATTGTATTTTCAAGCCATCCTTCACTAACTTCTACCACTGTATATTTTTATCTGTTTCAGTGCATTAATCAATCATACATAACCCATCCCAGAAAATCATTCAGAGGTCAGCCGGTATGCACTATCATGTTTCTATGTCATTGATTTGGATCAAATAAGATCTTGCTAATTTAGCAGCAATCTATGGGGGTGATTCAGAGGCGATCACTACAACAGCAGCGATCGCTCTCTGAAGGCTATTGTGGAGTGCGCACCCAGTAAGTCCCAGTGAGATGCTAAAAGCATCCCACTGGTGCGATCGCCTCTGCCTGATTGACAGGCAGAGGTGGTCGCGGGGTGGAAGGGGGCGTGCCAACGGCGGTGGGGTGCGTACCGAACAACACAGTCGTGTCCGGACTGGTGCATGGGCGGGCCGCTGTGGCTAAGTGACGTCACACGCAGCCGCTGCGACCCAGGTTGTGGTGGGTAGGGGGCCACGGCGGACTAGCCCTGTGCTGTGCGTCCTCCCACATGTCAGAGAAACTGATCGTAGATGTTCTAAATTTAGCACGTCTACGATCAGCTCTGAGTCACCCCCCATGTCTCAGATATACTACATTTAAATGTTAATATTTTTCTTAATTCTACTTGCAGTTAATCTATAAATGACAGAAAATGTGTATTTTGAACTCATTAAACAAACTGAGTTTAAAACGTCTACCGGTTTTTAAAAGAAACTATATAATATAAAATATATAATAATTATATCTCATTATATTCAATAATAAACATGTACAGGATTGGTGCATTGGATGTTCATTAGTAATAAAATGCTTTAACATTTTACTGAGGTAAATACAGCAGATGTGAGGAAACAGGCAATCACAGAATTATTATAACAGTGGCTGGCTGTGAATATCATGTAGAGGTGGATACAGACTTACAATGTGTACAGTATGCAGCACTGAGTTCAGCACTTGGACAGTTCCCTGCATTACAGCATATTACAGGGAGCTTAAGTGCTGAAACACACACGCCGGCTTTTACCGGCCGGGAAAAAGCCGGATGGCTTTTTCCCGTGCCGGTATTGTAGTTATCAGTGTGAGGGGGAGGGGCCTTAAACACTGCACGGCCCCGGCCTGGCTGCCGGGTTGCAACCAGAAATATCCACTGGAAGGTCCGGCTGCCGTGCCAGCGCCGTGCCGTCTTTACAGGCAGTGGCCGTGTGTGTGAAGGGGAGCTTTCACACACAATGGTTTTATTTCAAGCCGTGTCTAATGCTGCGCATGCGCACAGCATTACAGACGGCTCAAAGCCGTTGTGTGTGAAAGACTCTGCCGGATGGCAAAAAGCCGGACAAAGTTTGTCCGGCTTTTTTCCATCCGGGAGAAACCGGCGCGTGTGATACAGCCTATGGTTGGCAACATGTTATTCTCCTGTGGAACAACAACCTTGCACATACAATTGTATTTATTCAATAACATCTAAAGCTTAAAACAATACCAACTACAGATGTGTTCTTTTATCATGTGACTTCAGTTGTGCCAAACAGCCCCTCCAAGCGCATAGCTCCCATTGTCTTTCGCTCAAAAATGCGAGTCTTATTCGCAACAAAACTGCATTGCTAGTACAGATCGACCACTTACAGCATTTATATATCTGTGTGCAACTGGGTTGCGAATTTGTGTAAAAAGGGATCCAACGTAAGGCGCATTTTATATTTTAATATTCATATGTGTTTTTTCCTCTAGAGTTAGGGGCACAATTCTGTTGAGTATGGGCATATTTTAAAAGTGCCAATCATTGAAAAGACTAAACCTACCTGTTTTTGTCTCTTCAATGATTTCCACGTTGAAGATATACCCAGACTTATTTTATTTATTTATTACCAGTTATTTATATAGCGCACACATATTCTGCAGCGCTTTACAGAGAATATTTGGCCATTCAAATCAGTCCTTGTGGAGCTTACAATTTATATTCCCTACCACATGTACACACACACACTTTCACTCTAGGGTTAATTTTGTTGGGATCCAATTGACCTACCAGTATATTTTTGGATTGTGGGAGGAAATCTGAGTACCTGGAGGAAACACACGCAAGTACGGGAGAATATACAAACTCCACACAGTTAGGGCCATGGTGGGAATCGAACCCATGACCTCAGTGCTGTGAGGCAGTAATGCTAACCATTACACCATGCATACTGCCAGGATGCAGACTTCCCCCTGCCTGCATCTCACTGGCTATTACATAAACCCCAATGTTTCTTTTAATTTCTGATGCAGTTTTGGAGAAAATATTATCACTAGATACTGTAGTCAAACCCTCCAAGATTAGTAAGTAATTCATTCAGGGAGGGGCAGCTATAAAATAGCCAACTTCCTGTGCTAAACTCTACGCTCAGTTTTCCACCTGGCTTCAGTCAGCACTGTGCTCTCTGGGGGTCAATCTGACCTGATCGCACGCTGCCGTTTTTCGCAGCGCAGCGATCAGGTCCCTACTGTGTATGCGTATGCACCGCAATGCGCAGGTGCGTCGTACGGGTACAAAGTGGATCGTTGCTGGGCCATGGATTTAACGAAGAATACATGCACTGCCGATTGCAAGAAGATTGACAGGAAGAGGGTGTTTGTGGGTGTCAACTGACCGTTTTCAGGGAGTGGTTGGAAAAACGCAGGCGTGTCCAAGCGTTTGCAGGGCGGGTGTCTGACGTCAATTCCGGGACCGGACACGCTGAAGTGATCGCAGCTGCTAAGTAAGTTCAGACCTACTCAGAAACTGCACAAACTATTTTTGTACTGCACGGCTACGCAGGCATTCGCACACTTACAAAGCTAAAATACACTCCCCAATGGGCGGCGACTATGCGTTTGCACGGCTGCAAAAAGTAGCTAGCGAGCGATCAACTCGGAATGACCCCCTCTATTGGGTCCGTTTCCTTTGTACACTATTGCTCCACTGCAGGAAACCTGTCTGGGACTGAGCTGAGGATGAAGAATAACTTGAAAGCCGAATCAAGCAAACAGTTTGCAGAACCTGGAGACAGGGATTAAGATCAATTTAACAGATGAATACAGAGAGAATTAAATGTCCTAAGATCATATTACAAACAAAATGAACACAAATTCTATTTCTAAGGCAATTATTAATTACTTTTAAGTTATCGGAGGATGACAATGATTTGCATCCCTTTTCTTCGGTTCATATAAAACTATAAACTGCTAAAAAAAACTGAACGGATTCTATCAAGGCAAAATGCAGCAATATTGCCGCTTGACAAATAGATAGTAAACAGTGGCAGAATTCTAGTGTGCAGAGGAATGAGATGTTGCTGTATCTCTTATCTCCTGTTGGCACATCTGAATCATGTAAGACCACTCACAACAAGCCTCACGCAGGCTACAGATAAGCAGGGGGGAGGACGAGGAACGACGACTCTGATAAATGCAGGATTTATAATCATCATTTTATCACCTATTACTCACATGTTAGCTCCTCAGTATATAACATGGATAGATTATGCCAAAGGATGATAAAAACATGTAGCATACTGTATGTGGGAAGAATGAATGACTCAATGTAAGGAATATATGAATTTAATACAGTAGTTGTAGCATATACATGTATCTAATCATATATAGATACTGCATAACAAGTTACAGGAAGAGAGTAGATACTTGGCCTATTTACAAATAAATGATAAGATAAACACATTTGCAAAAGCTGTTAAAATGCCACATTGCAGAGAACATACCATTATGTGATGTCATGCACCTCTCTGTAAGGCTGGGTCCATTTATAAGGCAGTACACAGATTATGATGATATTTATAGGCCAATCAGCAGAAATGATTCAAATATGATGCAAACTGAAAGGACAGCTAATTGTGATCGTGCTCAGATTCTCCCAAGTAGGATGCAGCAAAAGTCTTTCATTTCAGCTTCACCACCAGGTTCCTGTTTTCCAAATTGGTTGCAGGAAAACCTAATGGGATCCATTCAGGATCCGATGGTCGGGATCCCGGCAGTCTAAATAAGGCCGCCGGAATCCGACACTGATAGGAATACCAGCGCCGGAATCTTGAGTGTGTTAGGTTTAGGCAGTGGGATGGGCAGGTTAGGGTGGATTATCACAAACGGGATGCCGCGGTCAATATTCTGATCGCTGGCATTCCAAAACTCAAATCACCTAAGGATGCATAAACCCCCTCAGCAAATCTGGTATGAAGGTTGACCAGCTAGTGTAGTTTACAGGACTTTTACCTCATATACTGTAGATGCTACATTGATAATAAGGCAGACATTTCCTCTATATATCTCCAGGGACACTGTATTACCATTAATGTTTGCAACTGCAAATCTATATATATATATATATATATATATATATATATATAGTCTTGCCCGTCTTTCAGTCATTCACCTGAGCTTACAGATAATTACAATCTACTTATACACTTCTATTTCTAAGTTTGTACCCTGCAGAGTTTGCACTTACTCCCTTTTACTTAGAGATTTAGTGAAAGATTCAATTTGACTAGGGGTGCTCAAGCTTTGCAGATAATTCTATATACCAGTGGTTCTTAAACTGGGTTCCGTGGCTCCCTGGGGTACCTCGGGACACTTGCAGGGGTGCCCTGGGTAGGTGGTCCAGGACCAAATCAAATTATTTATGGTCAATGTAATCTGAAAAAAACAGTGCCAGTGGCTGTCAAGTCAACCATAAAATATGTGGACAAACAGAAGCAAATCTTGTTCCTCACTACACAGCTGTACCTAAGGATGACAGATGAACACAATATACTTAATTTAATATTTCTTTCTAAATTTCTCAATAAGAAACTTTTGGCCTAGGGGTGCCGTGAAAATAATTCTTATGCTCTAGGGTTCCGTGATTCAAGAAAGTTTGAGATCCACTGTTATATACTATATTTTTCAGATAGGGACATAAGGCGAGCCCTGGCATTCAGTGAATGCACTTGCTATGATGCCCCTTCCCACATGATATATTAATTTATAGAACACCTATACTTACAGAACATTCCCAAGAAAATGGTGTTGGACACCAATTCTCTTATACCCTCAATTATGCACTTTGATTGCTCTTTGTCATTTAGTTACATTATCCTTTATTTTAAAGCACACATTTCCTAGCAGTCATAGACATTTATTTGCAGTCATACCCAGAACCTTCAGTCACATCCTCCTTTATTTAAAGCACACAATTTAAAATACTGTCATACCCAGGATTCAAACTCATGACCTTCCATATTGCAGTAAAACACCTTACTCATAAAGCTATTTGCTCCTGTGTGGGAAGTAAGAGAATATTTTGAAATGTGTGCCTTAAATAAAGGTGTGTGTGTGACTGACGATGCTTAGGGATGTGAGAGGGATATAGGAGCGGTCAGGTGATCCCAGGGATTAAAGAGGATGAAGTTGCAAGCAGCGGTGGCTCCTACCTGTCTTGGGTAGGGGGGTTGCCGTTACCCCTGAAGAGAGGAGGAAGAGGCAAGGAGACACCTGAGTCCCAGCCCCTGCACAATAGATCTGGCAGGCACCAGAACCAGCGCTTGCACACAAGTGGCGGCTTGACTGCGCATGTGCAAAACCCTAGCTTCTATGGACTGCATCAGCTGCAATGGGACTGCCTGTCCTGTGGGTGACTTGCAGAACTTCCAATAGGCAAGCACTGCCAGTCATAGTGAATCCAGTGCAGTCACAGACTTCAACTAGCTCAGCTAAGCTCACTGAAGTGGCGGATTTTGCTTGGGGGGGCTGCAGTTCTGTCCTGCAGCCCACAGGTAAAATCCACCACTGGTTGCAAGCAAGTTTGATTAAAAAAAAAAAGACAGGTGGTGTAGAACAGCGCCCCCTGCCTTGCGGTGCCCAATGTGGTGGCATCCTAGTTACGGCCCTGGTATCAAAATCTCAGTGGTTGAGATCCCGACAGTGGCATTCCGTTGTTCAGAATCCAGATATATCCCGGTGAGTATTTTAACCCTAACCCACCTCTCCTGCAGCCATCATAGCCCAAACTCCAGTATTTACCATTGGGATTCTGTCCATCGAGATGCTTCTGTTGGCATTCTGACCACCAGGATCCTGACAGTATTCTATCCAACTGGGACCAACAGCTTAACCTATAGTAGTTGCTTTTCCATAAAGCAAAGTAAGATTACCAGTACTCAGATGGGGTATGGGACTCAGGGTTGACAGTGTCTAGGTTGACACCCATTAGGTCAACACCTATTGGTCGACACTAGAAATATGTCGACACGGCCATTATGTCGACATAAAAAAGGTCAACGTGAGTTTTTTAAATGTTTTTTTGGGGTCGTTCTCTTCGTAAAGTGACTGGGAATCCCAAGTAGTGCACCGTGTCCCCTCGCATGGATCGCTTCACTCGCCATGACTTGGGCAAGGTGCATCGCCCCGCTACCGCTGCATTCGGCACAGGTTACCATTCCCAATCGTAGTCCACGTGGATCATAAATTATGAAAAAGTAAAAAAAAAAAGAAAAAAACATTTGAAAAACTCATGTCGTCCTTTTTGCATGGCGACCTAATTGCCACGTCGACCTATTTCTTGTGTCGACCTATTCACTGTCGACCAATGGGTGTTGACCTAATGGGTGTCAACCTAAGTGGTGTCAACCCAGATTCCGGATACCCTCAGATGCCCCCAGGACTACAGCAAGGATAGTGAAAGCTTATCAGGGAAGATACTGTAAAATACTCTGCTCCTGGACTTCCCTCTTAATTTGTGATTGCCATCACCTGTGGTGAAACACCTTTCTTATCCATTCACCTGTACAAAACAGGTGTCGCAATCATAAATTATGGGGAAAGTCCAGAAGCAGAGCATTGTGTCCCTCCTGGAGAAGGTCATGTTGGGAGGTATGCTTTACCACATTCACGGCGGGATGTAATGCCGCCCGAGTTCGACGGCTGTGCGTGATGCCGTCCCTAATCGGATGCATTTTTTTCTAAAGGGGCTATCACTGAGAAGGCAAAACCATGCCTTGTGATTGCCCCTGCACGGCCGCCGAACTCACGTGGCATTACATCCTGCAGCCAGTGTCTATAAACTGCAAATTAATAATAATTATTCTCATTTATAGATTCAGTTAAAAATGTCATTTGAAAAATGGTGCCCAAACTTTTGCATACATCTGTATCTAATTTATGGACTAATCATCACAACATGGTAATATCTGGACTTTAGTTATAATAGAATGATTTGTAAGGGAGCTACAATAACTATTCATTTTAGAAGGGGGAAAGGTGAAGTTGCACAATCGACCACTGAAGCTTGTAGACAGGGACAATGCACTATTTAATAAAAACATGGAGACTGGGATACAGAGATGGCCGCCAGCGCTGCGTGCAATCAAAGGGAAATATTGGCGCTATGCGCTTTAAATGGAATGCATATTTAATGATGTAGCATCTGTTGCAGCTGTCTGTGATGCCAGGGAGGTGCCTGGTGGCCGTGCCTCCTGGGGGTATATTTACTAAAGGTCGATTTTGTTTGTTTTTGTTCGATTTTAAATCGATGTTAAATCCATTTTAATCGATGTTGGGCTTTCAGGGTTAAAACACACATTTACTAGCAGATGATTTTTTATATTACTTTTTAAATGTTAGTAAATGTATGTTTTACCCCTGGAAGCCCAACATCGATTAAAATCGATTTAACGTTGATTAAAATCGAACAAACAAAATCGACCTTTAGTAACTATACCCCCTGGAGAGTTCACTCTCAGCGCCAGGTGCTGGACTACAGAAACATTGTTTTGAAAATATTTCAATATGTTGGGAAACATTTTACTGCATTTTTAAGATGTTACATTTGATGTGTAGTGTACAGTTGTAGAATTATAGATATGTATGTTTAGGGGATGTACTGCACACTTATAGAAACATATTTTACTATATAGGATTTATAAGGCTTTGCCATTTTGGTATAGAGGCTTGTCCTACAGTAAGAGCCGGATTAAGCGGGGGGCACAGGGGGTGAGTACCCCGGGCCCCCCTTTCACCATGGGTCCCCTGCCCGGAGCTGATCCAGCACAGATTTTGCAGTAGCACACCCAGTTGGCTCACTGCTGCTGGAGACAGTAGAGTGCATAAATCTGCTCCGCACTGCCACAGAGGCATGTCCGGAGTCTGCTCATGTAGCACGGCTGCATGCGTGTCAGGGACTGGGAAGGCCAGGCACCTGCACGGGCTACTGAGTGGACGCCTGCACCTGTTCGGGAGGACAGAATGCAGCGGAAGCTATAATGTATTGGGTGAGCTGGCAGGGGAAGCTGGTATTTGCAGGCTGGAGGCCAGGGGCAGTTTGGCCCACCAGAATCTTAGTGGTAGGTTCCGCTGTGTCAGGTGGACATGGCAGTGCTACGCGTTCCCCTCCGACTCACCATTACTGCTACGATCGGAGCTCTGCTCCTGACAGGCAGCATTTGGAGCGTTCAGCTCACTTTACAGTCAGCAGGGGCAGGCTGCTACATGCTGCTGTGTGGAGGTTGCGCTACACTTAGCAAGTTGGCAGAGACTGCAGCCAAGAGATCTGTAGCGTATGCTCCCAGGGTCACAGGCAACAGGTGGTCCCTGAATTCAAACTTACTGCTGCTGTCCAGACTCCAGCATGAGCCAGCCTCTTTTACCCAGCAGTGCTGTGCTTGCAGTGGCTGGCTCCTCCCCTGGAACCTAATGAGCTGTGCTGCTTTACAGGTTAGGCCCTCCTCTCCTTTCTCCTATCATTCACTCTATATTTACAGTACAGTCTACACAGCGTCCTCTCCTCTGTACTCACGGCTGCCTCCATGGCATTAACGCCAGAAACCACGTAAGTTCTGAAGGGGGGAGAAGCAGTGCCCAGTACTTTATCCTCTACAGCACAGGTTCTCAAACTCTGTCCTCAGGACCCCACAAGGTGCATGTTTTGCAGGTCCCCTCACAAAATCACAAGTGAAATAATTAGCTCCACCTGTGGACCTTTTCAAATGTGTCAGTGAGTAATCAATACACCTGTGCACTTGCTGGGTTACCTGCAAAACATGCACTGTGTGGGGTCCTGAGGACCGAGTTTGAGAACCACTGCTCTACAGTAATTGACGGCACTGTTACACTAAGGAGGGGTATGAGCTTTTGTGTGTGCTATTGTTGTATCCTCAACAGAAACTTATTACACTGCTACTGTTCAGGCAGGGGGTGATCAGTGTGTGTGTGTGTGTGTGTGTGTGTGTGTGTAGGTCAATGCACAGAACTTGTTACTACATTTTCATCAACAGTAACTTACTGCACTGGTCTGTACACATTTTGCCTCATATACACTGCTCAAAAAAATAAAGGGAACACTAAAATAACACATTCTAGATCTGAATGAATGAAATATTCTTATTAAATACTTTGTTTTTTACATAGTTGAATGTGCTGACAACAAAATCACACAAAAATTATCAATGGAAATCAAATTTATTAACCCATGGAGGTCTGGATTTGGAGTCACACTCAAAATTAAAGTGGAAAAACACACTACAGGCTGATCCAACTTTGATGTAATGTCCTTAAAACAAGTCAAAATGAGGCTCAGTAGTGTGTGTGGCCTCCACGTGCCTGTAAGACCTCCCTACAACGCCTGGGCATGCTCCTGATGAGGTGGCGGATGGTCTCCTGA
Source organism: Pseudophryne corroboree (assembly GCF_028390025.1). Taxonomy (NCBI): domain Eukaryota; kingdom Metazoa; phylum Chordata; class Amphibia; order Anura; family Myobatrachidae; genus Pseudophryne; species Pseudophryne corroboree. The sequence continues at coordinate 149,626,121 of NC_086445.1, forward strand.
GGGATCTCCTCCCAGACCTGGACTAAAGCATCTGCCAACTCCTGGACAGTCTGTTGATGGATGGAGCGAAACATGATGTCCCAGATGTGCTCAATTGGATTCAGGTCTGGGGAATGGGTGGGCCAGTCCATAGCATCAATGCCTTCGTCTTGCAGGAACTGCTGACACACTCCAGCCACTGGAGGTCTAGCATTGTCTTGCATTAGGAGGAACTCAGGGCCAACCGCACCAGCATATGGTCTCACAAGGGGTCTGAGGATCTCATCTCGGTACCTAATGGAAGTCAGGCTACCTCTGGCGAGCACATGGAGGGCTGTGCGGCCCCCCAAAGAAATGCCACCCCACACCATTACTGACCCACTGCCAAACTGGTCATGCTGGAGGATGTTGCAGGCAGCAGAACGTTCTCCTTGGCATCTCCAGACTCTGTCACGTCTGTCACATGTGCTCAGTGAGAACCTGCTTTCATCTGTGAAGAGCACAGGGCGCCAGTGGCGAATTTGCCAATCTTGGTGTTCTCTGGCAAATGCCAAACGTCCTGCACGGTGTTGGGCTATAAGCACAAACCCCACCTGTGGACGTCGGGGCCTCATACCACCCTCATGGAGTCTGTTTCTGATCGTTTGAGTAGACACATGCACATTTGTGGCTTGCTGGAGGTCATTTTGCAGGGCTCTGGCAGTGCTCCTCCTGTTCCTCCTTGCACAAAGGCGGAGGTAGCGGTCCTGCTGCTGGGTTGTTGCCCTCCTACGGCCTCCTCCACGTCTCCTGATGTACTGGCCTGTCTCCTGGTAGTGCCTCCATGCTCTGGACACTACGCTGACAGACACAGCAAACCTTCTTGCCACAGCTCGCATTGATGTGCCTTCCTGGATGAGCTGCACTACCTGAGCCACTTGTGTGGGTTGTAGACTCCGTCTCATGCTACCACTAGAGTTAAAGCACCGCCAGCTTTCAAAAGTGACCAAAACATCAGCCAGAAAGCATAGGAGCTGGGAAGTGGTCTGTGGTGACCACCTGCAGAACAACTCCTTTATTGGGTGTCTTGCTAATTGCCTATAATTCCCACCTGTTGTCTATTCCATTTGCACAACAGCATGTGAAATTGATTGTCAATCAGTGTTGCTTCCTAAGTGGACAGTTTGATTTCACAGAAGTGTGATTGACTTGGAGTTACATTGTGCTGTTTAAGTGTTCCCTTTATTTTTTTGAGCAGTGTTACTTTGTTACTATACTGAGGGGTTCGGTAAGATATATCTGTAAATGGTATGCTGGCTGTCAATATAGTGACAGCGGCATCCCGTCTTTTGGAATTCTGGCAGCGAGTCCCCTTGCGGGCTCACTGAGCTCGCCACACTTCGGTATAGGTATTTCACCGGCTGACAGAATTCCGGCGTCAGTCTCCTGAACGCCGGGATCCCGACAGCCGGCATTTTAAGTGCAACCCATATTCACGTGTGCAAAGAATTCTGTGAATTGTTTTAGATTTCTTTTGAGAGAGTACTGGAGAAAATGCGTGTAAGGTGACTGAGATGTTCTCCCTGCTGTGTTTTAAAGCTGCTTATACTTATTTTATTTTTTTTCTATTTACTTGGCCCATACTTGATATAGTTGTAATACAGTGATTAACACATGCTTATGTCATAATAATAATATGTGGTATTTTGGTTGAAGTGGGGTACAATGGGGTATATATATATGGGGTATTTTGGTTGGACATGGGGTACACTGATTTAGCGTAAGTAAACTCATACCTTTATCCCTTTGACCGAGTTACCAACTGCCAGTGAGTGACTGTTCGTGAATGAGAGACTGTCCGTGAACCAGGAGAAACCACAGAGAGACCAACTGTCCATGAGACTGACTCTCTAACTGTGACTGACTGGTGTGAGAGACCACCCCCTAGGTGTTTCTGCACATGGGCCCTCATTCCGAGTTGTTCGCTCGGTAAATTTCATCGCATCGCAGCGATTTTCCGCTTAGTGCGCATGCGCAATGTCCGCACTGCGACTGCGCCAAGTAAATTTGCTATGAAGTTAGGATTTTTACTCACGGCTTTTTCTTCGCTCAGGCGAACGTAGTGTGATTGACAGGAAATGGGTGTTTCTGGGCGGAAACAGGCCGTTTTATGGGCGTGTGGGAAAAAACGCTACAGTTTCCGGGAAAAACGCAGGAGTGGCCGGAGAAACGGAGGAGTGTCTGGGCGAACGCTGGGTGTGTTTGTGACGTCAAACCAGGAACGACAAGCACTGAACTGATCGCAGATGCCGAGTAAGTTTGAAGCTACTCAGAAACTGCTACGAGGTGTGTAATCGCAATATTGCGATTACTTCGTTCGCAATTTTAAGATGCTAAGATTCACTCCCAGTAGGCGGCCGCTTAGCGTGAGCAACTCTGCTAAAATCGCCTTGCGAGCGAACAACTCGGAATGACCTCCATTGTTTTTCACTTACTGAGGAAAGGCAATGTTTATTTATTTTGCTGTGAACTACAGTGTTTTTTTTTTCTTGTGCAATGTTTTTCATCTGGGCATGCGTCTGAGTTGCACCACTTATGCATCCCGATGGTGTTTGTACAGAGTCATGGTACAGAGTCAGACGGATGCACCAAGAAGTGTATTAGAAATGTGTAGGTCATTCCTAGGTGGGGGTTGGCTAATCAGACCCAGTAGTAGCATAGTATGGGTGTGATACTGTAGGGACACAGGCATGTTGCTGATAGTGGTTGTGTATAGAGACGCTGAGTTGCTGCCATTGGCCATACTCAGATGGATGAGCTGCACATAACATAAGGCTGGTGAAAGTGCCAGTGGTGCAACCGATGGTGGTGTTGATGCACAAAGCATGATTGCAGAGCCTGTACACACTGACAGTGGGCGTCTCAGTCCTTGCACTAGGGAAGGGCGGTGTTGCATTATTACCATAAAGTCACAGACGCAACTGCACAAAAACGCAAGGAAGGCCATAACTGTGTCCAACTCAGAGTCAGGCCCTGTGAGGAGAGAGCATTCCTGCTCCCTCAACAGACCCCGCCCCCTCAACACCACATATTTTATTTCATTCTGTGTTGGAAATATCAGAAAAAGAACACAACTGATACCCCTTTCACATCGCACTAAAAACCCGGTATCGACACGGCATATTGCCGTGTCGAAACGGGTCAGTGTGCGATGTGAAAGGTCCTTTGCAGAATTAGCGGGTCGCCTGACCCGGTAATTCAACCCGGTAAAAAAGAAGGGTTATTACCGGGTTGAATACCGGGTCAGGTGCAGTGTGAATAGGAGCCGTTCCGATGCGACACGGCTCCCATTCACAGCATATGCAGAGGCGGCGCAGGAGATGAGCTCATCTCCCGGCGCCGCCTCCACCCCCGCCCCTGCTGCGCCCCCCGCTGCTATGGCAACCGACCTGGTATATTGCCGGGTCAGAAAGCCAGCAGAGGAGCGCAAATGCCGGATCCCACCCGGTAAGGACACGTTTCTCTTACCGGGTAGGATCCGGCATTTGCGATCTGAATGCAGCATGAGAGTTCCTGTGAAATTTTGGTTATATTTAATTTTGAGAGAGTTTCTTGATTTGTGTACTAGTCAGATGAGGAATATGGGTGGGACTACTGCCCAATGTATTGTGTCATCTTAATATAAAAAGAGCTGATGTGGCACTGTAACAATATGTATCCTCTGACCATCTTGACAGTGTCGTCCCCAGGTGTGGTGACTCCTGTTGCGGAAATAGAGCGAAAGAGTGCTTGTGAAAGAGGTGTGACTTCATGTATGTGAAACCACGCCCCCAGCTGTGACTTCTTCTGTGGCATTGGAGCTGTCTTCCTTTTCTCTGGCCGTCTGCCTCCTCTGTGGAGAAAGCAGTGGCAGCGGCTTACATTCCCGACAGACACCCGGGGAATTCGGTAGCTCCTATCTTCTGTGGTTGAGTGGTATGGTGTATCGCTTTGGGGGAGTGACTGTCCACGTTGCCCAGCACTTCGGCAGACCCCAACCTCTGCCAGGTCTCTCGGCTACTCGGTGACACAATCCAAGAGGGTGAAACAATAGTAGTAGAGTAGCGCTGCTATTTTGGTGTCACCCCCTTAGATGGTGAGGCCCACACTCCCATAGAGATGCCACTGCCTCTTGAGAGGAGTGTACTTCTGTATCATCTTGTAGCTGCCAGTGGTAAGAGCCAGAGAGAAGTGGTTTCTGGTGCCAGTTTAGAAGCCTGGTGGTGGCAGTGAGATACCCACCTATGACAACAGGGAGGAGTCAGTAACGGGCGATTACTGGCGGTGAGACAGCATCCATACGAGTGGTGAAGCCTACTAAGGTTACTCAAGAACAGGAAACCTTGTACGTACAATAAATCTGAGACTGGCGCAGTGAGGTCATCCAGTCACAGGTATCTAACAAATAATTTCAATAAATACTACAGCAAGTGCTTAGTGTAAAGCAACAGCATTTCCAGGACACAGTGTGGTTTAAAAAAGTAGACCGTGGAGAAAGAAAGCATCTATGTTTTTAGAACTAGAGGCACTGAAAATGAATTAATACAAGAAGTACAAAGGAAATCAGGTTAATAAAGAGTGAAGCTTAAAAAATGATTGCAAAAGATAGCAAATCTAATTCTAAAACGTTTTTTCAAGTGCATAAACAGCAAGAAAAATATATCTATAACCTCGGCCACTAAATGATGAATTAGGACAAATAAATGTAGATTAATGGAAAGCTAAACTTTTAAATAGTTTTTTTTTTCTTTATCAAAATATATTCAGAAGGGGGGAAAAATACCAAATATGGGGCCCGATTCAAGTAGTAGAATTTGCAATCCTTCTGAACGCATGCTGGGGGCCGCCCATTGCAGGGCAAGTCCGCCCAGCATGCTGACCGCCGCCTTCTCCCCTTGATGAAGCACAAATTGCGATCGCATAGCAATTTCTGCTCCATCGTAGAAATGAAGGAGACCGGCCATCATTTTCCTGATTGCGGCAGCCGCCATCTTTCTGATCACGCCCCAGTTTGCATCCCCACGCCACTGCAACGCTCCATCTACGAAACAAAGCGTTGCCGACCCCGACCCGCGAACGCCCGTGATTGACAGACAGAGGTGATCGCATTTTCTGCGGCCCCTGGCAGAAAATGTGGGTGCATGCGCAGGACGGGCGCTGCACATGCACCGCATCTTTTTTGTAATTTTTGCGATCCAACCTGAATCAGCACTTATATTCTGTAACAGTAGTCTATACAAACTATTAAATGTTACAGTACTTCTATAACACAGGATGAGGAGTAGTTACACCTAAACAAGATGAAGACAGATGGTAGATCGGGAATGGACCACATCCATCTATGGCCCTCATTCCGAGTTGATCGCACCAAGCAACTTTTTGCTGCTGGTGCGATCAACTAATCTCCGCCTATGGGGGAGTGTATTCTAGCATAGCAGGGCTGCGAACGCTTGTGCAGCCCTGCTATGCTTAAAAAGTTTCCTGCAAAACAAGACCAGCCCTGGACATACTTACCCTGTGTGACGGATCCAGCGATGTTGGGCTCGGCTTTGACGTCCGACATCCGCCCTCCGTTTGTACAGGGGCATGGGCATGACGATAGTGGGTGCAAGGGGTTCCATTGCTATGAGGCTCAAAGGCTTAGGGAGGCCTGGACCCAGGTTATAAAGTTGCATACCAACTTCCAAGATTTGCCTGCTACACAATTGGGTCTGATCCATCGCCCATCCTGAATAACATTTTCCGTGAGAGAAGTGTGCTGTGGGTGTTATAATGGTAAGGGGGCACTGTAATGTGCACACTCTGAACTGGAGACCACTTTAATGTGGCAGAATATGAACTGGAGGGCACTGTAATGTGTCAGAATATGACCTGGAGGACACAATGTATCATAATCTGATCTGCTCATTGTAATGTGGAGGCCACTATATGAGAACTGGGGCACTTTCATGTGGCACAATATGATATGGAGGCATTATAGTGTGGTATAATATAAACTGGTGCAATGTAACATGGCACAATTTTAAATCAATGGCCCTGTAATGTAGCACAGTATGAACAGGAGGCACTGTAATGTGTCATAATATTAACTGGGGAGCTCTGTATGTCATAATATGAATTTGGGATACTGTGTGGCATAATGTGTAGTGGCAGCCCTACAATGTGACATCATGTAAACTAGGGAACTATGATGGTTCATGAATAAATTAGGGCACTACTATGGAGCATAACATTAACTGAGGTACTACTACGGGGCATAGCATTAACTGGGGCACTACTACGGGGCATAGCATTAACTGGGGCACTACTACGGGGCATAGCATTAACTGGGGTACTACTACGGGGCATAACATTAACTGGGGTACTACTACGGGGCATAACATTAACTGGGGTACTACTACGGGGCATAACATTAACTGGGGCACTACTACGAGGCATAGCATTAACTGGCGCACTACTATGGTTCAGAAAATTAACTAATGCACTATTATGTGTAATAAAATTAATAACTGCCGCGGAGAGATGTCTCTTAAGAAGCATTGGGACAGGGGACCCATCAATATAATGCTAGGGGGGCAGATGTAGATGAAGATCCATTATAAATTAATTGTCTACAATTGTCTGGTTGAGCTAAGTCTGATCCAAGTGAAATAACTTTCCTGGGTCTAATTGTAACGTTCACTTGGGTTTTTTATATATATATATATATATATATATATATATATATACATACATACACACACACACACACACACACACAAACACACACACACACACACACACACACACACACACACACACAGTATTTCTTCACTTTGTACAAAAAATTGTATCTGAGCTTGGTCAACACTAAACAGATACAGTTACAACCCTCCTCTACTACCACCAAGTTAAGAAAACAGCATCAAGATACTTGACCACAAATGTCCCTGGAAATTGAAATTGTAATTTAAATACATTCTGAAAAAAATAAATTCTGGAGACCAAAATGATATGACTACATATTCATAAGGACCATTTCCAGTGATAAAGACAATTTTCCATTCATTCCATTATTTGATCTCTATCACTCCTCACATTCTGATTGAATAGGTCATATGCAATTTTAATGTTATTCAGGTTTGATTATTATAAACAGTGAGCCATTATATATTACTGTGATATAAGATGCTGTTAGAGCTCCTTATATGCTAAGAAGCAAGAACGGAACAGGGAGGAATAGTGACTACTGTGGAGGTTGCAAAAGGAACAAATAACTGTTTCTATATAATGTATATAATGCTGTTTCTGTATAATGTTTCTGTAATTATATAATCTTTGGCTGCTATTACAAAATGTTGCACACAGATATACACACAAAAGCATATTACAGCTGATGGCTATGGCCTAAATAAGTATCACTATATATCACTATAGTAATACACATGATTTACCGGCAGTGAGTCCTCTTGGCTTTATACTGTATCTACAGACATAGGGTGAGATGTACTAAGCGGTGCTAAAAGTGGAGAAAATAAGAATTTACTTACCGATAATTCTATTTCTCATAGTCCGTAGTGGATGCTGGGGACTCCGTAAGGACCATGGGGAATAGCGGCTCCGCAGGAGACTGGGCACATCTAAAGAAAGCTTTAGGACTAACTGGTGTGCACTGGCTCCTCCCCCTATGACCCTCCTCCAAGCCTCAGTTAGGATACTGTGCCCGGACGAGCGTACACAATAAGGAAGGATTTTGAATCCCGGGTAAGACTCATACCAGCCACACCAATCACACCGTATAACTTGTGATCTGAACCCAGTTAACAGTATGATAACAGAGGAGCCTCTGAAAAGATGGCTCCCAACAATAATAACCCGATTTTTGTAACAATAACTATGTACAAGTATTGCAGACAATCCGCACTTGGGATGGGCGCCCAGCATCCACTACGGACTATGAGAAATAGAATTATCGGTAAGTAAATTCTTATTTTCTCTAACGTCCTAAGTGGATGCTGGGGACTCCGTAAGGACCATGGGGATTATACCAAAGCTCCCAAACGGGCGGGAGAGTGCGGATGACTCTGCAGCACCGAATGAGAGAACTCCAGGTCCTCCTCAGCCAGGGTATCAAATTTGTAGAATTTAGCAAACGTGTTTGCCCCTGACCAAGTAGCTGCTCGGCAAAGTTGTAAAGCCGAGACCCCTCGGGCAGCCGCCCAAGATGAGACCACTTTCCTTGTGGAACGGGCTTTTACAGATTTTAGCTGTGGCAGGCCTGCCACAGAATGTGCAAGCTGAATTGTACTACAAATCCAACGAGCAATAGTCTGCTTAGAAGCAGGAGCACCCAGCTTGTTGGGTGCATACAGGATAAACAGCGAGTCAGATTTCCTGACTCCAGCCGTCCTGGAAATATTTTCAGGGCCCTGACAACATCCAGCAACTTGGATTCCTCCAAGTCCCTAGTAGCCGCAGGCACCACAATAGGTTGGTTCAGGTGAAAACGCTGGAACCACCTTAGGGAGAAACTGAGGACGAGTCCTCAATCCCGCCCTGTCTGAATGGAAAATCAGATAAGGGCTTTTACAGGATAAAGCCGCCAATTCTGACACGCGCCTGGCCCAGGCCAGGGCCAACAGCATGACCACTTTCCATGTGAGATATTTTAACTCCACAGATTTAAGTGGTTCAAACCAATGTGACTTTTGGAACCCAAACTACATTGAGATCCCAAATTGCCACTGGAGGCACAAAAGGAGGCTGTATATGCAGTACCCCTTTTACAAACGTCTAAACTTAAGGGACTGAAGCTAGTTCTTTTTTGGAAGAAAATTGACAGGGCCGAAATCTGAACCTTAATGGACCCCAATTTCAGGCCCATAGACACTCCTGTTTGCAGGAAATGTAGGAATCGACCCAGTTGAATTTCCTCCGTCGGGCCTTACTGGCCTCGCACTACGCAACATATTTTCGCCAATTGCGGTGATAATGTTTTTGCGGTTACATCCTTCCTGGCTTTAGATCAGGATATGGATGACTTCATCCGGAATGCCTTTTTTCCTTCAGGATCCGGTGTTCAACCGGCATGCCGTCAAACGCAGCCGCGGTAGGTCTTGGAACAGACAGGGTCCTTGCTGGAGCAGGTCCCTTCTTAGAGGTAGAGGCCACGGATCCTCCGTGAGCATCTCTTGAAGTTCCGGTTACCAAGTCCTTCTTGGCCAATCCGGAGCCACGAATATAGTGCTTTCTCCTCTCCATCTTATCAATCTCAGTACCTTGGGTATGAGAGGCAGAGGAGGGAACACATACACTGACTGGTACACCCACGGTGTTACCAGAGCGTCTACAACTATTGCCTGAGGGTCTCTTGACCTGGCGCAATACCTGTCGAGTTTTTTAATCATGTGGACGACTTCTGGGTGAAGTCCCCACTCTCCCGGGTGGAGGTCGTGCTGAGGAAGTCTGCTTCCCAGTTGTCCACTCCCGGAATTAATACTGTTGACAGTGCTATCACATGATTTTCCGCCCAGCGAAGAATCCCTGCAGCTTCTGCCATTGCCCTCCTGCTTCTTGTGCCACCCTGTCTGTTTACGTGGGTGACTGCCATGATGTTGTCCGACTGGATCAACACCGGCTGACCTTGAAGCAGAGGTCTTGCTAAGCTTAGAGCATTGTAAATGGCCCTTAGCTTCAGGATATTTATGTGAAGTGATGTATCCAGGCTTGACCCTAAGCCCTGGATATTCCTTCCCTGTGTGACTGCTCCCCAGCCTCGCAGGCTGGCATCCGTGGTCACCAGGACCCAGTCCTGAATGCCGAATCTGCGGCCCTCTAGAAGATGAGCACTCTGCAACCACCACAGGATGGATACCCTTGTCCTTGGTGACAGGGTTATCCGCTGATGCATCTGAAAATGCGACCCGGACCATTTGTCCAGTAGGTTCCACTGGAAAGTTCTTGCGTGGAATCTAACGAATGGGATTGCTTCGTAGGAAGCCACCATTTTTACCCAGAACCCTTGTGCATTGATGCACTGAGACTTGGTTCGGTTTTAGGAGGTTCCTGACTAGCTCGGATAACTCCCTGGCTTTCTCTTCCGGGAGAAACACCTTTTTTCTGGACTGTGTCCAGGAACATCCCTAGGAAACAGAAGACAAGTCGTCGGAACCAGCTGCGATTTTGGAATATTGAGAATCCAATCGTGCTGCCGCAACACTACCTGAGATAGTGCTACACCGACTTCCAACTGTTCCCTGGATCTTACCCTTATCAGGGAATCGTCCAAGTAAGGGATAACTAAAATTCCCTTCCTTCGAAGGGATATCATTTCGGCCATTACCTTGGTAAAGACCCGGGGTGCCGTGGACCATCCCTACGGCAGCGTCTGAACTGATAGTGACAGTTCTGTACCATAACCTGAGGTACCCTTGGTGAGAAGGGTAAATTTTGACATGAAGGTAAGCATCCTTGATGTCCCGAGACATCATGTAGTCCCCTTCTTCCAGGTTTGCAATCACTGCTCTGAGTGACTCAATCTTGAATTTGAACCTCTGTATGTAAATGTTCAAAGATTTTAGATTTTAGATTTAGATTTAGAATCGGTCTCACCGAGCCGTCTGGCTTCGGTACCACAATAGTGTGGAATAATACCCCGTTCCCTGTTGCAGGAGGGGTACCTTGATTATCACCTGCTGGGAATACAGCTTGTGAATGGCTTCCAAAACTGCCTCCCTGTCAAAGGGAGACGTCGGTAAAGCCGACTTTTGGAAACGGCGAGGGGGAGACGTCTCGAATTCCAATATGTACCCTTGAGATATTACCTGAAGGATCCAGGGGTCTACTTGCGAGTGAGCCCACTGCGCACTGAAATTCATTGAGAACGGGCCCCCACCGTGCCTGAGCTTGTAAGGCCCTAGCGTCATACTGAGGGCTTGGCAGAGGCGGGAAAGGGTTTCTGTTCCTGGGAACTGGCTAATCTCTTCAGCCTTTTTCCTCTCCCTCTGTCACGAGCAGAAAAGAGGAACCTTTTGTCCGCTTGCCAACAAAGGACTGCGCCTGATAATACGGCGTCTTATTTTGAGAGGCGACCTGGGGTACAAACGTGGATTTCCCAGTTGTTGCCGTGGCCACCAGGTCTAAAAGACCGACCCCAAATGTCCCTTTTCAAAGGCAATACTTCCAAATGCCGTTTGGAATCCGCATCACCTGACCATTTTACTGGTAGAATTGGACAACGCACTTATACTTGATGCCAGTCGGCAAATATTCCGCTGTGCATCATGCATATATAGGAATGCATCTTTTAAATGCTCTATAGGCAATAATATACTATCCTTATCTAGGATATCAATATTTCCAGTCAGGGAATCCGACCATGCCAACCCAGCACTGCACCTCCAGGCTGAGGCGATTGCTGGTCGCAGTATAACACCAGTATGTGTGTGAATACATTTTTGGATACCCTCCTGCTTTCTATCAGCAGGATCCTTAAGGGCGGCCATCTCATGAGAGGGTAGAGCCCTTGTTCTTACAAGCGTGTGAGCGCCTTATCCCCCCTAGGGGGTGTTTCCCAACGCACCCTAACCTCTGGCGGGAAAGGGTATACACCAATACTTTTTAAAAAATTATCAATTGTTATCGGGGGGAAACCCACGCATCATCACACACCTCCTTTAATTTCTCAGATTCAGGAAAACTACAGGTAGTTTTTCCTCACCGAACATAATACACCTTTTTTGGTGGTACTCGTATTATCAGAAATGTGTAAAACATTTTTCATTGCCTCAATCATGTAACGTGTGGCCCTACTGGAAGTCACATTCGTCTCTTCACCGTCGACACTGGAGTCAGTATCCGTGTCGGCGTCTATATCTGCCATCTGAGGTAACGGGCGCTTTAGAGCCCCTGACGGCCTATGAGACGTCTGGACAGGCACAAGCTGAGTAGCTGGCTGTCTCATGTCAACTACTGTCTTTTATACAGAGCTGACACTGTCACGTAATTCCTTCCAACAGTTCATCCACTCAGGTGTCGACCCCCTAGGGGGTGACATCACTATTACAGGCAATCTGCTCCGTCTCCACATCATTTTTCTCCTCATACATGTCGACACAAAAGTACCGACATACAGCACACACACAGGGAATGCTCTGATAGAGGACAGGACCCCACTAGCCCTTTGGGGAGACAGAGGGAGAGTTTGCCAGCACACACCAGAGCGCTATATATATATACAGGGATAACCTTATATAAGTGTTTTTCCCCTTATAGCTGCTGTATAGTTAATACTGCGCCTAATTAGTGCCCCCCTCTCTTTTTTAACCCTTTCTGTAGTGTAGTGACTGCAGGGGAGAGCCAGGGGAGCTTCCCTCCAACGGAGCTGTGAGGGAAAATGGCGCCAGTGTGCTGAGGAGATAGGCTCCGCCCCTTTTTCGCGGACTTTTCTCCTGCTTTTTTATGGATTCTGGCAGGGGTTAAAATTCATCCATATAGCCCTGGGGGCTATATGTGATGTATTTTCGCCAGCCAAGGTGTTTTTATTGCGTCTCAGGGCGCCCCCCCCAGCGCCCTGCACCCTCAGTGACCGAAGTGTGAAGTGTGCTGAGAGCAATGGCGCACAGCTGCAGTGCTGTGCGCTACCTTGTTGAAGACAGGACGTCTTCTGCCGCCGATTTTCCGGACCTCTTCTGCCTTCTGGCTCTGTAAGGGGGCCGGCGGCGCGGCTCTGGACCCATCCAAGCTGGGCCTGTGATCGTCCCTCTGGAGCTAATGTCCAGTAGCCTAAGAAGCCCAATCCACTCTGCACGCAGGTGAGTTCGCTTCTTCTCCCCTTAGTCCCTCGATGCAGTGAGCCTGTTGCCAGCAGGTCTCACTGAAAATAAAAAACCTAAACTAAAACTTTCACTAAGAAGCTCAGGAGAGCCCCTAGTGTGCACCCTTCTCGTTCGGGCACAGAGATCTAACTGAGGCTTGGAGGAGGGTCATAGGGGGAGGAGCCAGTGCACACCAGTTAGTCCTAAAGCTTTCTTTAGATGTGCCCAGTCTCCTGCGGAGCCGCTATTCCCCATGGTCCTTACGGAGTCCCCAGCATCCACTTAGGACGTTAGAGAAAACAGGACTATTCCCACTCGTGGGTGTCGTCGACACCCATAGAGTGGGAATAGATCCTGTGGCGAGCGCATCGAGACACCGAACCTGTGGCGATCGCAACAAGCCCGCAAAGGGCCTCTTTGCGCTCGCCCCTCTGCCAGCATTCTGGCGGGCGGGATGCTCCTGTCAGGATACTGACAGCCGGCATCCCGCCCGCTGGTGAATTATACGGAACCCGGTGAAGGGTTACCATACCATCCCCTGCTCTGAACTCATACGCACCTCTGTTCTATCTCATTTATGGATTGTTGCCTCTCTGTGTTTGCGGGTTTTCACTATCAAATCAATAGGAAATGAGCATGGGAATTGAATGACTTAGATATGTAGCAATTACAAACTGACATAAATGAACTTATTATCCTGCCAAACTATGGGCAGATGCAAAGAAATCTGCATGTGAACCTATGTACATAAACAGAATTACACTGAAACAAAATGTTCGTGGGAGGCAGACTGTGACATGCTTTTATTGTTATTGCTTTAAGGATCTGGCATTTTTTCCTAGAAAAATATTTTTATCTTTATAAAAAACAACAACCTCATACCACATAGAACTCCAACCTAGAAATCTGTGGTTTCCAAGTCAGGAGAGGGTGACCTTATCAGCACATGTAATTTATGCACCATAGCAACAGCAGATTTCCTGAATAACTTAAACCATCCTTAAGAATAGGCTATCTCTAGGGAAGTGCTCCATACACTACTATGTTCTTTCTCTATGCCCGCAAGCGAAAATGAACACTAAGAATAAAGATATTAACGGTAGATCTACTCTATCTATATGTGTCTATGTGTACATAACAACTTATTTATAAAAAGCAGAGATAATAAGTCTTATACTCAGCTCTGTGGGCGAGATGTACTAACACTACAATGCGGTCAAAACTGAGAACACTGCCTTTTTCCCCATAAGTATCAAGCTTTGGAAAGCAAAACTTAGTGAGTAGCGTTAGGAAGTAATAAAGTTTTTGCAGTGGGCTCCTAGTGAGTACAGTTGGAAAGTAATACAGTGGTTGCAGTGGGCTCCTAGTGAGTAGAGTTGGGAAATAATACAGTGGTTGCAGTGGGCCCCCAGTGAGTATAGTTGGGAAGTAATACAGTGGTTGCAGTGGGCTCCTAGTTTTTGGAGTTGGGAAGTAATACAGTTGTTGCAGTGGGGTCCTAGTGAGTGGAGTTGGGAAGTAATACAGTGGTTCCAGTGGGCTCCAAGTGAGTAGAGTTAGGAAGTAATACAGTTGTTGCAGTGGGCTCCTAGTGAGTAGAGCTGGGAAGTAATACAGTAGTTGCAGTGGGCTCCTAGTGAGTAGAGCTGGGAAGTAATACAGTAGTTGCAGTGGGCTTTTAGTGAGTAGAGTTGGGAGGTAATACAGTGGTTGCAGTGAGCCCCTAGTGAGTACAGTTGGGAAGTAATACAGTGGTCGTAGTGGGCTCCTAGTGAATGGAGTTGGGAAGTAATACAGTGGTTGCAGTGGGCTCCCAGTAAGTGGAGTTGGGAAGTAATACAGTTTTTGCAGTGGACTCCTAGTGAGTAGAGTTGGGAAGTAATACAGTGGTTGCAGTAGGCTCCTAGTGAGTAGAGTTGGTAAGTAATAGAGTGGTTGCAGTGGGCCCCTAGTGAATACAGTTGGGAAGTTATATAGTGGTTGCAGTTGGCTCCTAGTGAGTGGAGTTAGGAAGTAATACAGTTGTTGCAGTGGGCCCCTAGTGAGTGGAGTTGGGAAGTAATACAGTGTTTACATTGGGCCCCTAGTGAGTGGAGTTGGGAAGTAATACAGTGTTTACATTGGGCCCCTAGTGAGTGGAGTTAGGAAGTAATACAGTTGTTGCAGTTGGCTCCTAGTGAGTACAGTGGAAAGTAATACAGTGTTTACATTGGGCCCCTAGTGAGTGGAGTTGGGAAGTAATAAAATGGTTGCAGTGAGCCGCTAGCGCAGTTTAGGAAATGAAATCAAACGCCTGATTTCTCTAAGGTTTTATGCTATTATTTCTGTTTTCTATAGGCCCTTTGGACCCGTTTTCAGGCTTCATCAATACCCATTTTCCAGATTTAGAGAATCTTAAAATATTGGAGCATTGTGTTACAGTAATAAATTGAACTCTTTTAAGCAGCTAAATTACTGCTCGTGTGTGACAAATCACAGATAGACTGCTGGCTTTATAGGAAAGGGAACCGGAGATATAAAACGTTGCATTTACTATACATTCTCAAATTCTATTCTTAAGGTATGTGGCTAATGATGGATGTGAGTTTCAGCATTAACATCATATCTAGCTGATAACATGGCATGGGGATAATATATGCACACACAGAAAGACAGGGGTTGTGATTTTACTGTTAAGTACATTACCATATATCCATCTGTTTTTGATATTGAAATGGAAATATTTTGTTTTTGCAAAAGACTTGTTGATCTTGGATCTGATAGCGATCTGTAAGATGTTTGGTTGACACAAACTTGGATACAATCACAAGGGCTGGAACACTTGTCTAAGTCACTCAAGGTTTTGTAAAATCTCTCTTACCACTCTCATCCAGCAAGAAATCATCTTGGTAACGGAACTTTTCTGGTCCGCAAGCAATAAAAATGTCATCATCACCAAAGAAATCCTGAAGGCACATCACCTGAAAGAGAGGTTATACTTTATCACCGGATGTCATAACAACTCACGTCCACTTCTCAAACCACAGTCTGCATAATAAACTCAGCAGGGACCTGTAAGTCCGACCATCTGTTTCATATCAAAAGTACATTTAATGACAAGAGAATGTGGCAGGGGGGTGATGCCGTATAATCCGTAAGTACAGTACCTTCATGTGTCAATCATGCCAATATTTACTGACTCAATGGACGGAAAGTAATTATTACACTGTTGCCAATTAGCGCCATTTGCGCAAACAGCTGCAGAATGAATTTGCTGCTTACAGTTTGGGCCCTTTTTGTTATACTGCATTAGCTGCTGCTTTACAGAGGTGTAATATTGTGCAAACATAACGTAGTTTACAAATAATGACAATACATGGTCTGGGGCTATTCATTTTATTTATACGGAACATTTCATATTAGAAGAGAAGAGAGTTAAGCAAACATTGAAACCATTTTAAAATACATTTGTTGAAATGAACCAATTATATGAAATTAAATGCAATTATTCCAACATAGATTAACGAGGGATAGTCAATATTTAATTGGAGTCTCTATTGACACAAACACCCCTGGTGCCAAGTGAGCGCTTTACAATGCCATATCAAAATAAAGGGAAAGTGTTACTAAGTACGGGACCCTGTGACCAGGGTTGGACTGGTCCACAGGGTTATAGTGGAAACCACCGGTGGGCCCTACTGTCCGAGGGCCCATCCTCTCCTCTATGCATCAGGTTCCAGACTGTGCTGTTACTAATCTAGTACATTATCATGCATGCACTACAGTATTTACTGTATATATTTATCTAGGGGACCAACCCACGCAAAATGGTTAGGGAAACCAATGTGGTGGCTGGGCACACCCCCTTGAGAGACTGGTCACACCCCTAAACATGGGCCTCTACCATTGTATTCCCCCGGTGGGCCCTACATGCCCCAGTCCGACTCTGCCTGTGACTACATAGAGTGAGAGTAGAAGGCTTGTGTTTACAGTTGAAACTTTAAGGTGAGATTAGTTAAATTTGGCCATACATTCAAATTCCTTACAATGGCCCTCATTCCGAGTTGTTCGCTCGCAAGCTGCTTTTAGCAGCTTTGCACATGCTAAGCCGCCGCCCTCTGGGAGTGTATCTTAGCTTAGCAGAATTGCGAACGAAAGATTAGCAGAATTGCGAATAGACACTTCTTAGCAGTTTCTGAGTAGCTCCAGACTTACTTGGCAACTGCGATCAGTTCAGTCAGTTTCGTTCCTGGTTTGACGTCACAAACACACCCAGCGTTCGTCCAGACACTCCCCCGTTTCTTCAGACACTCCCGCGTTTTTCCCAGAAACGGCAGCGTTTTTTCACACACACCCATAAAACGGCCAGTTTCCGCCCAGAAACACCCACTTCCTGTCAATCACATTACGATCACCAGAACGAAGAAAAAACCTCGTAATGCCGTGAGTAAAATACCTAACTGCATAGCAAATTTACTTGGCGCAGTCGCACTGCGGACATTGCGCATGCGCATTAGCGACTAATCGCTCCGTTGCGAAAAAAAAACGAGCGATCAACTCGGAATGACCACCAATGCACAATTAATGAACAACTTAAAAGCAACTTGATCACAAGCAAGAAACTGTGGGCGTTTCACAATTAGAGAATAATGACTTATGATTACAATACAAACTTCCTACACATACTGAGCTATGACATCAGGACTAGAACTCACATTTTAGCACAAAGCTGATACTAAGGGTAAGATATTGTTATATTTTCATGTACCAGAGGTCGGATTCTAAAAATAAATCTACCTCCGCGGCCACCCCTGTTCTTTCATGTGGAAGAATACTAAGAGGTGCACATTTATGTAGGAAAGCATTGCTAATGCCATCACCCTGAACCCAAACTGATTAGACTTAAACAATTCTATTAAATATTGTAAAGTCTTCAACATCAAAGAATGAGCTGCCACCCCCACCAGCGAGTGAGTACCTGCTAAGTTACAGTACCCTTATTAGTAGAGTATTATTGAGTCAGTGGACAGAACAACCAGTGATGGAGATTGAACTACTCCATGAATGTCTCCTCACAAACTGACACTGAAAACTGGAGCCCCATTATATTGGCGCAGAGCCTCAATGCCTTAGAACGCTTTAGAACGCTGAAACAGAACTTGGATGCAAGGGAATGGATTAAAACCCCACATTATGAAAACTGTCAAGGGGTAGTCTGTCTTCACACCACTCATGCCCAGCACTAACCTCTTTCAGGTGAAATCCCTATAGCTCCTCATTAAGCTGTGTTTTGCTATCCCCCCCCCCCATCAGCAAGACTCAGGAAAAGCCTTCAGAGAGGTACGTTGGTGTTAGGGTCTCCTGCCCTGTGCTGCCACGTCGTCATGGCAACCGGGAGACAAGTGCTAGTGGAGTAACCTGAGCGCAGCTGATACTCCGGTTCGGGTCTTTTGCTGTGCAGTGGTTATAGGCTCTGTGCACGGCAGGGGATCCGGTGCTGGTTTTTGTGCTCACAGTCTGTGAGGTCTGAGTGGGGCGTGGACAGCACCTGCTTTATAAGGCCTCTTTTCAGGGTAAGCAGATGCTGCTGAATCTTTGTTGGTTAGTCAGTTCATGAAAGTTAGCCAGTACCGTGTAGCTTTGTATTTGTTTGTTGCTTACTGCAAATAGGCCTGGGGATTTGGTATTACACTCTGCCAATCCAGACCTAGCAGTAAGACTGGAGTCAGTCGTTTAGCTTGCTGGGGTTCTGTTACTACTCTGTGAACTTAGCAAGTTTGCGGCTGTATTCTAAGACTTGCCTGTCTAATCCTGTCTCACTGTGCTAGGTGTCAGGGGTCAGTTTAGTGGCAGTAAGCTAAAACCTGTGCACTGCAAGTGAGAGATAGGATTGTGGAGACTCTCCTTGTGTCTATCATTCCATCTCTGACCAAGGAGTTTACTGCTACACCCGTTGGTAACCCTTTAGGGTTTTGCTGTTGCCCTTAGCAACAGCATTTCGGGTTCTCTACGTATTAAAACACAACATCTTGCTTTTTCCATCTGTGCAGTTCTAATACAAGGGAGATACCCAGTTCCTTAGCCTCTGGGCTTCTCTGTTCACTTTGTGTGTATTTTGTTACCCTATTACCTTCTGTGTACGTTATGTCATATTCCCCAGTTTGTCTGTGAGTCCATTTGTTTTGCATAACAGTTCAAACACCAGTACATTCCTGCGGACACTGGAGTGCATAACAGTTCTGACACCAGTACTTTCCTGCAGGCACTGGTGTGCATAACATATTCAGCAGCCTAATACTCCTGTTGAAATTTTGTGGGAATATGGAGCATACCCCTCAAAATACGTTGCAACAGGTGGTCGATCAGGTGCAGGTCCTGACTCGACAATTTAATGATTTGTCCATTAAAATGCACACCTCCCAGGCTGCTGGCGGAGCTCCCGCAGCAGCAGCACCTGCAGGGGTTAAGGAGCCGAAAGTAAATCTCCCG
This sequence comes from Pseudophryne corroboree, assembly GCF_028390025.1. Taxonomy (NCBI): domain Eukaryota; kingdom Metazoa; phylum Chordata; class Amphibia; order Anura; family Myobatrachidae; genus Pseudophryne; species Pseudophryne corroboree. The sequence goes on from NC_086445.1 coordinate 149,645,380, forward strand.
GATCGTTTTTCTGGAGATCGCTCGCAGTTCTTTTGTTTCAAGGAGAGCTGCAAGCTATACTTCCGGCTTAGGCCTCAGTCTTCTGGGTCGGAGATTCAGCGGGTGGGCATAGTGATTTCCTTGCTACAAGGAGACCCACAGGTCTGGGCATATGGGTTGCAGCCTGACTGTCCGTCGCTTAAAAGTGTTGATGCTTTTTTTACGGCACTGGGCATGTTGTATGATGACCCTGACAAGACGGCCTCAGCCGAGGCTCAGATTTCGATCCTTAAGCAAGGGCGAAGGCCAGTTGAGGTTTACTGTACGGAGTTTCGGAGGTTGGCCCATGATACCCAGTGGAATGACCCAGCCCTGAGACACCAGTACCGAAGAGGTCTTTCTAACCAGATAAAGGACCAACTGGTACAATATCCCTTGCCTGATAGCTTGGATCAGCTCATGCAGTTATCCATCCGGGTGGATAGACGGCTGAGAGAGCGTAGGCTTGAAAGGGAGACTGAGATTTCCTTCCTTCCCAAGGGAACCTCAGACTCTGAGGAATTTTCTGAGGAGCCTATGCAGATTGGGGCTACCCGCCTCTCCTCGCGTGAGAAGACGCGGAGGAGACAGCAGGGGTTGTGTTTGTACTGTGGGAATAAAGGTCACGTGGTAGTATCATGCCCAGAAAAGCCGGAAAACTTCAGGGCCTGAGGGTGATGGGAAATATCCTGTCAGGCCAGAAGTCAGAATTTCCCAAGAAGACTTTTATCATTCCGGTGACCTTGAAGATCCTCGGTCAAACTGTCAAGACTGAGGCCTTTGTGGACAGTGGGGCCGACGGGGTTTTTATGGACCGCCAATTCGCCCTGAAACACTCTGTTCCCTTAGTACCCTTGGCATCGGAAATTGAGATTTGTGGGTTAAACGGGGAACCATTATCCCAAGGTAAAATTACCTCTTGCACTAGCCAGATTTCTTTGTTTATTGGAGCCACACACTCTGAAAAATTGTCCTTTTATGTTACTGTCTGTACTTTTGCCCCATTGGTGTTGGGGTTACCCTGGTTAAGGGCCCACAATCCTCAATTTGACTGGGTCTCTGGGGAGATTCTTAGTTGGGGTACTGATTGTTTCAGGAGTTGCTTGAGCCTTCCAGTCAGGCTCTCGCAGCTAAGTTTGCCAGGATTGCCAGGGTGTTATGCAGATTTTGCGGACGTGTTCTCCAAAAAAGTTGCAGAGGTACTACCTCCCCATCGCCCCTATGACTGTGCCATTGATTTGTTGCCAAATGCTAAGCTTCCCAAGAGCAGGTTGTACTCCCTGTCACGTCCTGAGACTCAGGCTATGGCAGAGTACATTCAGGAGAACTTGGCTAAGGGATTTATCAGACCTTCACAGTCTCCAGTTGGGTCGGGGTTCTTCTTCGTGGGTAAAAAGGACGGTTCGTTGCGACCCTGCATCGACTTCAGGGAATTGAACCGTATCACGATTAAAAACTCGTACCCACTGCCTCTCATTTCGGTTTTGTTTGACCAGCTTCGTACTGCCACCATTTTTTCTAAGATTGACCTACGCGGTGCGTACAATCTAATCCGAATAAGAGAGGGGGATGAATGGAAGACTGCCTTTAATACCCACTCAGGGCATTATGAATATTTGGTGATGCCTTTTGGGCTCTGTAATGCCCCGGCAGTCTTCCAGGATTTCATGAATGATGTGCTCAGGGAATATTTGGATAGATTCTTAGTTGTATACTTAGATGACATCCTAATCTTCTCCCATTCCCTGGAGGAACATCGGAAGCATGTACGCTTAGTCCTCCAGAAACTCAGAGACCACCGGCTTGGGGCGAAGCTGGAGAAGTGCGAATTTGAAGTTCATCAAATCGCATTTCTAGGATATATCATCTCCCCAGAAGGTTTCCAAATGGAGGGTTCCAAGGTACAGGCAGTCCTGGATTGGGTGCAGCCCACTAGTTTGAAGGCGCTTCAGCGTTTCCTGGGCTTTGCGAATTTTTATAGACGATTTATCGCTGGATTTTCGTCTATAGTGGCGCCCTTGGTGGCACTCACTAAGAAAGGGGCGGATGTTGCTCACTGGTCTTGTGAGGCTAAAGCGGCTTTTGCCCGTCTCAAAAGGGCATTTGTTTCGGCCAAGGTGCTGCGACACCCAGATCCAGAGCGTCCTTTTGTGGTGGAGGTGGATGCCTCTGAGATGGGTATTGGGGCAGTGCTTTCTCAGATGGGAGTGTCTGATAATCGCCTTCATCCCTGTGCTTACTTTTCCCGTAAATTTTCGCCTGCCGAGATGAATTATGACGTGGGTAACCGGGAATTGTTGGCTATTAAGGATGCACTCGAGGAGTGGAGACACTGGCTTGAGGGGGCTAAGTTTGTGGTCTCAATTCTCACTGACCATAAGAATCTGGCATATTTAGAGTCAGCGAAGCGTCTCAATGCCAGGCAGGCACGATGGGCTTTGTTTTTTGCTCGCTTTAATTTTTTGATAACATATCGCCCTGGGTCAAAAAACATCAAGGCTGATGCGCTCTCGCAGAGTTTTGCTCCAATCCAGGAGACCACCGAGGAGCCGTTGCCCATTGTTTCCCCATCATGTATTAAAGTGGGCATTACCCAGGACCTCTTATCATTAGTCCTTAGAGCACAGGAGCAGGCTCCTCCAGACCTTCCGGTAGGTCTTTTGTTTGTGCCTCCTAGGTTAAGACAGCGAGTGTTCCTGGAATTCCATGCCAAGAAGTCGGCAGGTCACCCGGGTATTGCCAGAACTCGGGAGTTGCTATCTAGGGCGGTGTGGTGGCCCTCGGTGGCTAAGGATGTGGATCAGTGGGTTCGGGCATGTGACATCTGTGCCCGAAATAAGACTCCTAGAGGGGTTCCTGTTGGCCCATTACATCCACTCTCTATCCCATCTAAGCCATGGACCCACATTTCAATGGATTTTGTGGTGGACTTGCCCAAATCCTCGGGGATGACAGCCATCTGGGTTGTCGTTGACAGGTTTTCGAAGATGGCGCACTTCGTTCCACTGGTTGGGCTGCCATCAGCCAGACGCCTGTCTGAATTATTTATGCTGCATGTTGTGCGTCTCCACGGGTTGCCACTTGATGTGGTCTCTGACCGCGGATCCCAGTTTGTGGCCAAATTCTGGAGGGCATTTTGTTCCGATCTCCAGATTTCTGTCAGCTTGTCGTCAGGCTACCATCCGCAGTCTAATGGGCAGACTGAAAGGGTGAACCAGTCCTTGGAGCAGTTCCTCAGGTGTTATGTCTCCAAGTGTCAGACTGACTGGGTTGCTCATCTGTCCATGGCGGAGTTTGCCTATAACAACGCGGCTCACTCTGCTACAGGGATCTCTCCCTTCCTTTGTGTGTATGGGCATCATCCTAAGGCCAATTCTTTTGACCCCCTGGACTCCACGCCTGGTGGTTCCTCTGTGGTTTCGGTCCTTAGAGGTATTTGGCGGAAAGTGAAGAAAGCCCTTGTGTCTGTGTCATTAGTGACCAAAAGGGTTTTTGATAAGCGGAAAAGACCCTGCAGCTTCAAATTAGGAGACTTCGTCTGGTTGTCTACCAAGAATTTGAAGTTGAGACAGCCATCTCATAAGTTAGGGCCCCGGTTCATCGGCCCTTATAAGATCACCAGGGTTATCAATCCGGTGGCATTTCAGTTAGATCTGCCCCGTTCTTTGGGTATCAATAAAACATTTCATTGTTCCCTTTTAAAACGGGCGATTAGTAATCCTTCTTCCAGTGGAAGACCTTCCCCTCTTCTGATACGTGGCCAGAGGGAGTTTGTTGTTGAAAGGATTCTTGACTCCAAGGTGGTTCGGGGTCGGCTGTCATTTTTGGTGCACTGGAAGGGGTATGGCCCGGAGGAGCGGTCGTGGGTGCGCAGTTGTGATCTTCATGCCCCCAGACTGATACGCTCTTTCTTCTCGCAGTTCCCCGATAAACCCGGTGGCAGGGGTTCTTTGACCCCTCGTCAGAGGGGGGGTACTGTTAGGGTCTCCTGCCCTGTGCTGCCACGTCGTCATGGCAACCGGGAGACAAGTGCTAGTGGAGTAACCTGAGCGCAGCTGATACTCCGGTTCGGGTCTTTTGCTGTGCAGTGGTTATAGGCTCTGTGCACGGCAGGGGATCCGGTGCTGGTTTTTGTGCTCACAGTCTGTGAGGTCTGAGTGGGGCGTGGACAGCACCTGCTTTATAAGGCCTCTTTTCAGGGTAAGCAGATGCTGCTGAATCTTTGTTGGTTAGTCAGTTCATGAAAGTTAGCCAGTACCGTGTAGCTTTGTATTTGTTTGTTGCTTACTGCAAATAGGCCTGGGGATTTGGTATTACACTCTGCCAATCCAGACCTAGCAGTAAGACTGGAGTCAGTCGTTTAGCTTGCTGGGGTTCTGTTACTACTCTGTGAACTTAGCAAGTTTGCGGCTGTATTCTAAGACTTGCCTGTCTAATCCTGTCTCACTGTGCTAGGTGTCAGGGGTCAGTTTAGTGGCAGTAAGCTAAAACCTGTGCACTGCAAGTGAGAGATAGGATTGTGGAGACTCTCCTTGTGTCTATCATTCCATCTCTGACCAAGGAGTTTACTGCCACACCCGTTGGTAACCCTTTAGGGTTTTGCTGTTGCCCTTAGCAACAGCATTTCGGGTTCTCTACGTATTAAAACACAACATCTTGCTTTTTCCATCTGTGCAGTTCTAATACAAGGGAGATACCCAGTTCCTTAGCCTCTGGGCTTCTCTGTTCACTTTGTGTGTATTTTGTTACCCTATTACCTTCTGTGTACGTTATGTCATATTCCCCAGTTTGTCTGTGAGTCCATTTGTTTTGCATAACAGTTCAAACACCAGTACATTCCTGCGGACACTGGAGTGCATAACAGTTCTGACACCAGTACTTTCCTGCAGGCACTGGTGTGCATAACAGTTGGGGACAGTTGATTGAGAGCAATAAGAAGGAATGCCACCTCCCGACCTCAATGTTAGCATCTGAGTTTGTAACCAGGTATTGTGACACTTCCATAAAGCCCCGTACACACTAGACGAGAAAGTAAAAGATCTCGCTCAGGAGGGCCAATCTGAGCAAGATCTTTTACAATCTCGCCCAGTGCGCACACTTAATGTCATTAACGCCCCCTGCCTCGTCTGAACACGTACAGACAAGGGAAGTCCTCATTATCAACAGCCATGCTGCATCCGTCGTTTCCCCCGCCGCCCCGCCCGCCGTTGCTCCCTTACACGCTTGCTGGGTCCCTTCCACCGCCAATATCGGTGTCAGCGGGGGCTCGGCTAGTGTACGCCCATAAGCCGCCTCCAATCACCACCCAGGAATGCCCAATACATTTCTGAGACGATGTGTCTCAACTGGTATTGGCCATAAACACTGGGAGACTTTTTAGCTACTTAAAAAAACATTGATCATTTGCATGACTTTATGCCCAGTGTTTTAGTGGTACCCCATGATCAAGGTTCCTTGGCTACTGATAGTATAATAATACTGCAGACCCAAAATGATAAAAGATGAAAAGCAGCTTTTTATCTAAAACACCTTATTACAGTATTTTATGATTTAATAAAGAGTTTACTGGAAAAGATGGGAGAAAGAATAAAGAGAAAGCCATGGGGCAGTGAGAGCTGTCGGTGGAAGAGGGGAAGTGTAGGGAACTGCCGTGCCTGTGCGGTGTGAAGGGAACATCATGGGGGCCGGATAATGATGATGGGAACAGATAGCAGCAGTAACAAGAAGACATGTTGATAGGAGGATCATGAAGAGGGAGGAAGAGGAGGACAGTTTGGGTAGCAATAACCACAGGAATAGCTGTGTTCTCTTTTTAAAACGTACAAATTGGGACAACAGCTAATAACAATTAAATATTAAATGAATCTTAAGAAGTGGAAGATGTCCTAACGCTGTACATTTCAGTATAAGCAATGCAAAACAAACAACAATTACTTAGCTAGACTCCAAAACGCAATCTCCAATACTACACAAAAGAACATTTTAGCTGTCATACTTCAGAGTCCTCTAAGCTGGTCTAATTATACATATGTGAATATAATCATCTCACTGTGACTACAGCAGGACTAGAGATTTGCATGCTTGATCACAGATGTGTGGCTACCATATAAGCACTTCCCATCTTCCTAGCTTCCGGTCGTCTGGTGAGAGCTGTGTTATGTACAGAAGCATGGGCTATTTATCAGTGGAGCTGAGAGCGCTGCAGAATTCATTCTAATCCTCAGGATTTACATTTCCATGGTAACAGTTACATCACAATGATGCTCAAAGTGATGCACAGAAAACATCATAATACATTTCTTTCTTTCTCCCCCCCCCCCCCCCCCATCACTCAGTGACCTCAATACAGTACATTTAAAAGTCAGAAGGTGATGTGAGGCAGACAAACAGCACTCAGAGAAAAAATAACAGAGTTTCTAGATGCAATGTCTTCTGACATCCCAGTCTTATAATGGTGGGTTATAGATGGCACGCATCAGTATAGAAAAGTTACTTGGTACCCTAAACTGGATAGTCAGCCATTCAGAATACGTTATTATGGGGACACAGCAGTGTGGGGTCTTCGTGTGGGATGTAGCTGACATCCTGGAGTCGGTACGGGATCCCGGCGGTCAGCATACCAGCACCGGAATCCCGACAGCTGTCACAATACAGACACCGGAATCTCGATAGTCGGAATCCTGAATGTAAGTATGCCAGGAGGGATAAGGTTAGGCTGCCTGGAGTGAGGGTGAAGGGCCCCATACACTAGAACGATAATGCCCCATTTCAGCCCAATTTGGGCATTCAGGCTGATATATTGGGTGAAATCGGGCATTTTGGCTGTGTTTCCGATCCGATGCGCGGCCCCGTGAACATCGGATCGTATCCCCCGGATCGCTAGTGCTGCACTAGTGATATATCGTGATCGCCTGGAATCGTATGGGAAAAGGTGTGTTTTTTGTGCCTGCAATATATTGCCTGCGATATGTCATAGGAAGTTTGACTGTCATTCTCAGGACACTCCCATCAGCGGCAGCAGCAGCACGCGACGCAGCAGGAGAAGAGCCCAGTAGATTAATCCAATCAAATCGGATATTTTATTGTCCCAAGTAGGTATTTCCACTGACCACCAATCATTGTTCATCTAGCACACTGACCACCAATGTAATCACACTGTCCACCAATGTAATCACACTGTCCACCAATGTAATCACACTGACCACCAAAGTATTCACACTGTCCACCAATGTAATCACACTGACCACCAATGTATTCACACTGACCACCAATGTAATCACATTGACCACCAATGTAATCACACTGACCACCAATGTAATCACACTGACCACCAATGTAATCACACTGTCCACCAATGTAATCACACTGACCACCAACGTATTCACACTGTCCACCAATGTAATCACACTGACCACCAATGTATTCACACTGACCACCAATGTATTCACACTGACCACCAATGTATTCACAGGGACCACCAATGTATTATAAACTATTGTTCACATTTTATTATTTTCATGTGGGCCCAAAGTCATTTTCAAACCCCCTTATGGTCATGTGTTTTCCCCGCCACTGAACCCAATGCTGTACCTTGTGTTTCAGGGGCCCCAAAGTAATTTCATCCTAATCCAGCCCATCAGATATTTCTTATGGTACCTGTGAATGCATTGCAATAAATCGCCTGCGATATGTCGCCGCATGACATATCGCAGGCGATATATCGCATGCAAAAAAAAGTCAAATTGTACCAAATTGTTTGGAATCGTATGGAACCATTCCCGGGGAAGCTCCCGGGAGAGTTCAAGGTAAATCGCCCCGACTTCAGCCTCCAGACATATCGTTCCAGTGTATGGGGCCCTTTAGGCTGCAGGAGGGGTTGGTTAGGGTTAGGCACTAAGGGGAGGGTTAGGCTGCTGGAAGGGAGGGTTAGGGTTAGGCTGCGGTTAGGGAAGGAGGATTAGGGTTAAGCTGCAGGAGGATTTGGTTAGGGTTAGGCACTAGGGGCGGAGGGTTAGGCTGCTGGAAGGGAGGGTTAGGCTAAGGCTCGGACTGGCCCACAGGGGTACAGGGGAAACCACCGTTAGGCCCCACTGCCTGGGGGCCCTCCTCTAGGGATCAGGTTCTAGACTGTGCACTTGAATTATATATTATACATATGTTACCTTATACTGCACAGGATTATGATGTATTCTCTACAGTACATTGCAGTCATTAATCTGGCACATTATCATGCATGCACTAGCATTAATTACTATATAAATTATCAAGGAGTCCAGGCCAGGTACTCTATAATGGTTAGCCAAACCTCTGTGGTGGCTGGTCACACCCCCTTTGGAGGCTGGCCACACCTCTAATCATGGGGGGTTGGGGTTAGAGGGAGGGTTAGGATTAGGGTCACTTTGCTCCAGCACCCCTGTCAGGATTTCAGGCTGACTGGATGTCTGTATCGGTATTCTGACCGCCAGCAGCCTGACTGCCAGTATCCCATACTAAACTTATGTGTGTGCATAACAGTAGTTTCTACTGGAGCAGGAACTGATGTTTCTGAATAATGTTTTCAGATTATACATCTATCAGGAATGTACTAAACACATAAAATTATAATAACTGACTAAGGGGGTATTTATAAAAACACATAGGGGGGAATTCACTTGTTTGAAAAGTCGGTTGGGTGTCTGTTTTTTCCTGTCTATTAGAAAGGAAAAAACAGACACCCAACTTATTTTTCAAACAATTGAAAAAAAAACCAATAGAGAGATTAAGCACTAACCAATCAGATCTGGATACTTTTCAAACACAGTCTGTAACATAAGAGCTAGAAGCTGATTGGTTCGTGCTGTATCTCTCTCCATGCTTTGATATATAACCCCCTTAATATTTATCACAATCTACATCTGAGATGTGGATGTGATGCAATAAATTTGGCATACATTTGACATACATTTGAAAATAGGATTTTGGTACCTACCGGTAAATCCTTTTCTCTTAGTCCGTAGAGGATGCTGGGGACTCCAAAAGGACCATGGGGTATAGACGGATCCGCAGGAGCCTGGGCACACTATAAAGACTTAAACTGGGTGTGAACTGGCTCCTCCCTCTATGCCCATCCTCCAGACCTCAGTTAGAAAACTGTGCCCAGGAGAGATGGACATTTCGAGGAAAGAATTTATTGTTATAAACACGGTGAGTGTCATACCAGCTCACACCTCAAACACACCGTAGAACGTGGCATTCAGTAGAATACCAGCCAACGGCATGAACAAACCACAGCCACATGCTGAGAGAATATGCAACACAACCCGTGTGTCTACATAAGCAAAAATAAGACCCCGCATGCCATGGCATGAAAAAAACGGTAGCAGCCGCCTGACAGAGAAGACACCCCACCAAGGTGTAACCAAAACACTAACTGCAGACCCCGTACGCACTGGGACGGGCGCCCAGCATCCTCTACGGACTAAGAGAAAAGGATTTACCGGTAGGTACCAAAATCCTATTTTCTCATACGTCCTAGAGGATGCTGGGGACTCCAAAAGGACCATGGGGTTTATACCAAAGCTCCAAAACGGGTGGGAGAGTGCGGACGACTCTGCAGCACCGAATGAGCAAACAAAAGGTCCCCAAAAATCATGGTATCAAACACATAGAGCATAGCAAAAGCACTTGATCCCAACCAAAAATTCGCTCGACAAAGTTGAACCGCCTTTAGAGAAACTCAGGAGAGCTCCCCTAGTATGTGACCAATCACTCCTGGGCACAAAGTCTAACTGAGGTCTGGAGGAGGGGCATAGAGGGAGGAGCCAGTTCACACCCAGTTTAAGTCTTTATAGTGTGCCCAGGCTCCTGCGGATCCGTCTATACCTCATGGTCCTTTTGGAGTCCCCAGCATCCTCTAGGACGTATGAGAAAATGTAATAGGATGCTCATGCAGGGACAGAGCTTCTGAGAAAGCTCTGTCCCTGCAAATCCCCTCCCTGCACTTCTTGGGGTATTTTTCAGAAAAAGATACCCTGAGAGTGTGACATATTGATAAATATGCCCCTAACTCTTTTCTTAAAGTTCTAATTATGAGCGGATTAGTTTGACTGGAAATCTTAATGTAGTGCTCGGAATATTAAAGTGAACACTTTATTAGGAACTGAGCTATGAGAGTTAAGGGAACAAGGGCCACAAATAATCCTTAGTTTACTTATATGGAGTTGACCAGAACACAACTTTTCTAGAAAATGTGTAGCTCACAACATTATTCAGGTGTAGTATGAGTGGCCGGCGGCCGGGATCCCAGGGGGCCAGCATACTGGCACTGGGATCCTGAGCACCGGCATACCGACAGCTGGGCGAGCGCTAATGAGCCCCTTGCGGCCTCGCTGCGCTCGCCACGCTGCAGGCACGGAGGTGCGCCATTCTCCCTCCAGGAGGGTTGTGGACCCCCAAGAGGGACAATATGTGTCGGCATGCCGGCGGTCGAGATCCCGGCAACGGTATGCTGGTTGCTGGGATCCAGGCCGGCGGCATACTGAAGACCACGCCATTATTCAGTCTGTGGTCATAGAAGTATAAGGATACATCATATTAGCAAGTGTTGTCTTTATAGACTATGAGCCTGATCAGAGGCAGATTTAGAATGTAAGCTCTCACGAGCAGGGCCCTCTTCCCTCGTGTACTTTTCCTTCTCTTACTTAAACCATCTTCTACTCCATACTCCCTTCGAAGGCACCAAATCCCTCGGTTTTCTGCCACCCTGATACTTATTTCAGTGTTGTCTAATGATGCAGCTACTGTATTTTTAATATATACCCTGTGCTTGTCCTATATTGTCTTGAACTGTAAGTCACTGTTTTCCTGTTTGGATTATTTGTTTCTGTACTCTGTAATTGGGCGCTGCGGATATCGTTGCGCCATATACATAAAGGATAATAATAATTTAGACCACATGGGGCCCTAAGCAAGACACCAAATTTGGGCCCCCCTTCCTCAAGTATTCCATAGCACTATGGGGGTCAGTCCGAGTTGATCGCTAGCTGCCGTTGTTCGCAGCGCAGCGATCAGGCTAAAAATCGGCATTTCTGCGCATGCGTATGGGCCGCAGTGCGCACGAACGACGTACTTTCACAAAAAACTATGCAGTTTTACACAAGGTCGAGCGACTCTTTTCCGTCGCCTTGTTGATTGGTGAATGATTGACAGGAAGTGGGTGTTTCTGGGAGGTAACTGACCGTTTTCCGGGAGTGTGCTAAAAAACTCAGGCGTGACAGGTGAAAACGCAGGCGTGCCTGGGGAAACGAGGGAGTGGCTGGCCGAACGCAGGGCGTGTTTGTGACGTCAAAACAGGAACTAAACAGACTGAAGTGATCGCAAGGTAGGAGTAGGTCTGCAGCTACTCTGAAACTGCTTGAAAAATTTCAGCACTGTTCTGCTTACCTTTCGGTCGCACTTCTGCTAAGCTAAGATACACTCCCTGAGGGCGGCGGCTTAGCGTTTGCACTGCTGCTAAAAGCAGCTAGCGAGCGATCAACTCTAAATGAGAGCCAATATGAGCCTAATTCATGATTGCATGCTGCGGCTGATATTCACGAGAGTGAGTGATTACTGTCAGACTGCGCATGTGTAAAGGAGCCTTTGCGATCTCAATCACAATGAAGTGAATGTGTATGGATCTCTACAGATATAGGGGGTAATTCAGAGTTGATCGCAGCAGCAAGTTTGTTAGCAGTTGGGCAAAACCATGTGCACTGCTGGGGGGGGGGGTCAGATATAACATTTGCAGAGAGAGTTAGATTTGGGTGGGTTATTTTGTTTCTGTGCAGGGTAAATACTGGCTGCTTTATTTTTACACTGCAATTTAGATTTCAGTTTGAACACACCACAGCAAAATCAAAACTCTCTCTGCGCACGTTATATGTGCCCCCCCCCTGCAGTGCACATGGGGGGTCATTCAGACCCGATCGCACGCTTCCTTTTTTTGCAGCCGTGAGATCGGGTCTGAACAGTGCATGCGTGCGGGCCGCAATGCGCAGGCGCATCGCTGCCCGGCGACGGCAGTCGCCGGACAGCGATGGATTCTACAAAAATCGTGATCACAAGAAGATTGACAGGAAGAAGGCTTTCGTTTTCAGGGAGTGTCCAGGAAAACGCAGGTGTGCCCGGCCGTTTCCAGGGAGGGTTCCTGTCGTCAGCTCCGTCCAGGATCATTGCAGTAGCTGAGTAAGTCCTGAGCTGTGCAGAGACTGCACAAGCGTTCGTACCACTGCACAGCGATTACCCCCTCCTCTGTAGGTGGCGACTACCTGATCGCTGCAGTGCAAAAAATAGCCTGCTAGCGATCAAGTCTGAATCACCCCCATGGTTTTGTCAATTAGCTAACAAATTTGCTGCTGCGATCAACTCTGAATTACACCCATTGTTATGTAATAATATTGTGTACTTGTAAAGCATTCCCGAGTCAGCGTATGAGGAGGGTATTAAGAGAGGGCTGTAACTACAGAGAGAGGGGTATTAGGACAGGGCTGTGAGTGCAGAGAGAAGGGGATTAGGACAGGGTTGAGAGTGCAGAAAGGGGTGTATTAGGACAGAGCTGTGAGTGCAGAGAGGGGGGTATTAGGACAGAGCTGTGAGTGCAGAGAGGTGGGTATTAGGACAGGGCTGTGAGTGCAGAGGGGGGGGGGGGGGGGGTATTAGGACAGAGTTGATAGTGCCGAGAGGGGGGTATTAAGACAGTGCTGTGAGTGCAGAGAGGGGGTATTAGGGCAGGGCATTGAGTGCTGAGGGGGGTATTAGGGCAGGGCGGTGAGTGCTGAGGGGGGTATTAGGACAGGGCTGTGAGTGCAGAGAGGGGGTATTAGGACAGGGCTGTGAGTGCAGAGAGGGGGTATTAGGGCAGGACGGTGAGTGCTGAGGGGGGTATTAGGGCAGGGCGGTGAGTGCTGAGGGGGGGGGTATTAGGACAGGGCTGTGAGTGCAGAGAGGGGGTGTTAGGGCAGGATGGTGAGTGCTGAGGGGGGGGGGGTATTAGGGCAGCGCGGTGAGTGCTGAGGAGTGTATTAGGGCAGGGCAGTGAGTGCAGAGGGGGGTATTAGGACAGGGTTGAGAGTGCAGAGAGGGGGGTATTAGGACAGTGCTGTGAGTGCAGAGAGGAGGGTAGTAGGACAGGGCGGTGAGTGCAGAGAGGAGGGTAGTAGGACAGGGCTGTGAGTGCAGAGAGGAGGGTATTAGGACAGGGCTGTGAGTGCAGAGAGAGGGGTATTAGGACAGGGCTGTGAGTGCAGCGAGGGGGTAATTAGGACAGTGCTGTGAGTGCAGAGAGGAGGGTAGTAGGACAGGGCGGTGAGTGCAGAGAGGAGAGTAGTAGGACAGGGCTGTGAGTGCAGTGAGGGGGTCATTAGGACAGTGCTGTGAGTGCAGAGAGGGGGTATTAGGACAGAGTTGTGAGTGCAGTGAGGGGGTCATTAGGACAGGGCTGTGAGTGCAGAGAGGGGGGTATTAGGACAGTGCTGTGAGTGCAGAGAGGGGGTATTAGGACAGAGTTGTGAGTGCAGCGAGGGGGTCATTAGGACAGGGCTGTGAGTGCAGCGAGGGGGTCATTAGGACAGGGCTGTGAGTGCAGAGAGGAGGGTAGTAGGACAGGGCTGTGAGTGCAGAGAGGAGGGTAGTAGGACAGGGCTGTGAGTGCAGAGAAGAGGGTAGTAGGACAGGGCTGTGAGTGCAGAGAGGGGGTATTAGGACAGGGCTGTGAGTGCAGAGAGGGGGGTATTAGGACAGTGCTGTCAGTGCAGAGAGGGGGTATTAGGACAGAGTTGTGAGTGCAGCGAGGGGGTCATTAGGACAGGGCTGTGAGTGCAGCGAGGGGGTCATTAGGACAGGGCTGTGAGTGCAGCGAGGGGGTCATTAGGACAGGGCTGTGAGTGCAGAGAGGGGGGTATTAGGACAGTGCTGTGAGTGCAGATAGGGGGTATTGGGACAGAGTTGTGAGTGCAGCGAGGGGGTCATTAGGACAGGGCTGTGAGTGCAGCGAGGGGGTCATTAGGACAGGGCTGTGAGTGCAGAGAGGAGGGTAGTAGGACAGGGCGGTGAGTGCAGAGAGGAGGGTAGTAGGACAGGGCGGTGAGTGCAGAGAGGAGGGTAGTAGGACAGGGCGGTGAGTGCAGAGAGGAGGGTAGTAGGACAGGGCGGTGAGTGCAGAGAGGAGGGTAGTAGGACAGGGCTGTGAGTGCAGAGAGGAGGGTAGTAGGACAGGGCGGTGAGTGCAGCGAGGGGGGTAGTAGGACAGTGCTGTGAGTGCAGAGAGGGGGTATTAGGACAGGGCTGTGAGTGCAGAGAGGGGGGTATTAGGACAGTGCTGTGAGTGCAGAGAGGGGGTATTAGGACAGGGCTGTGAGTGCAGCGAGGGGGTCATTAGGACAGGGCTGTGAGTGCAGCGAGGGGGTCATTAGGACAGGGCTGTGAGTGCAGAGAGGGGGTCATTAGGACAGGGCTGTGAGTGCAGAGAGGAGGGTAGTAGGACAGGGCTGTGAGTGCAGAGAGGAGGGTAGTAGGACAGGGCTGTGAGTGCAGAGAGGAGGGTAGTAGGACAGGGCTGTGAGTGCAGAGAGGAGGGTAGTAGGACAGAGTTGTGAGTGCAGCGAGGGGGTCATTAGGACAGGGCTGTGAGTGCAGCGAGGGGGTCATTAGGACAGGGCTGTGAGTGCAGAGAGGAGGGTAGTAGGACAGGGCGGTGAGTGCAGAGAGGAGGGTAGTAGGACAGGGCGGTGAGTGCAGAGAGGAGGGTAGTAGGACAGGGCTGTGAGTGCAGAGAGGAGGGTAGTAGGACAGGGCTGTGAGTGCAGCGAGTGGGGTAGTAGGACAGGGCTGTGAGTGCAGAGAGGGGGTATTAGGACAGGGCTGTGAGTGCAGAGAGGGGGGTATTAGGACAGTGCTGTGAGTGCAGAGAGGGGGTATTAGGACAGGGCTGTGAGTGCAGCGAGGGGGTCATTAGGACAGGGCTGTGAGTGCAGAGAGGGGGTCATTAGGACAGGGCTGTGAGTGCAGAGAGGGGGTAGTAGGACAGGGCTGTGAGTGCAGAGAGGAGGGTAGTAGGACAGGGCGGTGAGTGCAGAGAGGAGGGTAGTAGGACAGGGCTGTGAGTGCAGAGAGGAGGGTAGTAGGACAGGGCTGTGAGTGCAGCGAGGGGGGTAGTAGGACAGGGCTGTGAGTGCAGAGAGGGGGTATTAGGACAGGGCTGTGAGTGCAGAGAGGGGGGTATTAGGACAGTGCTGTGAGTGCAGAGAGGGGGTATTAGGACAGGGCTGTGAGTGCAGCGAGGGGGTCATTAGGACAGGGCTGTGAGTGCAGCGAGGGGGTCATTAGGACAGGGCTGTGAGTGCAGAGAGGGGGTAGTAGGACAGGGCTGTGAGTGCAGAGAGGAGGGTAGTAGGACAGGGCTGTGAGTGCAGAGAGGAGGGTAGTAGGACAGGGCTCTGAGCGCAAAAAGGAGGGTATTTGGATAGTGCTATGAATGCAGAGGGGGTATCAGGATGTTTCTGTGAGGTTAGATAGCATATTTCAATTTAAAACAGTAACAGGCACAAAGTTTATTTTACAAATGGCAGTGCATGTATCTATGCTGGGACTTGTAGTCCCACTTAAGTCATAGCAGCTAAAATTGTGCACTTTACATAGTACCAGCACTACCTAATGGGCTACTGTATACAGCCAGGTACATACCATATAGTAGGCAAGAGATCCATTGGTCATTATTCCAAAAAATTAAAATACTGTAACCTCATACTGCAGACACCATATTTCCTATGATAAATAGATTTTGCATATTGTGGACCAACCTGAGGGATTCCCCTGGAACTGTAGTCCTGGAATGTTTCTAAAAGGAGCCAAGGCAGGCAGACAGTCCCTGTCCACAGGTGGGAGGTCCAATATACCATGAGAGTTTGAGTCGGATGGCAGCGCACCTTACCATCTGTCTTCTGCTTGACAGGCTCCTCTCTCTCTCTCTCTCTCTCTGTGTATGACCTGAGCAGTCACACGCAGCAAGTAAGTCACACCCAGGCCAGCACAACAGACCGAGGAGAGGAGCAGAGTAGCGTGTGCTGGAGGCGGAGCAGGCACCTGCCATCAGTCACACTCCAATGCACTGACAGTCTGTCGGGGCCAGGAAGTAGAAAACATCTGCGTTAAACAATCCTGTCGGAGGCCCACGGTCCCCCTGAGGCCCGCCGGGCTGTAAGCGGATGCTTTGTCCGCATAGCACTAAATCCACTACTGAGCCTGATTCACAGTCATTTGAACCTTGGTGAAACCATGCTGTACTGCAGATGTAAAAATAAGAATTTACTTACCGATAATTCTATTTCTCGTAGTCCGTAGTGGATGCTGGGAACTCCGTAAGGACCATGGGGAATAGCGGCTCCGCAGGAGACTGGGCACAAAAGTAAAAGCTTTAGGACTACCTGGTGTGCACTGGCTCCTCCCCCTATGACCCTCCTCCAAGCCTCAGTTAGGATACTGTGCCCGGACGAGCGTACACAATAAGGAAGGATTTTGAATCCCGGGTAAGACTCATACCAGCCACACCAATCACACCGTACAACCTGTGATCTGAACCCAGTTAACAGCATGATAACAGAGGAGCCTCTGAAAAGATGGCTCACAACAATAATAACCCGATTTTTGTAACAATAACTATGTACAAGTATTGCAGACAATCCGCACTTGGGATGGGCGCCCAGCATCCACTACGGACTACGAGAAATAGAATTATCGGTAAGTAAATTCTTATTTTCTCTGACGTCCTAGTGGATGCTGGGAACTCCGTAAGGACCATGGGGATTATACCAAAGCTCCCAAACGGGCGGGAGAGTGCGGATGACTCTGCAGCACCGAATGAGAGAACTCCAGGTCCTCCTCAGCCAGGGTATCAAATTTGTAGAATTTAGCAAACGTGTTTGCCCCTGACCAAGTAGCTGCTCGGCAAAGTTGTAAAGCCGAGACCCCTCGGGCAGCCGCCCAAGATGAGCCCACTTTCCTTGTGGAATGGGCTTTTACAGATTTTGGCTGTGGCAGGCCTGCCACAGAATGTGCAAGCTGAATTGTACTACAAATCCAACGAGCAATAGTCTGCTTAGAAGCAGGAGCACCCAGCTTGTTGGGTGCATACAGGATAAACAGCGAGTCAGATTTTCTGACTCCAGCCGTCCTGGAAACATATATTTTCAGGGCCCTGACTACGTCCAGCAACTTGGAGTCCTCCAAGTCCCTAGTAGCCGCAATAGGCTGGTTCAAGTGAAACGCTGAAACCACCTTAGGGAGAAATTGAGGACGAGTCCTCAATTCTGCCCTGTCCGTATGAAAAATTAGGTAAGGGCTTTTATAGGATAAAGCCGCCAATTCTGAGACACGCCTGGCTGAAGCCAGGGCTAACAGCATTACCACTTTCCATGTGAGATATTTTAAGTCCACAGTGGTGAGTGGTTCAAACCAATGTGATTTTAGGAACCCCAAAACTACATTGAGATCCCAAGGTGCCACTGGAGGCACAAAAGGAGGCTGTATATGCAGTACCCCTTTGACAAACGTCTGAACTTCAGGAACTGAAGCCAGTTCTTTCTGGAAGAAAATCGACAGGGCCGAAATTTGAACCTTAATGGACCCTAATTTTAGGCCCATAGACAGTCCTGTTTGCAGGAAATGCAGGAAACGACCCAGTTGAAATTCCTCTGTAGGGGCCTTCCTGGCCTCACACCACGCAACATATTTACGCCAAATACGGTGATAATGTTGCACGGTTACATCCTTCCTGGCTTTGATCAGGATAGGGAGGACTTCATCCGGAATGCCTTTTTCCTTCAGGATCCGGCGTTCAACCGCCATGCCGTCAAACGCAGCCGCGGTAAGTCTTGGAACAGACAGGGTCCCTGCTGGAGCAGGTCCTTTCTTAGAGGTAGAGGCCACGGGTCCTCCGTGAGCATCTCTTGAAGTTCCGGGTACCAAGTCCTTCTTGGCCAATCCGGAGCCACGAGTATAGTCCTTACTCCTCTCCTTCTTATGATTCTCAGTACCTTGGGTATGAGAGGCAGAGGAGGGAACACATACACTGACTGGTACACCCACGGTGTTACCAGAGCGTCCACAGCTATTGCCTGAGGGTCCCTTGACCTGGCGCAATATCTGTCTAGTTTTTTGTTGAGGCGGGACGCCATCATGTCCACCTTTGGTTTTTCCCAACGGTTCACAATCATGTGGAAGACTTCTGGGTGAAGTCCCCACTCCCCCGGGTGGAGGTCG
This sequence comes from Pseudophryne corroboree, assembly GCF_028390025.1. Classification (NCBI taxonomy): domain Eukaryota; kingdom Metazoa; phylum Chordata; class Amphibia; order Anura; family Myobatrachidae; genus Pseudophryne; species Pseudophryne corroboree. The sequence continues at coordinate 149,663,671 of NC_086445.1, forward strand.
TGTCTGCTGAGGAAGTCTGCTTCCCAGTTGTCCACTCCCGGAATGAACACTGCTGACAGTGCTATCACATGATTTTCCGCCCAGCGAAGAATCCTTGCAACTTCTGCCATTGCCCTCCTGCTTCTTGTGCCGCCCTGTCTGTTTACGTGGGCGACTGCCGTGATGTTGTCCGACTGGATCAACACCGGCTGACCCTGAAGCAGAGGCCTTGCTTGACTTAGGGCATTGTAAATGGCCCTTAGTTCCAGGATATTTATGTGAAATGACGTTTCCATGCTTGACCACAAGCCCTGGAAATTTCTTCCCTGTGTGACTGCTCCCCAGCCTCTCAGGCTGGCATCCGTGGTCACCAGGACCCAGTCCTGAATGCCGAATCTGCGGCCCTCTAGAAGATGAGCACTCTGCAACCACCACAGGAGAGACACCCTTGTCCTTGGAGACAGGGTTATCCGCTGATGCATCTGAAGATGCGATCCGGACCATTTGTCCAGCAGATCCCACTGAAAAGTTCTTGCGTGGAATCTGCCGAATGGAATCGCTTCGTAAAAAGCCACCATTTTTCCCAGGACCCTTGTGCATTGATGCACTGACACTTGGCCTAGTTTTAGGAGGTTCCTGCCTAGCTCGGATAACTCCCTGGCTTTCTCCTCCGGGAGAAACACCTTTTACTGGACTGTGTCCAGAATCATCCCTAGGAACAGCAGACGTGTCGTCGGAATCAGCTGCGATTTTGGAATATTTAGAATCCACCCGTGCTGTCGTAGTACTACTTGAGATAGTGCTACTCCGACCTCTAACTGTTCCCTGGACCTTGCCCTTATCAGGAGATCGTCCAAGTAAGGGATAATTAAGACGCCTTTTCTTCGAAGAAGAATCATCATTTCGGCCATTACCTTGGTAAAGACCCGGGGTGTCGTGGACAATCCAAACGGCAGCGTCTGAAACTGATAGTGACAGTTCTGTACCACAAACCTGAGGTACCCTTGGTGAGAAGGGCAAATTTGGACATGGAGGTAAGCATCCTTGATGTCCAGAGACACCATATAGTCCCCTTCTTCCAGGTTCGCTATCACTGCTCTGAGTGACTCCATCTTGAATTTGAACCTTTGTATGTAAGTGTTCAAGGATTTCAGATTTAAAATAGGTCTTACCGAGCCGTCCGGCTTCGGTACCACAAACAGCGTGGAATAATACCCCTTTCCCTGTTGTAGGAGGGGTACCTTGATTATCACCTGCTGGGAATACAGCTTGTGAATGGCTTCCAATACCGCCTCCCTGTCGGAGGGAGACGTTGGTAAAGCAGACTTCAGGAACCGGCGAGGGGGAGACGTCTCGAATTCCAATTTGTACCCCTGAGATACTACCTGCAGGATCCAGGGGTCCACTTGCGAGTGAGCCCACTGCGCGCTGAAATTCTTGAGACGACCCCCCACCGTACCTGAGTCCGCTTGTAAGGCCCCAGCGTCATGCTGAGGACTTGGCAGAAGCGGGGGAGGGCTTCTGTTCCTGGGAAGAGGCTGCCTGCTGCAGTCTTTTTCCCCTTCCTCTGCCCCGGGGCAGATATGAGTGGCCTTTTGCCCGCTTGCCCTTATGGGGACGAAAGGACTGAGCCTGAAAAGACGGTGTCTTTTTCTGCTGAGAGGTGACCTGGGGTAAAAAGGTGGATTTCCCAGCCGTTGCCGTGGCCACCAGGTCCGATAGACCGACCCCAAATAACTCCTCCCCTTTATACGGCAATACTTCCATATGCCGTTTGGAATCCGCATCACCTGACCACTGTCGCGTCCATAACCCTCTTCTGGCAGAAATGGACAGCGCACTTACTCTTGATGCCAGAGTGCAAATATCCCTCTGTGCATCTCGCATATATAGAAATGCATCCTTTAAATGCTCTATAGTCAATAATATACTGTCCCTGTCCAGGGTATCAATATTTTCAGTCAGGGAATCCGACCAAGCCAGCCCAGCACTGCACATCCAGGCTGAGGCGATTGCTGGTCGTAGTATAACACCAGTATGTGTGTATATACTTTTTAGGATATTTTCCAGCTTCCTATCAGCTGGCTCCTTGAGGGCGGCCGTATCAGGAGACGGTAACGCCACTTGTTTTGATAAGCGTGTGAGCGCCTTATCTACCCTAGGGGGTATTTCCCAACGCGCCCTAACCTCTGGCGGGAAAGGGTATAATGCCAATAATTTTTTAGAAATTAGCAGTTTTTTATCGGGGGAAACCCACGCTTCATCACACACCTCATTTAATTCATCTGATTCAGGAAAAACTACGGGTAGTTTTTTCACACCCCACATAATACCCTTTTTTGTGGTACTTGTAGTATCAGAAATGTTCAAAACCTCCTTCATTGCCGTGATCATGTAACGTGTGGTCCTACTGGAAAATACGTTTGTTTCCTCACCGTCGACACTGGAGTCAGTGTCCGTGTCTGGGTCTGTGTCGACCATCTGAGGTAACGGGCGCTTTAGAGCCCCTGACGGTGTTTGAGACGCCTGGACAGATACTAACTGATTTGCCGGCTGTCTCATGTCGTCAACAGTCTTTTGTAAAGTGCTGACGCTATCACGTAATTCCTTCCATAAGACCATCCAGTCAGGTGTCGACTCCCTAGGGGGTGACATCACTATTACAGGCAATTGCTCCGCCTCCATACCATTTTCCTCCTCATACATGTCGACACAACGTACCGACACACAGCACACACACAGGGAATGCTCTGATAGAGGACAGGACCCCACTAGCCCTTTGGGGAGACAGATGGAGAGTTTGCCAGCACACACCAGAGCGCTATATATATACAGGGTTAACCTTATATAAGTGTTTTTCCCTTATATAGCTGCTGTATTGATTAATCTGCCAAATTAGTGCCCCCCCTCTCTTGTTTTACCCTGTTTCTGTAGTGCAGGACTGCAGGGGAGAGTCAGGGAGACGTCCTTCCAGCGGAGCTGTGAGGGAAAATGGCGCTTGTGTGCTGAGGAGATAGGCTCCGCCCCCTTCTCGGCGGCCTTTCTCCCGCTTTTTTAAGGAAAAACTGGCAGGGGATAAATGCATCCATATAGCCCAGGAGCTATATGTGATGTATTTTTTGCCATCTAAGGTGTTTTTATTGCGTCTCAGGGCGCCCCCCCCCCCCAGCACCCTGCACCCTCAGTGACCGGAGTGTGAAGTGTGCTGAGAGCAATGGCGCACAGCTGCAGTGCTGTGCGCTACCTTATTGAAGACAGGACGTCTTCTGCCGCCGATTTCCCGGACCTCTTCAGTCTTCTGGCTCTGTAAGGGGGCCGGCGGTGCGGCTCTGGGACCCATCCATGGCTGGGCCTGTGATCGTCCCTCTGGAGCTAATGTCCAGTAGCCTAAGAAGCCCAATCCACTCTGCACGCAGGTGAGTTCGCTTCTTCTCCCCTTAGTCCCTCGGTGCAGTGAACCTGTTGCCAGCAGGACTCACTGAAAATAAAAAACCTATACTTAAACTTTTTCACTAAGCAGCTCAGGAGAGCCACCTAGTGTGCACCCTTCTCGTTCGGGCACAAAAATCTAACTGAGGCTTGGAGGAGGGTCATAGGGGGAGGAGCCAGTGCACACCAGGTAGTCCTAAAGCTTTTACTTTTGTGCCCAGTCTCCTGCGGAGCCGCTATTCCCCATGGTCCTTACGGAGTTCCCAGCATCCACTAGGACGTCAGAGAAATGTGCAAGAGATTAAGGGGTAAATTTACTAAAAATAAGAATTTACTTACCGATAATTCTATTTCTCATAGTCCGTAGTGGATGCTGGGAACTCCGTAAGGACCATGGGGAATAGCGGCTCCGCAGGAGACTGGGCACAAAAGTAAAAGCTTTATGACTAGCTGGTGTGCACTGGCTCCTCCCCCTATGACCCTCCTCCAAGCCTCAGTTAGGATACTGTGCCCGGACGAGCGTACATAATAAGGAAGGATCTTGAATCCCGGGTAAGACTCATACCAGCCACACCAATCACACCGTACAACTTGTGATCTGAACCCAGTTAACAGTATGATAAACGTAGGAGCCTCTGAAAAGATGGCTCACAACAATAAACAACCCGATTTTTGTAACAATAACTATATACAAGTATTGCAGACAATCCGCACTTGGGATGGGCGCCCAGCATCCACTACGGACTATGAGAAATAGAATTATCGGTAAGTAAATTCTTATTTTCTCTGACGTCCTAGTGGATGCTGGGAACTCCGTAAGGACCATGGGGATTATACCAAAGCTCCCAAACGGGCGGGAGAGTGCGGATGACTCTGCAGCACCGAATGAGAGAACTCCAGGTCCTCCTCAGCCAGGGTATCGAATTTGTAAAATTTAGCAAACGTGTTTGCCCCTGACCAAGTAGCTGCTCGGCAAAGTTGTAAAGCCGAGACCCCTCGGGCAGCCGCCCAAGATGAGCCCACCTTCCTTGTGGAATGGGCTTTTACAGATTTTGGCTGTGGCAGGCCTGCCACAGAATGTGCAAGCTGAATCGTACTACAAATCCAACGAGCAATCGTCTGCTTAGAAGCAGGAGCACCCAGCTTGTTGGGTGCATACAGGATAAACAGCGAGTCAGATTTTCTGACTCCAGCCGTCCTGGAAACATATAATTTCAGGGCCCTGACTACGTCCAGCAACTTGGAGTCCTCCAAGTCCCTAGTAGCCGCAGGCACCACAATAGGCTGGTTCATGTGAAACGCTGAAACCACCTTAGGGAGAAATTGAGGGCGAGTCCTCAGTTCTGCCCTGTCTGAATGAAAAATTAGGTAAGGGCTTTTATATGATAAAGCCGCCAATTCTGAGACACGCCTGGCTGAAGCCAGGGCTAACAGCATGACCACTTTCCATGTGAGATATTTTAATTCCACAGTGGTGAGTGGTTCAAACCAATGTGACTTTAGGAAACTCAACACTACATTGAGATCCCAAGGTGCCACTGGAGGCACAAAAGGAGGCTGTATATGCAGTACCCCTTTGACAAACGTCTGAACTTCAGGCACTGAAGCCAGTTCTTTTTGGAAGAATATTGACAGGGCCGAAATTTGAACCTTAATGGACCCTAATTTTAGGCCCATAGATAGTCCTGTTTGCAGGAAATGCAGGAAACGACCCAGTTGAAATTCCTCTGTAGGGGCCTTCTTGGCCTCACACCACGCAACATATTTTCGCCAAATGTGGTGATAATGTTTCGCGGTTACATCCTTCCTGGCCTTGATCAGGGTAGGGATGACTTCATCTGGAATGCCTTTTTCCTTCAGGATCCGGCGTTCAACCTCCATGCCGTCAAACGCAGCCGCGGTAAGTCTTGGAACAGACAAGGTCCCTGCTGGAGCAGGTCCTTTCTTAGAGGTAGAGGCCACGGGTCCTCCGTGAGCATCTCTTGAAGTTCCGGGTACCAAGTCCTCCTTGGCCAATCCGGAGCCACGAGTATAGTTCTTACTCCTCTCCTTCTTATGATTCTCAATACTTTGGGTATGAGAGGCAGAGGAGGGAACACATACACTGACTGGTACACCCACGGTGTTACTAGAGCGTCCACCGCTATCGCCTGAGGGTCCCTTGACCTGGCGCAATATCTGTCTAGTTTCTTGTTGAGACGAGACGCCATCATGTCCACCTTTGGTTTTTCCCAACGGTTTACAATCACGTGGAAGACTTCTGGGTGAAGTCCCCACTCCCCCGGGTGGAGGTCGTGTCTGCTGAGGAAGTCTGCTTCCCAGTTGTCCACTCCCGGAATGAACACCGCTGACAGTGCTGTCACATAATTTTCCGCCCAGCGAAGAATTCTTGCAGCTTCTGCCATTGCCCTCCTGCTTCTTGTGCCGCCCTGTCTGTTTACGTGGGCGACTGCCGTGATGTTGTCCGATTGGATCAATACCGACTGACCCTGAAGCAGAGGCCTTGCTTGACTTAGGGCATTGTAAATTGCCCTTAGTTCCAGGATATTTATGTGAAGAGACGTTTCCATGCTTGACCACAAGCCCTGGAAATTTCTTCCCTGTGTGACTGCTCCACAGCCTCTCAGGCTGGCATCCGTGGTCACCAGAATCCAGTCCTGAATGCCGAATCTGCGGCCCTCTAGAAGATGAGCACTCTGCAACCACCACAGGAGAGACACCCTTGTCCTTGGAGATAGGGTTATCCGCTGATGCATCTGAAGATGCGATCCGGACCATTTGTCCAGCAGATCCCACTGAAAAGTTCTTGCATGGAATCTTCCGAATGGAATCGCTTCGTAAGAAGCCACCATCTTTCCCAGGACCCTTGTGCATTGATGCACTGACACTTGTCCTGGTTTCAGGAGGTTCCTGACTAGCTCGGATAACTCCCTGGCCTTCTCCTCCGGGAGAAACACCTTTTTCTGGACTGTGTCCAGAATCATCCCTAGGAACAGTAGACGTGTTGTTGGAATCAGCTGCGATTTTGGAATATTTAGAATCCACCCGTGCTGACGTAGCACTACCTGAGATAGTGCTACTCCGACCTCTGACTGTTCCCTGGACCTTGCCCTTATCAGGAGATCGTCCAAGTAAGGGATAATTAAGACGCCTTTTCTTCGAAGAAGAATCATCATTTCGGCCATTACCTTGGTAAAGACCCGTGGTGCCGTGGACAATCCAAACGGCAGTGTCTGAAACTGATAATGACAGTTTTGTACCACAAACCTGAGGTACCCTTGGTGAGAAGGGTAGATTGGGACATGGAGATAAGCATCTTTGATGTCCAGAGACACCATATAGTCCCCTTCTTCCAGGTTCGCTATCACTGCTCTGAGTGACTCCATCTTGAATTTGAACCTTTTTATGTTCAATGATTTCAGATTTAAAATCGGTCTCACCGAGCCGTCCGGCTTCGGTACCACAAACAGCGTGGAGTAATACCCCTTTCCCTGTTGTAGGAGGGGTACCTTGATTATCACCTGCTGGGAATACAGCTTGTGAATAGCTTCCAATACTGCCTCCCTGTCGGAGGGAGACGTTGGTAGAGCAGACTTCAGGAACCGGCGAGGGGGAGACGTCTCGAATTCCAATTTGTACCCCTGTGATACTACCTGCAGGATCCAGGGGTCCACTTGCGTGTGAGCCCACTGCGCGTTGAAATTTTTGAGACGGGCCCCCACCGTGCCTGAGTCCGCTTGTAAAGCCCCAGCGTCATGCTGAAGACTTGGCAGAAGCGGGGGAGGGCTTCTGATCCTGGGAAGAGGCTGCCTGCGGCAGTCTTTTTCCCCTTCCTCTGCCCCGGGGCAGAAATGAGTGGCCTTTTGCCCGCTTGCCCTTATGGGGACGAAAGGACTGAGTTTGAAAAGACGGTGTCTTTTTCTGCTGAGAGGTGACCTGGGGTAAAAAGGTGGATTTCCCAGCCGTCGCCGTGGCCACCAGGTCCGATAGACCGACCCCAAATAACTCCTCCCCTTTATACGGCAAAACTTCCATATGCCGTTTGGAATCCGCATCACCTGACCACTGTCGTGTCCATAAACTTCTTCTGGCAGAAATGGACAGCGCACTTACTCTTGATGCCAGGGTGCAAATATCCCTCTGTGCATCTCGCATATATAGTAATGCATCCTTTAAATGCTCTATAGTCAATAATATACTGTCCCTATCCAGGGTATCAATATTTTCAGTCAGGGAATCCGACCAAGCCACTCCAGCGCTGCACATCCAGGCTGAGGCGATTGCTGGTCGTAGTATAACACCAGTATGTGTGTATATACCCTTTAGGATATTTTCCAGCTTTCTATCAGCTGGTTCCTTGAGGGCGGCCGTATCAGGAGACGGCAACGCCACTTGTTTTGATAAGCGTGTGAGCGCCTTATCTACCCTAGGGGGTGTTTCCCAACGCGCCCTAACCTCTGGCGGGAAAGGGTATAATGCCAATAATTTATTAGAAATCAGCAGTTTTTTATCGGGGGAAACCCACGCTTTGTCACACACCTCATTTAATTCATCTGATTCAGGAAAAACTATGGGTAGTTTTTTCACACCCCACATAATACCCCTTTTTGTGGTACTTGTAGTATCAGAAATGTTCAAAGCCTCCTTCATTGCCGTGATCATGTAACGTGTGGCCCTACTGGACATTACGTTTGTCTCGTCCTTGTCGACGCTGGAGTCAGTATCCGTGTCTGGGTCTGTGTCGACCATCTGAGGTAACGGGCGCTTTAGAGCCCCTGACGGTGTTTAAGACGCCTGGACAGGCACTAACTGATTTGCCGGCTGTCTCATGTCGTCAACAGTTTTTTGCAAAGTGCTGACACTGTCACGTAATTCCTTCCATACGACCATCCAGTCAGGTGTCGACTCCCTAGGGGGTGACATCACTATTACAGGCAATTGCTCCGCCTCCACATCATTTTCCTCCTCATACATGTCGACACAATCGTACCGACACACAGCACACACACAGGGAATGCTCTGATAGAGGACAGGACCCCACGAGCCCTTTGGGGAGACAGAGGGAGAGTTTGCCAGCACACACCAGAGCGCTATATATATACAGGGATAACCTTATATAAGTGTTTCTCCCTTCTATAGCTGCTGTATTTGTATTATCTGCCAATTAGTGCCCCCCCTCTCTTGTTTTACCCTGATTCTGTAGCAGGACTGCAGGGGAGAGTCAGGGAGCCGTCCTTCCAGCGGAGCTGTGAGGGAAAATGGCGCTTGTGTGCTGAGGAGATAGGCTCCGCCCCCTTTTCGGCGGCCTTTTCTCCCGCTTTTTTTTTTAGGAAAACTGGCAGGGGTTAAATGCATCCATATAGCCCAGGAGCTATATGTGATGCATTTCTTTAGCCATATAAGGTTTAAAACGTGTTTTATTGCGTCTCAGGGCGCTCCCCCCCAGCGCCCTGCACCCTCAGTGACCGGAGTGTGAAGTGTGCTGAGAGCAATGGCGCACAGCTGCAGTGCTGTGCGCTACCTTATTGAAGACAGGAACGTCTTCTGCCGCCAATTTTTCCGGACCTCTTCGCTCTTCTGGCTCTGTAAGGGGGCCGGCGGCGCGGCTCCGGGACCCATCCAAGCTGAGCCTGTGATCGTCCCTCTGGAGCTAATGTCCAGTAGCCAAGAAGCCCAATCCACTCTGCATGCAGGTGAGTTCGCTTCTTCTCCCCTTAGTCCCACGATGCAATGAGCCTGTTGCCAGCAGGTCTCACTGAAAATAAAAAACCTATTTAAACTTTTACTCTAAGCAGCTCAGGAGAGCTACCTAGCATGCACCCTTCTCGGCCGGGCACAAAAATCTAACTGAGGCTTGGAGGAGGGTCATAGGGGGAGGAGCCAGTGCACACCAGCTAGTCATAAAGCTTTTACTTTTGTGCCCAGTCTCCTGCGGAGCCGCTATTCCCCATGGTCCTTACGGAGTTCCCAGCATCCACTAGGACGTCAGAGAAATGGGAGTTCTATTTAAGATGGGATGTTGCCCGTAGCAACCAATCAGATTCCAGGTATTATCTTCTAGAAGGTGCTAGATAAATGTATTTATTTATTAACAGATTCTTACATAGCGCAGCATATTCCGTTGCGCTTTACAATTAGAACAACAGTAATAGAACAAAACTGGGTAAAAAGAGACAGACATAGAGGTAGGAAGGCCCTGCTCGCAAGCTTACAATCTATAGGGAAATAGGCATTGATACACAAGGATAGATGCTACCTATTGCATAATGGTTCACCAGATTGCTGGGTTATTAATGGGTTGTATGATATGATCAGCCAGCAATGTTGGCCAAGTGTCAGGAGGGTGTGAGAGTAAAGAAAGACAAGATATGTAATGTTATGTGGACTGTACAGAGGGGATGTAATTAGGGGTGTAGTACTGGTGACCGGCGGTCTCCTGACCGCCGGTCACCTAACCGACGCCGGGATCCCGGCAGCATACCGACGCCGGGATCCCGGCGGGGAGGGGCGAGTGCAGCAAGCCCCTTGCGGGCTCGCTGCGCTCGCCACGCTGCGGGCTCGGTGGCGACCTGCGGTCGCCACGGGTTCTATTCCCACTCTATTGGTGTCGTGGACACCCACGAGTGGAAATAGTCCCTGTTGGTCGGCATGCCGACCATCGGGATAGTGAGCCGTCGGGCTCACGGAGGAGGTCATGTGACTGTCGGTCAGCTGACCGGCGGTCACATGAATACCACCCGTAATTAGATAGGGAAGCACTGACGGTTATGTGGGTGGGTCTGGAATTTGATAGGCTTGTCTGAAGAGGTGAGTTTTCAGGGAACGTTTAAAGGGTTGGAGACTAGAGGTGCGTCTTATTGTGCGTGGGAGGGCATTCCACAGAGTGGGTGAAGCACAGAAAAAGTCCTGTAATTTTGAGTGTGCACAAGTAATGCGTGTGGATGAGAGACGTAGCTCTTGTGCAGAGCGGAGAGGTCGGGAAGGGAGACATTTTGAGATGAGTGAAGAGATGTATGTTGGTGCAGTATGGTTAATGGCCTTGTATGTAAGTAAAAGTATTTTATATGTAATACGGTAGAATACCGGCAACCAATGGAGGGACTGACAGAGCGGATCTGCAGACGATGAACGTCTAGCGAGGAAGATTAGCCTCGCAGCTGCATTCAAAATGGATTGTAGCGGTGAGAGCCTATGTTTGGGAAAACCGGTCAGGAGACTATTACAATAATCAGGGCGGAGATAATGAGAGCATGGATTAGAGTTTTTGCGGTGTCTTGTGTAAAATATGGTCGTATTTTGGATATGTTTCTTAGATGTATGTAACATGATCTTGAGACAGATTGAATGTGGGGAACAAAGGACAGATCAGAGTCAAGAATGACACCTAGGCAGCGAGCTTGTGGGGTAGGGATGATTGCTGAGTTCTCAACAGTGATAGAGATATCAGGTTGGTAACTACTATTGGCCGGTGGAAATATAATTAATTCTGTTTTGGACATATTAAGTTTGAGGGGGCGAGATGTCATCCAAGATGAAATGGCAGAAAGGCATTCAGTGACACGGCCCAGTACATATGGTGACAAATCTAAATGAGAAGTAGAATCTGATTGGTTGCTATGGGCAACATTCCATCTTAAACAGAACTCCCATTTTAGTAAATTTACCCTTTAGAGTTGGGAGAGATGTGTCCTAGCTTAACTCTGATTTTCAGTGTAAAAATAAAGTTGTCCAGTAACTGTTCGCAACATACAAAAACAATTAGAATTTTCTTTGTATCCAAATAAATAAATACATAAAAATAAGTACATTTGTATCCCTTGCAGTGCAATATAATTTATGCCAGTAGCAAATGGCTCCTTTTTTTTTCTTGCTCTTAATCTTAACTCTGCATCATAAAAATGTCAGTACCCTGTTCTGTTAATAGGCTCTTTTTTACAGATAAATTATGGAGATGTCAAGGCTCCTTAATGCCTGAATCTAATTTTGGTCAGCCAGCCCAGTAAAGGGGGCGGCACTGCGCCCAGTGCAGCCCCACGCCTGAAAGGATTTTGTATGTTTTACCGACAGATGTGATGATGGCTGTCAGTATACTAACAGCGGCCAGCAGCCGGTATTTTAACTGTATCCTGTCTGAACATCATGATGTCACACTGAGGGAGGATGATAATCACCAGCACCGGAAAACAAGTCTGCCATGAAGGGAGGACTGACGGTACTGCAGTCCTTAGCCCCAACAGGCTGGGGGCCCGACCCTACCATCTGTCTCACTGGACTCTGAATGTGCTAACATTAACTTAAAAACTACAGCAGCTCCTGCTATACGGGACTAGGCTCTCAGAAGAGGACTGCTTTCTATATTACAATACATGTCCTCAGTTAAGGAACTCGGCAGCCATTTTCTTGAATACCAACCTGGAAGTATTCTGTTTTCTGGCCGTGTAGTTAAGAGTGGCGGACATTTTCTTTTCCTTCTATCATCCCAACAGAGAGCAGCCAACATTGGCCCTCATTCCGAGTTGTTCGCTCGCAAGCTGCTTTTAGCAGCTTTGCACACGCTAAGCCGCCGCCTACTGGGAGTTAATCTTAGCTTATCAAAATTGTGACCGAAAGATTCGCAATATTGCGAAAAGACTTCTCTGTGCAGTTTCTGAGTAGCTCGAGACTTACTCTTCCAGTGCGATCAGTTCAGTGCTTGTCGTTCCTGGTTTGACGTCACAAACACACCCAGCGTTCGGCCAGACACTCCTCCGTTTCTCCAGCCACTCCCGCGTTTTTCCCAGAAACTGTAGCGTTTTTTCACACACTCCCATAAAACGGACAGTTTCCGCCCAGAAACACCCACTTCCTGTCAATCACATTACGATCACCAGAACGAAGAAAAAACCTCGTAATGCCGTGAGTAAAATTCCTAACTGCATAGCAAATTTACTTGGCGCAGTCGCACTGCGGACATTGCGCATGCGCATTAGCGACTAATTGCTCCGTTGCGAGAAAAAAATAACGAGCGAACAACTCGGAATGACCCCCCATTGTGTCTGGCAGCAAGTAATGATATTATTGTTACCTGGGCAGGTCTGGTGTCAGTTGGCTGTACTACGGGGGGTGCAGCCACTGATTTCTTGTTATGGTACAGCTGGAGCTGACTGTGGTGCTGCGTTATGACTGTACAGGTGGCTTACACTGTAGTGTCCTTTTTTATAATAATACAAGTAGTGTAGACTTGTAAGGTTGTTACTATAGTACAGATGGCACAGATTCTATTACTACAAGTAGTGCAGACGCTGTTACTATAATACAGCTAGCGCATATTCTATTGCTACTATAACACAGGCGGCACAGTCTCTGCTGTTACTGTAAAAAGGTGGTGCAGATTCTATTGTTACTATAATATAGGTGGCACATGGGGGGGCGGTGCCTATTTTGTCAGTCCTGGACCCCATAATTTCTGAAGGCAGCCCTGCCAGAAAGTACAACCAGAGGTGTAGCTAGGTGCCATGGTGCCTGGAGGAAAGGTGTTTCGGCACCCCCTGTCCTGTACTGAATCATTTGAAAATAAAAAAATATTTAAAAATCCTAAATCAGTAACAGGGCTGGTTCTAGACCTTGTGGATCTTGGGCCATCTCAGGGGGAAAGTTTTATTTGGGCACCCCCCTCGTGTTTAAAATAGGGACAGTGTGCGCCAACGGCGCACATCAAAAATATAGGAGTGTGGCTTCATGGGGAAGCACGAGGCCACAGAATAGTACCAATTCAGATTTCACCACACAGTATTGTCCGTTATTCACATTACACCACACAGTAGAGCCCCTTATACATGTTACGCCACACAGTAGAGCCCCTTATACATGTTATGCCACAGTAGAGTCATTTATACAGGTTATTCCACAGTAGCGCCTCGTATGCATGTTACTCTGCAGTTCCTAATGCAGAGAGAGGTGCTGTAGCAGCCGGGGCAGAGAGGGATGCTGCAACAGCCATGGCAGAGAGAGGTGCTGCTGCAGCAGCTGGGGTAGAAAGAGGTGCTGCTGCAGCAGCATGCACAGGGAGTGGAATAGCAGGACAGAAATAACCCTGCTGCACAGCTTCAAGCACACAGTGAGACATTTAAAGAGGGTTTCAGAGCTCCGGCATGTGCTGGCTGTCAGTGTTGGTGGCGCGCCCTCTAACGCTTACGGTGCCTGGAGCTTGTGTTCCACCAGAGCCACCCTCGCTACACCCCTGAGTACAGCACTGCCCAGAGAGTCCTCAGGACACACCAGCCGGCTGTACAAGCTGCAGGGTGCGTGCCTGAATTGCCCAAAGGACCTGCAGCATTAGTGTTTCCCCAATGCACTCACTGCAAGTGAATATAAATGCATGTGAATGGTTAACTTATACTGTTACAGAAAACCAATTGCATTGCATTTAGTAATATCCCTTCAGGTTTACTTTCCATTCTATGATCCTACAGCAACATCTGCTGGTCAAAAATAGTTTTTCCAATAACAAGCATGCACATCACTAAAATCCACTCTATTTTATTATTATTATTATTATTATTATTATTATTATATTATTATTATTATATATTTAATCAGATAGTGGTTAGCACTACCAATTACATATACCCACACGTACTGTATACCTGAACCCTTATAGGAAAATGTGTGTTACTCTATCAGCTACTTTTCCCTTTACTGCAAATGTTATGCAAACGTCATAATCCATAAAACTCCGAACAAAATTCCGTTCAGGTCAATGAATCACTGAGATAATTATAAATGTATTCTTTTTTTTATCACCTGATTAACATAAAACAATAATTAATGTGAAAATGCTATTTAATACATTAATAATAGCATTTAACCAGTATGAGCTTTCATTTTGCTAATGTAGAGGCTTAAGGCGATAACATCAACAGGAAAAGACACAGAGAGGAGCTTACTGTGAATTGTAATAGACTTCTAGTGAACTGCTTATTGTGTATTGTAAAATACAGCTACAATACACGTCTTACTGTGCACTGCAATAATCTTTGGATCCTATTCATAGAAAATAGATTTTTCAGGGGATATTTGATTAAAAAAAAACACTTCTTGGGGCCAGATTCAATTTATCCCTGAGCAGCTGCTGCCGAAACAGCTTCCTGTGGCTTTGCAGGATTTCTGCTCACAGCCTATGGAAGTGCAAGCAGCAATCAGGCTAGCATACTTGCTCTTATGAGTAGCTGAATCTGCCCCATAATCTGAGTACACACACACACTGTATAATATACTGGACAATGAAGTTATCTGCGACAGATTGCAATGACCATCGTATAGTGTGTACCCTCAAAGCCACCCAATTCAATGTTTAATGAATTGAGTGGTGCAGAACATCAAAAGGGACGATTCCACGGATGACGAAGTATTGTTATAAATAAAATACAACAATGGGGGAAATTTACTAAGCTCCCGATTTTGACCGAGATGCCGTTTTTTCATCAAAGTGTCATCTCGGTAATTTACTAAGCAATAATCACGGCAGTGATGAGGGCATTCGTAATTTTTTGCAAGTCCAAGAAAAAAATTACGAATGAATACACCATCGGTCAAAACGCGGCTGTTTAAGTATGAATCTCGGTAATTTACTAAGAAGTGCAAAGCAAAAAAAAAAAAAACACTGCCGTGAAAAATTACAACTCGTAAAAAAGTGCAAAAAAAAACCAGACCTGCTTTTTTTTTCCGTGATTGGATAGGCATGCAGGGATCCATGAGATCCGTGCATGTATATCAGTGGGAAGGGGTGGGAAAGTTGTTATTTTATTAAAATAAATTGCGTGGGGTCCCCCCTCCTAAGCATAACCAGCCTCGGGCTCTTTGAGCCGATCCTGGTTGCAGAAATATGGGGAAAAAATTGACAGGGGTTCCCCCATATTTAAGCAACCAGCATCGGGCTCTGCGCCTGGTCCTGGTTCCAAAAATACAGGGGACAAAGAGAGTAGGGGTCCCCCGTATTTTTAAAACCAGCACCGGGCTCCACTAGCTGGACAGATAATGCCACAGCCGGGGGTCACTTTGATATAGTGCCCTGCGGCCGTGGCATCAAAAATCCAACTAGTCACCCCTGGCCGGGGTACCCTGGGGGAGTGGGGACCACTTCAATCAAGGGGTCCCCCCCCCAGCCACCCAAGGGCCAGGGGTGAAGCCCGAGGCCGTCCCCCCCCATCCAATGGGCTGCGGATGGGGAGGCTGATAGCCTTTTGTGATAATGAAAAGATATTGTTTTTAGTAGCAGTACTACAAGTCCCAGCAAGCCTCCCCCGCATGCTGGTACTTGGAGAACCACAAGTACCAGCATGCGGCGGAAAAACGGGCCCGCTGGTACCTGTAGTACTACTACTAAAAAAATACCCAAAAAAACACAAGACACACACCGTGAAAGTATAATTTTATTACATACATACACACATACATACATACTTACCTTATGTTCCCACGCAGGTCGGTCCTCTTCTCCAGTAGAATCCAAGGGGTACCTGTTGAAGAAATTATACTCACGAGATCCAGGGGTCCAGGGTCCTCGGGGAATCCAGGTGTAATCCACGTACTTGAAAAAAATAACAAAACGGACACCCGAGCCACGCACTAAAAGGGGACCCATGTTTGCACATGGATCCCCTTTTCCCGACTGCCAGAAACCCACTCTGACTGATGTCTAAGTGGGTTTCTTCAGCCAATCAGGGAGTGCCACGTTGTAGCACTCTCCTGATCGGCTGTGTGCTCCTGTACTGAGTGACAGGCGGCACACGGCAGTGTTACAATGTAGCGCCTATGCGCTCCATTGTAACCAATGCTGGGAACTTTCTGCCCTGCGGTTGACCTAAAGTGACGTCACCGCTGAGCAGAAAGTTCCCAGCATTGGTTACAATGGAGCGCATAGGCGCAACATTGTAACACTGCCGTGTGCCGCCTGTCACTCAGTACAGGAGCACACAGCCGATCAGGAGAGTGCTACAACGTGGCACTCCCTGATTGGCTGAAGAAACCCACTTAGACATCAGTCAGAGTGGGTTTCTGGCAGTCGGGAAAAGGGGATCCATGTGCAAACATGGGTCCCCTTTTAGTGCGTGGCTCGGGTGTCCGTTTTGTTATTTTTTTCAAGTACGTGGATTACACCTGGATTCCCCGAGGACCCTGGACCCCTGGATCTCGTGAGTATAATTTCTTCAACAGGTACCCCTTGGATTCTACTGGAGAAGAGGACCGACCTGCGTGGGAACATAAGGTAAGTATGTATGTATGTGTGTATGTATGTAATAAAATTATACTTTCACGGTGTGTGTGTCTTGTGTTTTTTTGGGTATTTTTTTAGTAGTAGTACTACAGGTACCAGCGGGCCCGTTTTTCCGCCGCATGCTGGTACTTGTGGTTCTCCAAGTACCAGCATGCGGGGGAGGCTTGCTGGGACTTGTAGTACTGCTACTAAAAACAATATCTTTTCTTTTACAACAAAGGCTATCAGCCCCCCCATCCGCAGCCCATTGGATGGGGGGGGACAGCCTCGGGCTTCACCCCTGGCCCTTGGGTGGCTGGGGGGGACCCCTTGATTGAAGGGGTCCCCACTCCCCCAGGGTACCCCGGCCAGGGGTGACTAGTTGGATTTTTGATGCCACGGCCGCAGGGCACTATATCAAAGTGACCCCCGGCTGTGGCATTATCTGTCCAGCTAGTGGAGCCCGGTGCTGGTTTTAAAAATACGGGGGACCCCTACTCTTTTTGTCCCCCGTATTTTTGGAACCAGGACCAGGCGCAGAGCCCGATGCTGGTTGCTTAAATATGGGGGAACCCCTGTCATTTTTTTTCCCATATTTCAGCAACCAGGATCGGCTCAAAGAGCCCGAGGCTGGTTATGCTTAGGAGGGGGGACCCCACGCAATTTTTTTTTAAATATTTGACAGTGTTTAATTTAAAAAAAACAAAAAAAATGAACCCCAGCACGGATCACACAGATCCGGCCGAGATTCATTGTAAAAAAGTCGGCAGTGTTTTGCTAATCACTGCCGTAAAAATAGAAAAAAAACCACGAATGACATCGACATCGGAACAAAAGAAAAACCCGAATACGACAGCTTAGTAAATTAGTCGTAATCAATTCAAAAAGTTGCAGTTTTACACTTTCGATGTCATTCGTGATTGAACTTTGACCTGAAACGGGAAAATACGAATCTTAGTAAATTTACCCCAATGTATCTCTTCATCATATGACACTTCGCATAGTAGGGCTAATTCAGATGAAGTCGGAGCAGCTGTCCTGGCATAATAAGCATGGTAAATTATAAAGGTCTTAAGCAGATCACTTAGGGGGAATTTAAAGCAGATCACTTAGGGGGAATTCAATTCTTATGGGCATCAATATAATTAATTGGCACCCAACGGAACAATTCAATTGTTCCAGGCGCCCATTAATTATCGCACTTCTCGTGTCCAAATAGAGGTGGATTTAGCCGTGGATAGAGACTGAACCCATCCAAAGTCCTGGTTAGGGCATCTAAACAGACATTTGGGCACCCAAACCAAGGACTTTTTGCATATCTGTTCTCGCAACCTCAGGAGGATGCGAAAAGAAATCTGACCCCCTGCGGCACTCGCGCCCAAATGAAGCAACAATTGAATTGCTGGCTCTGTCATGTGCCATCTAGTGGCAGCTGCAGGGAAAACATTTAAATTGCCCCCTAAAGTATTGAAATAAACTCAGTGAACTGCTTGCTGTTTATTAATAAACTTAGAGTAAGCCACGTAGCATGTATTTTTAATAAATTAAGGGTGATGTGCTTGATGTGGGTACAAATAAACTTAGGGTGCTTGCTTCCTATTCCATTTAATGTTGGGAACCATCTTCTTTATGTAGTCAATAAACTTAGGGTGGATATTCTTACTACTGTATCTACAACAAATACTAGAAATACAGAAGCTACATAAAATGCCATAATCAGTATTCAGTGTACACCTTCATTGTCATTTTTACTCATTAGTGATGCTAATAAGTAACTTATCTGTTGAAGGAGTCTCTGGTGGGATACTTGGCGTGGCTAAGTTGCAAAGTCCGTGGCATGCAAACGGTGCTATTTGGCGTGATACAAGGATAGGTATATGTGGACACATCTGTCTGTTACTTTCTATAATACTTTGAGTTTGGGGTGGGGTTGGGTTCGCGTGACCGCCAGTCACCATATCGACAGTGGGAACCTGGCTTTTAGATGCCTGGCGGGGGGCGAACGCAACTAAGCCCCTTGCGTGTTCGCTGCGCTGCCGGTCACAACATAACTACATCACTTTGGAGTGACTGCTTTTACTGACATCAGGGCTTGTCAGTGCCAGAGAGGGTCTGTTACTCTGACAATACCCGAAAAGTCTCTGGCATCATAATAAAGTGTGATTATTTGTCAGATCAAAGGTGTGAACTATAGAACTGAGATCACAGGGGTGGTCTTCAGTATGCCGACTGACGGGATCCCGACGCACAGTATACCGACCACAGTATACCGGTGCCGGAATCCCGACAGCCGGCATACCGACACTTATTCTCCCTCGTGGGGGTCCACGACCCCCCTGGAGGGAGAATAAAATAGCATGGCGAGCGCAGCGAGCCCGCAAGGGGCTCATTTGCGCTCACCACACTATCGGTAAGCCGGCGGTCGGGCTCCCGGCGCCGGTATGCTGGTCGCCGGGAGCCCGACCGCCGGCATACCATACTCAACCCGATCACAGTTGTGCAACATGTAAGCCTGCTAAATTCACAGTATGTCACCTACAGGTTATAACTGAAAAACAATGTTGAATTACGCTAAAGAGGTTTGAATTATACTTTATTAAATACAAGCTACTTCATAATGATAAAGACTGCACATTCTGTTATTTCCACATGGTGGCGTTGTCACACAACATTTTCCATGAATTCAAATCCCACTGTATTTCTTACTACAAGAACTACAGTACAAGCCTTAAATATACCAATTTCAACACCGTGACAATGTGTCAGTAAAAAAAAAAGAAAATCAATACTTATACATAAAACAGATTTGTTTTTTATATAATCTTTAGTGTATAATTTTTTAGTATAGAGCAATATCCTGGCAGTTTGAAGTAAATAAAGAGAAAAAAATAATGTAAAAACATTCAATACTTTTGGAGCCAACGACAACATTTTCTTTTAACATACTATACTCTACATGTCAACAAATCTAACTTTCATAAAATTCTCAGCTGATACAAAAACACAGGTTCCCTGGAACCCCTTCAATTCGCATCAAGGGGGTCGTTCCGACCTGATCACTCGCTGCAGTTTATCGCAGCGCAGTGATCGGGTCGGAATTGCGCATGCGCCACCGCCGCAGTGCGCCGGCGCATGCCGGATGCCTCTGCCTGATTGACAGGCAGAGGCAGTCGCAGGGTGGGAGGGGCTGGACGGCGCCGTTAAGCCGCAGTTTAGGGGACGCGGTCCGGCCAACGCAGGCGTGGCCGGACCATTGGGGGGGGGGGGCCGCGGTGGCTGCGTGACGTCTCACGCAGCCGCTGCGGCCAGTGGCCGTGACGATCGACTCCCGGCCAGCGGCAGGAGCTGCGCTGGCCGGGAGTTACTCCACAAATGCAAAAGCTTTTGTATTTGTGCGGGGGAGGGACCGGACTGACATGCGGGGCGGACTAGCCCTGTGATGGGCGTCCCCCCGCATGTCAGGGAAGATGATCGTAGCTGTGCTAAATTTAACATAGCTTCGATCAACTCGGAATGACCCCCCAAGTAGCTTCTTCAGCTTTCTCTGGACTGTAGTGCGCAATTTGACTTTGTGTCAAAAAGCCTTCTTACTTTTCCTAATATGTAAAGCAAATTAAAAAGATGTGCATTAGTAAATACTGAAAACCACATACAGTAGATGTAATGCACCGATAAATATTGTTTCCTGACTGACATTTAACTAACCTAAAGGAGAAAGTGGCAGTGATGTCATTGGTACCTAGTGAATGGATAGGCTGCATTCCTATGTGTATTGGTTCATCGTCTACCCACAATTCACTGGTGCTCTCATTTCCGCTTGAACCACTTAGCTTCCAAACCACACCTCATGAATTATTGATTTGTAGCACAGAAGTGCCAAAATAACCACAACAGAGCAAATTGCAATGTACATAGCACAACATCCTGCTCTGAGCTCAGAAAACACTGTATAGGAATTAATTTGATTTGAACACACAGTACTATCTGTATATACATACCATAAACATAATATATGATTTTACATTTCTTTTCAACTCGTTAATTTGGATTGTGTTTAAGTAACTATTATTGCATTAAATTTAGTATGTACATTTAACATCCAACTTTTAGTACTTCCAAGAAATAAAAAGCCAGCAGATGGCTGAGGGGGACAAGGGAATTAAAAAGACTGGCATGTTTATTAAGTGGAGTTTGTAGTGTTGAGAGATAAATGCAGCGACTTACCCATCTCTTGCCACCTACAGTCCACATGGACAAACACTGTATGAGCATAAACCGGAAAACATAGCATAATAGCCTAACTCCATTATAAATCAGATGGGAAATAATGCAACTAAAAGTAAACAATGTTACATTAACAAATATGACAATTTATTATTTAACTAGAAATCTCCAGAACGTTAAGCAAAATAACAGAGATCATAACTGTGAGCACATACAGTAGCTAATGGGGAATGCTGCTTGTGGTTTAAGCATGTAATATATACCTTTATAGTTAACACGTGAAATTTTACATTTTAGGATCTAGTAGCCCTTTAACATTTGAAAGGTTTTATGTCTTTATTAGGTAATTTCATACATATATTTCCCCAATTTGTTAATTACAGGCATAGGACCTTATTCAGGTTCGTTACCAAGCCAAAAAAGTTAGCAATTGGTCAAAACCATGCTGCACTGCAAGTGAGGCAGATGTAACATGTGCAGAGAGCATTAGATTTGGGTGGGGTGTGTTCAAACTAAGGTGGTCATTCCGAGTTGATCGCAGCCAGCAACTTTTTGCTGCTGCTGCGATCAACTAGTACACGCCTATGGGGGAGTGTGTTTTAGCTTAGCAGGGCTGCGATCGCTTGTGCAGCCCTGCTAAGCTAAAAAAATTTCAAGCAATAGTAGACTAGGCCTGGAAATACTTACCCTGTGCGACGATCTTTGCGATGCTGGGGCCGGCTTTGACGTCAGACATTCGCCCTCCATTCTGCTGGACACGCCTGCGTTTTCTTCTCCACTCCCCGAAAAACGGTCTCCAACGGTCCGGATCCGCCCAGGTACGCCTTCTTTCTGTCAATCTTCTTTGCGGTCGGCTCTGCAACCGCTTCCTTCGTAGGACGCGGCATAACCTGGCGAACCCTGTCGCCGGGCAACGTCATGCACGTGCACTGCGGCCGTTGCGCATGCACATTCCGGACCCGTTCGCACCGCAGCAACAAACCGCTGCATGCGAACGGGTTGGAATGAGCCCCTAAATTGCAGTGTAAAAATAAATCCGCCCGTATTTACCATGCACAGAAACAATATACCCCACCCAAATTTTACTCTCAGCACATGTTACACCTGCCCCACCTGCAGCGCAACATGGTTTTACCCAATTGCTAACTTTTTTGGTTTGCTAACAAACCTGAAGAACCCCCATATTACATTAGCTGTTACAGGTATATTCCATTAGAACCTTGCACGCTAATATTACACGGGATACAATGCACATATGATGGTAAGCTGCTCAATCAGATTGTGATTCCACTCAGGTGCTAAAAGGGAGGGGTAATTCTGTGTAAGAAAAAACTATTTGTGTTCCCTAATGCACACTGAGTGAAAAATAATAATACTATATAATAATCAGATAATACGGAGATCTTAGTTGCGTATATCTGCAGATATAGGGTTAAGCCCCCAGGCCGATCGACAAGGCTTAGTATTAGATATTAGTATTAGGGACCCCCAGTGACGGAGAAGCCTACCAAAATACCTTGAAATGTTGAAGCTGCTAAATTATTTTGCCCTTTATATTAGCAATTTGATGGAAATAAAGCACTTTTTAAGTTTTTACATCTACACGAGTTGGACATTTGAATCCAACATATATCAACTTGGTTTGAAAAAGTAGAAGCCTGAGCTCTCAGATCATCCCTTCGGTGCAAGAAAGCGTGGAAAGTAGCGGGGATGAGCGGCACATTTGCAGTCTCCACGCGGGTCCCCTCCTCTCATGCAGTAGACTCTGGCAGTGTGCTACAGAGTTTACTGTGCATGCACAGGTCTCCAGAAACATGGCACCCATGCCATTTTCCCAGTGACTTCTGCAGTGCTGACACAGTATTATAGTCACCGATAAGGCTGCCCTGGACCCAGAAGTTCCTGTGCACCACAAACCCTGTACTCATTATAGACACTCCACTATCAGGTAGTCTTACTTACCACTGTTATGCTGGGTACACACTGGGTTCAATTGAACTGCCAATATAGCGTAGGTGCATCGGTAGGTGTGTACCCCCCCCCCCTTCCCCGATATGTCTGTGTGCGACACTCTTCACAGACATGTTGCGTCGGCTCCCTGCAGAACAGCCGATGGCCGATATATCTGCAGTCTGCCAACCGCCTGTACACTTGCTGCAGAGGACGCCTGCGACTGACAGCGGGACTGGGCGGGCAACTGAAAACACCCGCCCAGTTGTGATATCAGGCAAAACACATCAGGCCGGCGATCTGTAAGTGTGTATGCACTTAGCGATCATAAGATAGGTTGGCGGACCAGTGTACCCAGCATTAATGTTTGACTTTCATGAAACAATGTTGCTGCGCACTGCAAAATAGTTCACTTAGTGTTCAAGAGGTGTTGGGTAGGAAATGCTGGCGGTGGGGATGTCGGCGGTGAGAAGACTGACCGCGGCATCCCAATGCTTAGAATTCTGACATGGGGAAGGTAAGTATACTTACCTTACCCCACTGCCCCCCGAAGCCTAAATCTAACCCTCCCTGGGGTGTCTAAACTTAACCCCTAGACTAACACTCCCTTCCCCGCAGCCTAATCCTAACCATCTCCTGGCAGCCGAAACCTAAGCACCTACCTCCCCCATACCACGGCTTACTTGCCTCGTGGCCCGGTCCATGCTCGTGTTCCTTATCGGGATGCCGGTGCCAGCATTTCAGTCAGTGTCGGGATTCCGTGTCTGTATGTCGACTGCCGGGATCCCAACTGGATTCCTTCCAGGGAAGCTCAAGAATATACTATAAAAGTTGTTGTTTTCAACAAGGCAGGCAGCAAGAGAATTAATAAACATTTCACAGTAAGTGCATCTTATTATTAATTTATTTATTATTACCAGTTATTTATATAGCACACACATATTCCGCAGCGCTTTACAGAGAATATTTGGAAATTCACATCAGTCCCTGCCCCAGTGGAGCTTACAATCTATATTCCCTACTACGTGTACACACACACACACAAATTCACATTCGGGTTAATTTTGTTGAGAACCAATTAACCTACCAGTATATTTTTGGAGTGTAGGAGGAAACCGGAGCATCCGGAGGAAACCTACCAAGCGCGGGGAGAATATACAAACTCCATACAGCTAGGGACATGGTGAGAATTGAGCCCATGACCTCAGTGCTGTGAGGCAGTAATGCTAACCATTACACCATCCGTGATGCCCCATTATCAGTAGCTGGTTAAGAATGTAACAAATACTGTACCTGTGGATGTATTTTTGTGGCCAGGTTTACAATAGATGTAAATGTCATAGTGTGAATTCTTTAACCACTTGCCTGGCATGGTCGCATCAGATGCGACCACACCAGGCAGTGTTTTATCTGACCTGGTCGCACAGGATGCGACCAGTCAGATAAACAGTGCTAGCAGCGGCAGGGAGTAGAAACCTCCCTCCGCTGCTGCTGTCAGAGGGACCGGATGCTGCTGCTGATCATTGCTGATCGGTCATCGCGGCATGATCCACCACGTACAGCAGCTGCAGACAACGGCAGCCGCTGGGGAAGTATAGACCGAGCTACCCAAGCCACCCCAGACACCCCATCCGCCCCCCCCCCCCCCCCCATGTACCTGGCAGCAGTCTGGGCTCTAAAAACTAAAGTTGTGATGGTTGCGATGGTCACAATGTTCCTGATAGATGTTTCATGTTTGAGATAAAACAAAATATAAAAACAAAAATCCCCCCAATTTTTTTTATTTTTTTTTAACTCAGATTATTTTGGGTAAGGTTAAATTCAAGTTCGTCGCCTAATTCACTCATAAACACCCCCCCCCCCCTCCCCCCCATCCCCCCTGACAATTTCATAGCGATTTTTTTGGGGGGGAAATAGTTAGTTAAGTGGTTAAGTTCAATCTTAAATTGAGCAACAGTTGTTTGGATATTAAGGGGGTAATTCCAAGTTGATCGCAGCAGGAATTTTTTTAGCAGTTGGGAAAAACCATAGGGGTAATTCTGATTTGATCGCAGCAGCAAGTTTGTTAGCAATTGGGCAAAACCATGTGTACTGGAGGGGGGGCAGATATAACATTTGCAGAGAGAGTTAGATTTGGGTGGGTTATTTTGTTTCTGTGCAGGGTAAATACTGGCTGCTTTATTTTTACACTGCAATTTAGATTTCAGTTTGAACACACCCCACCCAAATCTAAGTCTCTCTGCACATGTTATATCTGCCCCTCCTGCAGTGCACATGCTTTTGCCCAATTGCTAAAAAAAATTGCTGCTGCAATCAACTCAGAATTAGGCCCCATGTGCACTGCAGGGAAGGCAGATTTAACATGTGCAGAGAGAGTTAGATTTGGGTGTGGTGTGTTCAATCTGCAATCTAATTTGCAGTGTAAAAATAAAACAGCCAGTATTTACCCTGCACAGAAATAAAATAACCCACCCAAATCTAACTCTTTCTGCACATGTTATATCTGCCTCCCCTGCAGTGCATGCACATGGTTTTACCCAACTGCTAAAAAAAATCCTGCTGCGATCAACTTGGAATTACCTCCTAAGTGAGTTGTTTTGGGTTTTTTCTTTGTAGAATCAATACATGCTTCTAAAGTGACACAGCTACAAGCCATACATCAGAGGCTTCAGTAAATGAAGGTACTATATTGGGGTGTAATGTTTTATAAGCACTAACTCAAAGTGTTTGTGTCACAGTTTGTTCCAGTAGCCAAGGAAGCATGGAAAACTTTTGCACAATGTGAATCTAAAACATTAGTTTGACAAGGACAGGGCAATCTTTTTGCAACTAGAGGGATGAGCCAAGTATCATCCTAAAAGGTCATAGAACATTGTTTCTGCTGTCTCTCTAACAGCTACAGTTAATCATGTAAATCTATTAGTGTCTCAGTAGCAGCAAAGTCTTTCAGTAGGAAATATCACTGCCATAGGTGGGCAATGCTCCACTGGGCAGTCCAGGCTGCTGCATTTATTCACATGGGAATTATTACATATATTTTTTCTAAATGTAAACATTTCATGAAAAAAAAAATGTGCAAAGGAAAGTGCAGGTCCAGGCTATTAGTTCCACAGCGCACAAATCTGTCAGTAAGCCAGGTCACGCAAGTGCATATGCCTTGAGACTGGCCTGTTACCTCTCACCACTCAGAACCAGTCTAACATTGCTCATCTACCTCGGAACCAGTCTAACTGCGGCAGCTGTGCATCGCTCATCTACCTCAGAACTAGTATAACTGTGGCAGCTGTGCATCGCTCATCTACCTCAGAACCGGTATAACTGTGGCAGCTGTGCATCGCTCATCTACCTCAGAAGGAGAGAGAATTGACTGCATAGGAAAGGAAAGAGTTAAACATCTGGTGAGGGGTGGACCTAGCTGTAAGGAAAGTACAGCCTTTTTTAAGGGGAGGGTTTGATATATATAGGGAAGGTGAGGCCATCTTAGATCTCTTTGGTGGTGATTTGCTTTCCCACCCTCCCGCCCCGGTGGTCAGAAATTCTGGCACGTGGTGCCTTGGCGTAAAGTTGTTGGCTGGTTTTATCGTTGGCTATTTATTGGCGGAAAAGAACGGCAGTTTTGTATTTGTATGGAAAAACTGTAGTGTTTTACAGTTTGGTGTGGTTTAGGTGCACTCACCTCCATCGACTTATTGGCCGCTTGACCACCCGTCCGGGAAGGCAGCGGCAGGGCACCCAGGAGCGGTGGGTAGTCACTGTGGGGGTTGAGTTGTCACCTATTACCGGTTTGTGATAGTTTTAGTAAATTTAGGATCGGTTCGAATGGTTAGTTATTTAAGGTTAATTTAGGTTAATTGAGCCGTTCTTTTTGCTGCCACCATATGCCGGCTGGATCGGCATATTAATTAATTCTCTATTACAGGTATGCTATTGGATAGGGACAAATAAATAGCTAGCAATTTTTCTGCCAAAATTCAAGTCTCCGTGTCTTTATTTCTGGTTCCAAGGTAATGAATGCTTTACTTTAAAAGAAGGGGGTCCACCAAATATCACTAGGATGTTTACTAGTATAACTGTGGCAGCTGTGCATCGCTCATCTACCTCAGAACCGGTATAACTGTGGAAGCTGTACACTGCACATCTACCTCAGAACCCGTATAAGTGCGGCAGCTGTGTATTACTCACCTACCTCAGAACCAGTATAACTGTGGCAGCTGTGCATCGCTCATCTACCTCAGAACTAGTCTAACTGCGACAGCTGTGCATCGCTCATCTACCTCAGAACCAGTCTAACTGCGACAGCTGTGTATCGCTCATCTACCTCAGAACCAGTCTAACTGCGGCAGCTGTGTATTACTCACCTACCTCAGAACCTGTATAACTGTGGCAGCTGTGCATCGCTCATCTACCTCAGAACCAGTCTAACTGCGGCAGCTGTGTATTACTCACCTACCTCAGAACCTGTATAACTGTGGCAGCTGTGCATCGCTCATCTACCTCAGAACCAGTATAACTGCGGCAGCTGTGCATCGCTCATCTACCTCAGAACCAGTATAACTGTGGCAGCTGTGCATCGCTCATCTACCTCAGAACCAGTATAACTGCGGAAGCTGTACATCGCTCATCTACCTCAGAACCTGTATAACTGTGGCAGCTGTACATCGCTCATCTACCTCAGAACCAGTATAACTGCGGAAGCTGTACATCGCTCATCTACCTCAGAACCTGTATAACTGTGGCAGCTGTACATCGCTCATCTACCTCAGAACCAGTATAACTGCGGAAGCTGTACATCGCTCATCTACCTCAGAACCTGTATAACTGTGGCAGCTGTAAACCGCTCATCTACCTCAGAACCAGTCTAACTGCGACAGCTGTGTATCGCTCATCTACCTCAGAACCAGTCTAACTGCGGCAGCTGTGTATTACTCACCTACCTCAGAACCTGTATAACTGTGGCAGCTGTGCATCGCTCATCTACCTCAGAACCAGTATAACTGTGGCAGCTGTACATCGCTCATCTACCTCAGAACCAGTATAACTGCAGCAGCTGTGCATCGCTCATCTACCTCAGAACCAGTATAACTGCAGCAGCTGTGCATCGCTCATCTACCTCAGAACCAGTATAACTGCGGAAGCTGTACATTGCTCAGCTACCTCAGAACCAGTATAACTGCAGCAGCTGTAAATCACTCATCTATCTCAGAACCAGTATAACTGCAGCAGCTGTGCATCGCTCATCTACCTCAGAACCAGTATAACTGTGGCAGCTGTGCATCGCTCATCTACCTCAGAATTAGTATAACTGTGGCAGCTGTGCATCGCTCATCTACCTCAGAATTAGTATAACTGTGGTAGCTGTGCATCGCTCATCTACCTCAGAACTAGTATAACTGTGGTAGCTGTGCATCACTCATCTATCTCAGAACCAGTATAACTGAAGCAGCTGTGCATCGCTCATCTACCTCAGAACCAGTATAACTGTGGCAGCTGTGCATCGCTCATCTACCTCAGAACCAGTATAACTGCAGCAGCTGTGCATCGCTCATCTACCTCAGAACCAGTATAACTGCAGCAGCTGTGCATCGCTCATCTACCTCAGAACCAGTATAACTGCAGCAGCTGTGCATCGCTCATCTACCTCAGAACCAGTATAACTGCGGAAGCTGTACATTGCTCAGCTACCTCAGAACCAGTATAACTGCAGCAGCTGTGCATCGCTCATCTACCTCAGAACCAGTATAACTGTGGCAGCTGTGCATCGCTCATCTACCTCAGAATTAGTATAACTGTGGCAGCTGTGCATCGCTCACCTACCTCAGAATTAGTATAACTGTGGTAGCTGTGCATCGCTCATCTACCTCAGAACTAGTATAACTGTGGTAGCTGTGCATCACTCATCTATCTCAGAACCAGTATAACTGCAGCAGCTGTGCATCGCTCATCTACCTCAGAACCAGTATAACTGTGGCAGCTGTGCATCGCTCATCTACCTCAGAACCAGTATAACTGTGGCAGCTGTGCATCGCTCATCTACCTCAGAATTAGTATAACTGTGGTAGCTGTGCATCGCTCATCTACCTCAGAACCAGTATAACTGTGGCAGCTGTGCATCGCTCATCTACCTCAGAACCAGTATAACTGTGGCAGCTGTGCATCGCTCATCTACCTCAGAACTAGTATAACTGTGGCAGCTGTGCATCGCTCAAATACCTCAGAACTAGTATAACTGTGGTAGCTGTGCATCACTCATCTATCTCAGAACCAGTATAACTGCAGCAGCTGTGCATCGCTCATCTACCTCAGAACCAGTATAACTGTGGCAGCTGTGCATCGCTCATCTACCTCAGAACCAGTATAACTGCAGCAGCTGTGCATCGCTCATCTACCTCAGAACCAGTATAACTGCAGCAGCTGTGCATCGCTCATCTACCTCAGAACCAGTATAACTGCAGCAGCTGTGCATCGCTCATCTACCTCAGAACCAGTATAACTGCAGCAGCTGTGCATCGCTCATCTACCTCAGAACCAGTATAACTGCGGAAGCTGTACATCGCTCATCTACCTCAGAACCTGTATAACTGTGGCAGCTGTGCATCGCTCAGCTACCTCAGAACCAGTATAACTGCAGCAGCTGTAAATCACTCATCTACCTCAGAACTAGTATAACTGTGGTAGCTGTGCATCGCTCAAATACCTCAGAACTAGTATAACTGTGGCAGCTGTACATCGCTCATCTAACTCAGAACCAGTATAACTGCGGCAGCTGTGCATCGCTCATCTACCTCAGACCCAGTATAACTGCGGCAGATATTTCTATTGCTGCTATAATTTGTGATAAAAGTTCACTTATTTTTAATAAATAATGTCATTATGATAGAGAACAGAAAAGCAAGTTGGTACAGCACATGCCAGAAATCTTGTCTTATTAAAGGTGCAATATGTACAGTCTCCGTGCGCCCCTCATACTTTTTCTGATGGACATGTGCAGAGAAGACTCTGCCACTGCCACTGAGTTAGAGTCTACCTCAGAACTAGTATAACAGTGGTAGCTGTGCATCACTCATCTATCTCAGAACTAGTATAACTGCAGCAGCTGTGCATCGCTCATCTACCTCAGAACCAGTATAACTGCAGCAGCTGTGCATCGCTCATCTACCTCAGAACCAGTATAACTGCGGAAGCTGTACATTGCTCAGCTACCTCAGAACCAGTATAACTGCAGCAGCTATAAATCACTCATCTATCTCAGAACCAGTATAACTGCAGCAGCTGTGCATCGCTCATCTACCTCAGAACCAGTATAACTGTGGCAGCTGTGCATCGCTCATCTACCTCAGAATTAGTATAACTGTGGCAGCTGTGCATCGCTCATCTACCTCAGAATTAGTATAACTGTGGTAGCTGTGCATCGCTCATCTACCTCAGAACTAGTATAACTGTGGTAGCTGTGCATCACTCATCTATCTCAGAACCAGTATAACTGCAGCAGCTGTGCATCGCTCATCTACCTCAGAACCAGTATAACTGTGGCAGCTGTGCATCGCTCATCTACCTCAGAATTAGTATAACTGTGGTAGCTGTGCATCGCTCATCTACCTCAGAACCAGTATAACTGTGGCAGCTGTGCATCGCTCATCTACCTCCGAACCAGTATAATGTGGCAGCTGTGCATCGCTCATCTACCTCAGAACTAGTATAACTGTGGTAGCTGTGCATCGCTCAAATACCTCAGAACTAGTATAACTGTGGCAGCTGTACATCGCTCATCTAACTCAGAACCAGTATAACTGCGGCAGCTGTGCATCGCTCATCTACCTCAGACCCAGTATAACTGCGGCAGATATTTTTATTGCTGCTATAATTTGTGATAAAAGTTCACTTATTTTTAATAAATAATGTCATTATGATAGAGAACAGAAAAGCAAGTTGGTACAGCACATGCCAGAAATCTTGTCTTATTAAAGGTGCAATATGTACAGTCTCCGTGCGCCCCTCATACTTTTTCTGATGGACATGTGCAGAGAAGACTCTGCCACTGCCACTGAGTTAGAGTCTACTGAGCATGCACTGATCACCGGGAAAATGGCACCTGCTCACATATTCCCGGTGATTTCTGTAGCGCCGATGGACAGGTAAGTATTGTTCATGGGTACTGTATACCCTGCACCCATCACAGATGCCTATAGGCCCCCGCCCATTTGCGACACGATATATTGTACTATATTGTAGCCTACAGAGGCAAAACATGCCATCTGTACAATCTGCAAACCTTTTCAAAAGATGCCCAACTTGTTTTAGATGATTGGTCAATCAAGTGATCCAGTTTCAGTGATGTACTGTAACTGGTTCCTAGTGAATAGCCTGCTTTTTTTTTTTTAGGAATATTTACTCAGCCCACTAGCTTAAATAAACATTTTACAAAACAGCTTAGGGAGACTCAGAGGTGCCACGTGTGCTTTCTTTCTTTTTTTTTTCTTTTAGCAATGAAAAAAATGTTAGAAAACTATTTCAGAAAATTAGCTGAGCGTGGTGTCCAGCAGCTTCTCAATCCTTTTGACATGGGATCCTTTTGAACTATTATCTACAAACAAGCAGCTTCTGATAAAAGAAACACATAGGCCGCTGGTAGCATTACACTGGCGATACAGACTACACAATAAGTAAAAAGCCAAAAATAGGATTTTAATACCTACCGGTAAATCCTTTTCTCTTAAGGTGTGTACACACGGTAAGATCTTTTCTTCCGATTCTGACTATATAGTCAGAATCGGAAGAAAAGATAGTGCAGATCGCAAGGTGGCAGTCACCTTGCGATCCCGATCCGATGCCGATGCACGGCCCCGCGCGGTCGGCATCGGCCGAAAAAATAGGCTGTGCAGGCAAGTCAATCCTGACTATCTCTATAGAAGAGATAGTCAGGATTGACACTTAGCCAAAATCGCACAGAACCAGGATCGCAAGCACACTCATTATGTGCTTGCGATACTGGCTAAGTGCCGACCCGGCCCCCCGTCGCACAGTGAGAATCGGATAAGTCCGAATCTCACCGTGTGTACACGGCCTTAGTCCGTAGAGGATGCTGGGGATGCTTCAAGAACCATGGGGTATAGATGGGATCCGCAGGAGACGGGCACACTATAAGACTTTGAATGGGTGTGAACTGGCTCCTCCCTCTATGCCCCTCCTCCAGACTCCAGTTATAGGAACTGTGCCCAGGGAGACGGACATTTTGAGGAAAAGGATTTATTTAATGTTTTTAAAACTAAGGTGAGATACATACCAGCTCACAGCTCAAGCACGCCGTACAACATGGCATTCAACAAAAATGCATGCAACGGCATGACCAACATCAGTCACAGACTGACTGAACATAACTCAACATGAGCGTAACCATAACCAAACTGCAGATACAGCCCACACTGGTGCCCAGCATCCTTTACGGATCAAGAGAAAAGGATTTACCGGTAGGTATTAAAATCCTATTTTCTCATACGTCCTAGAGGATGCTGGGGATGCTTCAAGAACCATGGGGTTTATACCAAAGCTCTAGAACGGGCGGGAGAGTGCGGATGACTCTGCAGCACCGATTGACCAAACAAGAGGTCCTCCTCAGCCAGGGTATCAAACTTGTAGAACTTCGCAAAGGTGTTTGATCTCGACCAAGTAGCAGCTCGGCATAGCTGTAATGCCGAGACCCCTCGGGCAGCCGCCCAGGATGAGCCCACCTTTCTGGTAGAATGGGCTTTCACCGATTTCGGTAACGGCAATCCTGCCATAGAATGAGCCTGCTGAATCGTATTACAGATCCAGTGCGCAATAGTCTGCTTAGAAGCAGGAGCCCCAATCTTGTTGGGAGCCCACAAGACAAACAGAACCTCTGTTTTCCTAATCTGAGCCGTTCTGGCGACATAGATTTTCAAAGCTCTGACCACATCGAGAGACTTCGATTCCGCCAAGGAGTCAGTAGCCACTGGCACCTCAATAGGCTGGTTCACGTGAAATGATGAAACCACTTTTGGCAGAAATTGCTGACGAGTTCTCAACTACGCTCTCTCAGCATGGAAGATTAAATAGGGGCTTTAGTGAGACAAAGCCGCCAACTCAAACGGACGCCAAGGCCAACAACATGTCTACTTTACAAGTAAGGAATTTTAACTCAACCTTACGCAAAGGTTCAAGCCAATGAGATTGCAGGAACTGCAATACCACATTAAGATCCCACGGTGCCACAGGAGGCACAAATGGAGTTTGGATGTGCAGCACGCCTTTCACGAAGGTCTGAACTTCTGGAAGGGAGGCCAATTCTTTCTGAAAAAAGATTGATAAGGCCGAAATTTGTACTTTAATGGAGCCTAACTTTAGGCCCGCATCCACACCTGCTTGCAAAAAATGGAGCAAACGCCCCAGTTGAAATTCTTCCGTAGGGGCCTTCTTGGATTCACACCAAGACACATATTTCCTCCAAATATGGTGGTAATGCTTTGCCGTTACTTCTTTTCTAGCCTGAAGAAGTGTGGGAATGACTTCACTGGGAATACCCTTCCGGGCTAGGATTTGGGGTTCAACCGCCATACCGTCAAACGCAGCCGCGGTAAGTCTTGATACACGCACGGAACAGGTCCTCCCGTAGAGGAAGAGGCCAGGGATCTTCTATGAGCAACTCCTGAAGATCTGGATACCAGGCCCTTTTTGGCCAATCCGGAACAATGAGTATCGCCTGAACCCTTGTTCTTCTTATACTCTTTATCACCTTTGAAATGAGTGGAAGTGGAGGGAACACATAGACTGACGGAAACACCCACGGTGTCACTAGGGCGTCCACCGCTATTGCTTGAGGGTCCCTTGACATGGAACAATATCTCTGAAGTTTCTTGTTGAGGCGGGACGCCATCATGTCTATTTGAGGAATTCCCCAACGACTTGTCACTTCTGCAAAGACCTCTCGATGAAGACCCCACTCTCCTGGATGGAGATCATGTCTGCTGAGGAAGTCTGCTTCCCAGTTGTCCACTCCTGGAATGAAGACCGCTGACAGAGCGCTTGCATGTCTTTCCGCCCAGTGAAGAATTTTGCTGGCCTCGGCCATCGCCGCTCTGCTCTTTGTTCCGCCCTGGCGGTTTATGTACGCCACTGCTGTTATGTTGTCTTACTGAATCAAGACGGGCAGACCGCGAAGAAGATGTTCTGCTTGCAGAATGCCGTTGTAAATGGCCCTTAATTCCAGAATGTTTATGTGCAGACAAGCTTCCTGGCTTGACCATTTTCCCTGAAAATTTCTCCCCTGTGTGACTGCTCCCCAGCCTCGGAGGCTTGCATCTGTGGTCACCAGGATCCAATCCTGAATTCCGAACCTGCGTCCCTCCAGAAGGAGAGAACTGTGCAGCCACCACAGAAGGGAGATCCTGGTCCTGGAAGATAGGATTATTTTCCGGTGCATGTCCAGGTGAGACCCGGACCACTTGTCCAACAGGTCCCACTGAAATACCCTGGCATGGAACCTGCCATACGGAATGGCCTCGTAGGCCGCCACCATCTTCCCCAGCAACCAAGTGCATTGAAGAACTGACACTTTTGCTGGTTTCAGAATCTGTTTTACCATGTTCTGTATTTCCAGAGCCTTTTCCACTGGAAGAAAAACTCTCTGTAATTCTGTATCCAGAATCATACCCAGGAACGACAGCCGTGTCGTCAGAGTCAACTGTGATTTTGGCAAGTTTAGGAGCCAACCATGTTGTTGCAGAATCGTCGGTGAAAGCGCAACATTTTTCAGCAATTGCTCCTTGGATCTCGCCTTTATGAGGAGATCGTCCAAGTACAGGATAATTGTGATTCCCTGCTTGCGCAGGAGAACCATCATTTCTGCCATAACCTTGGTGAAAATCCTCGGAGCCGTGGACAGACCAAACGGCAACGTCTGAAATTGGTAATGACAATCCTGAACAGCAAACCTCAGGTATGCCTGATGTGGAGGATATATGGGAACGTGTAAGTAGGCATTCTTTGTCAACCGACACCATAAAATCCCCCTCCTCCAGACTGGAGATCACTGCTCGGAGAGATTCCATCTTGAATTTGAATATTTTTAGAAAGAAATTGAGGGATTTTAGGTTCAGAATCGGTCTGACTGAGCCATCCGGCTTCGGGACCACGAACAGGCTCGAATAAAAGCCTTCCCCCTGTTGTGACGGGGGTACCGTGACAATGAGTTGATTTTGACACAGCTTCAATATTGCAGCGCATACTACCTCCCTTTCTAGAAGAGAAGCTGGCAAGGCAGATTTGAAAAATCGGTGAGGGGGCACGTCTTCAAACTCTAATTTGTACCCCTGGGTTACTATTTCTAATATCCAAGGATCCAGGTCTGAGTGCACCCAGACCTGACTGAAAAGTTTGAGACGTGCCCCCACCAGTGCGGACTCCCGCAGAGGTGCCCCAGCGTCATGCGGTGGATTTGGTAGAAGCTGGAGAGGACTTCTGCTCTTGGGAACTTGCCACAGCCTGTGACCTTTTTCCCCTTCCTCTTCCTCTCGCAGCAAGGAAGGAGGACCCTCGTCCTTTTTTGTATTTACTGGGCCGAAAGGACTGCATCTGATACTGGGGCGTTTTCTTTTGTTGTGCAGGAACATAAGGTAAAAATGACGACTTACCCGCGGTAGCCGTAGACACCAGGTCAGTGAGGCCGTCACCAAACAAGACACTACCTTTAAACGGTAACGACGCCATCGCCTTCTTAAGAGTCAGCATCAGCATTCCATTGATGAATCCACAATGCTCTCCTAGCTGAGACTTCCATGGCATTGGCCCTTGATCCCAAAAGGCCAATATCCCTTACAGCTTCTTTTAAATATGCTGCAGCGTCCCTGACCCAGAGTCAAAAGCACGCTATCTCTGTCTAGGGTATCTATCTCAGATGACAAGTTATCTGCCCACTTTTCAATAGCGCTACTCACCCATGCCGACGCAACGGCAGGCCTGAGTAGTGAACCCGTAGTGACATAAATGGATTTTAGTGTATTTTCCTGCTTACGATCAGCAGGATCCTTTAGGGCTGCCGTGTCAGGAGACGGAAGCGCCACCTTTTGGATAGACGCGATAGAGCTTTGTCTACCGTAGGGGTTGACTCCCACTTTTCCCTGTCCCCAAAAGGAAACGGATATGCCACTGGAATTCTTTTGGGAACCTGTACCTTCTTGTCAGGATTTTCCCAATCCTTTTCAAAAAGACTGTTCAGTTCATGAGAGGGAGGAAACGTTACCTCAGGTTTCTTTCCTTCATACATACAGACCCTAGTATAAGGAACAGCAGGGTCCTCTGTTATATGCAACACTTCTTTTATTGCCACAATCATGTATTGAATGCTCTTAGCCAGTTTAGGATTCAATCTGGCATCACTATAGTCGACACTGGAATCAGAGTCCGTGTCGGTATCCGTATCTTCTATCTGGGTAAATGCACGTTTCTGTGACCCCGAAGGGGTCTGAGCTTGTGACAATGCATCCTCCATGGATTTCCTCCATGTCTGGTTCTTAGACTCAGATTTATCAAATCTTTTAGTCAACCAAGCCACATTTGCATTCAAAACACTTAACATATTTACCCAATCATCCGTCGGCGGTGCCGACACGGTCACTCTCACAGTCTTTTCTGTCCCCACTCCAGCCTCCTTCTGGGAAGAGCACTCAGCCTCAGACATGTCGACACACACGTACCGACACCCACAACCACACTGGGGCTATAGGAGACAGATCCACAACAAAGCCTGTTAGAGAAACACAGAGGGAGTTCTGCCAGCTCACAACCCAGCACCTAAGCACCTATCCCGGTTCTGAAGCGAGTAAAATACTGCCCAGACCTGTTAGCGCTTATACTTTTAAATAATTAGCACCAGATCTCTTGTGCCCCCCCCCCCTTCCCCGTTTTGCACCCTGTTACTTATACAGTAGTGTGGGAGGCCAGGCTCAGCGTCTCTGCAGCTTCTGTGAAGAGAAAATGGCGCTGGTCAGAGCTGTGAGGGCTAAGCCACGCCCCTTCATGGTGCGCTTCAGTCCCGCTTAATTATATATCTTTATACTGGCGGGGGTCTGTAATTAGTGCCCAGGCACTTTATACACTTTCAGCCAGTGCTAAATTGAGGATTTATGCTGCCCAGGGCGCCCCCCCTGCGCCCTTCAGTGCCGTTCCTATGTGGGAGCATGGAGCGCAGCGTGGCCGCTGCGCGGTACCTCACAAAGCTGTCTTCTGCCATCACTGAAGTCTTCTGATATTCTGTTACTCACCCAGCTTCTATCATCTGGCTCTGCAAGGGGGGTAACGGCGCGGGACCGGGAACGAGCAGCTAGGCGCACCAAGTGATCGGACCCTCTGGAGCTAATGGTGTCCAGTAGCCTAAAGGTGTGTACACACGGTGAGATTTTTTCTTGAGATTTTGATTATATAGTCAAAATCGCAAGAAAAGTTAGTGCAAATCGCAAGGTGAAAGTCACCTTTCGATCCCGATGCCCGGCCCCGCCAGGTCGGCATCGCAAGAAAAGATAGACTGTGCAGGCAAGTCAATCCTTGCTAGATCGGTGTACTATCTAGTTCATCTCACATGTCAATGACATCTCACATAAGCCAAAATCTCACATAAGCCAAAATCGTAAGCACACATAGTCCATATCTCAAGAAAAGTTAGTCAAAATCTGTCCTATCTGGGCTCCGGGGAGTTCAAGGGAAATCGCAAGTAAAAATCGAACATAGCAAGGATCTCACCGTGTGTACACACCCTAAGAAGCAGACCCTTTGAACTCACAGAAGTAGGTCTGCTTCTCCTCCCTCAGTCCAACAATGCAGGGAGCCTGTTGCCAGCAGGTCTCCCTGAAAATAATAAACCTAACAAAGTATTTTTTCTGAGAAACTCTGGTGGAGAGCTCCTCAGTGTGCCTCCAGTCTCACTGGGCACAGAATCTAACTGGAGTCTGGAGGAGGGGCATAGAGGGAGGAGCCAGTTCACACCCATTCAAAGTCTTGTAGTGTGCCCATGTCTCCTGCGGATCCCGTCTATACCCCATGGTTCTTGAAGCATCCCCAGCATCCTCTAGGACGTATGAGAAAGAAACCTGAACGCTGTACATAATAACACATAGGAAAGCAACCTGTTTAGGGTGCCAGGATCTGGGGAGAGGGGCGCCACTGAGTCTGCCTATCACAAAATTAAGGTTGTCTCTGAAAGAAACATCCTTGTTGTACTTAATGCAAGTGGTGGCTCTGGAACTTAGAAGTCTCACTTTCATCTGTAGGGCTGGGCAATGGTTATTGGTGGTGGTTAGGGGCAGTAGGCAGAAGTTTTGCCTAGGGTGCCCAGTAGCCTTGCACCGGCCGAGTAGCTGTCCACCAGCCCTGAATATATGATTGGAATAATAAGAATTTACTTACCGATAATTCTATTTCTCATAGTCCGTAGTGGATGCTGGGAACTCCGAAAGGACCATGGGGAATAGCGGCTCCGCAGGAGACTGGGCACAAAAGTAAAAGCTTTAGGACTACCTGGTGTGCACTGGCTCCTCCCCCTATGACCCTCCTCCAAGCCTCAGTTAGGATACTGTGCCCGGACGAGCGTACACAATAAGGAAGGATTTTGAATCCCGGGTAAGACTCATACCAGCCACACCAATCACACCGTACAACTTGTGATCTGAACCCAGTTAACAGCATGATAACAGAGGAGCCTCTGAAAAGATGGCTCACAACAATAATAACCCGATTTTTGTAACAATAACTATGTACAAGTATTGCAGACAATCCGCACTTGGGATGGGCGCCCAGCATCCACTACGGACTATGAGAAATAGAATTATCGGTAAGTAAATTCTTATTTTCTCTGACGTCCTAGTGGATGCTGGGAACTCCGAAAGGACCATGGGGATTATACCAAAGCTCCCAAACGGACGGGAGAGTGCGGATGACTCTGCAGCACCGAATGAGAGAACTCCAGGTCCTCCTCAGCCAGGGTATCAAATTTGTAGACTTTAGCAAACGTGTTTGCCCCTGACCAAGTAGCTGCTCGGCAAAGTTGTAAAGCCGAGACCCCTCGGGCAGCCGCCCAAGATGAGCCCACTTTCCTTGTGGAATGGGCTTTTACAGATTTTGGCTGTGGCAGGCCTGCCACAGAATGTGCAAGCTGAATTGTACTACAAATCCAACGAGCAATAGTCTGCTTAGAAGCAGGAGCACCCAGCTTGTTGGGTGCATACAGGATAAACAGCGAGTCAGATTTTCTGACTCCAGCCGTCCTGGAAACATATATTTTCAGGGCCCTGACTACGTCCAGCAACTTGGAATCCTCCAAGTCCCTAGTAGCCGCAGGTACCACAATAGGCTGGTTTAAGTGAAACGCTGAAACCACCTTAGGGAGAAATTGAGGACGAGTCCTCAATTCTGCCCTGTCCGTATGAAAAATTAGGTAAGGGCTTTTATAGGATAAAGCCGCCAATTCTGAGACACGCCTGGCTGAAGCCAGGGCTAACAGCATTACCACTTTCCATGTGAGATATTTTAAGTCCACAGTGGTGAGTGGTTCAAACCAATGTGATTTTAGGAACCCCAAAACTACATTGAGATCCCAAGGTGCCACTGGAGGCACAAAAGGAGGCTGTATATGCAGTACCCCCTTGACAAACGTCTGAACTTCAGGAACTGAAGCTAGTTCTTTCTGGAAGAAAATCGACAGGGCCGAAATTTGAACCTTAATGGACCCTAATTTTAGGCCCATAGACAGTCCTGTTTGCAGGAAATGCAGGAAACGACCCAGTTGAAATTCCTCTGTAGGGGCCTTCCTGGCCTCACACCACGCAACATATTTACGCCAAATCCGGTGATAATGTTGCACAGTTACATCCTTCCTGGCTTTGATCAGGGTAGGGATGACTTCATCCGGAATGCCTTTTTCCTTCAGGATCCGGCGTTCAACCGCCATGCCGTCAAACGCAGCCGCGGTAAGTCTTGGAACAGACAGGGTCCCTGCTGGAGCAGGTCCTTTCTTAGAGGTAGAGGCCACGGGTCCTCCGTGAGCATCTCTTGAAGTTCCGGGTACCAAGTCCTTCTTGGCCAATCCGGAGCCACGAGTATAGTCCTTACTCCTCTCCTTCTTATGATTCTCAGTACCTTGGGTATGAGAGGCAGAGGAGGGAACACATACACTGACTGGTACACCCACGGTGTTACCAGAGCGTCCACAGCTATTGCCTGAGGATCCCTTGACCTGGCGCAATATCTGTCTAGTTTTTTGTTGAGGCGGGACGCCATCATGTCCACCTTTGGTTTTTCCCAACGGTTCACAATCATGTGGAAGACTTCTGGGTGAAGTCCCCACTCCTCCGGGTGGAGGTCGTGTCTGCTGAGGAAGTCTGCTTCCCAGTTGTCCACTCCCGGAATGAACACTGCTGACAGTGCTATCACATGATTTTCCGCCCAGCGAAGAATCCTTGCAACTTCCGTCATTGCCCTCCTGCTTCTTGTGCCGCCCTGTCTGTTTACGTGGGCGACTGCCGTGATGTTGTCCGACTGGATCAACACCGGCTGACCCTGAAGCAGAGGCCTTGCTTGACTTAGGGCATTGTAAATGGCCCTTAGTTCCAGGATATTTATGTGCAATGACGTTTCCATGCTTGACCACAAGCCCTGGAAATTTCTTCCCTGTGTGACTGCTCCCCAGCCTCTCAGGCTGGCATCCGTGGTCACCAGGACCCAGTCCTGAATGCCGAATCTGCGGCCCTCTAGAAGATGAGCACTCTGCAACCACCACAGGAGAGACACCCTTGTCCTTGGAGACAGGGTTATCCACTGATGCATTTGAAGATGCGATCCGGACCATTTGTCCAGCAGATCCCACTGAAAAGTTCTTGCGTGGAATCTGCCGAATGGAATCGCTTCGTAAGAAGCCACCATTTTTCCCAGGACCCTTGTGCATTGATGCACTGACACTTGGCCTGGTTTTAGGAGGTTCCTGACTAGCTCGGATAACTCCCTGGCTTTCTCCTCCGGGAGAAACACCTTTTTCTGGACTGTGTCCAGAATCATCCCTAGGAACAGCAGACGTGTCGTCGGAATCAGCTGCGATTTTGGAATATTTAGAATCCACCCGTGCTGTCGTAGTACTACTTGAGATAGTGCTACTCCGACCTCTAACTGTTCCCTGGACCTTGCCCTTATCAGGAGATCGTCCAAGTAAGGGATAATTAAGACGCATTTTCTTCGAAGAAGAATCATCATTTCGGCCATTACCTTGGTAAAGACCCGGGGTGCCGTGGACAATCCAAACGGCAGCGTCTGAAACTGATAGTGACAGTTCTGTACCACAAACCTGAGGTACCCTTGGTGAGAAGGGCAAATTGGGACATGGAGGTAAGCATCCTTGATGTCCAGAGACACCATATAGTCCCCTTCTTCCAGGTTCGCTATCACTGCTCTGAGTGACTCCATCTTGAATTTGAACCTTTGTATGTAAGTGTTCAAGGATTTCAGATTTAAAATAGGTCTCACCGAGCCGTCCGGCTTCGGTACCACAAACAGCGTGGAATAATACCCCTTTCCCTGTTGTAGGAGGGGTACCTTGATTATCACCTGCTGGGAATACAGCTTGTGAATGGCTTCCAATACCGACTCCCTGTCGGAGGGAGACGTTGGTAAAGCAGACTTCAGGAACCGGCGAGGGGGAGACGTCTCGAATTCCAATTTGTACCCCTGAGATACTACCTGCAGGATCCAGGGGTCCACTTGCGAGTGAGCCCACTGCGCGCTGAAATTCTTGAGACGGGCCCCCACCGTGCCTGAGTCCGCTTGTAAGGCCCCAGCGTCATGCTGAGGACTTGGCAGAAGCGGGGGAGGGCTTCTGTTCCTGGGAAGAGGCTGCCTGCTGCAGTCTTTTTCCCCTTCCTCTGCCCCGGGGCAGATATGAGTGGCCTTTTGCCCGCTTGCCCTTATGGGGACGAAAGGACTGAGCCTGAAAAGACTGCGTCTTTTTCTGCTGAGAGGTGACCTGGGGTAAAAAGGTGGATTTCCCAGCCGTTGCCGTGGCCACCAGGTCCGATAGACCGACCCCAAATAACTCCTCCCCTTTATACGGCAATACTTCCATATGCCGTTTGGAATCCGCATCACCTGACCACTGTCGCGTCCATAACCCTCTTCTGGCAGAAATGGATAGCGCACTTACTCTTGATGCCAGAGTGCAAATATCCCTCTGTGCATCTCGCATATATAGAAATGCATCCTTTAAATGCTCTATAGTCAATAATATACTGTCCCTGTCCAGGGTATCAATATTTTCAGTCAGGGAATCCGACCAAGCCACCCCAGCACTGCACATCCAGGCTGAGGCGATTGCTGGTCGCAGTATAATACCAGTATGTGTGTATATACTTTTTAGGATATTTTCCAGCTTCCTATCAGCTGGTTCCTTGAGGGCGGCCGTATCAGGAGACGGTAACGCCACTTGTTTTGATAAGCGTGTGAGCGCCTTATCTACCCTAGGGGGTGTTTCCCAACGCGCCCTAACCTCTGGC
This sequence comes from Pseudophryne corroboree, assembly GCF_028390025.1. NCBI lineage: Eukaryota > Metazoa > Chordata > Amphibia > Anura > Myobatrachidae > Pseudophryne > Pseudophryne corroboree. The sequence goes on from NC_086445.1 coordinate 149,706,028, forward strand.
GGGAAAGGGTATAATGCCAATAATTTTTTAGAAATTAGCAGTTTTTTATCGGGGGAAACCCACGCTTCATCACACACCTCAATTAATTCATCTGATTCAGGAAAAACTATGGGTAGTTTTTTCACACCCCACATAATACCCTTTTTTGTGGTACTTGTAGTATCAGAAATGTTCAAAACCTCCTTCATTGCCGTGATCATGTAACGTGTGGCCCTACTGGAAAATACGTTTGTTTCCTCACCGTCGACACTGGAGTCAGTGTCCGTGTCTGGGTCTGTGTCGACCATCTGAGGTAACGGGCGCTTTAGAGCCCCTGACGGTGTTTGAGACGCCTGTACAGGTAATAACTGATTTGCCGGCTGTCTCATGTCGTCAACAGTCTTTTGTAAAGTGCTGACGCTATCACGTAATTCCTTCCATAAGACCATCCAGTCAGGTGTCGACTCCCTAGGGGGTGACATCACTATTACAGGCAATTGCTCTGCCTCCATACCATTTTCCTCCTCATACATGTCGACACAACGTACCGACACACAGCACACACACAGGGAATGCTCTGATAGAGGACAGGACCCCACTAGCCCTTTGGGGAGACAGAGGGAGAGTTTGCCAGCACACACCAGAGCGCTATATATATACAGGGATAACCTTATATAAGTGTTTTTCCCTTATATAGCTGCTGTATAGATTTATCTGCCAAATTAGTGCCCCCCCTCTCTTGTTTTACCCTGTTTCTGTAGTGCAGGACTGCAGGGGAGAGTCAGGGAGCTTCCCTCCAACGGAGCTGTGAGGGAAAATGGCGCCAGTGTGCTGAGGAGATAGGCTCCGCCCCCTTCTCGGTGGCCTTTCTCCCGCTTTTTTAAGGAAAAACTGGCAGGGGTTAAATGCATCCATATAGCCCAGGAGCTATATGTGATGTATTTTTTGCCATCTAAGGTGTTTTTATTGCGTCTCAGGGCGCCCCCCCCCAGCGCCCTGCACCCTCAGTGACCGGAGTGTGAAGTGTGCTGAGAGCAATGGCGCACAGCTGCGGTGCTGTGCGCTACCTTATTGAAGACAGGACGTCTTCTGCCGCCGATTTCCCGGACCTCTTCTGTCTTCTGGCTCTGTAAGGGGGACGGCGGCGCGGCTCTGGGACCCATCCATGGCTGGGCCTGTGATCGTCCCTCTGGAGCTAATGTCCAGTAGCCTAAGAAGCCCAATCCACTCTGCACGCAGGTGAGTTCGCTTCTTCTCCCCTTAGTCCCTCGGTGCAGTGAACCTGTTGCCAGCAGGATTCACTGAAAATAAAAAACCTATACTTAAACTTTTTCACTAAGCAGCTCAGGAGAGCCACCTAGTGTGCACCCTTCTCGTTCGGGCACAAAAATCTAACTGAGGCACGGAGGAGGGTCATAGGGGGAGGAGCCAGTGCACACCAGGTAGTCCTAAAGCTTTTACTTTTGTGCCCAGTCTCCTGCGGAGCCGCTATTCCCCATGGTCCTTTCGGAGTTCCCAGCATCCACTAGGACGTCAGAGAAAATAAGCATTCTATTATTAACTATAAGATAAATGTAAGCACATGTAAACAGGGTACTTAAAGCAACACCTACGGTATAGTTTAACAGGTTGGATTACCTACTGCCAGTATTGGGCGCAACTGTGCCCAGCTGTGCATTCACACATAGCATAAGTGTTCTGTGTACGTGGAATTGCTATCTGATGCTGTTCAGATGTGACTGTGGGGGTAATTCCAAGTTAATCGCAGCAGGATTTTTGTTAGCAATTGGGCAAAACCATGTGCACTGCAGGGGAGGCAGATATAACATGTGCAGAGAGAGTTAGATTTTGGTGGGGTGTGTTCAATCTGCAATCTAATTTGCAGTGTAAAAATAAAGCAGCCAGTATTTACCCTGCACAGAAATAAAATAACCCACCCAAATCTAACTCTCTCTGCAAATGTTATATCTGCCCCCCCCCCCTATCTGACCCCCCCCCCCCCCCCCTGCAGTGCACATGGTTTTGCCCAATTGCTAACAAAAATCCTGCCGCGATCAACTTGGAATTACCCCCTGTATGCAGAGATCAGAGATGTGCCCGGACCTTCGTGTTTTGGTTTTGGCTAAACCACCCTCAGTTATTATGACTCAGATTCAGATTTGGTTTGGGATTTCCAATCATTTCCAGACCATTTTGACTCTCCTGTGTGAAATTTAACCTGAAATCACAAGGGAGGGACCTACAAGCAATCTGAAACCCAAGATTTGAATTTTAAATCCGAGTTCCGATCCAAGGGAAGCTTCGAATAGGGACTAAGGGGGTGATTCCGAGTTGTTCGCTCGCTAGCTGCTTTTAGCAGCATTGCACACGCTAGGCCGCCGCCCTCTGGGAGGGTATCTTAGCTTAGCAGAATAGCGAACGAAAGATTAGCAGAATTGCGAATAGAAATTTCTTAGCAGTTTCTGAGTAGCTCCAGACTTACTCAACCATTGCGACCAGCTCAGTCCTTTTCGTTCCTGGTTTGACGTCACAAACACATCCAGCGTTTGCCCAACCACTCCCCCGTTTCTCCAGCCACTCCTGCGTTTTGCAACTTGAACGCCTGCGTTTTTCCGCACACTCCCATAAAACGTCCAGTTTCCGCCCAGAAACACCCACTTCCTGTCAATCACACTACGATCAGCACAGCGATGAAAAAGCTTTGTTATGCCGTGAGTAAAATACCTAACTTTTGTGTAAAATAACTAAGCGCATGCGCACTGCGAACCTTTGCGCATGCGCAGTAAGCGACTAATCGCAGTACAGCGAAAAATCGGCAACGAGCGAACAACTCGGAATGACCCCCTAAGTCCGACTAGGATCTCCTAAATTCGGATGAGTTCGGATTTCTGAAAAAAACTAAACACACATTTCTCTCAAGACCCACTTCTTCACCAAACCCAGCCAAATATCATCCTAACCCTTTGTTCCACGCTCTCTATGCACCCCGTCTGTGTCACCCCTGTCTGTCTGTCCCTCCCTTTTAGAATGTAAGCTCTCACGAGTAGGGTCCTCTTCCCTCATGTACTTATCCTTTCTCTTACTTTAATAATCTTCAACTGCATCAACTCCAGCAGTCCACTTCCACCTGATACTTATTTCAGTGTTATCTGCTGAAGTAGCTATGTTTATTTACCCTGTATTGTCCTATACTGTCATCAACTGTAAGATGCTGTTTTCCTGTTTTGATTATTTGTTTATATACTCTGTAATTGGGCGCTGCGGAACCCTTGTGGCGCCATATAAGAGATGTCTGATTGCAGACAGACCTCTTACACCAAGAATATGGCAGATGCAAGATGCTGCTGAATTGCGTTCAATGCAGAGTCAGGCCCAAAGAGAGCAGCATATTATTCAATGCAAAGTGATCCTGTGACACTAATATTCATTCAAGAGCTGCTCTCTGCAATGTCTCCTTGATGAATGCAAGATTGGCTGCTTCAGTCACTGGGTTTCCGAGCACTTTATATAATATACTACAGAAAAGCCCAGTGGCACTGTGCAAAAGGTCCATCTGTATCTGTGCCCTCTAAGATTCACTAGTTAACTGCTACCATGATCTGCTTATGGAAGGTACCAGTGATGTAGCCAATCATTTAGCCTCTGCTTGGGTCCCATTGCACCAAGTCGCACACCATCTACAGTACATCCACCTTCTACGTATGCTCTGCTCTCCCCGTGATCCCAAGCTACACTGTCTGTTACTGATTTACCTACTGACAAGTAAAAGGTAAGTAGTTCAACACAACATTTTGAGGATGCAAAGAGCATTTCTTTCCTTTCATCAGCTGTGTGGCATACATGATGAAAGGTAAAACACTGTTCTCTTCATTTTCTTTGAAGTTATCCCATTCTGCCTCAACTTGAGGTGTGTGGACTTGTATGAGAGGAACCCACCATTCACTCCATTCCCCTTCTACTAAGCCCCCTCCCTCCTACATCCCTCCCTCCCTCTCTCTCTCTTTTCTTCCCTTCCCCATCTACCAGTCATATAAAATCAAGCATCAATATGACTGGTTATACAGTATGCCTTTAATTGTATTTTATAACTGCTCTTCTACAAATCTGACATATTAGTTCAAAATCTGAATGCAAATCCTCTGCGCAGGACTTACATTATGATTTGTTTGTATTTACAGGATTTTAATAATGTATCAGTATTATGTTCCCGCAGTCACAATGTTGATAATGTGTTGGCAACATAATATTGAGCACAGGTGGTCTGATTCAGATGTGGTTAGAGTGAGCATCTTACTTGGAAGCAGCAGCGATGCTCAGATATGATAATGTAGCAGGAGGCGGCGTCTGGAATAAGTAGACACCTGCTGCATTCATTTGGGATCTAGTGCTGCGTTAGAGGATGCTGCATCGGATCACTTGCAACACTACCAGCCGGCTGGGTGACCCATGCGGTCACATAGGCATGCCTCTGCATCTCCTTCCAAGTGGCCAGGAAATCTGCGTCGGAAGACGGCGATCCTGGCCATGGCACTCCCAAAAAACAAAGGTGACTTCTATGTTTATGGAACGGCTGCCGTCGCCGCCCCCTCCCTGCCCCCAAATGGCTGCAGACTGTCAATCACTTGACATCTACAGCCGTAGTGCATCTGACGATACAGTACAGCACAGTACAGGTCCTGCACATGCGCAAAGTACCGAACATCTGTACTTTGCTTCTGGAGCAGCAAGAGTTCCGGGGCATGAATCAGGACCGCTATGTTAAGAAATCATCATGCTTTTTTTGTTATAATTTAAAATTAGTACCATATCGTCATAATGTGCACAGTACACATTAATAGAAGCACAAGAATATTGTCACTTTCTCATCTGTCTTGATTGTGTAATCGGAAAACATCTGAAACCATGAGCAACCAACACATAATAAATAATAATAATAATAATAATAATAATAATAAGTATTTACAGTACAATCAATGTATGTGGAAGGGGCCCATCATAGTCACTGGAGGATGCTTAGAAAGACACGGCCCTCCACCTTTCATTCCACCAATCCCCGTAACAGCGGATATGGAACATTCTGTATCACTTATCAGCATAATTTTGCTCCTATGCCAAAAATATACAAATATAAATTAAGTGTGCAGGCCCCTTTGGTTTGTGTTTAGGGAAACCCCCCGCATGCTCCAGCTTTTATATGTGAATTAGTTTAAATAATTATCAACAAAAAGTTCCATGCAGCAGTACACTGTATAACTGTCAGATCATACTAGCATACAGCTGTACACTGTATAACTGTCAGAGCATACTAGCATACAGCTGTACACTGTATAACTGTCAGAGCATACTAGCATACAGCTGTGCCTGTGCCGTATTAGCGATCAACACTGACATTCAAAAATATCTTTGTTCTCTTCTTTGGGCTTTTTCACAAACAATGTACAGTAATTTGCAAGATACACATTATAATGCCACCCTTGACTAGGAGATGGCAACCTTAATTACCCTCTCTTCTCCCAGTACACAAACACAGTTATGCTATACAAATATTTAAACTGGTAACCTTGACTTGAAATAAATGGAAACTTCAATCCCAAGTGTATTTGTTAGCAAACTTGCTTCAGGATAGATGTTGTCCAAAGGGCGTCTGTCATCTTTAATCTCTGTTTGGATCCATGGGAGATGCCCTCTTGTCAGAGAGTGCTAGTTTTACAAATTCATTTATTCTGTATATTAAATGGAACTCTTTAGATACATAGCTTTAGCTAAAGGTGTGTTGCTACTCTACCTACAGAACAAAAAAGGCAACAAGACAATACAGAATACTCATATATTTAAAAGCATACACGCACTTAGGGAAGGGTTACCGTTGCCCAGAAACCATGCCTCAACTCCTGTATCACATGGTACAAGTGAATGATAAGTGAATGTGTATGTGGTTATAATGTGAATAAGACTAAAGTCATGAAAACGTACAAAAGTATAGGAAATGCTACACATGGCAGAGCATCCTGTGCCTTATGGCACAAAACGTATAAGTGTATGAAGACACATTTGTAGTTTTGCAACCGATTTTTTCAGCCTCTTTGTAACCTGCAGTCTTTGGGAACAGGACAATCTTATAAATAATTTGCTTTAGAAGCCGCTGTGATGTACAGTAGTTGGTCCTGTTTATCAACCCCTGCATGTAAAGCAAATCCAGAGCAGAATAATAATTCCTGAAATGTTCACTTACGTTGTTATTTGATAGGTGGGCAGTAGGGGCAAATAAGTGAAATAGGTAATGACTAATGAGTAACCCTCAGAGCAGTGATCACCTGTTTAGAGAAGCTAGGGCACAGGAATTTGGAGACAGTGGAGGAGAAGCTGTTGGGTGGGTGCAATCCAGTGTTTCCAAATTCCTTCGGTCACTGAAAACTACACATACCAGCATGTCCGAGGAGCAGAGAGACAGGAAGTGCTGTCAAAGCTTGGCACTTGTGAAGAGAGTTGGGCCTACCTGACTAGAGGTATCAGTGTGTGTGGTAAGGGACGGTGGACAGTTCAGCTAACTTTACTGAACCTGCCATTATGCATAGAAACCACTGGCTGTGTGAGTGCTATGGAGATGGAAGCTGCAGAAAGAAGCACAATTTGAGTAGGGAAACAATATTACAGACAGGCTAAGTGAAATGATGAGTGTCCAATGCCTTAGAAAGAGCTGTCAGTCTAACAGAGAAAGCTGCCAGCCTTGTAAAAGAGAACTGCCAATCTATCAGGGAGAGCTGCCAGGTTGCTAGAGAGGACTGTCAGAGTCGCAGATGGAAATGCCACAAGAGTTCCTTCCTGCCTTAGTAATACCCCTTTTACACTGACAATTTTATCCCGGGATTTTGCACGTGAACGCGCATCATCCCGGGATTTTTGTCAGTGTAAAAGGGTACACTTTCAATTTCCCGGGACGAGCATCCCGGGATTTCAACCCAGGTCTCAACCTGGGTTGAATCCGGGACCATCCCTGGAAGCTGTGCAGTGTAAATGGGTATACCGAGTCAAGGCGACCCGGCACCCGTTCTCTGCATAGGAGGAGGCGGTGCTTGGAGAAGATTATCTCCAAACACCGCCTCCGGGAGAGTCAGCGGTGACGTCACCGACCCGGCAATATGCCGGGTCGGCCCGCTAATCTAAAAGGGTCATTCCCGGGAATGTGTCCTGGGAAATATCCCGAGACACATTCCCGGGAATGACCCGACCCTGCGAGTGTAAAAGGGGTATAAGTGTGCCATCAATAGCCAAAACGAAGTTCTGACACTAGGTAAAATCAAGTACAGGCACTGGCTATTCAATAAACATCAGTCCCCAGAAACAGTGACATTAGGGGGTTATTCAGCATCAGTAGCAGTTTTGCTAAAATAGCAAAACTGCTACTGTTTAAAACCGCATGCTGGGGGCCGCCTAGCACAGGGCAAGGCCGTCCAGCATGTGTAGCGCCTGTGATCACATTTGAAATGCGATCGCAACACAGAAATCGGGGACTACATTGCTGCTGTGAGTGACTCAGTTGAAGTGGACTCCAGGGTGACCGTGGCCCAGTTGGAGAAGGAGATAGGCATATCACTGGGATACATCCGCTTGATACGCCACAAAAAGCTTGGCCTGAGCAAGGATTTATGTACACTGACTTGAGGGCATGCTGCTCAGGTTTGATGGCAGTCACTCAAACTCTGTCTGGGAGATCATCAGTGCTGATGAATCCAGGATCTAAAATTTCGCCCCTGAGACCAATCAACAGTTGGCCCAGTGGAGCCCAGCTGGAGCTGCGCCATTACAGAACTTCTGACTTGAGTGCAGCAGGCAGATGGTGGCTGTTTTTGTGACCAAGACTGGTTATGTAGCTACCGTACCACTCATACAGCACCGCGCCGTCACTGGGGACTGGTACGCCAATGAATTCGCACTCATGGTGCCCGTCTGCATCATGACAAAGCACCTGCCCACAATTCAAGGAAGTGGTGGATTTTCTGGCCTATGAACGTATCCAGGAGCTTGGTCATCTGCCATACAGTCCAGAGCTGGCTCCTTGTGACTTCTTTGTGTTCCCACAAATCAAGTGCAAGATGCGTGGGATTAATTTTGAGTCAGCTGAAGCAGCAGTGGAGACATTCATCCAGCATGTAGAAGACATACCTACTTCGAAGTGGTCCACCAGTCACCAAGTGGTTTGAGTACATGCAACTTTGCACAGACTCCTCTTGTGAATACTTTGGAAAAATTTTATATTCACTTTGTTTGTAAATATAATACATTTTGTGCATCCTGAAACTTATTGCACACCCCTTGTATGTATGCAGAGATGTAGCCACGCTCGTTTTGGCTGCGCCTACTCGAACCTGCAACTGCGTTGCTGCGATGCATGCGCACGCCGCATTGTGCGACAGTATATTCAGACCCGCGACCCATATGCATTACTCTGCCAGATACCTGCGACCAATATGCATTGCACTGCCAGATCACGAGTACGAATAAGTGCAGCCGGAGCAGCTAGGTGTTGCCGCGATGCGTGCGCACGTGCGTATGCATTGCAGCAACGATGAGCCTGGCTACATTGGTATGTATATAGTGTAATATATAAGAAATACTAAAACCTGTTATTATAGTCATGTTCCATAAAACAAAAACCCAACAGATCTCTGTTTAATTATATGTGTAATTATATTGTCTTGTCGATATCGTCACAGATTTGGAAATGCTAGTGGACCCTGTTTTCCCATGGTATTCATCGTACGCACACTGCCTTCTACATACTGTATGTACTCAAGGAAAACACACGGAAACACAAAAGAATCCCCCAGCTCATTATCTTCAATAATGTAGAAATATACAGTGTCTGTAAACACCACAGGACCGTCATCATCACAGAATCCATTGTATCTCTGTTGTCTGGTCGGAGACCTGCGTCAGCTCAGGGGGGAATATTGTATTTTATGGATGTGTTAGTATACTTTCTGCTTTCTGAGTGTAAGCGGTTTTAGACACTGTATTATGTTATTAAAGATTATACGCCAGTGGGATTCCTTTGTGTTATCCTTTTAGTTCCTTTGAGCTCATATGTAGAATAACAGTGATGAGCAGTGTATGCAGGACGATTCCCAAGGGACGAGAGCTCGATGGGTCGACTAACATTTCAGAAGCTGTAAAGAGAAACTGACAAGACAATATGATTCTAGATACATAAATATAGTGTAATTTGATATATATTGATAAATACAGGATATTTTTTTCTTTTAATGAAACCACTATTGTGTCAAGTTTTTTTCCCTTTACTTTAACCACTTAACTGGCATGGTTAGCGCTGCCCCACTGTGTCCCCCAGTTTTTTATGAGGAGATCCATTCTGCAGATGTGCATAATATAACTATATGAATGGTTTTGAAGGGAAAAATCATCAGTTAAGTGGTTAAGAAGATTTTAGAATGGAAGTGATCCCAAGTTTTGATCCCATCTTTTTCCTTTTAGGAATTTTGTAAATGAGTTACTGTAGGTTGAAGCAGACTAAAGCATACAACTTTTGGGCAATTTTATTTTTATATTTTGCATGCACGGAAAATACTCATTTTGCATAGAGCACACAAATAGTGGGCAGCTTAATTTAACACTCCATTTACAACTGAGAAGAGACAAACTCCCCCCCCCCCCCCCCCTCCCAACTCTACCAGCCGCAACTGCATTGTGATTGACAAGCTGCACATTTTAAAATAACAACACCTGCAGCATCACATGCTTTTGTCCGGGTGTTTTCAATTTGGTCTCAAACCTTGGGCCTGATCGAGGCAAAGATGGATGCAATGCCTATGTTATGCACTGTGCATGCGTATAAGTCGCACTGTGTGGATGTGCTGCGATGCAGTGAGGATTCCTTTGCAAAGTGAGTGACAGGCAGGGGCCATTTGTGCGAAGTAACAGAGGAGTGGCGACTCAAACACAGACATGTTGCGACCATTTTGGCCACATGTTTGAGCCTGCGACTACAATCCGATATGCAGTTACAGTTTCTCCGGCTTCTTACTTCCTGTGGCCATGCTGCTCAACCACGGGTCTACTTAGAAGGTTTATTATCAACCGATGTGTGCCCAGTGTCTGTGTAAGCAAGTGGCAGATCTTAGACACCTTCAGCAGGCGTCTCAATAAAAATCCCAGCGGATGTGACATTATCATATGTTCACAGAGCCGCTGTGACGGCATTTGCCCAGATTTCTGAATCAGGCCCAAGGCTATCCAGTCGGGACTGTCCTGCCTAAAGTGGGACAGATGGGAGGAACGGGCTTCTGTACTACCTCGTTCAGATGGATATTCTAGCTCTCCAGGTAAAGTGATGGGGTATGCAACAAGATGGCTAGACTGATTCAAATCTTTTGATATATATTAGGGCCAAATCATGGATTTAAGGTATATACTTATTTTATTATAATTAGCAAACTGGTAATTTTGTTATTCTTTATGTATCCATTAATTATTCTACATTATATAAAGTATAAAATATGGCCCTGAAATGACACAATTAATAACAACATTGCTCGTGGGTACATTCTGATCCATAACTTATAGGCCCTACACACTGGCCGACATCACTCAAAGATGTGAATGATCTCGTTCATTAATGAACGAGATACCGTTCATATCTTTGAGTGTGGAGGCACCAGCGATGAACGATGTGCGGCCCCGCGCTCGTTCATTGCTGGTGCCCCGTCGGCTGTGCATGCAGGCCAATATGGACGATCTCGTCCATATTTGCCTGCACTGCTACGGAGCCATGTGTCACTGCCCCCCCACCGCCGGGTCGCCCATCGGCCGTATTCGCCGTCGGGCAGCTCGGCGGCGGATCGGCCAATGTGTAGGGCCCATTAGACATATTATGAATGTCGTCGCTCACTTTTGGGGATATCCAATTAGCAGCTGTAATTTACTCGGGGGGCTATCCTGCTAGCGCCGATGCTGAAGAGCTTATCCCCCGATGCTGGCACTTATCTGGGACTATGCGTAATCTCTGATAAGAAGCCCTCAGAGCCGCGTTAACACATGGATCCCGCTGGCTAAAATCGCAAAATCAGTCCGTTTTTGTGCTGTCGAAAACTTTATGGGGCTAACAGGATATGACCCTTTATCTCACTCTAAGGTTTGATCCATCTCCCCCTGTGTATTTCCAAACCCAAAGTTAGAATTCTTTACACATAAAATGCTCCAATTCTTAAAATGTATAAATTTGTCTTCTTCAAAGTCACAACTCATGTATAATTTCTTCTTTTGTTCTTCAGCTGAACCAATTATGTTGACAGTTTTTTTTTAATAGAGCAAAAATCTACTGAAAGAAAGTATTCTCTGGAAATCTGAATATTTATTAAGTAACATCTGTGCAAATGAACCACAAATGTAAATTAGAGTCGAAGAACCCAACCGTTTCCTAAATTCTCTCTACATTCTCTAGGATGACGGAGCTGTAGGAAACATTACACAGCATACGTGAAAATGCAATAATACAATATTGTAAGGAATGTAAGAACCGCGATCCTCTGGGGCAGTGAGTGGTTCTCAAACTCGGTCCTCAGGACCCCACATAGTTCACATTTCCCAGGTCACCCGGCGGGTACCCTGTGTATCACCAACTGTCACATTTGTAAAATCCACAGGTGACCTGGAAAACATGAACTGTGTGGGGTCCTGAGGACTGAGTATATTGTGAAGATATCTTGACCTTTTTTGGTGGCAATCAAGTATAATAATAAAATCATACTTAACTTAAAACTATATTTGGATAGTCTCTGTAGCTCATTGTAGCAATTTGGGAACGAAAATCACATTATCACATTATCATCATTGGAAGTTTTTGTTTTTTTCCAGACTTGTGAATTTGCCAATCACCATATTTTGCACATGATTAAGCCACCAGATGGGGCAAAGATTTCAAAGTGACAGCCTTTGGAAATAAGAATAGAACATACATTTCAGTATCTATGGTTCTTGCAGTCATCAATAACAGACCGAAACGTATGTTCCCAAACAGATTTATTTTTAATTTACGGAGAGTGGTGAGCTGCAACAGAACCCCACAGCTAGGAACTTCCATAGTATTCCAGATGAATAAATCATAGGTTTCTATTTTAAGTGGCTTAAAATAATAAAGCTAAATGAAACCGCTGCACTAGCAACTAGGAAAATATTTTACTCCCCCCATTCAGAACCGGCAAAATGTATAAAATGTCAGTGGAGGTGTGTATGAGCCATACTTACTGTTGTAGCTTTTGTCTGTCTCCTCTAGGAGAGTTCCTGGAGGTGATAGGCAGGTGGTCACAGTGGGGGATTGTGCGGGCAGAATTATGTTATTATGCCCCAATCTCCCACTCATTTCACTAGGAAGTGGGCGGGATGGGGGGCGGTAACCTGCTGCCAAGGGACTCCCCAGAATTTGTGACTACCAGACATTGTGTGGATGTAGGCAAGTAGGATGTGAGCTGGACAACCAATCATAATAAGTAATCTCTTGACTGATGCTCATAATTGGTTCGTCCACTTACACACCCATGCTTTTCAGGCAGGACTTTGAAGGATACAGAGGATAAATGGCTGAACATAGCAGTAACTCGGGCTTCGGCTAAATGGAGGGGTTACATTAGCAAAATATTTCCTTCAGTGGTACTGCAGCTTTAAGATAGGTTTCTGTCTCTGGTGCTGAATCTATAAACATGGATTAAAACTGGGAATTTATGCTGAGCTACAATGAGGGGAAAACCCAGCTGTGCCTATATCTTCCAGCAGTACTTTACATTCCCAGTCAACAGTGACCCAGATCTAGTCTCCAAACAAATTAACTCCAAATACTATAAAAATAAATAGCAGCTATCTACACGGCCCTGTTGCTGAGAGGAGTTAAATTTCAAGCCTTCGTTCTGTGCCAGATGGAATGTCTCTGCATTGATTTTATTCCAGAGAGATTAAAGTATGTCTATATGATCTGACACCGGATATTGTCTTGGAAAATGGAGAGCAAGGGAATTCAGTAAGACTGAAGGAAGCCACAGGGAATTAAATTGATTAGGGAGAAATCCAACTTTAATTTCATTTAAAAAAAAAATACAAACAAATACAGGTTGAGTATCCCATATCCATATATTCCGAAATACGGAATATTCCGAAATACGGACTTTTTTGAGTGAGAGTGAGATAGTGAAACCATTGTTTTTTGATGGCTCAATGTACACAAACTTTGTTTAATACACAAAGTTATTAATAATATTGTATTAAATGACCTTCAGGCTGTGTATATAAGGTGTATATGAAACATAAATGAATTGTGTGTATGTACACACACTTTGTTTAATGCACAAAGTTATAAAAAATATTGGCTAAAATGACCTTCAGGCTGTTTGTATAAGGTGTATATGATACATGAATGCATTCTGTGCTTAGATTTAGGTCCCATCACCATGATATCTCATTATGGTATCTAATTATTCCAAAATACGGAAAAATCCGATATCCAAAATACCTCTGGTCCCAAGCATTTTGGATAAGGGATACTCAACCTGTACAAATCAATAATATAAAATACTGTTTCATTTGTGTAGCTGAGAAAAGTTGGAAAAATATTGCATAAAGTAAAGGGCCCTACACACTAGAAGACATGGCCAATGTGAAAGATGAACAATGTGGAAGATGAGCAATTTCCCTTGAACTTCCCTGACAAACGAAATTGAGTGTACACACTAATAAGCCCTACACATTAGGCGATTTCACTGAACGATATCGTTCAGTGTGTAGGCACCAACGATGAACGATGCGTGGCCCTGCCCTCATTCATCGTTGGTGCCGGGTCGCTTATACATGCAAGCCAATATGGACAATCGCGTCCATATTAGCATGCAGGGCTATGGGGCCGGGTGATGGGGGGAGTGAAGAAACTTCACTCACACTCCATCGCCGGGTCGCCCATCGGCCGTCGGGCACCTCAGAGGCATATCGCCTAATGTGTAGGGCCCTTAGGCAATTTTTCAAAAAAATTGAAAGACGAAAGATATCTTTGGAATTGTCACGTTATTTACATATTTTAATATTGGGGAGGCATTTATGGGTGTGTGGGCAGGGCTGTAGAAGGGGGAACCAACTAAGTTTTTTTCACCCACTGCCCCACCAATTTCCACTGAGCCACCAACTTAATAAAAAATTAATTGTAATTGGATCATAAATAATATATATATATATATATATATATATATATAATTTATATATTTCTATACAGTATATACAGTGGGGTAAAAAAGTATTTGGACAGCCACCGATTGTGCAAGTTGACCCACTTAAAAAGATGCGAGAGGTCTGTAATTTCCATCATAGGTACACTTCAACTGTGAGAGACAGAATCTGAATAAAAACCTAGGAATTCACATTGTATGATTTTTAAATAATTTATTTGTATATTCTTGTGGAAAATAAATATTTGGACACCTACCAAGCAGCAAGATTTCTGGCACTCACAGGCCTGTTACTTCTTCTTTAAGAAGCTCTTCTATCCTCCACTCGTTACCTGTATTAATGGCACCTGTTTGAGCTGGTTATCTGTATAAAAGACACCTGTCCACACCCTCAAACAGTCAGACTGCTACCGCTCCACCATGGCCAAGACCAAAGAGCTGTCTTAGGACACCAGGGACAAAATTGTAGAGCTGCACAAGGCTGGGATGAGCTACTCGACAATAGGCAAGCAGCTTGGTGAGAAGAGATCAACTGTTGGCGCAATTATTAAAAAATGGAAGAAATACAAGATCACTGACAATCTCCCTCGACCTGGGGCTCCATGCAAGATCTCACCTCGTGGGGTATCAATGATCTTGAGAACGGTGAGGAATCAGCCCAGAACTACACGGGGGGACCTGGTCAATGACCTCAAGAGAGGTGGGACCTCAGTCACAAAGGTTACCAATAGTAACACACTACGTCGTCATGGATTGAAATCCTGCAGCGTCCGAAAGGTTCCCCTGCTTAAGCCAGCACATGTCCAGGCATGTCTAAAGTTTGCCAGTGACCATCTGGATGATCCAGAGAAGGATTGGGAGAATGTAATGTGGTCAGATGAGAGCAAAATCAAACTTTTTGGTATAAACTCCACTCGCCATGTTTGGAGGGAGAAGAATGATGAATGGCATCCCAAGAACACCATACCCACTGTGAAGCATGGGGGTGGAAACATCATGCTTTGGGGCTGCTTTTCTGCAAAGGGGAGGATGAATGGGGCCATGTATCATGAGATTTTGGGCAAAAACATCCTTCCCTCAGTAGGAGCATTGAAGATGGAACGTGGCTGGGTCTTCCAGCATGACAATGACCCCAAACACACCGCCCGGTCAACTAAGGAGTGGATCCGTAAGAAGCATTTCAAGGTCATGGAGTGGCCTAGCCAGTCTCCAGACCTCAACCCAGTAGAAAATCTGTGGGGGGAGTTGAAAGTCTGTGTTGCCCGGTGACAGTCCCAAAACATGACAGATCTAGAGAAGATCTACATGGAAGAGTGGGCCAAAATACCTGTTACAGTGTGTGCAAACCCGGTCAAGAACTACAGGAAACGTTTAACCTCTGTAATTGCCAACCGAGGTTATATTACAAAGTATTGAGTTAAACTTATTGATTGTGCAAATATTTATTTTCAACAAGAATATACAAATAAATTGTTTAAAAATCATACAATGTGATTTCCAAGTTTTTTTGTCTCTCACAGTTGAAGTGTACCTATGATGGAAATTACAGACCTCTCTCATCTTTTTAAGTGGGTCAACTTGCACAATCGGTGGCTGTCCAAATACTTTTTTGCCCCACTGGATATATATATATATATATATATATATATATATATATATATAATAAAAACCACAGTGTCCGGTTCTCTCTTCAATAGCACATGCTGCACCAGGTGCCTGCATACACAATTAACAATGCATCCAGATAAGCAGCACTACTGACAAAAGTGCCACACAAGTAAACGGCACTGAAACGTTGCCAATTCAATATGTGCCCGAAGAGCTATATAAACAAGACGCCAGGAGTGCTGCTTATCTGGATGCATTATATATATATATATATATACTGTGTATATATATATATATATATATATATATAATTTATGAACCCATTATAATTAATTTTTTATTAAGTTGGTGGCACAGTGGAAATATGATTGGTGGGGCAGTGAGTGAAAAAAAATAAGAATTTACTTACCGATAATTCTATTTCTCGGAGTCCGTAGTGGATGCTGGGGTTCCTGAAAGGACCATGGGAATAGCGGCTCCGCAGGAGACAGGGCACAAAAGTAAAGCTTTTACAGGTCAGGTGGTGTGTACTGGCTCCTCCCCCTATGACCCTCCTCCAGACTCCAGTTAGGTACTGTGCCCGGACGAGCGTACACAATAAGGGAGGATTTTGAATCCCGGGTAAGACTCATACCAGCCACACCAATCACACCGTACAACTTGTGATCTAAACCCAGTTAACAGCATGATAACAGAGGAGCCTCTGAAAGATGGCTTCCTAAACAATAACCCGAATTAGTTAACAATAACTATGTACAAGTATTGCAGATAATCCGCACTTGGGATGGGCGCCCAGCATCCACTACGGACTCCGAGAAATAGAATTATCGGTAAGTAAATTCTTATTTTCTCTATCGTCCTAAGTGGATGCTGGGGTTCCTGAAAGGACCATGGGGATTATACCAAAGCTCCCAAACGGGCGGGAGAGTGCGGATGACTCTGCAGCACCGAATGAGAGAACTCCAGGTCCTCCTTTGCCAGGGTATCAAATTTGTAAAAATTTACAAACGTGTTCTCCCCTGACCACGTAGCTGCTCGGCAGAGTAGTAATGCCGAGACCCCTCGGGCAGCCGCCCAAGATGAGCCCACCTTCCTTGCGGAATGGGCCTTAACAGATTTAGGCTGTGGCAGGCCTGCCACAGAATGTACAAGTTGAATTTTGTTACAAATCCAACGAGCAATCGACTGCTTAGAAGCAGGTGCACCCAACTTGTTGGGTGCATACAGTATAAACAGCGAGTCAGATTTTCTGACTCCAGCCGTCCTTTAAATGTATATTTTTAAGGCTCTGACAACGTCCAACAACTTGGAGTCCTTCAAGTCGTCTGTAGCCGCAGGCACTACAATAGGCTGGTTCAGGTGAAACGCTGATACCACCTTAGGGAGAAAAAGCGGACGCGTCCGCAGCTCTGCCCTATGTCGAATGGAAAATTAAATAAGGGCTTTTATAAAACAAAGCCGCCAGTTCAGATACTCTCCCGGCCGAAGCCAGGGCCAGTAACATAGTCACTTTCCATGTGAGATATTTCAAATCCACCTTCTTTAGTGGTTCAAACCAATTTGATTTGAGGAAATCTAAAACTACATTTAGATCCCACGGTGCCACCTTAGGCACCACAGGAGGCTGTATATGCAGTACTCCTTTGATAAAAATCTGGACCTCAGGGACTGAGGCCAATTCTTTTTGGAAGAATATTGATAGGGCCGAAATTTGAACCTTAATAGATCCCAATTTGAGACCCATAGACAATCCTGATTGCAGGAAATGTAGGAAAACGACCCAGTTGAAATTCCTCCATCGGAGCACTCCGCTGCTCGCACCACGCAACATTTTCGCCAAATACGGCGATAATGCTTCGCGGTGACTTCCTTCCTTGCCTTTATCAAGGTAGGAATGACTTCTTCTGGAATGCCTTTTCCTTTTAGGATCTGGCATTCAAACGCCATGCCGTCAAACGCAGCCGCGGTAAGTCTTGAAAAAGACAAGTACCCTGCTGAAGCAGGTCCCTTCTCAGAAGTAGAGGCCACGGATCGTCCGTGACCATCTCTTGAAGTTCCGGGTACCAAGTCCTTCTTGGCCAATCCGGAGCCACTAGTCTTACTCCACTTTGCCGTATAATCCTCAATACCTTTGGTATGAGAGGCAGAGGAGGAAACACATATACCGACTGGTACACCCAAGGTGTTACCAGCGCGTCCACAGCTATTGCCTGCGGATCTCTTGACCTGGCGCAATACCTGTCCAGTGTTTTGTTGAGGCGAGACGCCATCATGTCCACCATTGGTTTTACCCAACGGTTTAATAGCATGTGGAAAACTTCTGGATGAAGTCTCCACTCTCCCGGGTGAAGGTCGTGTCTGCTGAGGAAGTCTGCTTCCCAGTTGTCCACGCCCGGGATGAATACTGCTGACAGTGCTATCACGTGATTCTCCGCCCAGCGAAGGATCCTGGCAGCTTCTGCCATTGCCCTCCTGCTTCTTGTGCCGCCCTGTCTGTTTACATGGGCGACTGCCGTGATGTTGTCCGACTGGATCAACACCGGTCTTCCTTGAAGCAGAGGTTCCGCCTGGCTTAGAGCATTGTAGATTGCTCTTAGTTCCAGAATGCTTATGTGAAGAGACTTTTTCAGGCTCGACCACACTCCCTGGAAATTTCTTCCCTGTGTGACTGCTCCCCAGCCTCTCTGGCTGGCACCCGTGGTCACCAGGATCCAATCCTGCATGCCGAATCTGCGGCCCTCCAATAGATGAGCCTCCTGCAACCACCACAGAAGGGATACCCTTGTCCTCGGCGACAGGGTTATCCGCAGGTGCATCTGAAGATGCGACCCTGACCATTTGTCCAACAGATCCCTTTGCATGGAATCTGCCGAAAGGGATTGCTTCGTAAGAAGCTACCATTTTTTCCCAGGACTCTTGTGCATTGATGTACAGACACCTTTCCTGGTTTTAGGAGGTTCCTGACCAGGTCAGATAACTCCTTGGCTTTTTCTTCGGGAAGAAAAACCTTTTCTGAACTGTGTCCAGAATCATCCCCAGGAACAGCAGACGAGTTGTCGGCATTAATTGGGATTTTGGAATATTCAGAATCCATCCGTGCTGCTTTAGCACCTCTCGAGATAGTGCTAAACCCATCTCTAGCTGTTCTCTGGACCTTGCCCTTATTAGGAGATCGTCCAAGTATGGGATAATTAATACGCCTTTTCTTCGAAGAAGAAATATTATCTCGGCCATTACCTTTGTAAAGACCCGAGGTGCCGTGGACAAACCAAACGGCAGCGTCTGAAACTGATAGTGACAGTTTTGTACAACGAACCTGAGGTACCCCTGGTGTGAGGGGTAATTGGAACGTGGAGATACGCATCCTTGATGTCCAAGGATACCATAAAGTCCCCTTCTTCCAGGTTCGCTATCACTGCTCTGAGTGACTCCATCTTGAACTTGAACTTCTTTATGTACAGGTTCAAGGACTTCAGATTTAGAATAGGCCTTACCGAGCCATCCGGCTTCGGTACCACAAAAAGAGTGGAATAATACCCCTTCCCTTGTTGTAGAAGAGGTACCTTGACTATCACCTGCTGAGAATACAGCTTGTGAATGGCTTCCAAAACCGTCTCCCTTTCTGAGGGGGACGTTGGTAAAGCAGACTTCAGGAAACGGCGAGGTGGCTCTGTCTCTAATTTCAACCTGTACCCCTGAGATATTATCTGCAGGATCCAGGGATTTACCTGCGAGTGAGCCCACTGCGCGCTGTAATTCTTGAGACGACCGCCTACCGCCCCCGAGTCCGCTTGCGAAGCCCCAGCGTCATGCTGAGGCTTTTGTAGAAGCCGGGGAGGGCTTCTGTTCCTGGGAAGGAGCTGCCTGTTGCTGTCTCTTCCCTCGTCCTCTGCCTCGTGGCAGATATGAATAGCCCTTTGCTCTCTTATTTTTAAAGGAACGAAAAGGCTGCGGTTGAAAGGTCGGTGCCTTTTTCTGTTGGGGAGTGACTTGAGGTAGAAAGGTGGATTTCCCGGCCGTAGCCGTGGCCACCAAATCCGATAGACCGACCCCAAATAACTCCTCTACGCATCGCCTGTCCACTGTCGTGTCCATAAAGCTCTTCTGGCCGAAATGGACATAGCACTTACCCGTGATGCCAGTGTGCAGATATCTCTCTGTGCATCACGCATATAAAGAAATGCATCCTTTATTTGTTCTAACGACAGTAAAATATTGTCCCTGTCCAGGGTATCAATATTTTCGATCAGGGACTCTGACCAAACTACCCCAGCACTGCACATCCAGGCAGTCGCAATAGCTGGTCGTAGTATAACACCTGCATGTGTGTATATACCTTTTTGGATATTTTCCATCCTCCTATCTGATGGATCTTTAAGTGCGGCCGTCTCAGGAGAGGGTAACGCCACTTGTTTTGATAAGCGTGTTAGCGCTTTGTCCACCCTAGGAGGTGTTTCCCAGCGCTCCCTAACCTCTGGCGGGAAAGGGTATAAAGCCAATAACTTCTTTGAAATTAGCAGTTTTTTATCGGGGCACCCCACGCTTCATCACACACGTCATTTAATTCTTCTGATTCGGTAAAAACTACTGGTAGTTTTTTCACACCCCACATAATACCCTGTTTAGTGGTACCTGTAGTATCAGCTAAATGTAACATCTCCTTTATTGCCAAAATCATATAACGTGTGGCCCTTTTGGAAAATACGGTTGATTCGTCACCTTCACTACCGGAATCAGTGCCTGTGTCTGGGTCTGTGTCGACCGACTGAGGCAAGGGGCGTTTTACAGCCCCTGACGGTGTTTGAGGCGCCTGGACAGGCACTAAGTGAGTGTCCGGCCGCCTCATGTCGGCAAACGACTGCTTAAGCGAGTTGACGCTATCCCGTAATTCCACAAATAAAGGCATCCATTCTGGTGTCGACCCCCTAGAAGGTGACATCCTCATATTTGGCAATTGCTCCGCCTCCACACCAATAACGTCCTCATACATGTCGACACACACGTACCGACACACAGCAGACACACAGGGAATGCTCTATACGAAGACAGGACCCACTAGCCCTTTGGGGAGACAGAGGGAGAGTCTGCCAGCACACACCAAAAAGCGCTATATATGACAGGGATAGCCTTATGATTAAGTGCTCCCTTATAGCTGCTTTTATATTAATATATTGCCATTTATTTTGCCCCCCCTCTCTGTTATACCCTGTTTCTGTAGTGCAGTGCAGGGGAGAGACCTGGGAGCCTTCCTGACCAGCGGAGCTGTGACAGAAAATGGCGCCGTGTGCTGAGGAGATAGGCCCCGCCCCTTTTCCGGCGGGCTCGTCTCCCGCTATTTAGTACATTTAGGCAGGGGTAAATATCTCCATATAGCCTCTGGGGCTATATGTGAGGTATTTTTAGCCTTTTTAAAGGTTTACATTTGCCTCCCAGGGCGCCCCCCCCCAGCGCCCTGCACCCTCAGTGACTGCCGTGTGAAGTGTGCTGAGAGGAAAATGGCGCACAGCTGCAGTGCTGTGCGCTACCTTAAGAAGACTGCAGGAGTCTTCAGCCGCCGATTCTGGACCTCTTCTTGCTTCAGCATCTGTGAGGGGGCCGGCGGCGTGGCTCCGGTGACCATCCAGGCTGTACCTGTGATCGTCCCTCTGGAGCTTCATGTCCAGTAGCCAAGAAGCCAATCCATCCTGCACGCAGGTGAGTTCACTTCTTCTCCCCTCTGTCCCTCGTTGCAGTGATCCTGTTGCCAGCAGGAATCACTGTAAAATAAAAAACCTAAGCTAAACTCTCTAAGCAGCTCTTTATGAGAGCCACCTAGAATTGCACCCTTCTCGGCCGGGCACAAAAATCTAACTGGAGTCTGGAGGAGGGTCATAGGGGGAGGAGCCAGTACACACCACCTGACCTGTAAAAGCTTTACTTTTGTGCCCTGTCTCCTGCGGAGCCGCTATTCCCATGGTCCTTTCAGGAACCCCAGCATCCACTTAGGACGATAGAGAAAACTTTATTGGTGGGGCAGTGGGAGAAAATTAATTGGTGGGGCAGTGGGAGAAATTATGACGGAGACGCTGTGCGGCTCCCGTCAGCAGTTCCCATCAGCGGCTCAGCTATAATGGAGCCACTGCCGGGGAGGGAGCTGCTACTGGGGAGGAGAAGCAATATCACATCGTGAACATCGCTCATCGCGGCTCCATACAAACATGCCGTGATG
Source organism: Pseudophryne corroboree (assembly GCF_028390025.1). NCBI lineage: Eukaryota > Metazoa > Chordata > Amphibia > Anura > Myobatrachidae > Pseudophryne > Pseudophryne corroboree. The sequence goes on from NC_086445.1 coordinate 149,728,042, forward strand.
AGCGATGTCACAAGTGACATTGCTCACATTGAGCATGCTGCATGGCCAACCGCCGACCTCCAATCAACGAGCACGGGTGCGCGCATCGTTGATTGGTAGGGCCATGAACACTATACCAGCCTTTTTCAACTAGTGTGTTGCGGCACACTAGTTGCTAGGTGGGCCGCTGCCGCCCGCCACACAGACCCGCCGCCGCTGCCGCCTGCCACCCACCAGCCAGACCTGCCATCGGCGCCAATCAGATCGCCGCCTGCCACCCACCAGCCAGACCTGCCACCGGCGGCAACCAGATCGCCGCCTGCCAGACAGTCCCGCAGCAGCCGCCCGGCAGCCAGATATGCTGCTTGTCCAGCGCTGCACTTCTGTTTTGCGACAGCCGGCCCGTGATCTATGGTGAGTCATATGTCACACACCGCATGTCGCATTCCCGCCCGCCCACTCACAAACTGCTCTGCTGCTCCGTGCTTCCTGGTGAGGTCCCAGCGCTCCTCACTGAGTTTTCACGTTTATTAAAGCGTGACAAACTATTACGTGGGCAGGTGTGTGGAATTACTAAAGGGGGGAGGGCAGGTATGTGGAAATACGAGGGTCATGTGTGTGGAATTACTAAGGGGGGGGAGCTGGTGTGTGGAAATATGAGGGGCATGTGTGTGGAATTACTAAGGGGGGGGGAGCTGGTGTTGTGGAAATATGAGGGGCAGGTGTGTTGCATTAATATGGGGGGGGGCAGGTATGTGAAAATATAATGAGGGGCATGTGTGAAGAGAAAGAATAACAAATATCAACAAATTAAATATATGTTGATATTTGTTATTATATCTATTATATGTTATAAAAAAAAAACTGATGGTGTGCCTTAGCAATTTTAAAATCTTGTTTAGTGTGCCATGAGTTTAAAAAGGTTGAAAATCACTGCACTAGATGATGTTCACAATCGTCGGTATCGTTCATATTTGTGGTAAATATCCTCTAGTGTGTATGGCCATTTACATACAAATGATGTCACTATTTTACATAACTATATACCTAAGGCTATGTATCGCTTTGCAGAATAATATACATTAGAGCTCTGGCAGAGAAGTCCCTAGGCAAAGGTAGTTTAGGCAAATGCTAGGGGAAGCTGAAAAGCCTAGGGGCATCTGGGCAGGCTGGACATCTAAATTGTAATTAGCAATTTTGGGTTGTAGCTGTATTGCAGAAGCTGTAGCTTTATTGAACTGGTGGTGGCCGATGCAATAAAGTTTTTTTTGTTCATTGCAGCACAGCATCATGTCATTATGAGGCCACACAGCACCGCTGAGCTGCAGCAGTGGGCAGCCAGAAGACATCAAAGAAGGTAAGTGTGGTGGGTGGAGAGACACTCGTGTGGACTGGGGCCAGAGTCTGCAGGGATTCATTCGTGTTGTTTGAGATATTATATATGTAAGGTGCACTATTTTAACAATGTTCTGGAGCTGGTACTGGAGGGACACTTCTGGGGGCTGAAGAGACACAAGGGGGGATGAGGCTGTGTGGGATGAGGAGCACAACACAATAGGAAAGGGGAGCACTGGACAGCACCACAAGGCCACACCCTTCTATGAGATCAGGCCCCTTCCACAATGCCCCATTTCCAAGCTCCTACTAAAGAAAATCTTGCTTAGGGCACCAAATTGGTCAGAGCTGGCTCTGAGTTTTGGAGTGTTTATACTTCATGAATGCATCCACCATGCTCTCTTTCACTCCTCTGCAGTTGTTTTTCATTTTAGGAGGGACATGGGTCTCTAAACAGGCATGTTTGCCTATTTATCAAGATAAGAAAACACCTTATTTCATGTGTATTAGTGCCCGCTATCACCAAGTATTGCCAATAGTAGCTAGGGAGGCCAATCCCGGGATCAGGATCGGCGGGATCCCGGGATTTGGGCCCAAAAATGCCGGGATTTGAATCCCGGGATTGGAGCCTCCAATCCTGGGATTCAAGGGATTACAGTGCGCATGTGCGGGAGGGTTGGAAGGACGGGTGGGTGTAAGTAATAACACTTACTATCAGGCGGCCGCGGCAGCCATGGACACGCTGAACGCAGCGGCAATTCAAATGAAGTGCCGGCCGCCAGCCAATCAGAGCTGGCGGACCGGCAGCCAATCAGGGAAACTGCCGCAGCAGCAGCAGCCAATCAGGAGCGACTGCTGCGGCAGCTTCCCTGATTGGCTGCCGGTCCGCCAGCTCTGGTTGGCTGGCGGCCGGCGCTTCATTTGAAATGCCGCCGCGTTCAGTGTGTCCACGTCGGCCGCGGCCGCCCGCCTAATAGTAAGTGTTATTACTTACACCCTCCCTCTCTCCCTCTCGTGCCGCTACCAACCCTCCCGCACCACTACCTACACCCACCATCCCGCACCGCTACCTACCCCCATAGGTGTGCGCAGACACTGACAGGGATTGAAAAAACCACCCGGGATTGGCCTCCCTACTAGTAGCCATCTCTGGGGTTCTTTCATGAAAGCTTCACCCTTCTTAACTTGTACAAATTCTGAAATTAAAATACTTTCTATTTCTTACTACTTTTTTTTTTTTATTAAATAGTATGCAGGGCGCACGTGTGAACCAACAAAGCCATGTGACATCTGCACAGAGAGCAACCGGAATGTCCAGTGAATGGAATGGTTAATTGTGCAGAAAAAAAGGAAACCTACAAAAAATCGACATGCATTAGGTTGACAGGGACACTGGGTCGACATGGTTATTAGGTTGATATGTACTAGGTCGACAGGTCAAAAGGTCGACGTGAGTTTTTGGACTTTTTTTGGTGTCGTTTCCTTTGTAAAGTGACAGGAAAGCCCAATTAGTGCACTGTGGCCCCTCGCATGGCTTGCTTTGCTCGCCATGCTTCGGGCAAGGTGCCTTGCTGCGCTCGGCACAGGTTACCATTCGCAATTGTAGTCCACGTGGATTGTAAAGTATGAAAAAGTCCAAAAATTGAAGAAGAAAAAATGTGAAAAACTCAAGTCGACCCTTTGACCTGTCGACCTAGTATATGTCGACCTAATGACCATGTCGACCTAATGGATGTCGACCTTTATTGATCGACTAACTTACTGTCGACCTAAGTTGTGTCGACCTGACGACCGTATCCCGAAAAAAAGATAATTAAAAAAAAAAAAAAAGATAACATTTCAGAACATGGTTTACACCAACCTAACATACGTAAACTCGAATATGGCTAGTAAATAACACTAATAAACGTGTACCATATATGCACAGTATATATATATATATATATATATATATATATATATATAACATAGGCAGTTACCGGCACTCCACCTTAATAAATAATGCCTCCGGTGCCCTCCAGCTGGTATAGCATATATACGTATGGAAAAAACGGCGGCACTCGGCAAGGACTTCGTCAGCAAAAGAATGAGACAGTCAACAACAAGCTCAGACGGTCTGACTGTCTCATTCTTTTGCTGACGAAGTCCTTGCCGAGTGCCGCCATTTTTTCCATACGTATATATATATATATATATATATATATATATATATAATTCCTACTGCGGCCACAGCAGGAGCTGGATCTTCACTGGTATACATGCCCACAGAGAGATTTCTTTGTATTTTTTACAAGTGAGCATGTCCTACCCGTGGCCACCATAAGGGATTTTCTCCTTTGACACAAGCCTGTGGCCCAATTGTGCTTGCGTAAAGGCAGTTCTTCTAGTTGGTGAAATCTGTAACCCTTTTGACACCTTGACTATTTAGACCTATATAAGTACAACCTTATTGGTGGTAATTTCAGTTATCCACCCTGCCTGTATATAGATGTTACCCCTGAAGAAGTCCTGTGTATAGGACAAAACACGTAGGGTTTTAAAGGTTATTTTCCAGAAAAATACTTTGAAGAGTCTAATCATGAGGTGGTAAAAAGTGCCATCCAACAACATTCCCAGGTTGGGATTTTAATCAAGTCCTGCAAGAATTTATTCGTATACAGGGACACTTGTCTTCAAAACAATTTATATGGACTCATTTATGGACAATTGAATGTGAAGTCATAGCGCCCTCTGGTTTTCATATCAATATATATATATATATATATATATATATATACGTACGTTTGTACATACAGTAAAATATTAGTGTACCCCATGATTTTAAATGTAGCTAAAAAAAAAATAAGCATTTACATTATAGCATAGAGGTAAAGGTGACACAATGTGTCTTGCTGAACAATACTAGTAGTTGTGCCAGGTGTACATCAGGAGTAACAGGTGGGTGTACTTATGTTCCACAATAGCACCGTATTGTAGACATGTAAGGAAGAGTTATATATAAAACAAAGTCTTAACTAGAGTTTCCACTTCATGCATCATCGATTCCTGGAGATCTACCCCCCCCCCCCCCCCCACCCATCCCTAGTCTTAACTGTGAAAGTTACAAAGACGATATGAAATATAATTAAATACCAACACAAAGTAAATAAGCAAATCTCCTGGGAATTTTCTTTCCTGCAGCAGCCCAAATATAAATAATAAGTAACAGAACTAAAAGATGTCTGAGAAGCGGCTTCAGGTGCACTGAGAGAAACGATTCTATTCTAGTGGTTCCTAGCATGGCTCCCTGGAATTGGGGAGTCAGGAGTACAAATTAATGGGGTGCAGTTATAATACCGGCTGTCAGGATCCTGTCATTCAGGAACCCGACGCTGGAATCCTGACAGCTGACATATTATTGGCAGTCAGAATGCCGACACACACCCATAATTCCCACTCTGTTGGTGGGATCACGCCACCAACCGAGTGGGAACAGAACCTGTGGCAAGCGCAGCTCGCCACCGGGCCAGAAGCGAGTCCACGAGGCAGACGGGATGCCGCTGTCGGTTTACTGACAGGCAGCATCCTATTAGCCGGTATATCAACCCCATTCCCAAACTATCATAGGGTTATGGCACCAATGTAATCAGAGGTCCTTGCCAACATTACATCATGTTACATTCATTGATATCTGGGTAGATAATTGCAATAGCACCAAGAAATTTTAACTGCTTACACTGCTACTTAAAGATTTGGGGTATATAACCCAGTTACTGAACTATGTCCCTATCAGACTGACCATAACCCTTTGAGTTTGTTTTTTTGTAAATAATGTTCTATAAAAAAATTTTTTTTTCTCTAACGTCCTAGTGGATGCTGGGGACTCCGTCAGGACCATGGGGATTAGCGGCTCCGCAGGAGACAGGGCACAAAAATAAAGCTTTAGGATCAGGTGGTGTGCACTGGCTCCTCCCCCTATGACCCTCCTCCAAGCCTCAGTTAGGTTTTTGTGCCCGTCCGAGCAGGGTGCAATCTAGGTGGCTCTCCTAAAGAGCTGCTTAGAAAAAGTTTTTAGGTTTTTTATTTTCAGTGAGTCCTGCTGGCAACAGGCTCACTGCTTCGAGGGACTTAGGGGAGAGAAGTGAACTCACCTGCGTGCAGGATGGATTGGCTTCTTAGGCTACTGGACACCATTAGCTCCAGAGGGATCGAACACAGGCCCAGCCATGGAGTCCGGTCCCGGAGCCGCGCCGCCGACCCCCCTTGCAGATGCCGAAGATTGAAGAGGTCCAGAAACAGGCGGCAGAAGACTTTTCAGTCTTCATGAGGTAGCGCACAGCACTGCAGCTGTGCGCCATTGTTGTCAGCACACTTCACACAGCGGTCACTGAGGGTGCAGGGCGCTGGGGGGGGCGCCCTGGGCAGCAATGTATAATACCTTTTTTATGGCTAAAAATACATCACATATAGCCCTTGAGGCTATATGGATGTATTTAACCCCTGCCAGATCTCACAAACTCCGGGAGAAGAGCCCGCCGAAATAGGGGGCGGGGCTTATTCTCCTCAGCACACAGCGCCATTTTCCTGCTCAGCTCCGCTGTGAGGAAGGCTCCCAGGACTCTCCCCTGCACTGCACTACAGAAACAGGGTAAAACAGAGAGGGGGGGCACTTTTTTGGCGATATTACTATATTTAAGCTGCTATAAGGATACAACACTTATATAGGGTTGTTCCCATATATATTATAGCGCTTGGGTGTGTGCTGGCAAACTCTCCCTCTGTCTCCCCAAAGGGCTAGTGGGGTCCTGTCTTCAATAGAGCATTCCCTGTGTGTCTGCTGTGTGTCGGTACGTGTGTGTCGACATGTACGAGGACGATGTTGGTGTGGAGGCAGAGCAATTGCCGGTAATGGTGATGTCACCCCCCAGGGAGTCGACACCGGAATGGATGGCTTTGTTTATGGAATTACGTGATAATGTCAGCACATTACAAAAATCAGTTGACGACATGAGACGGCCGGAAAACCAGTTAGTACCTGCCCAGGCGTCTCAGACACCGTCAGGGGCTGTAAAACGCCCTTTACCTCAGTCGGTCGACACAGACCCAGACACGGACACTGAATCTAGTGTCGACGGTGAAGAAACAAACGTATTTTCCAGTAGGGCCACACGTTATATGATCACGGCAATGAAGGAGACTTTACATATCTCTGATACTGCAAGTACCACAAAAAGGGGTATTATGTGGGGTGTGAAAAAACTACCTGTAGTTTTTCCTGAATCAGAGGAATTGAATGATGTATGTGATGAAGCGTGGGTTAACCCAGATAGAAAAGTGCTAATTTCAAAAAAGTTATTGGCATTATACCCTTTCCCGCCAGAGGTTAGGGCGCGCTGGGAAACACCCCCTAGGGTGGATAAGGCGCTCACACGCTTATCAAAACAAGTGGCGTTACCGTCTCCTGATACGGCCGCCCTCAAGGATCCAGCTGATAGGAGGCTGGAAACTACCTTAAAAAGTATATACACACATACTGGTGTTATACTGCGACCAGCCATCGCCTCAGCCTGGATGTGCAGTGCTGGGGTGGTCTGGTCGGATTCCCTGACTGAAAATATTGATACCCTGGATAGGGACAGTATTTTATTGACTTTAGAGCAATTAAAGGATGCTTTTCTTTATATGCGAGATGCTCAGAGGGATATTTGCACTCTGGCATCGAGAGTAAGTGCGATGTCCATATCTGCCAGAAGAAGTTTATGGACGCGACAGTGGTCAGGTGATGCGGATTCCTAACGGCATATGGAAGTATTGCCGTATAAAGGGGAGGAATTATTTGGCGTCGGTCTATCGGATCTGGTGGCCACGGCAACTGCCGGAAAATCCACCTTTTTACCTCAGACCCCCTCCCAACAGAAAAAGACACCGTCTTTTCAGCCGCAGTCCTTTCGGTCCTATAAGAACAAGCGGGCAAAAGGACAGTCATATCTGCCCCGAGGCAGAGGAAAGGGTAAGAGAGGGCAGCAAGCAGCTCCTTCCCAGGAACAGAAGCCCGCCCCGGGTTCTGCAAAGCCCTCAGCATGACGCTGGGGCTTTACAAGCGGACTCAGGAGCGGTGGGGGGTCGACTCAAGAATTTCAGCGCGCAGTGGGCTTGCTCACAGGTGGACCCCTGGATCCTGCAGGTAGTATCTCAGGGTTACAGGTTGGAATTCGAGAAGTCTCCCCCTCGCCGGTTCCTAAAGTCTGCTTTGCCAACGTCTCCCTCAGACAGGGCGACGGTATTGGAAGCCATTCACAAGCTGTTTTCTCAGCAGGTGATAGTCAAGGTACCCCTCCTACAACAGGAAAAGGGGTATTACTCCACACTATTTGTGGTACCGAAGCCGGACGGCTCGGTAAGACCTATTCTAAATCTGAAATCTTTGAACCTGTACATACAAAAATTCAAGTTCAAGATGGAGTCACTCAGAGCAGTGATAGCGAATCAGGAAGAAGGGGACTTTATGGTGTCCCTGGACATAAAAGATGCTTATCTGCATGTCCCAATTTGCCCTTCACATCAAGGGTACCTCAGGTTCGTGGTGCAAAACTGTCATTATCAGTTTCAGACGCTGCCGTTTGGATTGTCCACGGCACCTCGGGTCTTTACCAAGGTAATGGCCGAAATGATGATTCTTCTGCGAAGAAGAGGCGTATTAATTATCCCTTACTTGGACGATCTCCTGATAAGGGCAAGGTCCAGAGAACAGCTGGAGGACGGAGTAGCACTAACCCAAGTAGTGCTGCAACAACACGGGTGGATTCTGAATTTTCCAAAATCTCAGTTGACCCCGACAACACGTCTGCTGTTCCTGGGAATGATTCTGGACACGGTTCAGAAAAAGGTGTTTCTTCCGGAGGAGAAAGCAAAGGAGTTATCCGAACTTGTCAGGAACCTCCTAAAACCAGGAAAAGTGTCTGTGCATCAATGCACAAGAGTCCTGGGAAAGATGGTGGCTTCTTACGAAGCGATTCCATTCGGCAGATTCCACGCACGAACTTTTCAGTGGGATCTGCTGGACAAATGGTCCGGATCGCATCTGCAGATGCATCAGCGGATAACCTTATCGCCACGGACAAGGGTGTCTCTTCTGTGGTGGTTGCAGAGTGCTCATCTGTTAGAGGGCCGCAGATTCGGCATACAGGACTGAGTCCTGGTGACCACGGATGCCAGTCTGAGAGGCTGGGGAGCGGTCACACAGGGAAGAAACTTCCAGGGAGTATGGTCAAACCTGGAGATATCTCTTCACATAAATATACTGGAGCTAAGAGCGATTTACAATGCTCTAAGCCTGGCAAAACCCCTGCTTCAGGGTCAGCCGGTGTTGATCCAGTCGGACAACATCACGGCAGTCGCCCACGTAAACAGACAGGGCGGCACAAGAAGCAGGAGAGCAATGGCAGAAGCTGCAAGGATTCTTCGCTGGGCGGAAGATCATGTGATAGCACTGTCAGCAGTGTTCATTCCGGGAGTGGACAACTGGGAAGCAGACTTCCTCAGCAGACACGATCTACACCCGGGAGAGTGGGGACTTCATCCAGAAGTCTTCCACATGATTGTGAACCGTTGGGAAAAACCAAAGGTGGACATGATGGCGTCTCGCCTCAACAAAAAACTGGACAGGTATTGCGCCAGGTCAAGAGACCCTCAGGCAATAGCTGTGGACGCTCTGGTAACGCCGTGGGTGTTCCAGTCAGTGTATGTGTTTCCTCCTCTGCCTCTCATACCAAAAGTACTGAGAATCATACGGCAAAGGGGAGTAAGAACGATACTCGTGGCTCCGGATTGGCCAAGAAGAACTTGGTACCCGGAACTTCAGGAGATGCTCACGGAAGATCCGTGGCCTCTACCTCTAAGACGGGACCTGCTTCAGCAGGGACCGTGTCTATTCCAAGACTTACCGCGGCTGCGTTTGACGGCATGGCGGTTGAACGCCAAATTCTAAGGGAAAAAGGCATTCCGGAAGAGGTCATTCCTACACTGGTAAAAGCCAGGAAGGAGGTGACTGCACAACATTATCACCGCATTTGGAGAAAATATGTTGCGTGGTGTGAGGCCAGGAAGGCCCCCACGGAGGAATTTCAATTGGGTCGATTCCTGCAAACAGGATTGTCTATGGGCCTCAAGTTGGGGTCCATTAAGGTTCAAATTTCGGCCCTGTCGATTTTCTTCCAAAAAGAATTGGCTTCAGTTCCTGAAGTCCAGACTTTTGTAAAAGGAGTACTACATATACAGCCCCCGGTTGTGCCCCCAGTGGCTCCGTGGGACCTTAATGTAGTTTTGGATTTTCTCAAATCCCATTGGTTTGAGCCACTCAAATCGGCGGATTTGAAATATCTTACATGGAAGGTAACCATGCTACTGGCCCTGGCTTCAGCCAGGAGAGTGTCAGAATTGGCGGCTTTATCGTATAAAAGCCCATATCTGATTTTCCATTCGGACAGGGCAAAACTGCGGACGCGTCCTCATTTTCTGCCTAAGGTGGTGTCAGCGTTTCACCTGAACCAGCCTATTGTAGTGCCTGCGGCTACTAGCGATTTGGAGGATTCCAAGTTGCTGGACGTTGTCAGGGCATTGAAAATATATATTTCAAGGACGGCTGGAGTCAGAAAATCTGACTCGCTGTTTATACTGTATGCACCCAACAAGCTGGGTGCTCCTGCTTCTAAGCAGACGATTGCTCGTTGGATTTGTAGCACAATTCAACTTGCACATTCTGTGGCAGGCCTGCCACAGCCTAAATCTGTCAAGGCCCATTCCACAAGGAAGGTGGGCTCATCCTGGGCGGCTGCCCGAGGGGTCTCGGCATTACAACTCTGCCGAGCAGCTACGTGGTCGGGGGAGAACACGTTTGTAAAATTCTACAAATTTGATACCCTGGCTAAAGAGGACCTGGAGTTCTCTCATTCGGTGCTGCAGAGTCATCCGCACTCTCCCGCCCGTTTGGGAGCTTTGGTATAATCCCCATGGTCCTGACGGAGTCCCCAGCATCCACTAGGACGTTAGAGAAAATAAGATTTTACTTACCGATAAATCTATTTCTCGTAGTCCGTAGTGGATGCTGGGCGCCCATCCCAAGTGCGGATTGTCTGCAATACTTGTACATAGTTATTGTTACAAAAAAATCGGGTTGTTCTTGTTGTGAGCCGTCTGTTCAGAGGCTCCTACGTTGTCATACTGTTAACTGGGTTCAGATCACAAGTTGTACGGTGTGATTGGTGTGGCTGGTATGAGTCTTACCCGGGATTCAATATCCTTCCTTATTGTGTACGCTCGTCCGGGCACAGTATCCTAACTGAGGCTTGGAGGAGGGTCATAGGGGGAGGAGCCAGTGCACACCACCTGATCCTAAAGCTTTATTTTTGTGCCCTGTCTCCTGCGGAGCCGCTAATTCCCATGGTCCTGACGGAGTCCCCAGCATCCACTACGGACTACGAGAAATAGATTTATCGGTAAGTAAAATCTTATTTTTTTTTTACAAAGAATGGAATTTGTTTTACTGTACCATTCAATAGAGCATTAATTAAGTTTGTTCAAAGCATTACTTTGGGGGGTATTCAATTGTATTCGGAAACTGACATCTTATCGGAAAGACGGCAGTTTCCAACTTTTTTAGGTTGGAAACTGTTCCGACCTATTCAATTCAAAGTTGGCAATTCTGACTTGTCAGATAACACGTGGATCAGCGGAATAGCCGCGGATCCACGTGTGTTGTCGGAAGTGTTGCCAAATCCGACAGGTTTTAGCTCCGTTTCCAACAATGTCGATCCGACTTTAAAAAAAGTCGGACTGGCATTGTCAGGGATTTGGACGCTCATTCAATACTGAGATGTTGAATCCTTTCTGTTGGAAAGGATCTGACATCAATTGAATATACCCCTTTATGTGAGTACTGTAGTTAATGAACCATTTTATAGATTATTGATAAAATAAATACATGCTTTAACAGACTATTATACTATTAACACTTTCATAGTCCTTATACATAAAAATGTTAATGGTATATTGTGTTAAAATGCAGAAAGTAGTTACAATCCCTTGAAATCTACGATTTAAATATCTCTGCTAAAAGTCTACATGTTAAGCCAAGTGTAGGACTGCGGCATACCATGGTTCATTGCACAATACAGTCATTGATTTTTGTCCATCAGGAAAATAGGGCATAGTTGGAATTCCTGGGAGTCTGCCAAGGACGTCCTTATTCTAGGTGTTACAGCTGCCAGCCCTTCATATATTCACTAACATTGAAATCGTACTGATACAATAATACATAGATAGCATTGTTTTACTACGCCTGTGTTTCTGGCTCAGCACATCTGTACGTTATTTATACAGCACACACATATTCTGCAGCAGTATACAGAGAATATTTGGCCATTCACCTCCGTACCTGCCCCAGTGTAGCTTACAGTCTATGGGGGTAATTCCGAGTTGATCGCAGCAGCAAATTTGTTAGCAGTTGGGCAAAACCATGTGCACTGCAGGGGAGGCAGATATAACATGTGCAGAGAGAGTTAGATTTGAGTGGGGTGTGTTCAAACTGAAATCTAAATTGCAGTGTAAAAATAAAGCAGCCAGTATTTACCCTGCACAGAAACAAAATAACCCACCCAAATCTAACTCTCTCTGCCAGAGGCGTAAATTTGTCCCAGATGCCCGGAGGCAAGATAAATATTGATGCCCCCCCCCGCTATATATAGTTAAATATATGTATGTATGTATATATATGTGTGTGTATATGGAGTGTTCTGAAATAAAATGTGTGTATTTACAGTATACATTTCATTGTCATTTATTTTAAATCGCACCTTTCTTAGCAGTCATACCCAGGATTAGAACCCATGACCTGTTACACTGAAGGAAGACACCTTACTGATAGAGCTATTTACTCCTACTTAGCAAGCCTGCAGATTCTAACTATATGAAGTTAGAATTGTCAGTTCAATACCATTGCAACTAGGCAGATCCATGTAGTGTGCAGCCACACACTACATAGATCTGCTCAGTCACTCACAATGCTGATTATTTATCCGACAATTATTTTACAAGCGTTATAAGCAGGATTAGATCCCACTTCCTATTACACTGGAAGCGGACACCATACTGATGGAGATATTTACTCCTGCTTAGCAAGCCTGCAGATTCTAACTATGTGAAGTTACTTGTAATTGTCATAGAAATAACTTCATATAGTTAGAATTCTCATGCTTCCTATGATGGAGCAAATAGTTCATCAGTAAGGTGTCTGCTTCCAGTGTAATAGGTTGTGGGTTTTCATCCTGGGTATGATACCTGTAAAATGTGCATCTATAATAAAGAGGAAGGAAGAAAGAGATAGCAGCGGCTATTAATTAACTTGAATGGTGTTGCTGAAAACACGGAACGGGAGGAGAGGTGCCCCCCCACAGAGGAGGAGCCCGGCGGCAGCCGACTCCGTTGCCTCCCAGAGTTACGCCTCTGCTCTCTGCACATGTTATATCTGCTCCCCCTGCAGTGCACATGGGGGGTAATTCCAAGTTGATCGCAGCAGTAAATTTTTTAACTGTTGGGCAAAACCATGTGCACTGCAGGGGAGGCAGATTTAACATGTGCAGAGAGAGTTAGATTTGGGTGGGGTGTGTTCAATCTGCAATCTAATTTGCAGTGTAAAAATAAAGCAGCCAGTATTTACTAGAGATGAGCGGGTTCGGTTTCTCTGAATCCGAACCCGCCAGAACTTCATGTTTTTTTTCACGGGTCCGAGCGACTCGGATCTTCCCGCCTTGCTCGGTTAACCCGAGCGCGCCCGAACGTCATCATGACGCTGTCGGATTCTCGCGAGACTCGGATTCTATATAAGGAGCCGCGCGTCGCCGCCATTTTCACACGTGCATTGAGATTGATAGGGAGAGGACGTGGCTGGCGTCCTCTCCGTTTAGAATAGATTAGAGAGACACTTGATTTACTAATTTTGGGGAGCATTAGGAGTACTCAGTACAGTGCAGAGTTTTGCTGATAGTGACCACCAGTTTTATTTATAATCCGTTCTCTGCCTGAAAAAAGCGATACACAGCACACAGTGACTCAGTCACATACCATATCTGTGTGCACTGCTCAGGCTCAGGCCAGTGTGCTGCATCATCTATTATCTATATATAATATTATATATATCTGTCTGACTGCTCAGCTCACACAGCTTATAATTGTGGGGGAGACTGGGGAGCACTACTGCAGTGCCAGTTATAGGTTATAGCAGGAGCCAGGAGTACATAATATATTATATAGTGAGTGACCACCAGACACACAGTGCAGTTTATTTAATATATCCGTTCTCTGCCTGAAAAAAGCGATACACACAGTGACTCAGTCAGTCACATACCATATCTGTGTGCACTGCTCAGGCTCAGGCCAGTGTGCTGCATCATCTATATATATTATATATCTGTCTGACTGCTCAGCTCACACAGCTTATAATTGTGGGGGAGACTGGGGAGCACTACTGCAGTGCCAGTTATAGGTTATAGCAGGAGCCAGGAGTACATAATATTATATTAAAATTAAACAGTGCACACTTTTGCTGCAGGAGTGCCACTGCCAGTGTGACTAGTGACCAGTGACCTGACCACCAGTATATATAATATTAGTAGTATACTATCTCTTTATCAACCAGTCTATATTAGCAGCAGACACAGTACAGTGCGGTAGTTCACGGCTGTGGCTACCTCTGTGTCGGCACTCGGCAGCCCGTCCATAATTGTATATACCACCTAACCGTGGTTTTTTTTTCTTTCTTTATACATACATACTAGTTACGAGTATACTATCTCTTTATCAACCAGTCTATATATTAGCAGCAGACACAGTACAGTGCGGTAGTTCACGGCTGTGGCTACCTCTGTGTCGGCACTCGGCAGCCCGTCCATAATTGTATATACCACCTAACCGTGGTTTTTCTTTCTTTCTTTATACATACATACTAGTTACGAGTATACTATCTCTTTATCAACCAGTCTATATATTAGCAGCAGACACAGTACAGTGCGGTAGTTCACGGCTGTGGCTACCTCTGTGTCGGCACTCGGCAGCCCGTCCATAATTGTATATACCACCTAACCGTGGTTTTTTTTTCTTTCTTTATACATACATACTAGTTACGAGTATACTATCTCTTTATCAACCAGTCTATATATTAGCAGCAGACACAGTACAGTGCGGTAGTTCACGGCTGTGGCTACCTCTGTGTCGGCACTCGGCAGCCCGTCCATAATTGTATATACCACCTAACCGTGGTTTTTTTTTCTTTCTTTATACATACATACTAGTTACGAGTATACTATCTCTTTATCAACCAGTCTATATATTAGCAGCAGACACAGTACAGTGCGGTAGTTCACGGCTGTGGCTACCTCTGTGTCGGCACTCGGCAGCCCGTCCATAATTGTATATACCACCTAACCGTGGTTTTTTTTTCTTTCTTTATACATACATACTAGTTACGAGTATACTATCTCTTTATCAACCAGTCTATATATTAGCAGCAGACACAGTACAGTGCGGTAGTTCACGGCTGTGGCTACCTCTGTGTCGGCACTCGGCAGCCCGTCCATAATTGTATATACCACCTAACCGTGGTTTTTTTTTCTTTCTTTATACATACATACTAGTTACGAGTATACTATCTCTTTATCAACCAGTCTATATTAGCAGCAGACACAGTACAGTGCGGTAGTTCACGGCTGTGGCTACCTCTGTGTCGGCACTCGGCAGCCCGTCCATAATTGTATATACCACCTAACCGTGTTTTTTTTTTCTTTCTTTATACATACATACTAGTTACGAGTATACTATCTCTTTATCAACCAGTCTATATATTAGCAGCAGACACAGTACAGTGCGGTAGTTCACGGCTGTGGCTACCTCTGTGTCGGCACTCGGCAGCCCGTCCATAATTGTATATACCACCTAACCGTGGTTTTTTTTTCTTTCTTTATACATACATACTAGTTACGAGTATACTATCTCTTTATCAACCAGTCTATATTAGCAGCAGACACAGTACAGTGCGGTAGTTCACGGCTGTGGCTACCTCTGTGTCGGCACTCGGCAGCCCGTCCATAATTGTATATACCACCTAACCGTGGTTTTTTTTTCTTTCTTTATACATACATACTAGTTACGAGTATACTATCTCTTTATCAACCAGTCTATATATTAGCAGCAGACACAGTACAGTGCGGTAGTTCACGGCTGTGGCTACCTCTGTGTCGGCACTCGGCAGCCCGTCCATAATTGTATATACCACCTAACCGTGGTTTTTTTTTCTTTCTTTATACATACATACTAGTTACGAGTATACTATCTCTTTATCAACCAGTCTATATATTAGCAGCAGACACAGTACAGTGCGGTAGTTCACGGCTGTGGCTACCTCTGTGTCGGCACTCGGCAGCCCGTCCATAATTGTATATACCACCTAACCGTGGTTTTTTTTTCTTTCTTTATACATACATACATACTAGTTACGAGTATACTATCTCTTTATCAACCAGTCTATATTAGCAGCAGACACAGTACAGTGCGGTAGTTCACGGCTGTGGCTACCTCTGTGTCGGCACTCGGCAGCCCGTCCATAATTGTATATACCACCTAACCGTGGGTTTTTTTTCTTTCTTTATACATACATACTAGTTACGAGTATACTATCTCTTTATCAACCAGTCTATATATTAGCAGCAGACACAGTACAGTGCGGTAGTTCACGGCTGTGGCTACCTCTGTGTCGGCACTCGGCAGCCCGTCCATAATTGTATATACCACCTAACCGTGGTTTTTTTTTCTTTCTTTATACATACATACTAGTTACGAGTATACTATCTCTTTATCAACCAGTCTATATATTAGCAGCAGACACAGTACAGTGCGGTAGTTCACGGCTGTGGCTACCTCTGTGTCGGCACTCGGCAGCCCGTCCATAATTGTATATACCACCTAACCGTGGTTTTTTTTTCTTTCTTTATACATACATACTAGTTACGAGTATACTATCTCTTTATCAACCAGTCTATATATTAGCAGCAGACACAGTACAGTGCGGTAGTTCACGGCTGTGGCTACCTCTGTGTCGGCACTCGGCAGCCCGTCCATAATTGTATATACCACCTAACCGTGGTTTTTTTTTCTTTCTTTATACATACATACTAGTTACGAGTATACTATCTCTTTATCAACCAGTCTATATATTAGCAGCAGACACAGTACAGTGCGGTAGTTCACGGCTGTGGCTACCTCTGTGTCGGCACTCGGCAGCCCGTCCATAATTGTATATACCACCTAACCGTGGTTTTTTTTTCTTTCTTTATACATACATACTAGTTACGAGTATACTATCTCTTTATCAACCAGTCTATATATTAGCAGCAGACACAGTACAGTGCGGTAGTTCACGGCTGTGGCTACCTCTGTGTCTGGCCTCGGCAGCCCGTCCATAATTGTATATACCACCTAACCGTGGTTTTTTTTTCTTTCTTTATACATACATACTAGTTACGAGTATACTATCTCTTTATCAACCAGTCTATATATTAGCAGCAGACACAGTACAGTGCGGTAGTTCACGGCTGTGGCTACCTCTGTGTCGGCACTCGGCAGCCCGTCCATAATTGTATATAACACCTAACCGTGGTTTTTTTTTCTTTCTTTATACATACATACTAGTTACGAGTATACTATCTCTTTATCAACCAGTCTATATTAGCAGCAGACACAGTACAGTGCGGTAGTTCACGGCTGTGGCTACCTCTGTGTCGGCACTCGGCAGCCCGTCCATAATTGTATATACCACCTAACCGTGGTTTTTTTTTCTTTCTTTATACATACATACTAGTTACGAGTATACTATCTCTTTATCAACCAGTCTATATATTAGCAGCAGACACAGTACAGTGCGGTAGTTCACGGCTGTGGCTACCTCTGTGTCGGCACTCGGCAGCCCGTCCATAATTGTATATACCACCTAACCGTGGTTTTTTTTTCTTTCTTTATACATACATACTAGTTACGAGTATACTATCTCTTTATCAACCAGTCTATATTAGCAGCAGACACAGTACAGTGCGGTAGTTCACGGCTGTGGCTACCTCTGTGTCGGCACTCGGCAGCCCGTCCATAATTGTATATACCACCTAACCGTGGTTTTTTTTTCTTTCTTTATACATACATACTAGTTACGAGTATACTATCTCTTTATCGAACCAGTCTATATATTAGCAGCAGACACAGTACAGTGCGGTAGTTCACGGCTGTGGCTACCTCTGTGTCGGCACTCGGCAGCCCGTCCATAATTGTATATACCACCTAACCGGGTTTTTTTTTCTTTCTTTATACATACATACTAGTTACGAGTATACTATCTCTTTATCAACCAGTCTATATTAGCAGCAGACACAGTACAGTGCGGTAGTTCACGGCTGTGGCTACCTCTGTGTCGGCACTCGGCAGCCCGTCCATAATTGTATATACCACCTAACCGTGGTTTTTTTTTCTTTCTTTATACATACATACTAGTTACGAGTATACTATCTCTTTATCAACCAGTCTATATATTAGCAGCAGACACAGTACAGTGCGGTAGTTCACGGCTGTGGCTACCTCTGTGTCGGCACTCGGCAGCCCGTCCATAATTGTATATACCACCTAACCGTGGTTTTTTTTTCTTTCTTTATACATACATACTAGTTACGAGTATACTATCTCTTTATCAACCAGTCTATATATTAGCAGCAGACACAGTACAGTGCGGTAGTTCACGGCTGTGGCTACCTCTGTGTCGGCACTCGGCAGCCCGTCCATAATTGTATATACCACCTAACCGTGGTTTTTTTTTCTTTCTTTATACATACATACTAGTTACGAGTATACTATCTCTTTATCAACCAGTCTATATATTAGCAGCAGACACAGTACAGTGCGGTAGTTCACGGCTGTGGCTACCTCTGTGTCGGCACTCGGCAGCCCGTCCATAATTGTATATACCACCTAACCGTGGTTTTTTTTTCTTTCTTTATACATACATACTAGTTACGAGTATACTATCTCTTTATCAACCAGTCTATATATTAGCAGCAGACACAGTACAGTGCGGTAGTTCACGGCTGTGGCTACCTCTGTGTCGGCACTCGGCAGCCCGTCCATAATTGTATACTAGTATCCAATCCATCCATCTCCATTGTTTACCTGAGGTGCCTTTTAGTTGTGCCTATTAAAATATGGAGAACAAAAATGTTGAGGTTCCAAAATTAGGGAAAGATCAAGATCCACTTCCACCTCGTGCTGAAGCTGCTGCCACTAGTCATGGCCGAGACGATGAAATGCCAGCAACGTCGTCTGCCAAGGCCGATGCCCAATGTCATAGTACAGAGCATGTCAAATCCAAAACACCAAATATCAGTAAAAAAAGGACTCCAAAACCTAAAATAAAATTGTCGGAGGAGAAGCGTAAACTTGCCAATATGCCATTTACCACACGGAGTGGCAAGGAACGGCTGAGGCCCTGGCCTATGTTCATGGCTAGTGGTTCAGCTTCACATGAGGATGGAAGCACTCAGCCTCTCGCTAGAAAAATGAAAAGACTCAAGCTGGCAAAAGCAGCACAGCAAAGAACTGTGCATTCTTCGAAATCCCAAATCCACAAGGAGAGTCCAATTGTGTCGGTTGCGATGCCTGACCTTCCCAACACTGGACGTGAAGAGCATGCGCCTTCCACCATTTGCACGCCCCCTGCAAGTGCTGGAAGGAGCACCCGCAGTCCAGTTCCTGATAGTCAGATTGAAGATGTCAGTGTTGAAGTACACCAGGATGAGGAGGATATGGGTGTTGCTGGCGCTGGGGAGGAAATTGACCAGGAGGATTCTGATGGTGAGGTGGTTTGTTTAAGTCAGGCACCCGGGGAGACACCTGTTGTCCGTGGGAGGAATATGGCCGTTGACATGCCAGGTGAAAATACCAAAAAAATCAGCTCTTCGGTGTGGAGGTATTTCACCAGAAATGCGGACAACAGGTGTCAAGCCGTGTGTTCCCTTTGTCAAGCTGTAATAAGTAGGGGTAAGGACGTTAACCACCTCGGAACATCCTCCCTTATACGTCACCTGCAGCGCATTCATAATAAGTCAGTGACAAGTTCAAAAACTTTGGGTGACAGCGGAAGCAGTCCACTGACCAGTAAATCCCTTTCTCTTGTAACCAAGCTCACGCAAACCACCCCACCAACTCCCTCAGTGTCAATTTCCTCCTTCCCCAGGAATGCCAATAGTCCTGCAGGCCATGTCACTGGCAATTCTGACGAGTCCTCTCCTGCCTGGGATTCCTCCGATGCATCCTTGCGTGTAACGCCTACTGCTGCTGGCGCTGCTGTTGTTGCCGCTGGGAGTCGATGGTCATCCCAGAGGGGAAGTCGTAAGCCCACTTGTACTACTTCCAGTAAGCAATTGACTGTTCAACAGTCCTTTGCGAGGAAGATGAAATATCACAGCAGTCATCCTACTGCAAAGCGGATAACTGAGTCCTTGACAACTATGTTGGTGTTAGACGTGCGTCCGGTATCCGCCGTTAGTTCACAGGGAACTAGACAATTTATTGAGGCAGTGTGCCCCCGTTACCAAATACCATCTAGGTTCCACTTCTCTAGGCAGGCGATACCGAGAATGTACACGGACGTCAGAAAAAGACTCACCAGTGTCCTAAAAAATGCAGTTGTACCCAATGTCCACTTAACCACGGACATGTGGACAAGTGGAGCAGGGCAGGGTCAGGACTATATGACTGTGACAGCCCACTGGGTAGATGTATGGACTCCCGCCGCAAGAACAGCAGCGGCGGCACCAGTAGCAGCATCTCGCAAACGCCAACTCTTTCCTAGGCAGGCTACGCTTTGTATCACCGCTTTCCAGAATACGCACACAGCTGAAAACCTCTTACGGCAACTGAGGAAGATCATCGCGGAATGGCTTACCCCAATTGGACTCTCCTGTGGATTTGTGGCATCGGACAACGCCAGCAATATTGTGTGTGCATTAAATATGGGCAAATTCCAGCACGTCCCATGTTTTGCACATACCTTGAATTTGGTGGTGCAGAATTTTTTAAAAAACGACAGGGGCGTGCAAGAGATGCTGTCGGTGGCCAGAAAAATTGCGGGACACTTTCGGCGTACAGGCACCACGTACAGAAGACTGGAGCACCACCAAAAACTACTGAACCTGCCCTGCCATCATCTGAAGCAAGAAGTGGTAACGAGGTGGAATTCAACCCTCTATATGCTTCAGAGGTTGGAGGAGCAGCAAAAGGCCATTCAAGCCTATACAATTGAGCACGATATAGTAGGTGGAATGCACCTGTCTCAAGTGCAGTGGAGAATGATTTCAACGTTGTGCAAGGTTCTGATGCCCTTTGAACTTGCCACACGTGAAGTCAGTTCAGACACTGCCAGCCTGAGTCAGGTCATTCCCCTCATCAGGCTTTTGCAGAAGAAGCTGGAGGCATTGAAGAAGGAGCTAAAAGGGAGCGATTCCGCTAGGCATGTGGGACTTGTGGATGCAGCCCTTAATTCGCTTAACAAGGATTCACGGGTGGTCAATCTGTTGAAATCAGAGCACTACATTTTGGCCACCGTGCTCGATCCTAGATTTAAAGCCTACCTTGGATCTCTCTTTCCGGCAGACACAGGTCTGCTGGGGTTGAAAGACCTGCTGGTGACAAAATTGTCAAGTCAAGCGGAACGCGACCTGTCAACATCTCCTCCTTCACATTCTCCCGCAACTGGGGGTGCGAGGAAAAGGCTCAGAATTCCGAGCCCACCCGCTGGCGGTGATGCAGGGCAGTCTGGAGCGACTGCTGATGCTGACATCTGGTCCGGACTGAAGGACCTGACAACGATTACGGACATGTCGTTTACTGTCACTGCATATGATTCTCTCAACATTGATAGAATGGTGGAGGATTATATGAGTGACCGCATCCAAGTAGGCACGTCACACAGTCCGTACTTATACTGGCAGGAAAAAGAGGCAATTTGGAGGCCCTTGCACAAACTGGCTTTATTCTACCTAAGTTGCCCTCCCACAAGTGTGTACTCCGAAAGAGTGTTTAGTGCCGCCGCTCACCTTGTCAGCAATCGGCGTACGAGGTTACATCCAGAAAATGTGGAGAAGATGATGTTCATTAAAATGAATTATAATCAATTCCTCCGCGGAGACATTGACCAGCAGCAATTGCCTCCACAAAGTACACAGGGAGCTGAGATGGTGGATTCCAGTGGGGACGAATTGATAATCTGTGAGGAGGGGGATGTACACGGTGATATATCGGAGGGTGAAGATGAGGTGGACATCTTGCCTCTGTAGAGCCAGTTTGTGCAAGGAGAGATTAATTGCTTCTTTTTTGGGGGGGGTCCAAACCAACCCGTCATATCAGTCACAGTCGTGTGGCAGACCCTGTCACTGAAATGATGGGTTGGTTAAAGTGTGCATGTCCTGTTTTGTTTATACAACATAAGGGTGGGTGGGACTGGGAGGGCCCAAGGACAATTCCATCTTGCACCTCTTTTTTCTTTTCTTTTTCTTTGCATCATGTGCTGATTGGGGAGGTTTTTTTGGAAGGGACATCCTGCGTGACACTGCAGTGCCACTCCTAGATGGGCCCGGTGTTTGTGTCGGCCACTAGGGTCGCTAATCTTACTCACACAGTCAGCTACTTCATTGCGCCTCTTTTTTTCTTTGCGTCATGTGCTGTTTGGGGAGGGTTTTTTGGAAGGGACATCCTGCGTGACACTGCAGTGCCACTCCTAGATGGGCCCGGTGTTTGTGTCGGCCACTAGGGTCGCTAATCTTACTCACACAGCTACCTCATTGCGCCTCTTTTTTTCTTTGCGTCATGTGCTGTTTGGGGAGGGTTTTTTGGAAGGGACATCCTGCGTGACACTGCAGTGCCACTCCTAGATGGGCCCGGTGTTTGTGTCGGCCACTAGGGTCGCTTATCTTACTCACACAGCGACCTCGGTGCAAATTTTAGGACTAAAAATAATATTGTGAGGTGTGAGGTATTCAGAATAGACTGAAAATGAGTGGAAATTATGGTTTTTGAGGTTAATAATACTTTGGGATCAAAATGACCCCCAAATTCTATGATTTAAGCTGTTTTTTAGTGTTTTTTGAAAAAAACACCCGAATCCAAAACACACCCGAATCCGACAAAAAAAATTCGGTGAGGTTTTGCCAAAACGCGTTCGAACCCAAAACACGGCCGCGGAACCGAACCCAAAACCAAAACACAAAACCCGAAAAATTTCAGGCGCTCATCTCTAGTATTTACCCTACACAGAAACACTATAACCCACCCAAATCTATCTCTTTCTGCAAATGTTATATCTGCCTCACCTGCAGTGCACATGGTTTTGCCCAACTGCTAAAAAATTTCCTGCTGCGATCAACTTGGAATTACCCCCATGGTTTTTTGCCCAACTGCTAACAAACTTGCTGCTGCGATCAACTCGGAATTACCCCCAATATTCCCTATCACATGTACACACATACACTTATACACTAGGGTTATTTTTGTTGGGAGCCAATAAACCTAGCAGTATATTTTTGGATTGTGGGAGGAAACCGGAGAACCCGGAGGAAACCCACGCAAGCACGGGGAGAATAAAGAAACTCCAAACAGTTAGTGCCATGGTGGGAATGGAACCCATGACCTTGGTTCTGTAAGCCAGCAGTGCTAACCATTACACCATCCGTACTGACACATGTGTACTGTTCTCTTCGGCCAACCATCATGTCAGTAGTAATCTGGTATAGTCTTTTTTGATACAGGGGGTTATTCAGGTTGCACCGTAAAGCAATGTGACCGAAATTTCGCCATTGATGGCGCCAGTGCGAACGTGCAGGTCCCGTCCTGCACATGTGTGGCCCAGTCAATGCGTTCGTTGCGGGGGTGGCGCGCGGAAAGCGGGGGAAGGTTGTCAGCGTTTTCGGGGCGGCTGCATTACGTCACAAGCAGCTACTCCAAAAGAAAACATGGCGGTGGCGCGCCTGCCTTCGCAGCCTGAGGTCGTCCACTGGACAGGATGTTCAGCATGTTGGGCGGCCTTACCCTGCAATGGGCGGACCCCAGCATTCGAAAGAAAGGATTGCAGATTATGCTTTTTAGCAGAATCTGCAATCCAGACTGAATAACCCCCATAATACCTTTGTGATAAACATTCTGTAACAAAAAGCAGAACTCTGTTTTGGAAACACCATTCACTACAGTAGTTTAGTGTCCCCTGCAGTATGATGGACGAACCACAGAGTTTACTTAGCAGGGCCCATTAGTAAGCTACAATTCATATATTCAATATGGAGCACACATGAATAGACTTAAACACATTAAAATACAAAAGATAAATGTTACAGATTGGATCTGAGACAAGAGTGACAATGTTAGATTTTTGTTGTTATTATTATCAGGTTATTAGTTTGTCAAATTACGCCCACTTAGATCACAGCTGGACAGCTGATGCCTCTATGAACGCTTGCTGTTTCTTACCTATTTCTGCAAAATTATGCATAAATTCTATGCTTGCAAGAGAATAACTCAAACTACAGGGACTTCATCTAGAAAATCTATATTCTGAGAAAGGTTAATTTTTTTCCATCTAGTCTGTCCAGCACCCAAGCATCAATGAAATAATTTCGGTCATTTTCTTTTTTTTTTAATGTCAGTGTGATATGGTATACTATGTATCTGTAAATTGTGGTTAAAACTGTAAACACACAGGTATTTTTAACCACTTAACTGACTAATATTTTTTCAAAAAGACGCTCAGAAATTGTTTTTTTTTAAATATTTTAATTAGGTTAAGGACATCTACTTAAAACATATCTAACACAATTTTATTTTAAAAAATAAATAAAAAATTCTAAACAGTGGTTAAACATTGTTAGCCGAAACATTGAACCACCGATGATTGGGCCATCGTGATCATCGCTGGCCACCTGCTAATCTCTGCAGCCTCGGGGTGGGGGGGTGTCACCGGGCTGCCTAATCAGCAGCATAGCAGGCACTGGGCACTGGGGGAAGGAACCAGGAAGCTGAGGGGCCTGGAGATCCCTCTGAGAGCAGCAGCTGCTGGAAGATTACCTTCCAGCAGACACACAGTGACACACACAGATGCGACCGTGTCAGGGAAAGCCCAGCCTAGTGTAATTCTATCTGATGCGACCACACCAGTAAAGTGGTAAAACATACTGTAATTTTAGACAGCAAGTCTTAAGCCTTTTTAACATGAATATGAGTTATTTTGCTATAAGGTTGTTCTATAAGTCAGTCTTCAAAATATATTTATGGCTGCAGTCAGAGCCCTCCCACCATCTCCATGTACATGAAAGCTGAGAAGAAGGCTTGGGGGATTGTCCTTTGTACAAACACTGAGAAGATGGACATTCCAATGCCTCTATGCTCTCTATATGATTTATCATTTACTATTTGTCATCAAGGGCACAAGGTGACAGACAGCATTCAAATCTTAGGAGGTAAATCTATGCCCAAGGTGGCAGAACTATGCTCCTCTAAGTGCATCGTCTTGCAGCTTATTTAAAGTGTACCTGCTGGGGCGTTGCCACACTCCCCTACACCTTAAGCACCGGGGACCCGACCAATATCATGACAGCCCTGTTTGCCATGTTAGTCACATGACACTTTGGCAAACCAAATAATTTATAGCAGGTTCAAGAAAGAAGTAAGGGGAACAGAACACCAAAATGTTTGTCTTAGTAATTCTGGCCGATTCTGCTTAAAAAACCTAAGTATAGAAATTGTATTCACTGGATTACAGCTTTAATTAATTGAGTATATGGTACATGCCAGTATTATCAATAAGGTACAGTAATGTACACCTTCCAACGGTCGAGCGTTTAAAAATAGTGTGTGTCACCTTGCGAGTCACGCCCCCATTTCCGTCAAGGTGGGTGTACGCCCAGTGCTCTGGGAGCTGCAGGACATGCCCCCAGTCTCTATCCTGTGAATAGATGCTGCACAGGGCAGCAGGTGAGAGGTGACCTCCCGCTTATCCCCGTCACCGCGGGACACTGTAACACGCGGGTAGGACGGCAGGACAGTACCTGAGAAGCAGGAAAGTGCAGCAAAATTGGGGCGGTTGGGAGGTGTAGTAATATACAGTACAGCAGCAAATGAAAAATGTAGCATACTTTTTCTTCTAGAACTAGTACAGATTGTAGGTTGGCGGACTTTCATAAAAAATGTAAGCAATATTTGAGGAAGCTTATTTTAGAAATGCATAAATCTTCTAGATTACGATAACCTAGAAATATTAATAGATACATTTTATTGGAAGATGATTGACTGCAAGGCATGTTTGTAAAAAGGGATTTTATTTTGGAGGGAAGCTATAAAGTGAATATGTATGTAGTTATTAAGACCAAGTGGGAAATGTAACAGGGTGTGAGAATCAGAAAGTGAGAAATTTTGGTAAAATTCTCCTGTTTTTCTTAAAGTGGCAATCATTTTCATGGCAAATTCAACCTGGTTTAGCCATGTAAATGATTGCCACTTTTTAAAAAAAACAGGAGAATTTTACCAAAATCTCTCGCTTTCCGATTCTCACACCCTACATTCCCTACATTTCCCCCCAAAAGTCTATTAGTAATCCCTAAACCAATGTGGTTCCCAAACTTCCCTTATCATGATGCCCTAGACCAGTGATCTCCAACCCGTAGCTCGCGAGCTACCGGTAGCTCGCCGTAGTATTTTCGGTAGCTCACAGAGCGCACAGGCTTCGGCAGTCACTGGCACTCCTCCTCCCTTCATTTTTAATATGGTGCCGGCCGTCAGCCAATCAGAGCTCGTGGACAGGCAGTGGCGGCACCTGATTGGCTGCCAGACCGCGAGTTTTGATTGGCTCACTTACCGGCACCATATTTTAAATGCCTGTCGCTGTCGGAGACTCTGTCACCCTCACCGCAGCCACTCTCCGGACTTCACAGGAGAGGCGCCGCTGCACTCTCCTCCCCTTCCATCCCTCATACAGGAGGAGCAGCACCGGCGGCAGTAGAAGAAGCCAGCAAGGGTTAGCACTGTGTGGGGCACTGTATCGGACACTGCGGGGGGCGGTGGCATTTTATCTGGTGCTGCGGGGGGCATTCTAAATGGCACTGCGGGGGGAATTGTATCTGGCACTGGTAAGAGCATTGTATCTGGCACTGTTGGGGGGCATTATTTGTGTATCTGGAACTGCTGGGGGCATTATTTGTATATCTGGCACTGCTGAGGGGCATTATTTGTGTATCTGGCATTGCTGAGGGGCATTATTTGTGTATCTGGCACTGCTGAGGGGCATTATTTGTGTATCTGGCACTACGCGGGGGGGGGCATTACTTGTAGTTGTGAGGCCACACCCACTTTTGTGAGGCCACACCCACTTTTGCAGGAACACACGCGCATTGGGGGGAGGGGGGAGCTCCTTCAGAGGTTTTATTTTCCGAAAGTAGCTCACACCCCAATTAAGGTTGGAGACCACTGCCCTAGAGTATCAGCATTTTTTTCACAGCACCCTGAGGCCAAAAGTTTCTTACTGAGAAATTCAGCAAAAATGATTAAATGAAGTAAAGGATGTGCTTTGGTTTGCTCTCACTTGTTTTATGATTGGCAGCCACCAGAAATTGTTGTGCCTATCACATTGACCATATAAAATGTAATTTGGTCCCAACCCCTGCAAGTGTTTTCCGAGGCACCCAGTTTGGGAACCACTGCCCTAAGCAATCCCCTTTTATCCACCTCACATGAAATATTTACCTCACATTATTTTTTTTCCAATAAGATCATGCTCACCAACTTTTTTCTTTCTGTGCTGCAAGAGAACCAGGGAGGAGGAGGCCTAGGTGGGAGGGACGGAAGCATGGAGCTGCAAATTCCATTATTATGACGCAGAGGCGAGGCTGCACTGACAACTAATTATGTCATTCCGTCCACTTCTCCAGTGAAGTGGGCGGGACAAGGGAGGGTAGTCTTCATGGAGTAGGCAAGCATTGGGTTCATACAGTAAAGAGAGCGCAAAAAGAAATATAGGACGGATTTTATTGCCAAAACAAACTTCAGATCATGTGTATCCTCATTTTTCATTTAAAAGTTATGGAACTGATGAGGTTTATGACAGTATACTCCTACCCCCAAATATTACAGACATCAAAAGTCTGAATAAAACCAGATGTGTCACATTCTTCCTTACGTGATCCTGCGGGAGACACACAATTTTTAGGGCAGTCCCACGCAGCCCCAGAAGAGTGGGCACACCTCCCGCATCCCACCCACTTCCTAATGAAGTGGGCAGAATGGGGAGATAAACAGAAGGAATCCCAGGGTCCCTGATAACGGACGGGGCCCAGTGATGTTTTTCTATGGAAATGCGTCATTTTTGCACCACCTTTCCATTTTTGCCCCAAATTTCCTAGCGAGGGGGCTAGTGATGCTACTAGCCTGGCCTGACACCCATCGCTTCCATCTGCATCTCCTCTCCGGGCTTGTCCCGGAGAGGAAGGTGATAAAGTAGGCAAGTATGACAATACCCGCGGCCTATTTCAGAGGTGGACACAAATTCCGTCATGGATGCTTCTTTGTAGGTGGCGGAATTATAAAGATGTCTTTTGTACAGAGACACCCATCTCTGACATCTCAAATATCATTGGTCGCACATCTCTCGCACCGAGAGAACTAAGATGCTGGGGCCAGTACCACTGCGAACAAGCTGACTGCAACAAGCCCCAAAAAACAGTCACAAACACCCCTGCATTTTACTCGACACCCCCCGTTACCTCGAACAAAAGCTCACGCTCTCCTTTAACCTATCTCTCCTTTAACCTATCTCTCTCAACTTCCCCATCTCTACCTCCTAAGGCTACCATCACTAAGCGTAACATTGAAGCTATTGACACCACATTCCTTTCCTCACTGTTTGACTCACTTCTCTCTCCTATTCTCTCTCTCTCATGCCCTGAACAAGCCACTTCCACATACAATGCATCCCTTACTTCTGCTCTTGACTGTGTTGCTCCACCAACCACTATTCACCCTCGCAAATTAACACCTCAACCCTGGCACACCAAATGCACCAGATATCTGCAGAAATGCTCACATACTGCTGAGCGACACTGGAGGAATCGTGCTGTAAGGCAGACTTACTCCATTTCAAACTTATGCTCTCATCCTTCAGTGCTGCCCTTTCTCTTGCTAAACAGTCATACTTCAAGAACCTCATCTCCTCCCAGTCTTCCAACCCCCGGCGCCTCTTTGCCACTCTCAACTCACTCCTCTGCCCACCTCCACCTCGTCTCCCTTCTTCACTCTCTGCTCTTGACTTTGCCACTTACTTCACATCCAAAATTGACTCCATACGTCAGGACATCACATCACACCAGACCATCAGTAACCAGCCTTCTCCCATCCCTTACCAACCCTCCCCATCCCTCGCACCTACTCTGACATCTTTCTCCCATGCATCTGGAGAGGAAGTCATGGCCCTCATTCGTTCCAGTCCCCTCACCACCTCCCCACTTGACCCTATCCCCTCCCGCCTCCTCCGCTACCTCTCTCCTTCTGCTTGTTCCCATCTTTCCCACCTTCTCAATCTCTCCCTCTCATCAGGCACTGTCCCCTCTGCCTTCAAGCATGCACTCATTTCTCCTATTCTTAAAAAACCTACCCTTGATCCAAACACTCTCTCCAACTACCGACCCATCTCTCTCCTCCCTTTTGCCTCCAAACTCCTTGAGCGTATTGTCTACAACCGCCTTACTTCCTATCTTTCCTCACACTCACTGCTTGACCCATTCCAGTCTAGCTTCCGTCCTCTCCACTCCACTGAAACTGCCCTTACAAAAGTATGCAATGACCTCCATGCTGCTAAATCTAAGGGACACTACTCTCTACTTATTCTACTTGATCTCTCTGCTGCTTTTGACACTGCGGACCATCCTCTCCTACTGCAAATCCTTCACTCCATTGGTCTGCGTGACACTGCCCTCTCTTGGCTGTCCTCCTACTTTCTGACCGTTCATTCTCTGTCTCCTCTCATTACTCCACCTCCCCCTCACTTCCACTAATTGTAGGGGTACCCCAAGGTTCTGTCCTTGGTCCTCTTCTCTTCTCTTCTCTTTCTATATGTCCTCACTAGGTAAGCTCATTAGTTCTTTTGGTTTCCAATATCATCTCTATGCTGATGACACCCAAATCTATCTTTCCTCTCGAGACCTCTCCCCTGCTCTCCTCACTTGTATCTCCAACTGTCTCTCTGCTACCTCTTCCTGGATGTCCCAGCGCTTTCTTAAACTTAACATGTCTAAGACCGAGCTGATCATCTTCCCTCCCTCCCGCATAACCTCACCTTCTACAATCTCATTATCTATTGATGGCACTACTATCTCCTCTAGCCCCCAAGTGCGCTGTCTTGGAGTAATCCTTGACTCTTCCCTCTCCTTCAAATCACACATTCAGCACCTCTCACAAACCTAACATTTTCATCTAAAAAATATTTCCAGGATCAGACCCTTTCTGACCCAGGATGCTACTAAGACTCTTATCCACTCACTGGTCATCTCCAGACTGGACTACTGTAATCTCCTCCTGACTGGAATTCCTGACAAATACCTCTCTCCACTCCAATCTATCCTCAATGCTGCTGCCCGGCTCATCTTCCTCACCAAACGCACTACGTCCACCTCTCCTCTCTTACTAGACCTTCCCTGGCTCCCCTTCCCTTTCAGAATCCATTTCAAGCTTCTCACACTCGCTTACAAAGCCCTCACCCACTCCTCTACAATTTACATCTCTGACCTTATCTCCCTTTACACTCCCACCCGTCCTCTTCGCTCTGCTAATGCACACCGACTCTCCTGCCTACGGATTACTTCCTCCCACTCCTACCTCCAAGATTTTTCACGTGCTGCACCACTTCTCTGGAATTCCCTACCTCTCCCCCTCAGACTCTCCACCTCTCTACAAAACTTCAAACGGGCTCTCAAGACCCACTTCTTCACCAAACCCAGCCAAATCTCATCCTAACCCTCTGTTCTACGCTCTCTATGTACCCCACCCCATCTGTGTCATCCCTGTCTGTCTACCCCTCCCCTTTAGAATGTAAGCTCTCACGAGCAGGGCCCTCTTCCCTCATGTGCTTATCCTTTCTTACTTTAATAATCTTCATCTGCACCAAATCCAGCAGTCTTCTGCCACCTGATACTTATTCCAGTGTCATCTGCTGATGTAACTATGTTTATTTACCCTGTACTTGTCCTATACTGTCATCAACTGTAAGTTGCTGTTTTCCTGTTTGATTATTTGTTTATGTACTCTGTAATTGGGCGCTGCGGAACCCTTGTGGCGCCATATAAATAAAGGATAATAATAATAATAATTAGTCTGTGTCCAAATACTCACTACGACCGCATTCTCTAATCCGACTAGGAATCGCAAAAACATCAGCAATATATCTACCACTGAATCAGGCCCACTGTGCTGGAACTGAGGCAGAAATCATGGTGATGGATCCCGTTCTGGTACTCTCAATAATCACTGTCAGCGTGTCAAGAGGATAAATGTTTATAAATAGAGCAAGGAGCTTTCATGGCTTTTCCTCTGCTTGAAATACTAACGTTAATAATAGGGCATTAAATACTGTATATGGATGAGTTATCCCAATGCATACATCAGTGGTGACGCAAGACAACAAACAGCACCACAAGCAGGGTTTAGAAAATGTGACTATGCAGCCAAATGCACATATCTCTGCTCTTGTACAATAACAAAAAGGGAGCCAAGAAATGTTACCAAAAAAAAAAAAAAAACTAAATGTCAGATACTTCACTGTAAAGTGGCTGTGGCCATGTTTCTGAGTGTGCAGTGATGCCTTAAAACCAGACATGCTGACATCTGAATGTTGTACTCTGGGACATCCTAAAGGAAGTGGTCCTGGTAGTAGGTGCTCGGTGTGTGATGCTATGAATTGAGTAACTGTGGTTCCAACCTTCATGTTTCATTGCTGTAATCCCCAATATTCAGGTGTGTACCAGATATCCCTAAAGAGTACGCAAGCATTCTAAAAATCACAGTAGGCCATGAGAGGTGGTCAAGCAATAGACCTCTGTTCCGCATACATAGTCACCCACTAATTGGTTATCATTCTTTAATGTCTACAAAGGAACACCTTTTAATATGCACATCAGGTCTCATAACCAAATATTTGAAATAAATAGCTAAATTATCTCTCAAAGTTTGAATATAGTGGTTCACTGAGAGGGGTGTCTGCAAAGTACCAGTGTCCCGGTCTGCCAAAGAGGTGCAGTCATACTCCCATACTGTATGCGTGGCTACGTCTTCTTTGTACAGGAGCCCGACATTTCTCATCATGGTGTGGAAATAAAAGTGAGTTTGAATAGGTACAGTAAGGTCAGAACCCTCTTACTGGCATATGGAAGTTCTATTCTACAGACGGGATCCGTTTAATCTCCCGGCTGTCAGGAACCCGGCAGTCAGGATACCGTCGCCAGAATCCTGCCACTCAGCAATGCTGCCAGCCGGAATACTGGCACTACAGGACTATTCCCACTCGTGGGTGTCCATAACACTTACAGAGTAGGAATAGATCCTGTGGCAATCACAGCGAGCCACCGCAAGAAAACTCTTTGCGATCGCCCCACTGCCGGCATACTGGCGGCCAGGATGCTGATGTCGGTATGCTGGCCGCCGGTAAATCATACTAAATCCCTGCAGATTATGCACAGTTAGATTGCGAACCGATCAGAAGATTGACCCCTGGCAGTGCAGCAGTCGTCAGACATTTATTTTTCGGAGTGGCTGCGTGTGACATCACACAGCTGACCCGAAAAAGGTCTCGGAACGCCCCTGTTCATTACACCCTGCCCCCCCAATGCCGCGACAACGCCCCCCAGATGACCGCCACTGGCAATCACACTGCAGCTGCATCCTTCCTGGATGCGGCTGAAATGTATAAGGTGCGTAAACCACCAGGATGCGGCCGCTGCATGCTGCATATCATTTTAATCAGCAGAAGCTGCTTATGTGTCCTACTGCATTACATTGCAACGCTCATCGCTACCAAGTGACACTGCACTCGCGCATTATGTATAAAGCGACTTGTAGCACATGGAGCAAAGTTGTAAGAGGACACATCTGTAGTTCCTGCAGATTACTAGCTAGTACATTCAGCTTCTTGTCTGACTTGTATGTGCGTGGTGCTGATGATTGGTGAAATGATAGGCTGCTTTCTCATATTAGATCAGAACGATGCTCTAGAACCCTATTAGTCAGTTACCATTTAAAGCCAGCAATCTTGGTGGTTGGTATCCAAAGTTAGTGTAACTTGATGTAACATGACTTCTGTAATCTGAGTGATTAACTGCAAACTAAAGTAATCTTAATATCACATTAAACACGATTCGTGCTATTAGTGATTCACACCCACATAGCACTTCATAAAAAATACTGCAAGGATCACTGGGCCTAATTCAGACCTGATCGCTGCTATGCGTTTTTGCACAGCAGCCGATCAGGACTGAACTGCGCATGCGCTGGCGCCACAGTGCGCCGGAGCATGCCAGACAGCCGATGGCCATCTCAGCCCAGCGATTGCCTCTGCCTGATTGACAGGCAGAGGCGATCGCTGGGCGGGCTGGCGGCTTTTGGCCGCCGTTTTGGGGGTGAGGTCCGGGCAACACAGGTGTGCCCAGACCGTGCGGGCCACGGCGGCTGCGTTTCATCACACGCAGCCGCTGTGACCTGGACAGCGACGGGTAGCTCCCTGCCAGCGCGCAGGAGCTGCGCAGATAGGGAGCTACTTGTCAACTACAAAAGCATCGCGCGGGGGATGGGGGGGGGGCTTGTAGGGCCAGACGTGCGGGGCTGAGTAATTGATCGTAGCCGTGCTAACAAGTGACTATATTGCAGAGTCTGATCATTCTAGTTTCTGTTTCAGTTTAACTTCTAAATAGAAAATTTGCATGGCGAAGATCTGTTGTTTTGAAAACAATATATATAGTCCGGCTCCCGGCCTCACAACTTATCATCCTAATCAGCCAATAATCAGCTGATCAGGCTCACGAACTGCATACTGTCGTGACCGAGCAGTGATTATCAGTCAGCCCGACATGCTGAAATCATCCAGCATGTCTGAATGATGCTGTCACTTGGTTGGCTACATCTGGCAGTGTATGCGCTGCCACCGCCGACCGCTCAACAGAATGAGGAAATGAACACATACATTATATGGTGGCCATACACTGTGAGCTACAGCACCAGGAAATAACCCTATGAATCCAGTTAACACTGCTATCTCCCCCTTGTACAGTGCATGTGGAAAGTATTCACAGCGCTTCACTACTATGTCCATACACTGTAAGCTACAGCACCAGGAAATAACCCTATGAATCCAGTTAACACTGCTATCTCCCCCTTGTACAGTGCATCTGGAAAGTATTCACAGCGCTTCACTTTTTCCACATTTTGCTATGTTACAGCCTTATTCCAAAATGGAATAAATACATTTTTCCCTCTAAATTCTACACACAATACCCCATAATGACAACCTGAAAAAAGTTTTGATGTGACTTTTGCAAATGTATTAAAAATAAAAAACTAAGAAATCACATGTACATAAGTATTCACAGCCTTTGCTCAATACCCTGTTGATACACATTTGACAGCCATTACAGCCTCAAGTCTTTTTGAATATGATGCCACAAGCTTGGCACACCTATCTGTGGGCAGTTCCCTCTTTAGGCAGTTCTCTCACCCCTGCTCTGCATGTCAGAGTAGCAGAGAATGGAAGCCATACACATCCAAACACTGAACAGAGAGGGGAGAAATGAACACAGGGTGACAGAGAAACTAAATGGTGGCAACATCCCAACATTACATTCAAACTCCCACAGGGTGGTATGGAGGGTACTCTCTCCCACCACCACAGCAGTGGTGAATGGATGCCACATGTCATACACTGAAGAGAGAGCCTAGCTGGGAACTGTCTAAATAGAACAGATTTAAAAACTGGTGCCCTTTTCAGATTAGTGGTCAGCGGAACACGGTCACCAGGAAACCTGGAAACCACTCCAGGGAGCGCAGAGAGAACGCCTGTCACTGGGACCAGTAAACCAAAGCCAGATTCCAGGTCTAACATGTTACAGACCTTCAGCAGTAAAAGCCGACACTCAGTACAGCCAATTTGTCTCCATAATATGGCTTTTAACTTGTGATTTATTGTACATCTTAATAATCACAGGTGTAAAATATCTTTGTTTGGTCTTGTCAAAATAGCTACTAGAACATACTTTTCAAGGTAAAACATTATTTATAGGATTCTGAAGCTAAAATATGAAAAACAAAATAACCCTACATTTATAGGCAGTCCGGTAGAAATCCCTGGTTCCAGAACACCCCACCCAATTATTACTGCTGGTGCCTAATTGATATGAACCGGATGTCTACTACAGAACCGGATGTCTACAGGAGAGAAACCCATTTGTGAGGTTTATCAGAGAAAAACTCATCACAGGATCAGTAAGTTTCTGCACCAAAAGATATATGCAACATACGTAGCAAATGTCACGTATTTATTCCACATAAGGACCCTATAGTGCAAATAGTGACTGGGCACTAAATGCTGCTTCCATGAGGGAAAAAAAAGCCAGAGTGAGTATAACCAATCTTAACAGTCAACAGCTTTAAGCAGTACAACTGTGATATACTGTATGTAGAGACACTACTGGTTACAACACTTTTTAGGCTGCGCTGGGTATGCAAGAGCCGGTGGTCGGGATCCTGGCGGTCAGCATACTGACACCGGCATCCCGAACGCCAGAATGCCGTCAGGGGGGCGAGCGCAATGAAGCCCCTTGTCGTGGACACCCAGGAAGTGGGAATAGCCCTCGGACCTCTGTCGGCATTCTGGTGGTCAGAATCACGGTGTTGGTATGCTAACCGCCAGAATCCCGACCGCTGGTCTCGTAACTACATCCTAGGCTATCAAATAGCCCCATTCCAAGTAGCGATTCAACCATCTAGATTAATTCTGTGAACATAAAATATAGAATGAGCCATACAGAACATCACTGTAAAAACATTTAAAGCTATTTTATTCCCATTCCCTAAAATGAGTTTGTTACCAAGCAATAATACACCATTAGATTACAGGGCTGAAGAATGACAAATGACTAACTGCAAACAGGCAACGGGAAGTTAATTTAGTGCTAAAAGCAGCGGAGGTGATTACATATCCATACAAAGCAACCACACACGACAGTCCTACACTTCAAATGACCATTAGAAATATTATATAGACATTAATGGGATTTCCACTTTCAAATTACTGTCAATTATTGCCCAGAATATGCCGTTCTGAAACATGATTTTACATTTAAAACAAACGATTAGGGTTTTTGAAATGAGCGCAAAGCAGCTTTAACTAGTTTGATTACCTAACGAGATGTCACCATATCCCAAAAACAATAGCTATCACAAAAGGAAAAAGGTAATCACTACCAGTATAAGCGCCACAGTATAACAATAAACTTATGTACGTCCCCTATTACTGCAGACGTTCCTTCTTCTGTTCCTTTGGTAAATCACTGGTTTGATTGTGTCAATTCAGGCTCAGCGGTTATGTGGAAGCAAGAAAAAATAAAAACAAAAATAATATAGATGAGGAACGTACCCCCCACTCACAATTAAGTCAACTAATTTGTGCATGTAAAGGTTTCTTTAGCTTTTTTTCACCCCTTTCGTGTATCTTCCACCATAAAGTGTTTAATGAGAGCGTACCCGACTCACTTTAAAGAATCAATAAATAAATCCTATAAAGGTATCTTTTCTCATGGTGTAACAATTAATATGCGTACCACACTCACAGGAAATATGGCAAGGAAACTCCCATCTGGGTTTCTTTTAAATCCACAGTCCCTCTTGTTAGAGGACAGGTGAGGAATGTCTGCAGTAATAAGGGACGTACATAAGTTTATTGTTATACTGTGGCGCTTATAATGGTAGCGATTACCTTTTCCTTTTGTGATATGCTTTTTACATTTGTCTCTGGTCCCATCTCATGCTTTTAACTTATGTATTTGTATCAGGCAGTCATTAATTTTTGTTATCTTGAAATACAACACAGCACTGGATAGTTCTCTTGCTCTCTCAATTTTATCCAGAGACCAGTTTTTTGTTCTACCCCATGGCAACAAAAACATGCATCTTTGATGAAAAAAGTACACACCTAAAAAGCCAGAAGCCATGTCATTAATAATTGTAATTAATAAAAGCTTCAAAAGAATACGTACAACAATTATAATTCAATTGAAGGTGAACTTATAAATAAAAGAAAACAAATATAAATGTCTGTACTAAATTGAGAAGAGTCCATAAACGGAAGAAGAGCTTTAATGACATACCACCAGTATTCAAGAATAAAAGGCTACTGACAGTTCTCAAGGTCTTTCAAATAAATTAATTATAAAGAGACATATATATACATATATTCACCTGAGGTTTATTTTAAGTCAAATGTCGTCTTTCATGAACTAGGATATTTTATAGGAGATATTTGTCAAAGGGTATTGCTGAATTCTGAATAACTTTTGAAAGTCTAAATAATACATAATTCTGGTGTTGTTTCAAACAACCCAACTGCATTTAGCTTTTATCTGTCCACTGCATAAATAACAATAGCAGGTATGTTATTGGTTGTTATGTGGGACAGAATAAAACCATAGTTGCGTACCCTCCCGCATTCTGCAGGAGACTCCCTGATATAGTAACAATCTCCCTGACCGTCTCAGAAAAGACCAGCAATCTCCCTGATTGCACCATATCCCCATTATATAGCTGTTATATTCTTGTGGGGGGGAATCAGAGATCTATACATTCAAATGGAATCATCAGCGCCATTTCCCTGCATTTGATATAAGGCACAATGGGGGTCATTCCGACTTGTTCGCTCGTTGCCGATTTTCGCTATGCTGCGATTTGTTGCTAACTGCGCATGCGCATGGTACGCAGAGCGCATGTGCTAAGTTATTTAACACAAAACTTAGTAGATTTGCTGGTGTTCGAGCGACGCTTTTCAGTCGCACTGCTGATCGGTGAATGATTGACAGGAAAGAGGCGCTTCTGGGTGGTAATTGAGCGTTTTCCGGGAGTGTGCTAAAAAACGCAGGCGTGTCAGGGAAAAACGCGGGAGTGTCTGGAGAAACGGGCGAGTGGCTGGCCGAACGCAGGGCGTGTTTATGATGTCAAACCAGGAACTAAACGGACTGAGCTGATCGCAATCTGTGAGTAGGTCTGGAGCTACTCAGAAACTGCAAAGAATTATTTAGTAGCAGTTCTGCTAATCTTTCGTTCGCAATTCTGCTATGCTAAGATACACTCCCAGAGGGCGGCGGCCTAGCGTGTGCAATGCTGCTAAAAGCAGCTAGCAAGCGAACAACTCGGAATGAGGGCCAATGGCCAAAATGTAGTAAGCCTTAACAAGAGATAAAGTGGAGATGGATAAAGAGTCATAAATTACCAGCCAATCAGCTTCCTAACTGCCATGTAACATGCTGTGTTTGCTAAATGACAGTTAGGAGCTGATTGGATGGTCATTTATCACTCTTTATCCTTCTACTCTTTATCTCTTGTTAAAGCTTAATAGATTTGGGACAATGATTCCATGGCTAATGGCTACATGCAATGGCCAATGGCTACATACATTTTAAATAAGGATTCTTGTGGCCACTTACAGTATGTGGAACCTGTTGTAAAACACAATGGGGGTAATTCTGAGTTGATCGCAGCAGGAACTTTGTTAGCAGTTGGGCAAAACCATGTGCACTGCAGGGGAGGCAGATATAACATGTGCAGAGAGAGTTAGATTTGGGTGTGGTGTGTTCAATCTGCAATCTAAATTGCAGTGTAAAAATAAAGCAGTCAGTATTTACCCTGCACAGAAACAATATAACTCACCAAAATCTAACTCTCTCTGCACATGTTATACCTGCCCCCACTGCAGTGCACATGGGCCCTCATTCCGAGTTGATCGGTCGCAAGGCGAATTTAGCAGAGTTACACACGCTAAGCCGCCGCCTACTGGGAGTGTATCTTAGCTTCTTAAAATTGCGACCGATGTATTCGCAATATTGCGATTACTAACTACTTAGCAGTTTCAGAGTAGCTCCAGACTTACTCTGCCTGTGCGATCAGTTCAGTGCTTGTCGTTCCTGGTTGACGTCACAAACACACGCAGCGTTCGCCCAGGCACTCCCACCGTTTCTCCGGCCACTCCTGCGTTTTTTCCGGAAACGGTAGCGTTTTCAGCCACACGCCCCTGAAACGCCGTGTTTCCGCCCAGTAACACCCATTTCCTGTCAATCACATTACGATCGCCGGAGCGAAGAAAAAGCCGTGAGTAAAATTACTTTCTTCATAGTAAAGTTACTTGGCGCAGTCGCAGTGCGAACATTGCGCATGCGTACTAAGCGGATTTTCACTGCGATGCGATGAAAAATACCGAGCGAACAACTCGGAATGAGGGCCATGGTTTTGCCCAACTGCTAACAAAGTTCCTGCTGCGATCAACTCAGAATTACCCCCAATACACGAACAAATCCTGTAAAATATCAGTGTCTTTTCTTCAACAAGTAGATCTTACTAACTTTGGGGCTCATTTACATTTGGATGTAAGTCATTTTCATGACACGCCTCTCGGATGTAGCAGTACTGCGCTGATAGGGGTTACTCTCACAATCTCCCTGAAATGCTTTTTCAAAAGTAGGCAAGTATGAATAAAACATGTTTGCACCTAGGTTTATGAATAAGCCCTTGTTATAATGGAATGGTATAGAAATCCTGGCAGTCACCATCCCGACGGTCAGAATGCTCACAGCAGCATCCTGATATTCAAAATCTCTAACCATCCACTCCAGCAGCCTAACCCTCCATGCAGCCTATCCCTAACCATCCTCTCCCTGCAGCTTAACTCTAACCATCCTCTCTCTGCAGCCTAACTCCAACACTCCCTGCAGCCTATCCCTAACCATCCTCTCCCTGCTGCTTAACCCTAACCATCCTCTCTCTGCAGCCTAACTCCAACACTCCATGCAGCCTATCCCTAACCATCCTCTCCCTGCAGCCTATCCCTAACCATCCTCTCTCTGCAGCCTAACTCCAACACTCCCTGCAGCCTATCCCTAACCATCCTCTCCCTGCTGCTTAACCCTAACCATCCTCTCTCTGCAGTCTAACTCCAACACTCCATGCAGCCTATCCCTAACCATCCTCTCCCTGCAGCTTAACTCTAACCATCCTCTCTCTGCAGCCTAACTCTAACACTCCATGCAGCCTATCCCTAACCATCCTCTCCCTGCAGCCTAACCCTAACCATCCTCTCCCTGCAGCTTAACTCTAACCCTACCTGCAGCCTATCCCTAACCATCCTCTCCCTGCAGCCTATCCCTAACCATCCTCTCCCTGCTGCTTAACCCTAACCCTACCTGCAGCCTATCCCTAACCATCCTCTCCCTGCAGCCTATCCCTAACCATCCTCTCCCTGCTGCTTAACCCTAACCCTACCTTCAGCCTATCCCTAACCATCCTCTCCCTGCAGCTTAACTCTAACCATCCTCTCTCTGCAGCCTAACCCTAACCCTACCTGCAGCCTATCCCTAACCATCCTCTCTCTGCAGCTTAACTCTAACCATCCTCTCTCTGCAGCCTAACCCTACCTGCAGCCTATCCCTAACCATCCTCTCCCTGCAGCTTAACTCTAACCATCCTCTCTCTGCAACCTAACTCCAACACTCCCTGCAGCCTATCCCTAACCATCCTCTCCCTGCAGCCTATCCCTAAGCTTCCCTGCAGTCTAACCCTAACCATCCCTGCAGCCTATCCCTAACCATCCTCTCCCTGCAACCTATCCCTAACCATCCTCTCCCTGCAGCCTATCCCTAATCATCCTCTCCCTACAGCCTAACCCTAACGATCCTCTCCCTGTAGCCTAACTCTAAAGGTGTGTACTCATGGTGAGAATATGCGACAGGGACTAGGTCGGTATCGCAAGCATATAGTGACTGTGCTTGCGATACTGGCTTTGTCCAATTTTGGCTAATTGTCAATTTTGACTATCTTTTCTACGACATAGTCAAATGGAGACAGTCAAAATAGGCTTGCCTGCACAGTCTATCTAGGCATGCGATATCGACCACGTGGGACCGCACATCGGTATCGCAAGGTGACTTTCACCTTGTGATCTGCACTAACTTTCTTTGTGATTTTGACGATATAGTCAAAATCATAAAGAAATATCTCACCGTGTGTACACACCAAGGTGGTCATTCCGAGTTGTTCCCTTGTTGCCGTTTTTCGCAACGGAGCGATTAGGTGGAAAATGCGCATGCGCATGGTACGCAGCGCGCATGCGCTTAGTAATTTAACTCAAAACTTATTAGATTTACAGAAGCTCGAGCGACGTTTTTTCATCGCTCGAGGGATTGTAGTGTGATTGACAGGAAGTGGGTGTTTCTGGGCGGAAACTGGCCATTTTCTGGGAGTGTGCTAAAAAACGCAAGCGTGCCAGGTAAAAACGCAGGAGTCGCTGGAGAAACGGGGGAGTGGCTGGCCGGACGCAGGTCGTGTTTGTGACGCCAAACCACGAACTAAACGGACCGAGGTGATCGCAATCTAGGAGTAGGTCTGGAGCTACTCAGAAACTGCAAGGAATTATTTAGTAGCAGTTCTGCTAATCTTTCGTTCGCTATTCTGCTAAGCTAAGATACACTCCCAGAGGGCGGCGGCCTAGCGTGTGCAATGCTGCTAAAAGCAGCTAGCGAGCGAACAACTCGTAATGACCACCCATATCCCTCCCTACAGTCTAACCCTAACCATCCCCTCCATGTAGCCTAACTCTAACCCTCTTTTCTCCATCATTGGAGGCTACTGTGGTGCTGTTGATCTTGAGAAAGGCACTAGTGGGTCTGAAACATCAGTATACATTTATTCTTGCATACTGGAAATAATAAAAGCACATTTTTCACTTTATGGAGACGGTGAATGCTCTCTTTTTCTATATTATACTGTATTTAAGTGTGAGCTATGTGGACAACAGTGTTTGTAAAAAAAAAACCCAAAAGACAGCAGTGGGGTCTCAAGTTTAGGGTTATGGTTAGGCTTGTTGGCGTCAGCTTTCATATTTCAGACCAGTGCTGCAAAATGTTGCACAAAGCACCCGCATTCCAGATTGCAGTAAATCTTACAATACAGCAGCCCGCAATGGAAATGTGTGAACCATAGCAGTTATCGCCAACACCCAATATAGGGAGTCATTGTGACCTGATCGCTCGCTGCAATTTATCGCAGTGCAGCGATCAGGCCAGAACTGCGCATGCGGCAGTGCTGCAGTGTGCCGGCGCATGGCTGACAGCCGATGGCTGTCATTGCCTAACGATCGCCTCTGCCTGATTGACAGGCAGAGGCGGTTGCTGGGCGGGAGGGGATGGCACAACGGCGTTTGGCCACCATTTTGTGGGCGCGGTCTGGCCAACGCAGCCGCTGCCACCCAGGGCAGCGACAAGAAAATCCCGGCCAGCCGCAGGAGCTGCGCTGGCCGGGAGTTACACTTCAAGTACAAAAGCATCGCCGCTGAGCGATGCTTTTGTACTTGTGCGGGAAGGAGGGGGGAGCCTAACATGCAGGGCGGACTAGCCCTGTGCTGGGCGTCCCCCCACATGTCAGTGTAAGTGATCGTAGCTGTGCTAAATTAAGCCCAACTACGATCAGGTCGGAATGACCCCAATATGTCTTCCGGATGCTTAAAATAAGAATTTACTTACCGATAATTCTATTTCTCATAGTCCGTAGTGGATGCTGGGGAATCCGTAAGGACCATGGGGAATAGCGGCTCCGCAGGAGACTGGGCACATCTAAAGAAAGCTTTAGGACTATCTGGTGTGCACTGGCTCCTCCCCCTATGACCCTCCTCCAAG
The DNA here is from genome assembly GCF_028390025.1 of Pseudophryne corroboree. Lineage (NCBI taxonomy): Eukaryota > Metazoa > Chordata > Amphibia > Anura > Myobatrachidae > Pseudophryne > Pseudophryne corroboree. The sequence goes on from NC_086445.1 coordinate 149,770,416, forward strand.
CCTCAGTTAGGATACTGTGCCCGGACGAGCGTACACAATAAGGAAGGATTTTGAATCCCGGGTAAGACTCATACCAGCCACACTAATCACACTGTACAACTTGTGATCTGAACCCAGTTAACAGCATGATAACAGAGGAGCCTCTAGAAAAGATGGCTCACTACAGCAATAACCCGATTTTTTGGTAACAATAACTATGTACCAGTATTGCAGACAATCCGCACTTGGGATGGGCGCCCAGCATCCACTACGGACTATGAGAAATAGAATTATCGGTAAGTAAATTCTTATTTTCTCTAACGTCCTAAGTGGATGCTGGGGACTCCGTAAGGACCATGGGGATTATACCAAAGCTCCCAAACGGGCGGGAGAGTGCGGATGACTCTGCAGCACCAAATGAGAGAACTCCAGGTCCTCCTCAGCCAGGATATCAATTTTGTAGAATTTTACAAACGTATTTGCTCCTGACCAAGTAGCTGCTCGGCAAAGTTGTAAAGCCGAGACCCCTCGTGCAGCCGCCCAAGATGAGCCCACCTTCCTTGTGGAGTGGGCATTTACAGATTTTTGGCTGTGGCAGGCCTGCCACAGAATGTGCAAGCTGAATTGTACTACAAATCCAACGAGCAATAGTCTGCTTAGAAGCAGGAGCACCCAGCTTGTTGGGTGCATACAGGATAAACAGCGAGTCAGATTTCCTGACTCCAGCCGTCCTGGAAACATATATTTTCAGGGCCCTGACAACGTCTAGCAACTTGGAGTCCTCCAAGTCCCTAGTAGCCGCAGGCACCACAAATAGGTTGGTTCAGGTGAAACGCTGAAACCACCATAGGGAGAAACTGAGGACGAGTCCTCAATTCCGCCCTGTCCGAATGGAAAATCAGATAAGGGCTTTTTCAGGATAAAGCCGCCAATTCTGACACGCGCCTGGCCCAGGCCAGGGCCAACAGCATGACCACTTTCCATGTGAGATATTTTAACTCCACAGATTTAAGTGGTTCAAACCAATGTGACTTTTGGAACTCAAAACTACATTGAGATCCCAAAGTGCCACTGGAGGCACAAAAGGAGGCTGTATATGCAGTACCCCTTTTACAAACGTCTGAACTTCAGGGACTGTAGCTAGTTCTTTTTGGAAGAAAATTGACAGGGCCGAAATGTGAACCTTAATGGACCCCCATTTCAGGCCCATAGACACTCCTGTTTGCAGGAAATGTAGGAATCGACCCAGTTGAATTTCCTCCGTCGGGCCTTACTGGCCTCGCACCACGCAACATATTTTCGCCAATTGCGGTGATAATGTTTTTGCGGTTACATCCTTCCTGGCTTTGATCAGGATAGGGATGACTTCATCCAGAATGCCTTTTTTCCTTCAGGATCCGGCGTTCAACCGCCATGCCGTCAAACGCAGCCGCGGTAAGTCTTGGAACAGACAGGGTCCTTGCTGGAGCAGGTCCCTTCTTAGAGGTAGAGGCCACGGATCCTCCGTGAGCATCTCTTGAAGTTCCGGTTACCAAGTCCTTCTTGGCCAATCCGGAGCCACGAATATAGTGCTTACTCCTCTCCATCTTATCAATCTCAGTACCTTGGGTATGGGAGGCAGAGGAGGGAACACATACCCTGACTGGTACACCCACGGTGTTACCAGAGCGTCTACAGCTATTGCCTGAGGGTCCCTGGACCTGGCGCAATACCTGTCGAGTTTTTCCCAACGGTTTATAATCATGTGGAAGACTTCTGGGTGAAGTCCCCACTCTCCCGGGTGGAGGTCGTGCTGAGGAAGTCTGCTTCCCAGTTGTCCACTCCCGGAATGAATACTGCCGACAGTGCTATCACATGATTTTCCGCCCAGCGAAGAATCCTTGCAGCTTCTGCCATTGCCCTCCTGCTTCTTGTGCCACCCTGTCTGTTTACGTGGGTGACTGCCGTGATGTTGTCCGACTGGATCAACACCGGCTGACCTTGAAGCAGAGGTCTTGCTAAGCTTAGAGCATTGTAAATGTCCCTTAGCTTCAGGATATTTATGTGAAGTGATGTCTCCAGGCTTGACCATAAGCCCTGGATATTCCTTCCCTGTGTGACTGCTCCCCAGCCTCGCAGGCTGGCATCCGTGGTCACCAGGACCCAGTCCTGAATGCCGAATCTGCGGCCCTCTAGAAGATGAGCACTCTGCAACCACCACAGGAGGGACACCCTTGTCCTTGGTGACAGGGTTATCCGCTGATGCATCTGAAGATGCGACCCGGACCATTTGTCCAGCAGGTCCCACTGGAAAGTTCTTGCGTGGAATCTGCCGAATGGGATTGCTTCGTAGGAAGCCACCATTTTACCCAGAACCCTTGTGCATTGATGCACTGAGACTTGGCTCGGTTTTAGGAGGTTCCTGACTAGCTCGGATAACTCCCTGGCTTTCTCCTCCGGGAGAAACACCTTTTTCTGGACTGTGTCCAGGATCATCCCTAGGAACAGAAGACAAGTCGTCGGAACCAGCTGCGATTTTGGAATATTGAGAATCCAATCGTGCTGCCGCAACACTACCTGAGATAGTGCTACACCGACCTCCAACTGTTCCCTGGATCTTACCCTTATCGGGGAATTGTCCAAGTAAGGGATAACTAAAATTCCCTTCCTTCGAAGGAATATCATCATTTCGGCCATTACCTTGGTAAAGACCCGGGGTGCCGTGGACCATCCATACGGCAGCGTCTGAACTGATAGTGACAGTTCTGTACCATAAACCTGAGGTACCCTTGGTGAGAAGGGTAAAATTTGACATGAAGGTAAGCATCCTTGATGTCCCGAGACATCATGTAGTCCCCTTCTTCCAGGTTCGCAATCACTGCTCTGAGTGACTCAATCTTGAATTTGAACCTCTGTATGTAAGTGTTCAAAGATTTTAGATTTAGAATCGGTCTCACCGAGCCGTCCGGCTTCGGTACCACAACAGTGTGGAATAATACCCCGTTCCCTGTTGCAGGAGGGGTATCTTGATTATCACCTGCTGGGAATACAGCTTGTGAATGGCTTCCAAAACTGTCTCCCTGTCAGAAGGAGACATCGGTAAAGCCGACTTTAGGAAACGGCGAGGGGGAGACGTCTCGAATTCTAATTTGTACCCCTGAGATATCACCTGAAGGATCCAGGGGTCTACTTGCGAGTGAGCCCACTGCGCGCTGAAATTCATTGAGACGGGCCCCCCACCGTGCCTGATTCTGCTTGTAAAGCCCCAGCGTAAACTGAGGGCTTGGCAGAGGCGGGAGAGGGTTTCTGTTCCTGGGAACTGGCTGATTTCTGCAGCCTTTTTCCTCTCCCTCTGTCACAGGGCAGAAATGAGGAACCTTTTGCCCGCTTGTCCACGAAAAGACTGCGCCTGATAATACGGCGTCTTCTCATGTTGAGAGGCGACCTGGGGTACAAACGTGGATTTCCCAGCTGTTGCCGTGGCCACCAGGTCTGAAAGACCGACCCCAAATAACCTTAATAAGGCAATACTTCCAAATGCCGTTTGGAATACGCATCACCTGACCACTGACGTGTCCATAACCCTCTACTGGTAGAAATGGACAACGCACTTAGACTTGATGCCAGTCGGCAAATATTCCGCTGTGCATCACGCATATATAGAAATGCATCTTTTAAATGCTCTATAGGCAAAAATATACTGTCCCTATCTAGGGTATAAATATTTTCAGTCAGGGAATCCGACCACGCCAACCCAGCACTGCACATCCAGGCTGAGGCGATTGCTGGTCGCAGTATAACACCAGTATGTGTGTAAATACATTTTAGGATACCCTCCTGCTTTCTATCAGCAGGATCCTTAAGGGCGGCCATCTCAGGAGAGGGTAGAGCCCTTACAAGCGTGTGAGCGCTTTATCCACCCTAGGGGGTGTTTCCCAACGCACCCTAACCTCTGGCGGGAAAGGATATAATGCCAATAACATTTTAGAAATTATCAGTTGTTATCGGGGGAAACCCACGCATCATCACACACCTCATTTAATTTCTCAGATTCAGGAAAACTACAGGTAGTTTTTCCTCACCGAACATAATACCCCTTTTTGGTGGTACTCGTATTATCAGAAATGTGTAAAACATTTTTCATTGCCTCAATCATGTAACGTGTGGCCCTACTGGAAGTCACATTTGTCTCTTCACCGTCGACACTGGAGTCAGTATCCGTGTCGGCGTCTATATCTGCCATCTGAAGTAACGGGCGCTTTAGTATGAGACGTCTGGACAGGCACAAGCTGAGTAGCCGGCTGTCTCATGTCAACCACTGTCTTTTATACAGAGCTGACACTGTCACGTAATTTCTTCCAACAGTTCATCCACTCAGGTGTCGACCCCCTAGGGGGTGACATCACTATTACAGGCAATCTGCTCCGTCTCCACATCATTTTTCTCCTCATACATGTCGACACAAAAGTACCGACATACAGCACACACACAGGGAATGCTCTGATAGAGGACAGGACCCCACTAGCCCTTTGGGGAGACAGAGGGAGAGTTTGCCAGCACACACCAGAGCGCTATATATATACAGGGATAACCTTATATAAGTGTTTTTCCCCTTATAGCTGCTGTATAGTTAATACTGCGCCTAATTAGTGCCCCCCTCTCTTTTTTAACCCTTTCTGTAGTGTAGTGACTGCAGGGGAGAGCCAGGGAGCTTCCCTCCAACGGAGCTGTGAGGGAAAATGGCGCCAGTGTGCTGAGGAGATAGGCTCCGCCCCCTTATCGGCGGCCTTATCTCCCGTTTTTCTATGTATTCTGACAGGGGTTAAATGCATCCATATAGCCCAGGAGCTATATGTGATGCATTTTTTTTGCCATCCAAGGTGTTTTTATTGCATCTCAGGGCGCCCCCCCCCCAGCGCCCTGCACCCTCAGTGACCGGAGTGTGAAGTGTGCTGAGAGCAATGGCGCACAGCTGCAGTGCTGTGCGCTACCTTGTTGAAGACAGGACGTCTTCTGCCGCCGATTTTCCGGACCTCTTCTGCCTTCTGGCTCTGTAAGGGGGCCGGCGGCGCGGCTCTGGGACCCATCCAAGCTGGGCCTGTGATCGTCCCTCTGGAGCTAATGTCCAGTAGCCTAAGAAGCCCAATCCACTCTGCACGCAGGTGAGTTCGCTTCTTCTCCCCTTAGTCCCTCGATGCAGTGAGCCTGTTGCCAGCAGGTCTCACTGAAAATAAAAAACCTAAACTAAAACTTTCACTAAGAAGCTCAGGAGAGCCCCTAGTGTGCACCCTTCTCGTTCGGGCACAGAGATCTAACTGAGGCTTGGAGGAGGGTCATAGGGGGAGGAGCCAGTGCACACCAGATAGTCCTAAAGCTTTCTTTAGATGTGCCCAGTCTCCTGCGGAGCCGCTATTCCCCATGGTCCTTACGGAGTCCCCAGCATCCACTTAGGACGTTAGAGAAATACTGAATATACAAACCTACTTTAATAAATATGCTCCTGTAAGAGAAGTCTCCTATTAACATAAAATGGTAAATAGGTGAAATAGGGGGATGCGTTCAACATAGGCTAGCAGCTGGTGGATGGAGCTAGCACTATGGCGCTGCTTTGCAAGAGGAGTTATGTAGTAACTGCGCCCATTGGATCCAGTTTATAGTGTATGTAGATTCTACTGCACTTTTCATAGCTTTGGATTTATAAAATACAGATTCAACTCTGCGTTACCTGGGGATACAGATGCTTTACATTATTCTAACCGTTTCAAACTGTGGTAGAATTTATCTAGTTGCTCAAAGTATAACTGTTATTGTTCACAGCACGAGTAAGCCTGGAATTCAATATTGAACTTACATAGAAACATAGAATGTGACGGCAGATAAGAACCACCTGCCCCATTTTTTATCCTTCAGGCAACCTCAACCCTTTTAGAACCTTAGTTCTTTGTAAGAATATATTCATATGTCTATCCCAAGCATGTTTCATTTGCTCTACTGTCTTAGGGCCTTATTCAGACTTGCCCGCTAATGCGGGCGCATCGCAGTGTGCCGAACTTTATCAAACTGGACACACGCAGCGGCTGCATCGCGCCTGTGCGTTCATTCACATTGCGGGCACATCCCCAAAGGACGCGTCTGCAAGATAATTGATAGCGGCGGGCGTTGGGTGGGTGGCGATGTGGCATTGCGGGGGGAGTGGCGGACAAAATGGGGGCGAGTCAGAAGTGTTTTCGGGGCGGCTGCGTGAGGTCACATGCAGCCACTTTGCTAAATAAAATGGCGCCGGACCGCCTGCCAGCACAGCCAGGCTGCGTAGGCAGAGGTCGACCTTAAATAGATGCGTCCGCAGCACCCAACATGTGAGTAGATGGATCTTGGTGCAGATGAAAGATCTGCGTCCATCTCTGAATAACCTCCTTAGCCTCTACCACCTCTGATGGTACGCTATTCCACTTATCCACTACACTTTGGGGGTCAGTCAGACCTGATCACTCGCTAGCTGTTTTTTGCAGTCCTGCATTCTCATAGTTGCTGCCCACCGGAGAGTGTATTTTAGCTTCGCAAGTGTGCGATTGCATGTCCAGCCGAGTGGTACAAAAAAACTTTGTGCAGTTTCTGAGTTTCCCAGGACTTGCTCAGCCGCTGCGAACACTTCAGCCTGTCCGGGGCCGGAATTGATGTCAGACACCTACCCTGCAAATGCTTGGACACGCCTGCGTGTTTCCAAACACTCCCAGAAAACGGTCAGTTGACACCCATAAACGCCTTCTTCCTGTCAATCTTGCAATCGCCTGTGCGAATGGATTCTTTGTAAAACCTATTGCACAGCAACGATCCGCTTTGTACCCATGCAACGTGACTGCGCATTGCGGTGCATGCGCAGTTCTGACTTGATTGCAGCGCTGCAAAAACCGCTAGCGAGCGATCAGGTCTGAATGACCCCCTTTGTGAGAGGTAATTTTCCCCTATATTTCCCCTGAATCTGCCTTAGTCCAGTATGTCCTCGAGTTCTAATACTTCTGTTCCTTTGAAGAATGTCTCCCTGCTAGACTTTGTTAAAACCCTTGGTACTGTATGTTTGAAAGTTTCTATCATGCCCCCCCTTTCCCTTCTCTGCTCTAAAGTTCACATACAGTATCACTGTTAAAACAGAATACTAGATGTTAAAATAAACTATAAAATGCTGCTTGATCAGCTTACAGTACATGGCTACATTAGAAGAGTTTTTTTAGTTTCAAACTATATCTTGGAAAAGTCATGTCCAGAAATATTTTCTGATGTCAAGCTTGTGGTCTCCCTTAGCCATTTTGGGGCTGAGTATCGCTTTGACATGGTAATCATACTGCCTGAACTGTCTCAATTTAAGCAAAACAGTCTTGATTGGAAGGCGGCTCTGTTCCACCCACGATAAGTCTTTCCTATGGTGGGAGTGTTGGGAGATATCTCTTGCACAGCAGAGTAGCAGTGAACAGGTGTCATGAGCACTAAGCACGTCAGAGCCTGGAGGGATGACCACACTCCCATCATGTACAGCGAGCTGTATGGAAATATAATTATCTGTGCAGAACAGCTATTGCTGTAAGTTTGATGCTTGGCACATACAGGACACCTGCCTCCCGCACTAATAGCCCCCCATATAATCCAGGTGCTTGATCCAGGCAATAGAATTTCTTTCAAATGTTTCCTAAATTGACACATTGCCCATGACTGCACACAGAATGGCAGAAGACATTTGCCAACCAGATTTTCTGTGCCTACACATGATTTTCAGGCTTTTCAGGACAATTTACTGATATCACCACAATGGACTGATGTACATAGTACAACGTAGATCTTTTTAGTCACTACAGTATATCCTACTTAAAGCAGCAATTAGCCATAAAAATACCCAGTCTCCTTCAGCATATGTCTGCCAAGAGTGAAATCACTTAGTACCGTTCTTGCGTTCAGTGCTCAAGGAGCCGTTTCTTGGCAACTAGCAGACAATTGGGTTACCACGGAGATGTGATAATACTGATTCAGAAAAGTATGGAAAGAAGACACTTTGGGTTCTCTGACAGCCTTTCAAATAAATTATTTATAAAAAGACATAGATACATACAGTATATTCACTTGCGGTTTATTTTAAGCCAAATGTTGTCTTTCATGAACTGGGATATTTTATAGGAGGAGATATTTGTCAAAGGGTATTGCTGAATTCTGAATAACTTTTGCAAGTCTAAATAATACATCATTGTAGTGTTGTTTAAAACAACCCAACTGCATTTAGCTTTTATCTGTCCACTGCATCAATACCTACAGCAGGTATGTTACTGGTTGTTACAGGGGACGGAATAAAACATGTTTGCACCTAGGTTTATTAATAAGCCCTTGTTATAATGGGATGGCATAGAAATCCTGGCAGTCACCATCCCAATGGTCAGAATGCTCACAGCAGCATCCTGATATTCAAAATCTCTAACCATCCACTCCAGGGGTGATATTCAGTATACCGCTTGTTGGGATCCCGGCGCACAGTATACCAGCACCGGAATGCCGACACCCGGCATACCGACACCTTTTCTCCCTCTTGGGGGTCCACGACCCCCCTAGAGGGAAAATAGATAGCGTGGCGCCACTGTGCCCGCAGCGTTGCGAGCGCAGCGAGCGCAGCGAGCCCGCATGGGGTTCATTTGCGCTCACCCCGCTGTCGGCAAGCCGGCGGTCGGGATCCCGACGCTGGTATGCTGGTCACTGGGAACCCGGCCGCCGGCAACTCATACCACACCCACTCCAGCAGCCTAACCCTTCCTGCAGCCTATCCCTAACATCCTCTCCCTGCAGCCTAACCCTAACCCTCCCTGCAGCCTATCCCTAACCATCCTCTCCCTACAGCCTAACCCTAACCCTCCCTGCAGCCTATCCCTAACCATCCTTTACCTGCAGCCTAACCCTAACCCTCCCTGCAGCCTATCCCTAACCATCCTTTACTTGCAGCCTAACCCTAACCCTCCCTGCAGGCTATCCTTAACCATCCTCTCCCTACAGCCTAACCCTAACCCTTCCTGCAGGCTATTCCTTAACCATCTTCTCCCTACAGCCTAACCCTAACCCTCCCTGCAGGCTATCCTTAACCATCCTCTCCCTACAGCCTAACCCTAACCCTCCCTGCAGGCTATCCTTAACCATCCTCTCCCTACAGCCTAACCCTAACCCTCCCTGCAGGCTATTCCTTAACCATCCTCTCCCTACAGCCTAACCCTAACCCTCCCTGCAGGCTATTCCTTAACCATCCTCTCCCTACAGCCTAACCCTAACTCTCCCTGCAGCCTATCCCTAACCATCCTCTTTCTACAGCCTAACCCTAACCCTCCCTGCAGTCTGTCCATAACCATCCTCTACCTGCAGCCTAACCCTAACCCTCCCTGCAGCCTATCCCTAACCATCCTCTCTCTACAGCCTAACCCTAACTCTCCCTGCAGCCTATCCCTAACCACCCTCTCTCTACAGCTGCAGCCTATCCCTAACCATCCTCTACCTGCAGCCTAACCCTAACCCTCCCTGCAGCCTATCCCTAACCATCCTCTCTCTACAGCCTAACCCTAACCCTCCCTGCAGTCTGTCCCTAACCATCCTCTCCCTACAGCCTAACCCTAACCCTCCCTGCAGGCTATCCTTAACCATCTTCTCCCTACAGTCTAACCCTAACCCTCCCTGCAGGCTATTCCTAACCATCCTTTCTCTACAGCCTAACCCTAACCCTCCCTGCAGCCTATCCCTAACCATCCTCTCTCTACAGCCTAACCCTAACCCTCCCTGCAGCCTATCCCTAACCATCCTCTCTCTACAGCCTAACCCTAACCCTCCCTGCAGGCTATCCTTAACCATCCTCTCCCTACAGCCTAACCCTAACTCTCCCTGCAGCCTATCCTTAACCATCCTCTCCCTACAGCCTAACCCTAACTCTCCCTGCAGCCTATCCCTAACCATCCTCTCTCTACAGCCTAACCCTAACCCTCCCTGCAGTCTGTCCCTAACCATCCTCTACCTGCAGCCTAACCCTAACCCTCCCTGCAGCCTATCCCTAACCATCCTCTCTCTACAGCCTAACCCTAACCCTCCCTGCAGCCTATCCCTAACCATCCTCTCTCTACAGCCTAACCCTAACCCTCCCTGCAGTCTGTCCCTAACCATCCTCTCCCTACAGCCTAACCCTAACCCTCCCTGCAGGCTATCCTTAACCATCCTCCCCCTACAGTCTAACCCTAACCCTCCCTGCAGGCTATTCCTAACCATCCTTTCTCTACAGCCTAACCCTAACCCTCCCTGCAGCCTATCCCTAACCATCCTCTCTCTACAGCCTAACCCTAACCCTCCCTGCAGTCTGTCCCTAACCATCCTCTCCCTACAGCCTAACCCTAACCCTCCCTGCAGGCTATCCTTAACCATCCTCTCCCTACAGTCTAACCCTAACCCTCCCTGCAGGCTATTCCTAACCATCCTTTCTCTACAGCCTAACCCTAACCCTCCCTGCAGCCTATCCCTAACCATCCTCTCTCTACAGCCTAACCCTAACTCTCCCTGCAGCCTATCCCTAACCATCCTCTCTCTACAGCCTAACCCTAACCCTCCCTGCAGCCTATCCCTAACCATCCTCTCTCTACAGCCTAACCATAACCCTCCCTGCAGCCTGTCCCTAACCATCCTCTCCCTACAGCCTAACCCTAACCCTCCCTGCAGGCTATCCTTAACCATCCTCTCCCTACAGCCTAACCCTAACCCTCCCTGCAGCCTATCCCTAACCATCCTCTCTCTACAGTCTAACCCTAACCCTCCCTGCAGGCTATTCCTAACCATCCTTTCTCTATAGCCTAACCCTAACCCTCCCTGCAGCCTATCCCTAACCATCCTCTCTCTACAGCCTAACCCTAACTCTCCCTGCAGCCTATCCCTCACCATCCTCTCTCTACAGCCTAACCCTAACCCTCCCTGCAGCCTATCCCTAACCATCCTCTCTCTACAGCCTAACCATAACCCTCCCTGCAGCCTGTCCCTAACCATCCTCTCCCTACAGCCTAACCCTAATCCTCCCTGCAGGCTATCCTTAACCATCCTCTCCCTACAGCCTAACCCTAACCCTCCCTGCAGGCTATTCCTAACCATCCTCTCTCTACAGCCTAACCCTAACCCTCCCTGCAGCCTATCCCTAACCATCCTCTCTCTACAGCCTAACCCTAACTCTCCCTGCAGCCTATCCCTAACCATCCTCTCTCTACAGCCTAACCCTAACCCTCCCTGCAGCCTATCCCTAACCATCCTCTACCTGCAGCCTAACCCTAACCCTTCATGCAGCCTATCCCTAACCATCCTCTCTCTACAGCCTAACCCTAACCCTCCCTGCAGCCTATCCCTAACCATCCTCTCTCTACAGCCTAACCCTAACCCTCCCTGCAGTCTGTCCCTAACCATCCTCTCCCTACAGCCTAACCCTAACCCTCCCTGCAGGCTATCCTTAACCATCCTCTCCCTACAGTCTAACCCTAACCCTCCCTGCAGGCTATTCCTAACCATCCTTTCTCTACAGCCTAACCCTCCCTGCAGCCTATCCCTAACCATCCTCTCTCTACAGCCTAACCCTAACTCTCCCTGCAGCCTATCCCTAACCATCCTCTCTCTACAGCCTAACCCTAACCCTCCCTGCAGCCTATCCCTAACCATCCTCTCTCTACAGCCTAACCATAACCCTCCCTGCAGCCTGTCCCCAACCATCCTCTCCCTACAGCCTAACCATAACCCTCCCTGCAGGCTATCCTTAACCATCCTCTCCCTACAGCCTAACCCTAACCCTCCCTGCAGCCTATCCCTAACCATCCTCTCTCTACAGCCTAACCCTAACTCTCCCTGCAGCCTATCCCTAACCATCCTCTCTCTACAGCATAACCCTAACCCTCCCTATAGCCTATCTGTAACCATCCTCTCCCTACAGCCTAACCCTCCCTGCAGCCTATCCCTAACCATCCTCTCCCTACAGCCTAATCCTAACCCTCCCTGCAGTCTATCCCTAACCATCCTCTCCCTACAGCCTAACCCTAACCCTCCCTGCAGCCTATCCCTAACCATCCTCTCCCTGCAGCCTATCCCTAGCCATCCTCTCCCTGCAGCCTAACCCTAACCCTCCCTGCAGTCTAACCCTAATTATCCCCTCCCTGAAGCCTAACCCAAACCCTCTCCCCACTGCCTAACCTTAACCAACCCCTCCTGCAGACTAATCCTAATGATTCCCTTCTGCAGAATAACCCTCACCATCGCCTCCCACAGCCTAACCCTAAGCCTCCTTCCAGTGCCTAACCCTAGCCATCCATTCCCTACAGCATAACTCTAACCCTCCCTTTAGTGCCAAACCCTACCCATCCCCTCCCTGCAGTGTAAACCTAACCTTCCCCCTAGTGCCTAACCTTAACCATCCCTTCCTGCAGCCTAACTCTACCTTACCCCTCCCACAGCCTAACCCTCCCCCTAGTGCCTAACCTTAATGCATTTTATAGTGCTGGCAGCATGTGAATGCTTGCAAAATAGCTTGTTATGCATTCTAAAAAGTTTTAAATTATTTTAGTTAATAGCAGCAAGCAAATAAGATATCATGGGGCTGATTCAGAGGTGGGCCCAGAAGTGACTCCAGCTGCATCTATTGGAATTCAGTTGTTAGGAACTTTATGCAAATGATGCTGAAAAGCCCTTCACAGGTGTACATCCATGTGTATGAATGAGCAAGGCCTGCGATGCCCACTTACAGAATCCATACACGCTATCATACCAATTGGTGCGTCTTCAGGCGCATCATCAGTCGCACCATGCAAAAATGCACCAGCCATAGGCTGCTCGAGTATGGCCTCCTATGTAAGCGGCTGAGTGTCTGTGTATGCAGTCACTTTCACCAACACGTCAGCAGCACTCCAACAACATGCCCATAAGATGGACATCACCCTGCGTGCACTAAGTTACCTCCCAGGAATGTCTGCTACATTTTCATATACAGATGTGCCCTCATACATCTAGCCTCAAAATGTCACAAAGCGGACGATGAGCAGCGCAAGTGAACTGACAGGTCCCGTGCAACTCTGCTAGCATTGGGCATCTTTTTTTGCCAAAAATACATCTTAAGCCCTGTACACATGGGGAGATGTGTGCTGAGCGATCTAGCACAGACCGCTCAGCACACATCTCTCTTCCCGCTCAGCACTTGGTGCCTAATTCAGACTTGATCGCAGCAGCAAATTTGTTAGCAGTTGGGCAAAACCATGTGCACTGCAGGTGGGGCAGATATAACATGTGCAGAGAAAGTTAGATTTGGGTGGCGTGTGTTCAAACTGAAATCTAAATTGAAGTGTAAAAATAAAGCAGCCAGTATTTACCCTGCACAGAAACAACATAACCCACCCAAATCTAACTCTCTCTGCACATGTTATATCTGCCCCACCTGCAGTGCACATGGTTTCGCCCATCTGCTAATAAATTTGCTGCTGCGATCAACTCTGAATTACCCCCTTAGCGCGATGTGTGCTGAGCGAGGGGGAAACCGCTCACTTCACCCAGCAGTGAAGTGAGCAATCTACTAGATTTGGCATGCATGCATGCCAAATCTAGAGTCAGCAATAGCGACGCGTGGGACCGCGCATCACTATCGCTATGGGCATACACACGGAGAGATCCATGCTTAATTTCTAAGTAATCTAGTTAGACTGCTTAGAATTTAAGCACGGATCTCTCTGTGTGTACCCCCCTTTAGAGGCAACGCTATGCATCTAAGAGGCACCAAGATACTGTGCTGATTAATTTGATAATTGTATAATTTGACACTTGTATATCTGTGTGTGACTGTGTCTGTATATGAAGCACAATGGAACTTTGCATGGAAAAAAAAGCTGCAGCAGCTGCATCGTAGCACTTCATATGCAGATTCGGAAACTCGGTCGCACACAGATATACAAGTGTTGCGTATCGACTTGTGCGACCAAGTCAGAATCTGGATACAGATATAGAAGTGTAGAATAGCAAATTAATCGGCACAGTCATCTGGTGCATCCTAGTTGCATCACGTTGCAACTAAGACGCATTGCAGGCAAAAAAGACGCCTAACGCTAGCAGAGTCTCCTGGGACCTGGTGCGCTGAGAGGGGCTGTTTGGCGCAACTCAGCAAAGATGTATGAGGACACATCTGTAGCATACATGCCGACATCCTGGCTGCTCTCTCCGGCTCAGCAGGGGGGCGGGCAGGGTTATGACACGCATAGGGGCGGGGCGGAAGCAGAACAGGGGCGGGCGGAGGCGGAACAGGGGTGGGGTTATTGTGGCACATAGTTTAAGCCACGCCCCCTGCTATGTAATGCCGCGATTACCGGCATTATACAGCAGGGGGCGTTGCTATGATGATGTGAGAGTAGGCAAGTATGATCTGTAGTTCTCTGTGCATGCTGAAATCACAGCTGCGACTTTGTACTGATACAATCGGGACACATGCGTGGTATGACTTTGACACTTTGGGCCTAATTCAAGGTTAATTGCAAAACAACATTTTCCTTTAATGGGCAAAACCATGTGCACTGCAAGGGAGGGCAGATACAGTATAACATGTGCAGAGAGAGTTAGAGTTGGGTGGGTTATATTGTTTCTGTGCAGGGTAAATACTGGCTGCTTTATTTTTACACTGCAATTTAGATTTCAGTTTGAACACACCCCACCCAAATCTAACTCTCTCTGCACGTTACATCTGCCCCACCTGCAGTGCACATGGGCCCTCATTCCGAGTTGATCGCTAGCTGCCGTTCGATGCGTAGCGATCAGTTAAAAAAATGGCAAAACTGAGCATGCACCGCAATGCGCACATGCGGCGTACGGGTACAAAGAGCATTGTGGTTTTTCACAGGTTCTAGAGACGCTTTCAGTCGCACTGGCGAACGCAGGGAGATTGGCAGGAAGTGGGAGATTCTGGGTGGCAACTGACCGTTTTCTGGGAGTGTTTGGAAAAACGCAGGCGTGGCCGGGTGTTTGCTGGGCGGGTATCTGACGTCATTACCGTGTCATCCGTCACAGCAATCATCGCACAGAATAAGTAACTACAGGGCTGGTCTTGTCCGGCACAAAATGTGTTTGCTGCCTCTCTGCTGCACAGACGTTCGCACTCCTGCAATGCTAAAATACACTTCCCCGTGGTCGGCGACTATGCGTTTGCATGGCTGCTAAAATCAGCTAGCGAGCGATCAACTCGGAACGAGGGCCATGGTTTTGTCCATTAGAGGAAAATTTTGTTTTGCAATCAACCTTGAATTAGGCCCATTGAGTGTTAGTTCCAGAAAAGTTCTTTTTACAACAAATAGATGTGAACAAGTCCACAATGTTTTAAGCTAACAGAAGCAAGAAAGAAAATGTTACAAATAAAAATATAATCAGAAATTGGGCTGCGTCCCAATATGAATGAGAAAGTAAGCGAAGTAGAGAGAGATTTAATTGGAACAAATATACAGACGCGTTCACGCTGCAGCTGGTCTGTGAACTAACGCTAAAGCCACTGAATCAGTGGAGATGGAAGTCATTTGTTTTCTGCTGGTGAGCCCAGTGCTGTCTGCTGGAGACCTGACATGATTACTAATACATATAGTATATGTCTGTTTCACTGCCTTTCTGAAGATGGAATTAGCCTGCTTTCTCTTATCTTTCCAACAGCAGAGAGACGTAGACCCAGAGGTGGGGTGTGCTACAAAGCTCATACAGAGTGGATAAAAATACACTGTTGCCAAGTAAGTTCTCTTTGTGCTTTGCAGATAAACTACTGTAGTTTATTGTTGCTTGAAATTAAAAAATGCTGGAGATTTGCTGAATGTCTTTTCTAAAATCTAGTAAAAACGAAGTCTATTGGTATCCACCGATTTCCAGTACACTCACCTCTATACCAGGGATGGGACAGTGAATTGTAAAATAGGACTGTAGTCATGTTGACATTTACAATTTTGACACCACAATGGTAACAGTTATGAACATGCTGGTATGTTAACAATTTGCAGGAATCGGAGGGTTAGGGTTAGGATGCAACAGTGGGGGGTTAGAGTTAGGCACTAAGAGGAGGGATGGGGTTAAGGGAAGGTGAGGGGAGGACAGAGGTAGGCACTAGAGAAAGAGTTAAGCTGGGTACATACCTGAAAGATGCTCCAATCATCCGCCGGCCCTTCCGATGGTGCAATCATGTGTCTTGGTGGATACATTGTGCAGCCATCATGAACGATGCTTGTGTATACTCCCCAATGCTTCTTCCCATCTGACTTGAAGAATATCAGATGGGAAGATGCAATGAATAGTGTTTTCAAAGTGACAGACTGGGCAGCAGTCAGGGTGCCCTATTTGTCTCTCTGTAGCATTGTGCTTCTCAGACCTTCTCTACCTGTATCTGTGCCAGGATCAATAAATAAATTCTGCTTCACCTATAAAGAGGAAGCCCATTAAAATTCTAAGTTTTCTACACTTGACCTTCAACCATACACAACCATCGGGTCATGCTTCAGGTCCATAGAACTCGCAGATCCTGACAATCAGGAAGTTACCGCCAGACCAGGAATAAATGGCTGTATCAGCCAACACTAGACCACTAGGGGCGTCTTATCATGTTGACAGTGCCTCAGTGTAGACCAGATGAATTAAGACATGTACAAGCATGTCAACATTACAACTATGTCAACATTATCATGTCAGCATTATGAATATCAATACGATAAATGTTGACAAAATATACCACACCCATAAAATCTGGGAAGGGGCAGCAATGGCAATCTGAAAAGAGCAAAGAGGGAATCTCTTCTAAAATGTAATGTCCAGAGCAGACAAAGACTCCACCAATTACAGTAGTTGGCTGATTGGAACAATAATATGGTAATGTGGGGCTTGCTAACTCTCCACTGCTGGATCAGTTGTAAGGAAACATCTTCCTTGATATGTACAGTGTATGTAAGTGTGGACTCTTATCTGAGCACAGGCTGATCTGATAATGTTATTATAACTTGTTAGACAGAGGGGTTCATGTATCAAGCAGTAACAAGACGAGGACCAGTGGCAGCCTACACTGGGGGCTTACTGTGATGCTTTCCCCATGGACAGCCTGTACCTCCGCTGTTCTTGGATTGGCAACAATATCTAAGGATTGTGTATGCCAGTGGAGTCCACAGTATGAAAATGCTTTGCTACTACTGTAATAATTTCATTTTGAGTACATGAGGGAATTGGGCCCTACGTGTGAGCGCTTACAATCTAAAGAGGAGCGGGATAGAAGTGGGTGACATAAAGAGGTTAGTCAGTGTACTAGGACAAAAAGGGGTGACATAGGATGTGAACTAGCAGGTTTTGGTAAAGAATAGGTTTTTAGAGTCTGTTCAAAGCTTTGCAGAGAGATGGAGAGTCTGATTCGAGGAGGGAGTGGCTACCAGTGGTGGTGAGCAGCACAAGTGAAATCCTGGAGGCAGGAGTGGGAGGAGGTAATCAGTTGAGAAGAGAGGTTGCAGTCACTTTTAGAATGGAGTGTGTGTGTGTGTGTGTGTGTGTGTGTGTGTGTGTGTGTGTGTGTGTGTGTGTGTGTGTGTGTGTGTGTGTGTGCATGCGTGCGTGCGTGCGTTTGTGGGGGTGGGTATACAGAGAGTTGAGGTCAGAAATGTAAGATAGGATATATGGGTGAGGGCTTTATAGGTAAGAGTGAGGAGTTTGAAATGGAGCCTGTAAGGATAAGGGATCCAATGTAGTGTCTGACAGGAGGGGGACATACCGTGTTTCCCCGATAATAAGACACTGTCTTATTATTTTTTTTGGGCAGAAAAACACCAGAGGGCTTATTTTCAGGGGAGGGCTTATTTTATCCTCCATCATGCCCCCTGAGTTCTTCTTTTATCCTCCATCATGCCCCCTGAGTGCTTATTTTATCCTCCATCATGCCCCCTGAGTTCTTCTTTTATCCTCCATCATGCCCCTTTTATCCTACATCATGCCCCTATTATCCTCCATCATGCCCCTTTTATTCTCCATCATGCCCCTTTTATCCTCCATCATGCCCCCTCACTCCCGCTTACATACCGGGTTTTTATGTTGTCCTGCCTCAGCTCTCCTCCGCGGCACTGCTCTCAATGGCGCCAGCAAGCAAATCACTGGGGAAGAACAGGATGACGCGCTCACTGCTGCAGCTCTGATTGGATGCAGCTCGGAGCACGGCGTGCGTTTCACCCGGGGGGGGGGGGGGGGGCGGTGCATACAGAGGGTACCGTAATGTCGCGTGTAGCGCAGGGGATCACCTTCACTACAGTAGCAATCTCAATAGGGCTTATTTTCGGGGGAGGGCTTATTTTAGAGGAATCTTACACAGTAAGGGGAGGGCTTATTTTCGGGATAGGTCTTATTATCGGGGAAACACGGTAGATACAAAGGGGTATATGCAATTCCGGGCGAATTGCGGCTTTTTTTTGCCCGTTTTTAAATGCGACACAATTCGACCGTCGAATTCCGGCCGACGGGTGCCGGAATTCGACATATTCAATAAAAAAACGGATTCGACAATCCCGCTGTCGAAAAACGGACCAATTGACGGATAAGTGCGTCCTGGATTCGACTTTTCCGACGGCGCAAAAATGGTTAAAAAACACAGAAAAAAATTGCGTGGGGTCCCCCCTCCTAAGCATAACCAGCCTCGGGCTCTTTGAGCCGGTCCTGGTTGTAAAAATACGGGGGGAAATGGACAGGGGATCCCCCGTATTTTTAGAACCAGCACTGGGCTCTGCGTCCGGTCCTGGTGCAAAAAATACGGGGGACAAAAAGCGTAGGGGTCCCCCGTATTTTTTGAACCAGCACCGGGCTCCACTAGCTGGGGAGATAATGCGACAGCTGGGGTACACTTTTATACCGGTCCCTGCGGCCGTGGCATTAAATACCCAACTAGTCCCCCGTATTTTTTGCACCAGGACCGGACGCAGAGCCCGATGCTGGTTCTAAAAATACGGGTGATCCCCTGTCCATTTTTCCCCCGTATTTTTATAACCAGGACTGGCTCAAAGAGCCCGAGGCTGGTTATGCGTAGGAGGGGGACCCCACGCATTTTTTTTCATGATTTTAACCCATTCCCACCCCTTCCCAATGAAAACCATGCTCTCTCAATTTTAGTCAGTTAAAAAAAAAAATATTATTTAAAAAAATATATAAATAATAGTTGTAAATCCTAATAGACAAACCAAGTACCTAATCCCTTCTAATATAAATAGATATGCTATTAGCAATAAAAAAAAACACAAAAAAAACATGTTTTTTAAAAAAAATTATCGATTGCGCCAGCAAAGTGAGGCGGAATGAAATTGACGAAATTACTATCGAAAAGCACTGTTGTCGAATCGACATTCTTCAATTGAATATACTTTTGTTGAAAAGCCGCATTTTTACCATTGCAGACATGTCGAATTTGTGAACTGTCGAATTTCAAAAAGTCGAATCTGAAAAGTCAGTTTTTTGTCGAAAAGTACTGTATTGCATTGTCGAACTTTTTTTGTGTCGAAAATGCCCCGTTTTTCTAAATTTTCGGCAATTCGACCGCAATTGCATATACCCCAAAGTGTTTGGAGAGAAAGATGAGCTAGGCAGCGGGATTAAGAAAGATATGGAGTGGAAAGAGGTGGGAGTAGGGAAGGCCAGATACGTTAGGTTGCAATAGCCCAGATGAGAGATGGCAAGTGAGTGGATGAGGGTCTTCATTGCCTCCAGAGTAAGAAAGGGTGTGACTCTGGAGATATTACGAATGGGAAAGCAACAAGAATGGGAGAGGGCCTGATATGGGGTTTAAAAGAGAGGGCTGCATTCAGGACAGAATACTTGTGGGACAGAATAAATTGTGACGTTATCAATAGATAGTGAATAGAAAAGAGGTGAGGGGACTGTTCTGCTAAGTTTAAGAAACAGTGGGACATGTAGAAGGAAATAGGAGAAAGATACATAAAAACATGAGTGAGAAGAGTAAGGCAGAGGTCAGGGAAAGAGAGATAGACATTAGTGTAAAGTTTCTTAAATGTTAGTATTATAAATGGCAAAATAGTAGTGAGTAAGGAAAGTAAACACAAAGAAATGCCCTTACAATATTAAGGGGCAGATATATTAAGCCTGGAAAGACAATAAATCAGTGATAAGTGGAAAATGATAATGCACCAGCCAATCAGCTCCAATATGTAAATTGGCAGTTAGGAGATGATTGGCTGGTGCATTATCACCTTCCACTTATCACTGCTTTATCACTTCTCCAGGCTTAATACATCTGCCCCTAAATGTGGTATCTGTAGGGGCAAAAATAACTTTCCACATGAGTTGTACCATATCTGATTTGTCCAGAAGAAACTCAATACAATATATAGATGAGACAACTTTACTGCACCCAGGCAAGGCATAAAGGGGGTCATTCAGAGTTGATCGTAGCTGCGCTAAATTTAGCACAGCTACGATCGTTAACTCAGACATGCGGGGGGGCGCCCAGCACAGGGCTAGTCTGCCCCGCATGTCAGTGCCCCCCCCCCCCCCCCGCACAAATACAAAGGCCTTTGTATTTGAGGAGTAACTCCCGGCCAGCGCAGCTCCTGCGGCTGGCCGGGAGTTGCTCATCGCTCCTGCTGGCCGCAGCGGCTGCGTGACATCACACAGCCACCGCGGCCCGCCCCCCCCAACGGTCCGGCCACGCCTGCGTTGGCTGGACCACTCCCCCTAAACGGCGGCTTAACGCCGCCGTTCAGCCCCCTCCCGCCTACCGAACGCCTCTTTCTTAGAGGCGAACGCTAGGTAACGAAAGCTGCCATGCGCTGGCGCACTGCGGCATCGGCGCATGCGCAGTTCCGACCCGATCGCTGCAGCGAGCGATCGGGTCGGAATGACCCCCAGTGACCCAGTGTGGCATGACCAGTGGTCGCTTATAAATCTACTCTCATGGCAAAAAAAAAGGAACATTAAAATATTTTCATGTTAAGAAACACGTTTTCCATTCATCAGATACTGTATGCCTTGAAGTTTGTTTTAGATTTTTGAACTATCCTATTTAAGAGTCTATTATTTATATTTACATGTGCTATTATATGAAATTTTCATTCTGTTACTACGTTTGTGCTTATTAAAAAATTAAATTTTTGTTCTGAAAATCTTTATGCATGCGTCACAAATCTGTCTTTAGAATGATAACTGAGCGGGTAACATCTGTACACTGGTAATTGTGAAACATGTGGGCAGGATTATATATAGCAGTTTGCTTGTCCTTATTATTTTTCTGGACAGTATGAATCATGCAAATTGCATATTGCTTCAAAACACTGTAATGCACAATTACATTTCTATAGGCATCATGATGAAGCCTACACCAATATAATGAGTTTTGACACAAAACTCGCCTCCTGGAATCTAGTCAGTTATCTGAGCGTGGATGAGGGCGGTTTTTCGTCAATTCCGAAACCTGAAGCTTAGTAATTATGGATTTTCTATACCTGTACTGTTAAAAACATTCACATGGAACCAATGTTCTATTCTATGATTAAATGTGTGGTTTTCAGTTGGTTTCCAAACGGCTGACTTTAGTAAATTTGTGGATACCAAAACCTAAAGAAAACTGATGTAAAATGGAAAACCAATGCTTAGTAAATATACCCCCTAAGGAGCC
This sequence comes from Pseudophryne corroboree, assembly GCF_028390025.1. Taxonomy (NCBI): domain Eukaryota; kingdom Metazoa; phylum Chordata; class Amphibia; order Anura; family Myobatrachidae; genus Pseudophryne; species Pseudophryne corroboree. Next base: position 149,792,047 of record NC_086445.1, read on the forward strand.
ACAGACTGTTCGGAACTGCAATTGTTAAAGTTAAACTAGTAAATCCTAACATGGGCCCTCATTCCGAGTTGTTCGCTCGCAAGCTGCTTTTAGCAGCATTGCACACGCTAAGCCGCCGCCTACTGGGAGTGAATCTTAGCTTATCAAAATTGCGAACGAACGATTCTCAAAATTGCGAATAGACACTTCTTAGCAGTTTCTGAGTAGCTCCAGACTTACTCGGCATCTGCGATCAGTTCAGTCCGTTTAGTTCCTGGTTTGACGTCACAAACACACCCAGCGTTCGCCCAGACACTCCTCCATTTCTCCAGCCACACCCGCGTTTTTCCCAGAAACGGTAGCGTTTTTTCGCACACTCCCATAAAACGGCCTGTTTCCGCCCAGAAACACCCACTTCCTGTCAATCACATTACGATCACCAGAACGAAGAAAAATCCGTGAGTAAAATACCTAACTACATAGCAAATTTACTTGGCGTAGTCGCAGTGCGGACATTGCGCATGCGTAGTTAGCGGAAAATCGATGCGATGCGAAAAAAAATACCGAGCGAACAACTCGGAATGACCACCATGGCTTGCTGCACCAGAGAGAACATAGGCCCTCATTCCGAGTTGATCGCTCGCTAGCTGCTTTTAGCAGCAGTGCAAAGGCTAGACCGCCGCCCTCTGGGAGTGTATTTTAGCTTAGCAGAAGTGCGAACGAAAGGTTAGCAGAACTGCTTGAAAAAATTTTCATGCAGTTTCTGAGTAGCTCAAAACCTTGCGATCACTGCAGACAGTTTAGTTCCTGTTTTGACGTCACAAACACGCCCTGCGTTCAGCCAGCCACTCCCCCTTTTCCCCAGGCACGCCTGCGTTTTTACCTGTCACGCCTGCGTTTTTTAGCACACTCCCTGAAAACGGGCAGTTACCACCCAGAAACACCCACTTCCTGTCAATCACTCACCGATCAACACAGCGACAGAAAAGCGTCGCTCGACCTTGTGTAAAACTGCATAGTTTTGTGTGAAAGTACTTTGCGCGTGCGTACTGCGGCCCGTACGCATGCGCAGAAATGCCGCTTTTTCACCTAATCGCCGCGCTGCGACCGAAAGCAGCTAGCAATCAAGTCGGAATGAGGGCCATAGACATTTAGAGAGGCACAGACAGTTCACTGCAGTTCTGTGCACCAATCCTTGGCCTCAGCTGGCTCTAGGCATAGGCAGTTTAGGCAAATGCTAGAACATCTGAAAAGCCTGGGCAGGCTGGACATCTAAATTCTAATTAGCAATTTCAGGCTGTAGCTTTATTGAGCTAATGGTGAATGATGCAATAGAGATTTATTTTTTGTTCATTGCAGCGCAGCATGCGTGACGTCACAATGTCATGCAGCACTGCTAAGATAGGTAGAGCAGAGGAGAAGCAGCAACGGGCAGCCAGGAGACAGTGGGGGGTTGCCAGAAGGGAATCAGTATGTTTTACCGACAGCGGCATCCCATCTGTCAGAATCCCGGCAGCGACTATTTTGACAATGTTCTGGAGCTGGGGCTGGAGAGACACATGGGGGGACGAGGTTGAGTGGGATGGGGAGCACAACACAGTGGAAGAAGCGGAGTACAGCACAACAAGGCCACACCCTTCTGTGAGACCACCCCCTTCAGTGAGTCTATGACCATTTTTCATGTGCATATGCCAGGGGTTCCCAAATGTGGTCCTCAAGGCACCCCAACAGTCCAGATTTTAAATGTATCCATGCTTGGCCACAGGTGACTTAATTAGCACCTTGGTTAATTTGATTTAACCATCTGTGCTGAGCCATGGATATACCTAAATCCTGGACTGTTGTGATGCTTGGAGGACCGCGTTTGGGAACCTCTGCCGTATACACAAGCTCCTACATAGGGCACCAAATTGGTCAGGGCTGGCTCTGCTCGGCATATCTGACTACTCCTATTTGTGCTACATGGACTATTCCTGTGCAGACATAACTTTTCTCATATCTCTCTCCCTTATTTGGTACCTCATGGTGAGAGCATTTCTCTACTTCATGATCATCTACATTTACCTGTATACTGTATTTTAAAATGCAAACCTGGATTTCATCTCTGCCTTTCTGTTTATGCAGCCTGATACATATTACTTGCTTCAGTGTCTTATCATGCACTAACAGTTTCTGGACTTGGGGCCTAATTCAGACCTGATCGTAGGGCACATCTACGATCAGGCACACTGACATGCGGGGAGACGCCCAGCATAGGGCTAGTCCACCCCGCATGTCGTCGCACAAGTACAAAAGCTTCGCACGGCAGTGATGCTTTTGTACTTGAAGAGTAGCTCCCTACCAGCGCAGCTCCTGCGCGTGACGTCACACAGCCGCCGCAGCCTGCCCCCCCGCACGGTCTGGGCACACCTGCTTTGCCCGGATGCGCCCCTAAAACGGCGGCCAAACGATGCCGGCCCGCCCCCTCCCGCCCAGTGAACACCTCTGCCTGTCAATCAGGCAGAGGCGATCGCAGGGCTGAGACAGCCATCGGCTGTCTGGCATGCACCAGCGCACTGCGAGCGCCGGCGCAGTTCAGACCTGAACACTGCTCAGTGATCGGGTCTGAATTAACCCCCATGTGCACTGCTGGGGGGGACAGATATAACATGTGCAGAGAGAGTTATAGGCCCTACACACTGGCCAATCCGCTGCCGAGCTGCCCCGACGGCGGATACGGCCGATGGGCGACCTGGCGGCGGGGGGGGGGGGGGGGGCAGTGACATGGGGAGTGAAGTTTCTTCACTCCCCCCGTCACCCGGCTGCATTGAAGTGCAGGCAAATATGGACGAGATCGTCCATATTGGCCTGCATGTACAGCCAACGGGGGACCAGCGATGAACGAGCGCGGGGCCGCACATCGTTCATCGCTGGAGCCTCAACAGCCTCAACAGTTTGGTATTTTACTCACGGCATTACGAAGAATTTTCTTCGTTCTGGTGATCGGAGTGTGATTGACAGGAAGTGGGTGTTTCTGGGCGGAAACTGACCGTTTTATGGGTGTGTGTGAAAAAACGCTGCCATTTCTGGGAAAAACGCGGGAGTGGCTGGAGAAACGGGGGAGTGTCTGGGCGAACGCTGGGTGTGTTTGTGACGTCAAACCAGGAACGAAACTGACTGAACTGATCGCAGTGGCAGAGTAAGTGTCGAGCTACTCAGAAACTGCTAAGAAATTTCTATTCGCAATTTTGAGAATCTTTCGTTCGCAATTCTGCTAAGCTAAGATTCAATCCCAGTAGGCGGCGGCTTAGCGTGTGCAATGCAGCTAAAAGCAGCTTGCGAGCGAACAACTCGGAATGAGGGCCAGATTGCGATCAGCTCAGTCCGTTTAGTTCCTGGTTTGACGTCACAAACACGCCCTGCGTTCGGCCAGACACTCCCGCGTTTTTCCCTGACACGCCTGCGTTTTTAGCACACTCCCGGAAAACGCTCAGTTACCACCCAGAAATGCCCCTTTCCTGTCAATCATTCACGATCAGCAGTGCGACTGAAAAGCGCCACAGAATCCACAGCAAATCTACTAAGTTTTTAGTTAAATAACTAAGCGCATGCACCTTGCGTGCCTAGCGCATGCGCATTTTGCAACAAATCGCAGCATAGCGAAAATCGGCAACGAGCGAACAACACGGAATGACCCCCATGGTTTTGTCCATTAGCTAACAAATGTGCTGCTACGACCAGGTCTGAATTAGGCCCATGGGGGTCATACCGAGTTGATCGTAGCTGTGCTAAATTTAGCACAGCTATGATCATTCACACTGACATGCGGGGGGACGTCCAGCACAGGGCTAGCCTGCCCCGCATGTCAGTGCCAGTCCCCCCCCACCCCACAGAAGTGCAAAGGCATCGCACAGCGACCATGCCTTTGCACTTCAAGAGTAGCTTCCAGCCAGCGCAGCTTTAGCGTACTGGCCGGGAGCTACTCATCGATCCCCGGCCCGCAGCGGCTGCGTATTACGTCACGCAACCGATGCGGCCCGTTCCCACGAAACGGCAGCCAAATGCCACCGTTCCGCCCCCTCCCGCCCAGTGATCGCCTCTGCCTGTCAATCAGGCAGAGGCGATCGCAGCCCTGCTACGGCCTTCGGCCGTCTTGCATGCGCCGTCGCGCTACGGCGCCGGCGCAGTAGGGGCCCGTTCGCTCGGCTGCGACAAAAAGCAGCGAGCGAACGGGTCAGAATGACCCCCCTTGTTACTACAAAACCTATTGCAACTCTCAGTCGATACACCTAATTTGGCTAATTAACTCGGCTGTGCTTTACTCAATACCTCATTTTATTCATACAACCTTTGCTGACAGTATTTCATGTTATACAGCCTGGTGACAAGGTGTTACACATATAAGGGTCTGATTCAAATGCGAGTCCATATGTGGATTGAGCTCATGGATATCTGCAAACCGTGCAAGCTCTGCAGGAAGCAATCACATACTCTGCATGCTCCGCAGGAAGCATTCACATACTGTGCACGTGTCGCAGGAAGCAATCACATACTGTGCAAGCGCCGCAGGAAGCAATCACATACTGTCCACGCTAGACAGGAAGCAATCACACACTGTGCACGCTCCGCAGGAAGCAATCACATACTGTGCACGCTAGACAGGAAGCAATCACACACTGTGCACGCTCCGCAGGAAGCAATCACATACTGTGCACGCTAGACAGGAAGCAATCACACACTGTGCACGCGCCGCAGGAAGCAATCACATACTGTGCACTCGCAACAGGAAGCAATCACATACTGTGCACGTGCCGCAAGAAGCAATCACATACTGTGCACGCTCCACAGGAAGCAATCACACACTGTGCACGCGCCGCAGGAAGCAATACTGTGCACACTCCGCATGATGCAATCACATACTGTGCACGCTCCGTGGGAAGTAATCACATACTGTGCACTCGCAACAGGAAGCAATCACATACTGTGCACGTGCCGCAAGAAGCAATCACATACTGTGCACGCTCCATAGGAAGCAATCACACACTGTGCACGCGCCGCAGGAAGCAATCACATACTGTGCACACTCCGCATGATGTAATCACATACTGTGCACGCTCCGTGGGAAGCAATCACATACTGTGCACTCGCAACAGGAAGCAATCACATACTGTGCAGGTGCCGCAAGAAGCAATCACATACTGTGCACGCTCCGCAAGAAGCCATCACATATTGTGCACGCTCCGCAGGAAGCAATCACATACTGTGCACGCTCCGCAGGAAGCAATCACATACTGTGCACGCTCCACAGGAAGCAATCACATACTGTGCACGCTCCACAGGAAGTAATCACATACTGTGCACGCTCCGCAGGAAGCAATCACATACTGTGTACGCTAGACAGGAAGCAATCACATACTGTGCACGCTCCGCAGGAAGCAATCACATACTGTGCATGCTCCGCAGGAAGCAATCACATACTGTGCACGCTCTACAGGAAGCAATCACATACTGTGCACGCTCCACAGGAAGCAATCACATACTGTGCACGCTCCACAGGAAGCAATCACATACTGTGCAAGCGCCGCAGGAAGCAATCACATACTGTGCACGCGCCGCAGGAAGCAATCACATACTGTGCACGCGCCGCAGGAAGCAATCACATACTGTGCATGCGCCGCAGGAAGCAATCACATACTGTGCACGCGCCGCAGGAAGCAATCACATACTGTGCTCGCGCCGTAGGGAGCAATCACATACTGTGCACGCACCGCAGAAAGCAATCACATACTGTGCACGCTCCACAGGATGCAATCCCATACTGTGCACACTCCGCATGATGCAATCACATACTGTGCACGTTCCGCAGGATGCAATCACATACTGTGCACGCTCCGCGGGAAGCAATCACATACTGTGCACTCGCAACAGGAAGCAATCACATACTGTGCACGTGCCGCAAGAAGCAATCACATACTGTGCACGCTCCGCAAGAAGCCATCACATATTGTGCACGCTCCGCAGGAAGCAATCACATACTGTGCATGCTCCGCCGGAAGCAATCACATACTGTGCACGCTCCACAGGAAGCAATCACATACTGTGCACGCTCCACAGGAAGCAATCACATACTGTGCACGCTCCACAGGAAGCAGTCACATACTGTGCACGCTAGACAGGAAGCAATCACATACTGTGCACGCGCCGCAAGAAGCAATCACATACTCTGCACGCTCCGCAGGAAGCAATCACATACTGTGCACGCTAGACAGGAAGCAATCACATACTGTGCACGCGTCGCAGGAAGCAATCACATACTGTGCAAACGCCGCAGGAAGCAATCACACACTGTGCACGCACTGCAGGAAGCAATCACATACTGTGCACACACCGCAGGAAGCAATCACATACTGTGCACGCACTGCAGGAAACAATCACATACTGTGCACGCGCCGTAGGAAGCAACCACAGATCTGTGCATACGCCGAAGGAAGCAATCACATACTGTGCACGCACCGCAGAAAGCAATCACATACTGTGCACGCTCTGCAGGATGCAATCCCATACTGTGCACACTCCGCAGGATGCAATCACATACTGTGCATGTTCCGCAGGATGCAATCACATACTGTGCACGCCCCGCGGGAAGCAATCACATACTGTGCACTCGCAGCAGCAAGCAATCACATACTGTGCACGCTCCACAGGAAGCAATCACATACTGTGCATGCTAGACAGGAAGCAATAACATACTGTGCACGCTCCACAGGAAGCAATCACATACTGTGCACACTCCACAGGAAGCAAACACATACCTTTGCACGCTAGACAGGAAGTAATCACATACTGTGCACATGCCGCAGGAAGCAATCACATACTGTGCACGCGCCGCAGGAAGCAATCACATACTGTGCATGCGCCGCAGGAAGCAATCACATACTGTGCACGCGCCGCAGGAAGCAATCACATACTGTGCTCGCGCCGTAGGGAGCAATCACATACTGTGCACGCACCGCAGAAAGCAATCACATACTGTGCACGCTCCACAGGATGCAATCCCATACTGTGCACACTCCGCATGATGCAATCACATACTGTGCACGTTCCGCAGGATGCAATCACATACTGTGCACGCTCCGCGGGAAGCAATCACATACTGTGCACTCGCAACAGGAAGCAATCACATACTGTGCACGTGCCGCAAGAAGCAATCACATACTGTGCACGCTCCGCAAGAAGCCATCACATATTGTGCACGCTCCGCAGGAAGCAATCACATACTGTGCATGCTCCGCCGGAAGCAATCACATACTGTGCACGCTCCACAGGAAGCAATCACATACTGTGCACGCTCCACAGGAAGCAATCACATACTGTGCACGCTCCACAGGAAGCAGTCACATACTGTGCACGCTAGACAGGAAGCAATCACATACTGTGCACGCGCCGCAAGAAGCAATCACATACTCTGCACGCTCCGCAGGAAGCAATCACATACTGTGCACGCTAGACAGGAAGCAATCACATACTGTGCACGCGTCGCAGGAAGCAATCACATACTGTGCAAACGCCGCAGGAAGCAATCACACACTGTGCACGCACTGCAGGAAGCAATCACATACTGTGCACACACCGCAGGAAGCAATCACATACTGTGCACGCACTGCAGGAAACAATCACATACTGTGCACGCGCCGTAGGAAGCAACCACAGATCTGTGCATACGCCGAAGGAAGCAATCACATACTGTGCACGCACCGCAGAAAGCAATCACATACTGTGCACGCTCTGCAGGATGCAATCCCATACTGTGCACACTCCGCAGGATGCAATCACATACTGTGCATGTTCCGCAGGATGCAATCACATACTGTGCACGCCCCACGGGAAGCAATCACATACTGTGCACTCGCAGCAGCAAGCAATCACATACTGTGCACGCTCCACAGGAAGCAATCACATACTGTGCATGCTAGACAGGAAGCAATAACATACTGTGCACGCTCCACAGGAAGCAATCACATACTGTGCACACTCCACAGGAAGCAAACACATACCTTTGCACGCTAGACAGGAAGTAATCACATACTGTGCACATGCCGCAGGAAGCAATCACATACTGTGCATGCTCCACAGGAAGCAATCACATATTAGCAATCACATACTGTGCACTCGCAACAGGAAGCAATCACATACTGTGCATGCACTGCAGGAAGTAATCACATACTGTGCCTGCTCTGCAGGAAGTAATCACATACTGTGCCTGCTCTGCAGGAAGTAATCACATACTGTGCCTGCTCTGCAGGAAGTAATCACATACTGTGCCTGCTCTGCAGGAAGTAATCACATACTGTGCCTGCCCTGCAGGAAGTAATCACATACTGTGCATGCTCTGCAGGAAGCAATCACATATCGTCCATACTCCGCAGCATGTATATGGACAAAGAAGCAGACTGAAAGTGCAGACAAAGTGATCCAACAAAGGATGGATCTCTTTACGTGAAATGGGCGATCCTGAGTGGCAATTGACAGCATTTCCGTGCTGAATCATTTAGTGGGAGTGTCATGTGAGTGTAGTGGGCGTGAGGTCGACCTCCATGATCATTTGGAGACGCTTGTTTATGACAAATCTTCTGGATCAGGCATGGAGATGGGGTAAATACTAGTATTAATAATAATGGCTGTGGCCTGAAAACAAGGGGGGTCATTCCGAGTTGTTCGCTCGTTATTTTTTTTCGCAACGGAGCGATTAGTCGCTAATGCGCATGCGCAATGTCTGCAGTGCGACTGCGCCAAGTAAATTTGCTATGCAGTTAGGAATTTTACTCACGGCATTACAAGGTTTTTTCTTCGTTCTGGTGATCGGAGTGTGATTGACAGGAAGTGGGTGTTTCTGGGCGGAAACTGGCCGTTTTATGGGTGTGTGTGAAAAAACGTTACCGTTTCTGGGGAAAACGCGGGAGTGGCTGGAGAAACGGAGGAGTGTCTGGGCGAACGCTGGGTGTGTTTGTGACGTCAAACCAGGAACGACACTGACTGAACTGATCGCAGATGCCGAGTAAGTCTGGAGCTACTCAGAAACTGCTAAGAAGTGTCTATTCGCAATTCTGCTAATCTTTCGTTCGCAATTTTGATAAGCTAAGATTCACTCCCAGTAGGCGGCGGCTTAGCGTGTGCAAAGCTGCTAAAAGCAGCTTGCGAGCGAACAACTCGGAATGACCCCCAATGGGCGGTCCGGTTATTCACATGAAGGCATAATTGGTATGGGGCGGATACTGGCCCTCATTCCGAGTTGTTCGCTCGGTATTTTTCATCGCATCGCAATGAAAATCCGCTTAGTACGCATGCGCAATGTTCGCACTGCGACTGCGCCAAGTATCTTTGCTATGAAGATAGTATTTTTACTCACGGCTTTTTCATCGCTCCGGCGATCGTAATGTGATTGACAGGAAATGGGTGTTACTGGGCGGAAGCACGGCGTTTTAGGGGCGTGAGGTTGAAAACGCTACCGTTTCCGGAAAAAACGCAGGAGTGGCTGGAGAAACGGTGGGAGTGCCTGGGCGAACGCTGGGTGTGTTTGTGACGTCAACCAGGAACGACAAGCACTGAACTGATCGCACAGGCAGAGTAAGTCTGAAGCTACTCTAAAACTGCTACGAGGTGTGCTAATCGCAATATTGCGAATACATCGGTCGCACTTTTAAGAAGCTAAGATACACTCCCAGTAGGCGTAGGCTTAGCGTGTGTAACTCTGCTACATTCGTCTTGCGAGCGATCAACTCGGAATGAGGGCCACTGGCATTAGTATAATATAGCAAGCAGGAAAATATTCCCAAACCGGAATAATAAATACTTAATTTACTTATAGCAAAGTATCAGTCCAAAGTATACCGGGGTCTCCACATACTTTTCCAAATAGAGGTATTTTATTCAGGAATAAACATAATTTTTTTTCCAAACAGAAAAAACCCAGTGCCACATGTTTGTAACCATGGGAAATAAGTACCAACTGGTTAAAAAAAGAGAGGAAGCAATGAATGGCAGCATACTAGCTCTACCCAACATCAGTACCACCGTACAGAGCTAAATGGATGAACAAAGTCATCACTGGCCTAGCCCCCTAACCGGTCGCTTTCCCCCAGTAACCGTCTAGGAAAACAGCAGATTGATCCACTATAGGATCTTGAACAGTTATGACTGTCTGAATAATATACAGGTCCCAACAGCTATTCGAGCACTTGTCTCTATAATTATTGATTCATTAACGGTTATTTAAGCCAATTTAATTAGGGCGATCAAAAAAAATCAGACTGTAATGGTAATGGTGGCAGGTTAATAAAAAGTACTATGGATTTAAATGCTATGCGTACAATTACTTGTAATTTCAGAAATGAGCTCCTTGAACTGATTCCAAACATGTCAAAGGACAGTCTACATCTTGTAGCTATTACTAAGCCATGGTACAATAATAACCACGACTAGGAAGGTGCTTATTTAGCATAGGGCAAAAAGCAATATGACCTGTAAAATCTGGTCTTTTTCTTTTCAATAGGGCCTCACCCTAAATGTGAAGAGGTCTCTGCCAGGGACAGCAATTATTATTATTACATTTTATTTATAAGGCGCCACAAGTGTTTCGCAGCGATAAACAAAGGACAGCACAGGGAGACAAAACAATTACAGTAAATAAATAACAAAAACAGAGTAGAGGTAACAAAGAGCACCACAATTCTCAAAACATAATACAGCTAAGATGTAAGTAGCGAGTGAGTGAACAGCGTACTACTAGGAGCTGGTGGCCATGGATAGAGATGAGCCTTTACCAGCAGGAGAAAAAGCAGGTAAAGATGGTCGCTGAGTAGGAGAAGGCTGTGAGTGAAATGTGTTGAGAAGAAGGTTTTGACAACAAGAGGAAAGAGTGCCCTGCTCTAAGGAGCTTAAAATCTAGTAGGAAGGGGCGACAGACAGATGAAATGAGGCGCAAGCAAGCGGGAGGTAGCCTGATGGAAGGATGTAAGCAAAACAGAGATGGTCAAGGCATGAGGACGGGGGATGGAGGAGCAGCCTCAGGACTAGGTTATGCATCGGAAGGGTACACTTTGATGAATAGGTGGGTTTTCAGTGCCCTTTTGAAGCTTTGCTAGGTCGGGGAGAGTCTAATGGAGTGGGGGAGCGCATTCCACTGACAGAATGCATCACGGGCAAAATCTTGAACTCGAGCATGGGAATCAGTAACCAGGGTAGAGGAGAGGCGCCGGTCATTGGCCGACTGTAGGGGGCGTGAGAGAGTATGAAGGGAGAGGAGGTTGGAGATGTAGGGAGCAGTGGAATTAGAAATGGCCTTGTATGTTAGGGTGAGGCGTTTGAAGAGGATTCTGTAGGAGAATAGGAGCAAGTAAAGATTTTGTCGAAGAGGAGTGGCAGATGTGGAGCGGTGGGAGAGGAAGATAAGCCTACCTGCAGAGTTGAGGACAGATTGAAGGGGAGCAAGATGGAAAGAAGTGAGGCCAGTGAGAACGTTGCAGTAGTTGAGCCGTGAGATGACCAGTGAGTGGATGATAAGTTTAGTTGCACTCTGGGAGAGAAATGGCCTGATGAGAGCAATGTTGCATAGCTGGAACCGACACAATTGCGCCAGAGCGTGGATATGGGGTGGAAAGGAGAGGGAGGAGTCAAGAGTGACGCCCAAGCAGCGGAGTTTGGGAAGGGGGGAGATGATGGTGTTGTCAACAATGATAGAGATATTGGTAGGGGGTGTTACTCTGGCTGGGGGAAAGATAATAAGTTCAGTTTTGTCCATGTTGAGCTTTAGAGAATGCTCAGCCATCCAGCTGGAAAACTGAGAGAGGACAGAGGGGGACAGATCAGAAGAGGAGAGGTAGAGTTGTGTCATCAGCATAGAGGTGGTATTGAAGGCCAAAGGAGTTAATGAGCGCACCCAGGGAAGAGGTGTACAGGGAGAACAGAAGGGAGCCGAGGACAGAACCCTGAGGGACACCAACAGGAAGGATGGAAAGGTGTGAGGTGGTGCCAGAGGCAGACACAGAGAAGGAACTGTTAGTGAGGTAAGAGGTATACCAGTCAAGGACAGTGCTAGAGAGGCCAATGTTTTGGAGTGTGCGGAGGAGGAGAGGATGATCCACGGTGTCAAAGGCAGCAGAGAGGTCCAGAAGGATAAGCCAAAAGCAGGTCATTGGTGGCTTTCACCAGGGCAGTCTCAGTGGAGTGGCAGTCCTAGCAATGCTACGGCAAGTGCATACATACCTGCCAATGCAGGGGGGAACAAAGCAAGGTGGAATGCCATGCTGCAAGCATCGCTAGACGTGTCTTCTGTAGGCCATGCAACAGCGCCGGCCAGAAGACAATGCTAACGACGGCAGGGGTGCATACACACTGCCTGATATGCGCCAATAGGATGATTTGTCAGTCCGATCCGCCAGAACAGATGACATATTGCCTAGTGTGTACCCAGCTCTAGTCTACAGACTGGTGAGAGTCGTTTATTGAGTCTGAACAATTTATTGATCACCAGTAAAACAATAAAGGAGTTATTGATTATGTATAGAACAAATCCATGAGGTGTCAATAATGATAATTATAGGAGATATCAAAATACCTGGGCCAATATTTACTAAAAATCCGAGTTTGTCCGATTTGTGGGGTTTTTTCTAAGTCCCAACACGGGAATTCACTAAGCACAAATCTCGGCAGTGTTTGAGCTATTCGTTATGGTTTGATTGGCAAAGTTCAGAAATACGAATGAATAGACCATCGGTCAAATGCGGCTGTTATTTCATACAATACGGGTATTCACTATTCATTCGTATTTGGGTGTTAGTCTCTGAGTGGTCAAGTGCGGGTGTATTTTTTTGCGAATCATTAAAAAAAGCAGCAAAAAAATAGACCTGCTTTTTCCAGTCGAGTTTGGATAACCATGCACGGATCAGTGAGATCTGTGCATGGTTATCTATGGGAAAGGGTCTGTTTACTGTAAAAATTGGGAAAAAAATCTGAGTGGGTTCCCCCCTCCTAAGCATAACCAGCCTCTGGCTCTTTGAGCCGGTCCTGGTTGAAAAAATATGGGGGGGAAAATGACAGGGGTTCCCCCATATTTGATCAACCAGCACCGGGCTCTGCACCTGGTCCTGGTGCCAAAAATACGGGGGACATTTGTATCCAATGGTGGGTCAGTGGGTCAGCGGTTGCTGACTGCAAAGTTCCCACCATTGGATACAGTGGAGCGCCTATGCGCTACATTGTATCTTCAGTGCGCAGCCTCAATCACACTACAGGAGCGCACAGCCAATCAGGAGAGTGCCACGACGTGGCGCTCCCTGATTGGCTGAAGGGACCTTCTTTGACAGGAGTCAGGGGGAGTCCCAGCAGTCGGGGAAAGGGGTCCCATGTGTAAACATGGGACCCCTTTCAGTGCGTGGTTCGGCTTTTTTGGTTTGTTTTTTTGCCAAGTACGTGGATTACAAAGAGGACAGAAGCTACCCTGGATTATGTGAGTATAATTTTTTTCTCAGGTACCCCATGGAGTCTACATGGAGAAGTGGACCGAGCCTCGTGTGAACATAGGTAAGTATGTATGTATGTAGGTGTGCATGTATGTAATAAAGTTTTACTGTCACGATGTGTGTGTGTCCTATTTTTTGTTGGCTATTTTTTTTGTATTAGTACTACAGGTACCAGCGAACTCCCCCCCCCCTCCCCGCATGCTGGTACTTGTGGTTCTCCAAGTACCAGCTTGCGGGGGAGTCTTGCTGGGACTTGTAGTACTTCTACAAAAAACAATATTCTATTTTTTTCACAAGGCTATCAGCCCCCCATCCGCCGCCCTTGGATGGGGGGGACAGCCTCGGGCTTCACCCCTGGCCCTTTGGTGGCTGGAGGGAGACCCCTTGATTTAAGGGGTTCCCACTCCTCCAGGGTACCCCGGCCAGGGGTGACTAGTTAGTGATTTAATGCCAGGGCCGCAGGGACCAAGATAAAAGTGTCCCCCGGCTGTGGCATTATCTCTCTGACTAGTGGAGCCCGGTGCTGGTTCCAAAAATACGGGGGACCCCTACGCTTTTTGTCCCCCGTATTTTTGGCACCAGGATCAGGCGAGCCCGGTGCTGGTTGATCAAATATGGGGGAACCCCTGTCATTTTTCCCCCCATATTTTTTCAACCAGGACCGGCTCAAAGAGCCCAAGGCTGGTTATGCTTAGGAGGGGGGACCCCACACAAATTTTTTCAGATTTGAAAACAATTTAAACACCTTTTTAAGGTTCACAATGAAGCCCTGCACGGATCTCACAGATCCGGCCGGGATTCCTTGTGTTTTGTCAGGCAGTGTTTTATCACTCCCGTAAAACACTGCCTGACATTACGAATCACATCGACATCGGAAAATACGAATTTGGAAAAGTCGGCAGCTTAGTGAATGACCGTATCAGGATTCAAAAAGTTGCAGTAAAATGCACCCGATATCATTCGAGATCAAACACCCTTAAAAACGGCAACAACACGAATCTTTGTAAATATACCCTCTGATGTGGAATTTTCTGGTTGCTAATCAGTCAGGAGTAGACATTCTAAAATGCTTTTGTAGGGCATCTCCCAACACAAGCAGTTAAATAATCAGTAAGGAGCCTATTCATTATGCTAATTATCGGGGACCGAGCCGCACCCAATAATTACGTTTTTCACTTGCCACAGGCAGTGCTACTGCGCATGTGTGAACTTGGGTTTATATATGTACGGCTTCCAGCGGAAGCAGCCGAGCAGTGGTGGAAAAGATCCAAATGGATCTCTCTTCGCAACTGGGACACCTTCCAATAGGTAAGGTGTGGGGTGCGGGAACAAATGCCATCTGGAGATGGTAATCTCGCCATCTATAGATGCTGGCAATTGGGAGTCACCACTTCATCGCAGCCTTCCGGGTATCGCTGGGTCCTCGTCGGGTGAAACTGTCATGCGCAGGCTGGACATCGAATGCACATGACTCAGCAGTCCGTTACTGGCAGCGTTGGGCTTCCAACAGTGGAGCAGAAGACACCGCTGAGGAGGGAGCCAGCGAAAGACCTCGCCGGAGAGGTAAGTACTGCTGGCTCAAAGATGCATATTTATTAGTATCACAGTGGTACTAAATTAACCATGCCGCTGGTATTAAAATTTGTTGATAAATGGGATCCTAATTATACTGTTGTTTACCGGTCCACTTCAACCACTGCCTAGGGGATCAAACAAGATTGCCAAACAGACAGACAGAACTAATAAGAAAACAATTAAACTATATTAAGTTAGCCTCCATAGACGACATCCACAATAAAACACGCTATAACACTAAATGAAAAGAATGCACAGGATGAAAAACATTCTCAAGAGAAAGGAAGAAACAAAAGGAGGAAAGAAAATACTAACAACTGAGGGCATGGATATGTTTTTGAATACAAAGAAATAACTATTTTTGCTGTGTATTTACTGTGAAAAATGTAAATGGGCCATACACACTATACTGTAGACACAGCAGACAAAAATCTATCTTCTACAGGAGAGGTGTTACTTGACATTTAAATTAAAAGTAGATAAATCAATGGATTCAGGTAAAATATATCTAAGATTATTTAAAGTAACTAAGAATAGTGAATGCAACGTAATTAGCCACACTTTATTGGAGAACAGCAAATCATATGGCTTGAGTACACAGAAAAGACACTACAAAAGGAAAATTATAACATCAATAGTAAATAAATTAATGGGATCACTGAAAAATTAAGTTGTTGAGTTTTCTACAAAGGACAAAACCCAAGGCAGCATGAGATTTTCTGCTGAGCGATCGTATTACACAAGTCTAGAGGCATTTTAGAACGTTTTAACTCAAATGATAGATCAAGGTGGATTAGTGTTTTAGATTTTAACAAGGCATTAGGTTTGTCATGTTATCTCTTTAATCCGGGACACCTATGATGACACATGTTCTGTGGCTGGCTAGATTCAAACCTGCATTTCACCTGCTTCGACGTAGCCATGGTTGGTTGTGGGGGGGCTAGGGATGGAGTTTGTGGGGAGCTCTTCTCCCTCCGTCTCATCTCAGAAAGTTGGGATGCATTAGATGTACTTTGTATCTGTACAATGATATATACCATGTGAATTTTCTTTTCTGTGACCGGCCTTATTTTATGGTTTGAGCCTCTTTAGCATTGCCATTAATCAGCTAATCTTTATAAGAGAAAGGATTGAAAAAGCAGTCTGGTCTATGAATGAATGAACAACACAATAAGCTTTGCTGAATGTCATTCAAGAATTGCAGGATCCGATGCCTGGTCCACTGTCGTGTTGCAGGGAATTAGATCTTGCAGCCAGAATACATTCATAGCAACACATTCACTTGGGCACACATCATACACTGTGTGTAGGCAAAGGAAATGGGGGCAATAGACATATAGGGGGTCATTCTGACCCGATCGCACGCTGCAGTTTTTCGCAGCGTAACGTTCGGCTCAGAACTGCGCATGCGCCGGCGCATGGCCGCCCGTCGCTGGCTACAATCGCCTCTGCCTGATTGACAAGCAGAGGCGGTCGATGGGCAGGAGGGGGCGAAACAGCGGCGTTTGGCCGCCGCTTCGTGGGCTCGGTACGGCCAACACAGGCATGGCAGAACCGTGTGGGGAGTGGCCCGCAGCGGCTGCGTGACGTCACACGCAGCCGCTGCGGGCCAGGGAGTAATGAGTAGCTCCTGGCCAGCACGCTAAAGCTGCGCCGGCCTGGAGATACTCTTGAAGTGCAAAGGCATCGCCGCTGTGTGATGCCTTTAAATTTCTGTGGGAGAAGGGAAGGGGGGGGGGGGGGGGGGGCGGCACTGACATGCGGGGTGGACTAGCCCTGTGCTGGGCGTCCCCCCCGCTTGTCTGAGTTCATGATCGTAGCTGTGCTAAATTTAGCACAGCTACGATCAACTCGGAATGACCCCCTTAGACCTGGGATTGTGCTGATCTAATTGCAGGGTTTACAGACTACCCCTCATATTTACACATTCTTTCGTACCATGCTTTTATTTTTTGTGTGTGTCTGTCAGCATAAGAAATAAATGACCTAAATTATTACTAGAATACGTTTATTTCTTTAAAAAAAACACATGAAGGAGTTAGGATGGCTGAGTATTGAACTATGGGCTTAAAACCTGTTCGCAGCAGCTAAATTGTTCTCTAAAGGCAAAACCATGTGCACTGCAGGTGGGGCAGATGTAACATGTGTAGAGAGAGTTAAATTTGGGTGGGTTACATTGTTTCTGTGCAGGGTAAATACTGGCTGCTTTTTTTTTACACTGCAATTTAGATTTCAGTTTGAACACGCCCCACCCAAATCTAACTCTCCCTGCACATGTTATATCTGCCCCCCCTGCAGTGAACATGGTTTTGCCCATTAGAGAACAATTTAGCTGCTGCGATCAGGTCTGAAGTAGGCCCTTTGTATTATATGAAGGTTGTGAAGAAGGGCAACACAGAAAAATGAGAGGGGGTGAGGTGGGTTGGATTAGTTACAAACATACTGTAAATATTTCATATTTAAAAATCATGACACCCTTAAATAAGCCATCCATCCAGGTCGTGCCCTATCTCACTCTTTTCTACAGAACAACTCATCGTTACTGAACATATGAATGTGAGTGGCTGAAGAGTATGGGCGGAGCCATCTGAGCCTGCTCACTACACCATACCTCCCAACATCTAAAAATTGGAAAATGGAACATGGCTAAAATGTGACAACCTAAAGGGTACACACACTGTAGCCACGTCCTGTTAGGAGGGTGCCCACAGTGTCTAGTTCCCCCAAAGTGATAGGATGCCTCCCTTCCCTCACTAAAACACCACATCAATACTGAAGCATTCAAAGTGCATCCAACAGTAGGAAATATCTCCCAAATGCACATGAATGGGGTCATATCAGGACAGTTAGGAGATAAGCTATATGGAGTCAAAAACATTATTTTAATGTGCACTTAAATGTTCTGTGGCAATGTAATCTCACAAGCCTGAATATACTGTAGATTGAACCTAATGGACACATATAATTTTTCATCCTCACTGATAAGTAAAGTCCTGAATAACTGCATATGAACTGACAATGCCATAGAACATTTCTCATCCAGGGCGGGATGTACTGTACTAAAGGGAAAATGCGGTAAAACCCCCATTTTCTGGGATTTTTTACCGCATTTTCATATGTACTAAGACCCGGCCGTCGGGCTTTCGCCGCTGAGGGTATCGCCATCTTTGGATAGCGATACTCTATAGAAGCCTATGAGCTTCTTATCGCCAGCCGCCGCAATCTGCCACCTCCACTGACCCCCCCCTCTCCCCCGACATACCTTCTTCCAGGAAGCCTGGACCCGGAAGGTAAACTCCTCCTCCCCCTAGTAACGCAGCCAGAGGTCCTTCTGGCTGCAGGGGGTAGGAGGAGGCGCCCCAGACAGCCTGCTGCCTGCTTCCCGGCAGCTGAGGAGAGGGAGAGCACAGGGAGGTGACGGAGACCCCCCGCACACCACCTCACAGGTATCACGGGGGGCCTCCGTCACCGCATTGCGATGTTGATCGCATATGTTAGTACATATGCGATCAACATCGCTGTAATGGGCGGCGAGGGGCGGCGATGTATGTTAATACATCCCGTCCCCATTCTGTTTGACAACCTCCCCATGTACTATACTTGCTACTTTTTTGAAGTCCTCTCAGGACTGGGTGCTTTGTGTCATTAAGCTCTGCCTCCACCACATCTTAATCCTATGGGTCTAAGAACAGGGGGTGGAGACAAAATTACACAACTCTCACAGAATTGCATCATATTGGCCCTGCCCCATTTGATTCCTGGCATTACACTCCCCATCCTACATATTTCATTAGGATACTAACAGGAGGCGGGAGATCCACCCACTCATCCGGGGAACCTGGGGACTACCTGTACAAATGTGAGTCTCCCTGACCGGCTGGGAGAGTAGGTAAGTATGACACGCACATGCGGTCTTTCAGGTGAGGACATGCCTGCATAGAGTATCTGGTGTGGCAATAACCACTTACAAACCTGTTCCCATAATGAGCCCCCACATCACTCTACAGCCCCCTTTTCTACAGATCACTCTAATTTCTATAAATCTTTTCTTTGTCTACTCTCTTTTTCCCTCTGAATGAGTAATCATTAGAGAATACAGACAGTAAGCTCTTCTGGGCTAAATCTAATCAAACAGATCGAGTATGCAAATGTACCAGAAGAAATTGCACCAATAGGAATCCTGTAGTAGAGGAAAAACACCTAGCAATGTATATGAGCGACATCCATTTTAAAACTACTTTGAATTAAATGTCAAAATGGTTCTAGCGCATCACATAATTTCTCTCTGTAAAATGAATTTTTCGTTTCACTGTGTCAATAGCAGCTTAACAGCAGGAGTGGGGGCTGAGAAGTATATCCCGGGTGCTGACTCTAGGGAGTTGCTCTAAGTAGACTGTTATCAAGCACATAAATACAAAGAAAGCATAGAGTAATGGAAAAATAAAGATGTTACAGTAACTGTTACATATAAACTACTGTATGTCTGATTTTGTCCCTTACAAACATATTAACTATTGCAATTCATATGTACAGGCATAGCAGGAAAGCCAGAACACAAACCACACCAACTTGAGTACTATAATACTGTAGATGTAAGGGGTGGTTGTGGACAGGGAAAATGTCTGTAGCAACTAATCAACTTCTACCTATCATTCTATCATTTACAGGGTGCACTTGATAAATGTTAGCTAGAACATGATTGCTCTGGACAACCTCACCACATGTCCACTTTTCCACTCTTCCGAGGGTTTGATACCAGTGGATAGAGGGCCCGATTTAGAACTAATCGCTGCTGTGATTTTTCACACAGCAGGCGATCAGCAATTAACCGCAATGCACGTGCGCGTCGGCGAACAATAACAGGCATCACCAGACAGCGACAGGCTGGTGCGAAAATTTCAATTGCAAAGCCATTTGCAAGGTGATTGACAGGAAGAGGCCATTTGTGGGTGGTAACTGACCATTTTCTGGGAGTGTCAGGGAAAACGAAGGTGCTTCCAAAACGTTTTCAGGGAGGGTGTGTGACGTCGGCTCCGGCCTCGATCAGCCCTTTCTGATCGCATTGTAGGAGTAAGTCCTAGGCTGCATACACTCATAAAAACCATTCACTGGTGAGTGAGGTGCAAAACAATGAAAACAAACAGGTGTATCTTGCCAGAAGGAAGGAGGCTAAGAAGCAAATCAGACGTACAAAGGCACAATCTGATGAGATAACTGCCCAGTTTTTTTTTTAAGTGTATAAGTCAGAGGTTCCCAAACTGTGTGCCGTGGCTCCCTGGGGTGCCTCGGGACACTTGCAGGGGTTCCCTGGGTTGGTGGTCCAGAACCAATTAAAATTATTTATGGTCAATATAATAGGCAAAACTAGTTCTAGTAGCTGTCAGTCATAAAATATGGGGACAAACAGAAGCAAATCTTGTCCCTCACCACACAACTGACCCTAAGGATGACATATAAACACAATCTACTTAATTTAATATTTCTCTCTAAATTTCTCAATAAGAAATTTTTGGCCTAGGGGTGCCGTGTAAAAAATTCTGATACTCTAGGGCGCCGTGATTCAAAAATGTTTGGAAACCACTGGTATAAGTGAAAGGAGAAAATCAAATGGAGGAATAAAAAGGCTAAAGATAGAGAGTGAGTGTTGAGGAAGACAATGTAATAGCAGATCATCTAAATAATTATTTTTGCTCAGTATTCACTACAGAAGGAGAAGGGAAGGGGCCACAGTTAAGTTGCAAGGACATTCATAAAACCGAGATAGATAAAAGTACATTTACATTTACTGAGGAGAAGGTCCTAACATAACTCTCAAAACAGAACGTGGAGAAATCAAATGGGCCAGATAGTATAAATCCATGGATACTACAAGAGCTTAAAGGGGTTCTGGCAACACCATTAACAGAATTATTTAACCAGTCGCTAGTTACAGGAGTAATTCCAGAGGACTGGAAAAGAGCAAATGTAACTCCACTGCACAAAAGTGGAAGCAAGGTAAAAGCAAATAACTACAGAAGAGTGAGCCTTACATCAATAATAGAGAAAATAATGGAAACAATAGGGGGTCATTCAGAGTTGATCGCTCGCTAGCAGTTTTTAGCAGCCGTGCAAACGCTATGCCGCCGCCCACTGGGGAGTGTATTTTAGCTTAGCAGAAGTACGAACGCATGTGCAGCCGAGCTCTACAAAAAGAGTTTGTGCAGTTTCAGAGTAGCTCTGAACCTACTCAGCGCTTGCGATCACTTCAGCCTATTCGTGTCTGGATTTGAAGTCATACACCCGCCCAGCGAACGCCCAGCCACACCTGCGTTTTTTCAGACACGCCTGCATCTTTACAAACACTCCCTGAAAACGGTCAGTTGACACCCAGAAACGCCCCCTTCCTGTCAATCTTCTTGCGGCCGTCAGTGCGAAGGAAAACTTCGCTAGAACCTGTGCACAACTACAAAGAGCTCTGTAACCGTACGTCGCGCGTGCGCATTGCGGGGCATACGCATGTGCATAAATGCCGTTTTTTCACCTGATCGCTGCGCTGCGAAAATTGGCAGCGAGCGATCAACTCGGAATGACCC
Organism: Pseudophryne corroboree; assembly: GCF_028390025.1. Taxonomy (NCBI): domain Eukaryota; kingdom Metazoa; phylum Chordata; class Amphibia; order Anura; family Myobatrachidae; genus Pseudophryne; species Pseudophryne corroboree. The sequence goes on from NC_086445.1 coordinate 149,813,669, forward strand.
CCCAATATTAAAAGAAAGAGTTGTGGAATATCTCAAACCCTGCAATTTACATGATCCCAAACAGCATGGATTTACTAGGGGAGATCATGCCAAACAAATCTTATTGATCTTTTTGATTGGGTAACTAAAGAAACTGACCGGGTGGGGGTTGGGGGAGGGGTGGAGGGTGTGATGCATCGCAAAACTATTTCCATGATCAGACCCTTTCTTTCCTAGAATGCTACTAAGACCCTTATCCACTCACTGGTCACCACCAGCCTGGACTACTGTAATCTACCTATCTGGCATCCCTGACAAATGCCTCTCTCCACGCCAATCTATCATCAGTGCTGCAGCCCAGCTCATCTTCCTACCTGCCCTCTCCTACAAGCCCTTCACTGGCTTCTCTTTCCTTTCAGAATCCAATTCAAGCTTCTCACACTCACTTGCAAAGCCCTCACCCACTCCTCTTCAATTTACACCTCTGACCTTATCTCCCTTTAAACTCCCACCTATCCTCTTCACTCAGCTAATAAACGCTGCCCCTCCTGCCTACTGAGTACTTCCTCCCACTCCTTCCTCAAAGATTTTTCTCGTGCTGCTCCCTTTCTCTGAAATTCTCTACTTCTCCCCCTCAGAATCTCCAACTTTTTACAAAACTTCAAATGAGCTCTAAAGGCCCACTTCTTCACCAAACCCAACCAACTCTCATCCTACCCCTCTATTCCATGCTCACTGTCTACCCCATCTGTGTCACCCCTGTCTGTTTGCCCCTCCCTTTTAGAATGTAAACTCTTATGAGCAAGGCCCTCTTCCCTCGTGTGCTTTTCCTTCTCTTTGACATCACCAAATCCCATGGTTTTCTGCCACCCTGATACTTATTTCAGTGTCGTCTGCTGATGCAGCTATGTTTATGTACACTGTATTTGTCCTATATTGCCTTCTACTGTAAATCACTGTTTCCCTGTTTTGCCTATTTGTTTATGTACTCTGTAATTGGGCGCTGTGGATCCCTTGTGGCGCCATATAAATAAAGGATAATAATAATAATAATAATGATGACATTGCAAATGGTATTGAAGGGAAAGTATGCAACAGGGTAGACACACCAGGAGGGGTGAAACAAATGACTGAGGATCTAGGTGGAATAGAGAGATGGGCAAGAACGTGGCAACTACATTTTAAATTAAAAAAATGCAAAATCATGCACTTGGGTCTCAAAAGCCCAAAGGTTGGCTATAGTAACAAGGGCACTATAATGGAAAATACAGAGGAGGAAAGAGATTTAGGAGTCACCATTTCAGATGACTTGAAGGTAGGCAAGCAATGTAAAGGCCCCCATACACAGGTCAGACTTGTCTGAGCAACAAGTCTGACCTGATTTCCCCAGCAGCTGGCCGGGAGGGCTACATCAGATTTGGCACTTGATGTGCCATTTTTACATGAGATTTGCTTTAAATAAATCTTGTCAGATTTATCTGATGGGCTGTCCCTCATTGCTGGGGGGGGGGGGCTAAACAGTAAATTAAAAAGCAGCAGCCGCTGCTGCATCACTTCTTGATCCGGATGCCAGACAAGTATTCATGCAACATATCGCATGTGCTTAAAAAGCACCCGTGATGTGCCACTGATGGCCCTAAATCCCATTTATCCCATGTGCTATACATAGGATCTGTAGGGTCCAATCCGATGCGCACAGGATCCGACCTCATGTCAAACGCAGACGATTTGGCCAGTTTTCATGCGATTTATCGGAACGATCCGTCGGAATCGGATAAAAACTGGCCAAATCGCACCTGTGTATGGGGGCCTTAACAAAGCAATGAAGAAGGCTAGTCAGATGCTTAGTTACATAGGGAGAGGAACCAGTAGCAGGAAAAAGGAAGTAATAATGGCACTATATAGGTTATTGGTACGGCCTCATCAAGAATACCATGTTCAGGCCTCGATGCTATATTTCCAGAAGGACATAAATACATTAGAGACTGTACAAAAGAGGGCAACTAAAATGGTGCATTGCCTACATAATAAAACTTACCCTGAAAGACTAAAATGTTAATATGTAAAGTTTGGACAGAGAAGGGAAAGGGGGGTCATGATAGAAACTTTCAAATACTGTATATTAAGGGTTTAAACAAGGTACATGATGGAGACATTTTTCAAAGGAACACAAATATGAGAACACGAGGATATGCGCTGAAACCGGAAGGGGGTAGGTTCAGAGGAAATTTGAGGAAAAATTACTTCACAGAAAGGGTAGTGGGTAAGTGGAACAGTCTTATCAGATGTAGTTGGGATAAGCACAGGAATACCCTTACAAAGACCTAATGAACAAATAGGGTTAAAGTTGCCAAAAGGATATATTATATGAAAAAGGGGCAGACTAGATGGGCCAAGCGGTTCTTATCCACCGTAAAATTCTATGCTCCTATGTTACACCCACAAGTCTTTCTTCTGCCCCCCTTTCCCCCTCCTCCTTCACTGTACATTCAAACTCCAGGCAGAGAGCTATGAGAATGAACGCATTGCAGGTGAGAGAAGAGGCAGACGTTTACTAAATGACAGGGGTGCTGGCAAAGGGAACCTGTAGTTTGCTAGCTGGAGGTAGGCGTTTATTATTCAACTAAATGCTGTGTGTGGTTCTTTAAATAATGAAACAGCAGCATCTTCAAAAATATCCAGAACAAAAACAATCGGTGGCGTATAAGAAAAGCAAACTGGTCAACTACTTTCATTCATACTATCTTGCAAATGTTTCCGTTACATGGCATACCTGTTTTCCATCCAGTGTATACAGACGCTTTACCACTCCGGAATCCAGCTTTATGGCATCAGTAATATCAGTGAGAACTTGCTCAAAAGAGTGGGCGGTTTTCTTGTTCAGCAGAATCCGGACGGCCTTACGTGGCTTCACGCCACTTCTGATAATTGTCACCAGCTTTGGCCTGATGAAGTCTTTGCCCTCTCTTCCATCAGAGCTGGCCGCCTTAGGGGTAGCAAGGGGCTGCGCTGAGCGAGGGCTACCTGTCGTCTTCACATTCACCGACCAATTGGGGTTTACATTCTTTGTGTACTCCAGTTTTTTGAAAGGCTCGATAGAACCACATACGTAACTTTCACCTGAAAGAAAAACTCCCGTTACTTCAGTATATGATAAAAGCATGTTATACAGAAAATGTGTGCACTAAAAATATAAACTTACATAGAAAAATGTTTATTATTAGGTATTACAGTATGTTATGTCAGAGCCTATAACATAAGTTCACCTTGAATGACTCAGTGATGCTGTTTACTGCGAAAATCACATTCCTTACTATATGCAGCCTTATATGAGGTGAAAACAGTTTAATAATAAAGGCTGATAAAAAAAATCACTAACCAAAAAAACGTGGCGCTGGTCTTAATTCTGAATTAATAAATATCTATGGATATTTTAGCAGCTAGTGGAAGAAGTTAGCCAACTTCTACTAGAGGAACAAACAAATAAAAAATATTCCACTACGCTTAAATACTCCCAATTATAGGGGGTAATTCAGAGTTGATCATAGATCATTTACTCTGACATGTGGGGGGACGCCCAGAACAGGGCTAGTCCGCCCCGCATGTCAGGTCCTGCCGTCCCCCGCACAGGTACAAAAGCATTGCATGGCGGCAATGCTTTTGTACCTGACAAGTAGCTCCCTGCCAGCGCAGCTCCTGCGCCCCGGGTCACAGCGGCTGCGTGCGATGTCATGCAGCCGCCGCAGCCCACCCACCTAATGTTCCGGACACACCTCCGTTGTTTGGAATGCTCCACCGCCAACGGCGTTCTAACGCCATTGACACGCCCCCTCCCGCCCCGTTACCACCTCTGCATGTCAATCAGGCAGAGGCGATCTCACTGGCTTTACATGTGCACACCGCGCGTGCGCACTGCACATAGTAATTCAGACTGTTATGGACTGTCATGGACACCCAGGAGTGGGAGCAGCTGTGGCGGCTCTGCCGGCATTCTGACAGTCGGGATCCCGGCGTCGGTATTCTGACCACCGGGATTCCGACCTGCCGGGATCTTGACTACATCCCGTCAGCCACATGCCATCGGTATTATGCTGTCGACATACTGACTTTCGACAGCATGACAATAGACCAGAGGTAGCCAACCCTGGTCCTCAAGAGCTGCCAACAGTTAATGTTTTCCAGGTCTCCTCGCAGAATCACAAGTGAAGTAATAAGTTCCAACTGTAGATCTTCTAAAATATGTCAGTGAGCAATGAATCCACCTGTGCATGTGAACTGTTGGTAGCTCTCGAGGACCAGGGTTGGCTACCCCTGCAATAGACAATTCATATGTATCCCACTGTACACTTATATTCTGTTACTTGCCGTGCAGAAAGAGAGATAAAACTGTGATCTACCGTTTCCCACCAACGGTCTATAGAATTTGGATTCTAGTAAAATTAATATTCACAAATTATCATTAATGTCTGCTCTTGCAGCACACTGTTGCACAGCTGTCTACTGCAGCTGCAGAGTGCTCCAGGCTCTGGATCATCTCCAACAGGCTTCCCAACACAAAATGATGGCCATAATTAGGATTTAGTGCCATTTTTACGCATTGCGGAGGCCAAAGCTTGCACAATACTAATGTCGCAGGAAAGTAATGTTTTGCCTTTCAGATCTTAGGGGAGTGGAAAATGTCAAGTCAATCTGCATTCAGAATGGAATTGGTAACACATACATTGGATTCATCGGAACGCCAGCTGCAAATATCTAGTTAGAAATACTTATACTGATCAATGTTCATAGGTATGCGCAGGGGGGGTGCCTGGTGCGCACAGGCACCTCCTAATGTCCGGCACCCCGATGTCACATGCCTGATGCAGCGATCACCGAGCAGGCTGATTACTGTCCCCTCTGCACTGCACCCTGTCAGGACTGCATTACTGACCGGACGCCTGGGTTAATCAAGGGTGCCACTGCCACCGGCTTTCAAACTCCCAGCTCCACCTCCATGTACAAAAACAGCGTGATGTGATTACGTCATGCTGCTCGCACGGCCACCCGCCACATGCCCACCTATCTCCTTCTATGCTATGCCAATTCCAGCCACTGATGAGGATCAGCATGCAGCCAGCGTTCCTCTTAGGAAGACATGTTCAATACTGGTAGGCAGTCGGCAGCACCATTGACAAGTCACTCGTTTTTCCAGCAGCAGCAGTACTAGTCTGCGACTGTCAGTGTCAGTGAGTGACTGACTTGTAAGTAAGCTGCTGCAGCTTGCAAAGGAAAGAGAGGGGGAGCCAGACCAGGCTGAGGAGGAGCAGTGTAATTGCAGTTAGTGCCATCAGGGGTGTTTGTTTGGTGCACACAACATCTGACAATGTATCTGCTTTATTAGGATTGGTACAAGGGTGGATATTTTATATTGCATTGACCGTCAATAGATGATGCTAGACAAGCCCAAAAGGCGGTGCTAGACACACCCCTCCGACGGTGCACCCCCTAATAAAATGTGCTGCGCACGCCTATGTCAATGTTAAAGGACATTTGGGTCTCTCCGTGATGACTATATATTATAGACAAATGACTAAATTATGAGCAACTGGTGAGCGTGGAACAATATATGTGATGAACCTTAGCTCCCTCGTTGCCACCCATTACAAAATATGTGATTTATCCTTTCATACTTTATCAATAGCAAAAGTAGCGCAATCAGAAAATAAGATTTTACTTACCGATAAATCTATTTCTCGGAGTCCGTAGTGGATGCTGGGGTTCCTGAAAGGACCATGGGGAATAGCGGCTCCGCAGGAGACAGGGCACAAAAAGTAAAGCTTTTTCCGATCAGGTGGTGTGCACTGGCTCCTCCCCCTATGACCCTCCTCCAGACTCCAGTTAGGTACTGTGCCCGGACGAGCGTACACAATAAGGGAGGATTTTGAATCCCGGGTAAGACTCATACCAGCCACACCAATCACACCGTACAACTTGTGATCTAAACCCAGTTAACAGTATGATAACAGCGGAGCCTCTGAAAGATGGCTTCCTTCAACAATAACCCGAATTAGTTAACAATAACTATGTACAATTTATGCAGATAATCCGCACTTGGGATGGGCGCCCAGCATCCACTACGGACTCCGAGAAATAGATTTATCGGTAAGTAAAATCTTATTTTCTCTATCGTCCTAGTGGATGCTGGGGTTCCTGAAAGGACCATGGGGATTATACCAAAGCTCCCAAACGGGCGGGAGAGTGCGGATGACTCTGCAGCACCGAATGAGAGAACTCCAGGTCCTCCTTAGCCAGAGTATCAAATTTGTAAAATTTTACAAACGTGTTCTCCCCTGACCACGTAGCTGCTCGGCAAAGTTGTAATGCCGAGACCCCTCGGGCAGCCGCCCAAGATGAGCCCACCTTCCTTGTGGAGTGGGCCTTTACAGATTTAGGCTGTGGCAGGCCTGCCACAGAATGTGCAAGTTGGATTGTGCTACAGATCCAACGAGCAATCGTCTGCTTAGACGCCGGAGCACCCATCTTGTTGGGTGCATACAATATAAACAACGAGTCAGATTTTCTGACTCCAGCTGTCCTTGCAATATATATTTTTAATGCTCTGACAACGTCCAGTAACTTGGAGTCCTCCAAGTCACTTGTAGCCGCAGGCACTACAATAGGCTGGTTCAGATGAAATGCTGACACCACCTTAGGGAGAAAATGCGGACGAGTCCGCAGTTCTGCCCTGTCCGAATGGAAAATCAGATATGGGCTTTTGTAAGATAAAGCTGCCAATTCTGACACTCTCCTGGCAGAAGCCAGGGCTAGAAGCATGGTCACTTTCCATGTGAGATATTTCAAATCCACCTTTTTTAGTGGTTCAAACCAATGAGATTTTAGGAAATCCAAAACCACATTGAGGTCCCACGGTGCCACTGGAGGCACCACAGGAGGCTGTATATGCAGCACTCCCTTAACAAAGGTCTGGACTTCAGGGACTGAAGCCAATTCTTTTTGAAAGAAAATCGACAGGGCCGAAATTTGAACCTTAATAGATCCCAATTTGAGACCCATTGACAATCCTGATTGCAGGAAATGTAGGAATCGACCCAGTTGAAATTCCTCCGTCGGAGCACTCCGATCTTCGCACCACGCAACATATTTTCGCCAAATTCGGTGATAATGTTGCACGGTTACTTCCTTCCTTGCTTTAATCAAAGTAGGAATGACTTCTTCCGGCATGCCTTTTTCCTTTAGGATCCGGCGTTCAACCGCCATGCCGTCAAACGCAGCCGCGGTAAGTCTTGAAACAGACAGGGACCCTGCTGAAGCAAGTCCCTCCTTAGAGGTAGAGGCCACGGATCTTCCGTGATCATCTCTTGAAGTTCCGGGTACCAAGTCCTTCTTGGCCAATCCGGAACCACTAGTATCGTTCTTACGCCTCTTTGCCGTATAATTCTCAATACTTTTGGTATGAGAGGCAGAGGAGGAAACACATACACCGACTGGTACACCCAAGGCGTTACCAGCGCGTCCACAGCTATTGCCTGCGGATCTCTTGACCTGGCGCAATACCTGTCCAGTTTTTTGTTGAGGCGAGACGCCATCATGTCCACCATTGGTCTTTCCCAACGGGTTACCAGCATGTGGAAGACTTCTGGATGAAGTCCCCACTCTCCCGGGTGAAGATCGTGTCTGCTGAGGAAGTCTGCTTCCCAGTTGTCCACTCCCGGGATGAACACTGCTGACAGTGCTATCACATGATTCTCTGCCCAGCGAAGAATCCTTGCAGCTTCTGCCATTGCACTCCTGCTTCTTGTGCCGCCCTGTCTGTTCACATGGGCGACTGCCGTGATGTTGTCCGACTGGATCAACACCGGTTTTCCCTGAAGCAGAGGTTCTGCCTGGCTTAGAGCATTGTATATTGCTCTTAGTTCCAGAATGTTTATGTGAAGAGACGTTTCCAGGCTCGTCCATACTCCCTGGAAGTTTCTTCCTTGTGTGACTGCTCCCCAGCCTCTCAGGCTGGCGTCCGTGGTCACCAGGATCCAATCCTGTATGCCGAATCTGCGGCCCTCCAATAGATGAGCACTCTGCAACCACCACAGAAGAGACACCCTTGTCCTTGGAGACAGGGTTATCCGCAGGTGCATCTGAAGATGCGACCCTGACCATTTGTTCAACAGATCCCTTTGGAAAATTCTTGCGTGGAATCTGCCGAATGGAATTGCTTCGTAAGAAGCCACCATTTTTCCCAGGACTCTTGTGCATTGATGTACAGACACCTTTCCTGGTTTTAGGAGGTTCCTGACAAGCTCGGATAACTCCTTGGCTTTTTCCTCCGGGAGAAAAACCTTTTTCTGAACCGTGTCCAGAATCATCCCTAGGAACAGCAGACGAGTTGTCGGCATTAACTGGGATTTTGGAATATTCAGAATCCACCCGTGCTGTTTTAGCACTTCCTGAGACAGTGCTAATCCCATCTCTAGCTGTTCTCTGGACCTCGCCCTTATTAGGAGATCGTCCAAGTATGGGATAATTAATACGCCTTTTCTTCGAAGAAGAATCATCATCTCGGCCATTACCTTTGTAAAGATCCGAGGTGCCGTGGACAATCCGAACGGCAGCGTCTGAAACTGATAGTGACAGTTTTGTACAACGAACCTGAGGTACCCCTGGTGTGAGGGGTAAATTGGAACGTGGAGATACGCATCCTTGATGTCCAAGGATACCATAAAGTCCCCCTCTTCCAGGTTCGCTATCACTGCTCTGAGTGACTCCATTTTGAACTTGAACTTCTTTATGTACAGGTTCAAGGACTTCAGATTTAGAATAGGCCTTACCGAGCCATCCGGCTTCGGTACCACAAAAAGAGTGGAATAATACCCCTTCCCTTGTTGCAGAAGAGGTACCTTGACTATCACCTGCTGAGAGTACAGCTTGTGAATGGCTTCCAACACCGTCTCCCTTTCGGAGGGGGACGTTGGTAAAGCAGACTTCAGGAAACGGCGAGGTGGATCTGTCTCTAATTCCAACCTGTATCCCTGAGATATTATCTGCAGGATCCAGGGATCTACTTGCGAGTGAGCCCACTGCGCGCTGTAATTTTTGAGACGACCCCCCACGGTCCCCGAGTCCGCTTGAGAAGCCCCAGCGTCATGCTGAGGCTTTTGTAGAAGCCGGGGAGGGCTTCTGATCCTGGGAAGGAGCTGCGTGTTGCTGTCTCTTCCCTCGACCTTTGCCTCGTGGCAGATATGAATAGCCCTTTGCTCTCTTATTTTTAAAGGAACGAAAGGGCTGCGGTTGAAAAGTCGGTGCCTTTTTCTGTTGGGGAGTGACTTGAGGTAGAAAGGTGGATTTCCCGGCTGTAGCCGTGGCCACCAAATCTGATAGACCGACTCCAAATAACTCCTCCCCTTTATACGGCAAAACTTCCATATGCCGTTTTGAATCCGCATCGCCTGTCCACTGTCGCGTCCATAAAGCTCTTCTGGCCGAAATGGACATAGCACTTACCCGTGATGCCAGTGTGCATATATCCCTCTGTGCATCACGCATATAAAGAAATGCATCCTTTATTTGTTCTAACGACAGTAAAATATTGTCCCTGTCCAGGGTATCAATATTTTCAATCAGGGATTCTGACCAAACTACCCCCGCACTGCCCATCCAGGCAGTCGCTACAGCTGGTCGTAGTATAACACCTGCATGTGTGTATATACTTTTTTGGATATTTTCCATCCTCCTATCTGATGGATCTTTAAGTGCGGCCGTCTCAGGAGAGGGTAACGCCACTTGTTTAGATAAGCGTGTTAGCGCCTTGTCCACCCTAGGAGGTGTTTCCCAGCGCTCCCTAACCTCTGGCGGGAAAGGGTATAATGCCAATAATTTCTTTGAAATTATCAGCTTTTTATCAGGGGCAACCCACGCTTCATTACACACGTCATTTAGTTCTTCTGATTCAGGAAAAACTATAGGTAGTTTTTTCATACCCCACATAATACCCTGTTTAGTGGTACCTGTAGTATCAGCTAAATGTAACGCCTCCTTCATTGCCAAAATCATATAACGTGTGGCCCTACTGGAAAATACGGTTGATTCGTCACCGTCACCACTGGAGTCATCGCCTGTGTCTGGGTCTGTGTCGACCGACTGAGGCAAAGGGCGTTTCACAGCCCCTGACGGTGTTTGAGTCGCCTGGACAGGCACTAATTGATTGTCCGGCCGTCTCATGTCGTCAAACGACTGCTTTAGCGTGTTGACACTATCCCGTAGTTCCATAAATAAAGGCATCCATTCTGGTGTCGACTCCCTAGGGGGTGACATCCTCATATTTGGCAATTGCTCCGCCTCCACACCAATATCGTCCTCATACATGTCGACACACACGTACCGACACACAGCAGACACACAGGGAATGCTCCTAACGAAGACAGGACCCACTAGCCCTTTGGGGAGACAGAGGGAGAGTTTGCCAGCACACACCAAAAGCGCTATATATATATCAGGGATAGCCTTATAATAAGTGCTCCCTTATAGCTGCTTTGTTATATCAAAATATCGCCATAAATGTGCCCCCCCCTCTCTGTTTTACCCTGTTTCTGTAGTGCAGTGCAGGGGAGAGACTTGGGAGCCGTCCTGACCAGCGGAGCTGTGAGAGGAAATGGCGCCGTGTGCTGAGGAGATAGGCCCCGCCCCTTTTCCGGCGGGCTCGTCTCCCGCTATTTAGAAAAATTAGGCAGGGGTTAAATATCTCCATATAGCCTCTAGGGCTATATGTGAGGTATTTTTAGCCTTTATAGGTACTCATTTGCCTCCCAGGGCGCCCCCCTCCCAGCGCCCTGCACCCTCAGTGACTGCCGTGTGAAGTGTGCTGAGAGGAAAATGGCGCACAGCTGCAGTGCTGTGCGCTACCTTTAGAAGACTGCAGGAGTCTTCAGCCGCCGATTCTGGACCTCTTCTGATTTCAGCATCTGCAAGGGGGCCGGCGGCGTGGCTCCGGTGACCATCCAGGCTGTACCTGTGATCGTCCCTCTGGAGCTTGATGTCCAGTAGCCAAGAAACCAATCCATCCTGCACGCAGGTGAGTTGACTCCTTCTCCCCTCAGTCCCTCGCTGCAGTGATCCTGTTGCCAGCAGGAATCACTGTAAAATAAAAAACCTAGCTAAACTTTCTCTAAGCAGCTCTTTAGGAGAGCCACCTAGATTGCACCCTTCTCGGCCGGGCACAAAAATCTAACTGGAGTCTGGAGGAGGGTCATAGGGGGAGGAGCCAGTGCACACCACCTGATCGGAAAAAGCTTTACTTTTTGTGCCCTGTCTCCTGCGGAGCCGCTATTCCCCATGGTCCTTTCAGGAACCCCAGCATCCACTAGGACGATAGAGAAATGTATCAATACTGAAACCACATATTACATGACACAAAGTCACTGATTAGAATTAACTTAAGCTATTTCTATGAAGCATATTATGATGCAATCAATTTAGCTTATTAATCAGGGGCGTGCAGTCAGGGAGGCCGTGCCTACCCTGTCATTAATTATTAAAATCATACAATGAAGATACATAAGACACATATTCTGTATCACATGTATCCTCTTTATATTATTCTAATCATTTGAGTCTAGTAAATTAGTTTGGGAGGCACTCATAGCAAGTGCCTCCCGTAGACAGAGGGAACGGGGACAAAGCGGGGGGGGGCAAGCACTGGACTGTAAAAGTCCATTAGAAACAGAGGGGAAAGCGGCACTAATACAAGTGCCTCGCTGACAGCGATGACCTTTCAGGCATGCCCCTGACAGCGAGACAGCTGTGATTAGACAGCGGATTCAGTGATGGCTCCGCTGGTCCAATCACACATACACGGCGGGGGGAAGCGGCGGCGGGACCTGGCTGTTATGTTGGCGCTGTCCCGGGTCACTGCAGCAGCGGTGGCCCAGGGAAGCCCAGAGGTGTAGTGCATGCGACTTCCGGGGTCGGGGTTTCCGGTAAATGCGGTCCACCTGTGGTCCACCTGTTGTGCATGTCACTTGACGCATTTCTCCGCCCAATAGGGTGGCGGTTTCATCAGAAACTGGAAGCCCCGAACCTGGAAGTCAAAAGACGCGATCTCCACGAGTGTCCCCTGGTCTCCTCAAGCCGCGGCTCGGCGTGCTCCCCGTGCATACAGCCATAGCCCTCCTCCATACAGCGTTGGGACACAAAGTTATAAAGAAAACAAAGGAGGTACACGGGACTGTTTGTTTTATAGGAGCGCTCCTCACAACTGATATTCCAATGGAAGGGTGAAGTATACCACCAGCCAGCACCCTCTTTTTGTGATTTATGAACTGAGTGCTCCATTCCTACTAATTGCTAACTACATGTGCATACTAACCAGATAAGCACAAAAGCGAATTTGAACTTTCATCTAACCAATAAGCTTGCATGCAGAACTACCAGCTAAGCTTGCCTGTTGTGTGTGTGCTATATGTCATTTTATGAGTATTTTTAGCTATTTAAGCTTGCTTAATTTAATTTAATTTTAAACTAAACTGTGTTTATTTAAATTGTATTAAATCAGCAGCAGACTTCACTATATAACCATATTAGTTTATTTAGGTAGGCCACATCCCCTTTTTACTATTAATCACCAAATTGTGATTGCTACTAAACTATATATATATATATATATACAGGTTGAGTATCCCTTATCCAAAATGCTTGGGACCAGAGGTATTTTGGATATCGGATTTTTCCGTATTTTGGAATAATTGCATACAATAATGAGATATCATGGCGATGAGACCTAAGTCTAAGCACAGAATGTATTTATGTTACATATACACCTTATACACACAGACTGAAGGTAATTTTAGCCAATATTTTTTGTAACTTTGTGCATTGAACAAAGTGTATCTACATTCACACAATTCAGTTATGTTTCATATACACCTTATACACACAGCCTGAAGGTCATTTAATACAATATTTTTAATAACTTTGTGTATTAAACAAAGGTTGTGTACATTGAGCCATCAAAAAACAAAGGTTTCACTATCTCACTTAAAAAAGTCCGTATTTCGGAATATTCCGTATTTCGGAATATTTGGATATGGGATACTCAACCTGTGTATATATATATATATATATATATATATATATACAGTCAACAGATTATTTATGATATTTGGAACTTTTCCTTTATCTTTTGTTCTACTTCTTTTAAATACTTGTTTAATAGATATCAATAAATGTGAATGTAGCTGTGGGTTACTTGTTAATAATTAGTGTTAGATCATTATTGTTAGATCATTTGGTTATACAGTTATTGTGACATGTCAGTCTTTTGGAACAGCCTTAACAGACAGCATTTAACATTCTCACCTTGTTGGAGATACTATGGACAGTAGCTTTGGGCTAAGCTGCAGTTGCTTGTAGTAGAAATTCATATATTTTTACAGAAAGAAGAAGAAGAAGAAGGAAGGAAGATGAAGAAGCAACAGCAATGCTGGAGCAGTGGCCTTTACACTTAATAGGTCTTTTCGATACTGGACATTGTGACATCACATGTGACATCACAAGATAACAAATTAGCTGTTGACAGTATATTGTGAAAAATATTAAACCATTCCTCACGTTGTTCCTAACTGCTATGCTATGCTGGGACATGTGAGTCCTATCAGCCAGAGCTAATTTTCCACATGGCCACCCTCACCCTCTTTGGAGCATACCAACTGAACTCTACTTATTTTGTAAATAGTCCAAGTAGATGTATATTTCTACCCTGTTACCAACATTACTAGACATACTGTACTATAATAATCCAATTATGATCTATAAGCAGTCAGCAGCAGCCCAATTCTGTGTTACAGGGACTGGAGGAACTGTTTGAAACAGGGCGTTTCGGGGCATGAACTTGGCAGTGACAAAAGGAGCACACGGACCTGCTGTGACTTGTATGAGTGTTGTAGGCATGTATCAAAGCTCCATGTGATTCTGAGTCGTGCATACGGGGAAGGGAGGCCTGACTGTGATGGATCGTTTGAAGCATGGGGCTGGTGCATGTGCTGATACTAAAGTAATGTGAAGAACCGTTTCGTGTGCAAGCGAAAACCAGTGCCATTGATTTTATGCTGGACGCTGCAACCAGCATAACAAGTACTCACATTAGTGCAAAGTAGTAAAACAGACTTCTAGGACTGTCCTAGGTAACACAGAATTAGCCACGACTTAAAGAGAATACCGTAAGAGAAAGGTAGAGATCAGAGTCATTGGGTGTTATTCAATTCTTTTCACCTCCTTCCACAAACGTACTGCTCCTGCTGACAGGGGTGGTATAATTATTTCAGCTTGCTACCCCTGGAGTAGCGAGGGCGCCCAACCCTTTACACAGCTAAACCTGATTACTATGGGCGCAATATGTGCGATAATGGGGATCACTTTAGAAAGGAGATTGGGCGTGATATATCATTTGAATACCGCCCATTATATGAGTGACAGTATCAGGAGAATACAGAGCAGAGACTCTTTCTTACCTGTCCACTGTTTGCACTAATAAAACATCTCATCACAGTGAGTAAAACTGTTATCTAACATTATTCTAAGACGATTCTAGATATTTTTTTTAATAGTTTTAATATTGTTTTTTTACAATAATATAATAAGACCAAAGAATCCTTGCCTAATTGTTTTAAAGCTAGAATTTGTAGAGCTCATTCATTTCCTTATTATATGTATTAATATTTCTATTTTATGAACTTTTTCTGTATTTTTTTTTTACCTTTTTAAATACTTAGCACTTTTTTTTTTAATAAACATGAATACATTCCAATTTAGCTTTGGGTTACTTGTTCAGAGAAAACTGCTACCTGTTATGATATCATTTTGATTATCTGATTATTGTGATATGTACATTTTTTGGAACAGGACTAACAAACAGCATACAACGTTCCCATACAAGCTTCTCACCTTGCTGGAGATACTATGCAGCTTTGGGCCTAGCAGCGGGTGCTCGTAGCAATCATTGCCGGAGCAGTGGCTTTATACTTACTAGGGTAGGCCTTTCTGAGTCAATCACTGGCCACTGTGACATCATATGTGACATCATAAAACATGATAACTAGTTAGCTGATTAACTTTGACAGGTAGATCGGTAGAAAATATAAAAACATTCCTCACATTAATCCTCATTGCTATATTGGGACATGTTAGGCCCATCAGCCTACAGCCCGCAAGGCCATCACCCCCCCCCCCCCTTCCCCCTGGAATTTGGAACAGTCCCATGTGAAATCTACTAAAGATACTGGTTGGTAAATAGAGAGCAGATGTGTATTTCTACCATGTTACCAGCATTACTAGGTTTACTATAATCCAGTCTATTAGCAGCTAGTAGCCCTATTCCGCATTACAGGCACTGGCAGAATTACCAATTACTCCTCCTTAGCATATACAGGGGTTGGCACTAGTGCATCAAAAATGCCTCTTTTATTAACTACCTTCACATATGTGTAAAGGCCCGTACACATTAGACGATGTCGCTCTGTGAGCGACGTCGTCTAGGGTTTCCCCTCCCGGGCCGATCGGTCGACGGCCGCCTGTACACACTGAGCGATATGACCACTCATATCGCTCAGTGACGTCACGCCTCCGCCGGCCGTGCATGCAGCTCCTGGACGACAGTCTAGATAGAGCATGCATGCACTGCCGACAGTGACGATCGTTGCCGACCCGCGGGGCCGAGCATCGGTTGTAGCTGGCGGCATACACACTAAATAAAATCAGCGACGTCGCTCAGGGAGGGGGAAAATGAGCGACGTCGCTCATTTTATCGACAAGTGTGTATGGGCCTTAAGATAAGCTCACACAACACATGGGTAAATAAAAATATACTGTCATTTTTTTTTTTAAATAGGACATAGAAAAGTCTAAATGTATTGCTGGTAATGAAGATCTAGCCCTGTTCTGCTAATCCACTGGAGCTAATGCCATAGACATTTCTGAAATATGTAACACAATTAGCTCTATGTACTGTACTAACATTTATAATTCCCAAGAACTCAGTTTCTGTAGAAGAGCGGAACTATGAGTAATACTGAGTTGTCTGATGAGAAACAGAGTTAAACCTGCCCCCTCAGAAGTGACGGAGGATTTTGGAACAGAAATGAAGGGAGGGAGCAGCACAGCAGGCCACAAGCATGTGTAGCATTCTCCTACTTGGCGGGAGCACTCTGTTCCACTGACCCCAACACAAGAGAAAAAAACGAGCCCCCATTTGGGATAAGACCCAAGGAGGCCGGACAAGATTCTACTATGTGACAGTGCTTAATAGGGGCCGGGGGAGATGTAGGAGGTTGGGATATGGGGCTTTAGCATGATTAATGAAACATTAAAAGAATTAGAACAATGTTATACTGTAGGTACGCTTAAGTGATCAACCAATATTATATTTTATAAATGACAAGTAACTAAAGCTAGCATGATTCTGAAGCAATATTCTTTTCTTAGTAATGTTAATGTCCATTTTCTTATTACAACAATTGAGAGATATCGCTATGGTTCAGCATTAACGTACAACAAAGGTTCAGTACTGTAGTTATTACCATATCTAATAGTTCAGAACAACTTGATTATGATGCAGCAATATGTTACATACTACAAACATACATTTCCTATAATTCTCTATTACAGTGCAGCACCCAGCACAGGACAGCTGCAGGTTCTCCTGAAGACCACAGGACAGCTGCAGGTTCTCCTGAAGACCACAGAACAGCTGCAGGTTCTCCTGAAGACAGGTGTCAATAAACTTTTCTAACATGACTATAGTGCAGCACGGCAGCAAGCATCAATTCCTAAGTTACGCCTGGTACACAGCAGGTCAGGGGAACAAGCCACAATTTATTTATTTCCAGAGAACATCTGCAATCCTGTGTACACACTTCAGAATTCTCTTTCCTATAAGAATGATACATCTTGCAGTTTAATATGCTGGCGCTGCTGGCCTGATTCAGAGATAGGTGTATTTTCTCTTATTCCCGCAAATGTTCGATGGTGGGAGGACTGCGGAAGCGCGGGAGCTGCAGTGGGCATGTGCTGCCATGCATGTGTCTGGCTACTGTGTGCAAAGATGACGTGGTGGTCTTAATAGCATCCATCCCTGAATCAGGCGCTATTTAGTGTAAGTAATTTAATACATTTCCCTAAAGTAGTTCAGGTGATATTGTTTCATGCAGTTGTCAGACGTCCTCTATACCCTGCACGACATCTGCTTTTTGGGACTGACAAATTTAATGCAGAACTCCGGATGTCAGGAGCTGATCTGTCTGAAGGACAGTCAGCTCTCCGTGTTGTGTACACACTGTGCAATAATCGGACCGACCAGATGAGAATTGTCTGATTGGTCTGATTATTGCGCAGTGTGTACCTAGCATTGTTCCGTAACTGTGTATGATTACTAGGCAATATCCGGTCCTCGGCCTTTGTAGGAGAGATGAGTGGCGCAATTATTGTTTTCTCTGACGTCCTAGTGGATGCTGGGGACTCCGTCAGGACCATGGGGAATAGCGGCTCCGCAGGAGACAGGGCACAAAATTTAAAAGTTTGACCACTAGGTGGTGTGTACTGGCTCCTCCCCCTATGACCCTCCTCCAAGCCTCAGTTAGGTTTTTGTGCCCGTCCGAGCAGGGTGCAATCTAGGTGGCTCTCATAAAGAGCTGCTTAGAGTAAAAGTTTTGATAGTTTTATTATTTTCAGTGAGTCCTGCTGGCAACAGGCTCACTGCAACGAGGGACCTAGGGGAGAAGAAGTGAACTCACCTGCGTGCAGGATGGATTTGCTTCTTAGGCTACTGGACACTAGCTCCAGAGGGACGATCACAGGTACAGTCTGGATGGGTCACCGGAGCCGCGCCGCCGACCCCCTTGCAGATGCCGAAGTAAGAAGAGGTCCAGAAACCGGCGGCTGAAGGCTTTTCAGTCTTCATGAGGTAGCGCACAGCACTGCAGCTGTGCGCCATTGCGCTCAGGCACACTTCACACCGGCGGTCACTGAGGGTGCAGGACGCTGGGGGGGGCGCCCTGGGCAGCAATGTTAATACCTTTCTGGCTAAAAAGAATACATCACATATAGTCCATGAGGCTATATGGATGTATTTCACCCCTGCTAGGTCTCAGAAAAACCGGGAGAAGAGCCCGCCGGAATAGGGGGCGGGGCCTATCTCCTCAGCACACAGCGCCATTTTCCTACACAGCTCCGCTGCTAGGAAAATCCCAGGCTCTCCCCTGCACTGCACTACAGAAACAGGGTAAAAAACAGAGAGGGGGGGCATTTTTTGGCGATATTATATATATTTAAGCAGCTATAAGGAAACAACACTTATATAATTATAGCGCTTTGGTGTGTGCTGGCAAACTCTCCCTCTGTCTCCCCAAAGGGCTAGTGGGGTCCTGTCTTCTATCAGAGCATTCCCTGTGTGTCTGCTGTGTGTCGGTACGTGTGTGTCGACATGTATGAGGACGATGTTGGTGTGGAGGCGGAGCAATTGCCGGTAATGGTGATGTCACCCCTTAGGGAGTCGACACCGGAATGGATGGCTTTGTTTATGGAATTACGTGATAATATCAGCACGCTGCAAAAGTCGGTTGACGACATGAGACGACCGGCAAACCAGTTAGTACCTGTACAGGCGTCTCAAACACCGTCAGGGGCTGTAAAACGCCCTTTGCCTCAGTCGGTCGACACAGACCCAGACACGGACACCGAATCTAGTGTCGACGGTGAAGAAACGAACGTATTTTCCAGTAGGGCCACACGTTATATGATCACGGCAATGAAGGAGGCTTTGCATATCTCTGATACTGCAAGTACCACAAAAAGGGGTATTATGTGGGGTCTGAAAAAAACTACCTGTAGTTTTTCCTGAATCAGAGGAATTGAATGACGTGTGTGATGAAGCGTGGGTTACCCCTGATAAAAAACTGCTAATTTCAAAGAAGTTATTGGCGTTATACCCTTTCCCGCTAGAGGTTAGGGCGCGCTGGGAAACACCCCCTAGGGTGGACAAGGCGCTCACACGCTTATCCAAACAAGTGGCGTTACCGTCTCCTGATACGGACGCCCTCAAGGATCCAGCTGATAGGAGGCTGGAAAATACTCTAAAAAGTATATACACACATACTGGTGTTATACTGCGACCAGCAATCGCCTCAGCCTGGATGTGCAGTGCTGGGGTGGCTTGGTCGGATTCTCTGACTGAAAATATTGATACCCTGGATAGGGACAGTATTTTATTGACTATAGAGCAATTAAAGGATGCATTCCTTTATATGCGAGATGCACAGAGGGATATCTGCACTCTGGCATCAAGAGTAAGTGCGATGTCCATATCTGCCAGAAGAAGTCTATGGACACGAGAGTGGTCAGGCGATGCGGATTCCAAACGGCATATGGAAGTATTGCCGTATAAAGGGGAGGAATTATTTGGGGTCGGTCTATCGGATTTGGTAGCCACGGCAACAGCCGGGAAGTCCACCTTTTTACCTCAAGTCCCCTCCCAGCAGAAAAAGACACAGTCTTTTCAGCCGCAGTCCTTTCGTTCCTATAAGAACAAGCGAGCAAAAGGACATTCATATTTGCCCCGAGGCAAAGGAAAGGGTAAGAAACTGCAGCAAGCAGCCCCTTCCCAGGAGCAGAAGTCCTCCCCGGCTTCTGCAAAGGCCTCAGCATGACGCTGGGACCTTACAAGCGGACTCAGGGGCGGTGGGGGGTCGCCTCAAGAATTTCAGCGCACAGTGGGCTCACTCGCAGGTGGACCCCTGGATCCTGCAGGTAGTATCTCAGGGTTACAGGTTGGAATTCGAGAAGTCTCCCCCTCGCCGGTTCCTAAAATCTGCTTTGCCAACGTCTCCCTCAGACAGGGCGACGGTATTGGAAGCCATTCACAAGCTGTATTCTCAGCAGGTGATAATCAAGGTACCCCTTCTACAACAGGGAAAGGGGTATTACTCCACGCTATTTGTGGTACCGAAGCCGGACGGCTCGGTAAGACCTATTCTAAATCTGAAATCTCTGAACCTGTACATACAAAAATTCAAGTTCAAGATGGAGTCACTCAGAGCAGTGATAGCGAATCTGGAAGAAGGGGATTTTATGGTGTCCTTGGACATCAAGGATGCTTACCTTCATGTCCCAATTTGCCCTTCACACCAAGGGTACCTCAGGTTCGTGGTACAAAACTGTCATTATCAGTTTCAGACGCTGCCGTTTGGATTGTCCACGGCACCCAGGGTCTTTACCAAGGTAATGGCCGAAATGATGATCCTTCTTCGAAGAGAAGGCGTATTAATTATCCCTTACTTGGACGATCTCCTGATAAGGGCAAGATCCAGAGAACAGCTGGAGGTCGGAGTAGCACTAACTCAAGTAGTGCTCCAACAGCACGGGTGGATTCTGAATTTTCCAAAATCCCAACTGATCCCGACGACACGTCTGCTGTTCCTAGGGATGATTCTGGACACTGTTCAGAAAAAGGTATTTCTTCCGGAGGAGAAAGCCAGGGAGTTATCCGAACTCGTCAGGAACCTCCTAAAACCAGGGACAGTGTCTGTGCATCAATGCACAAGAGTCCTGGGAAAAATGGTGGCTTCTTACGAAGCTATTCCATTCGGCAGATTCCATGCACGAATTTTTCAGTGGGATCTGCTAGACAAATGGTCCGGATCGCATTTGCAGATGCATCAGCGGATAAAATTGTCGACAAGGACAAGGGTCTCTCTGCTATGGTGGTTGCAGAGTGCTCATCTGTTAGAGGGCCGCAGATTCGGCATACAGAACTGGGTCCTAGTGACCACGGATGCCAGCCTGAGAGGCTGGGGAGCGGTCACACAAGGAAGAAACTTCCAGGGCATGTGGTCAGACACGATCTTCACCCGGGAGAGTGGGGACTTCATCCAGAAGTCTTCCACATGATTGTAGTCCATTGGGAAAGACCAATGGTGGACATGATGGCGTCCCGCCTCAACAAAAAACTGGACAGGTATTGCGCCAGGTCAAGAGACCCTCAGGCAATAGCTGTGGACGCTCTGGTAACACCATGGGTGTACCAGTCAGTGTATGTGTTTCCTCCTCTGCCTCTCATACCCAAGGTACTGAGAATTATACGGCAAAGGGGAGTAAGAACGATACTAGTGGCTCCGGACTGGCCAAGAAGGACTTGGTACCCGGAACTTCAGGAGATGCTCACGGAAGATCCGTGGCCTCTACCTCTAAGAAGGGATCTGCTTCAGCAGGGACCGTGTCTATTCCAAGACTTACCGCGGCTGCGTTTGACGGCATGGCGGTTGAACGCCGGATCCTAAGGGAAAAAGGCATTCCGGAAGAGGTCATCCCTACCCTGGTCAAAGCCAGGAAGGAGGTGACTGCACAACATTTTCACCGCATTTGGAGAAAATATGTTGCATGGTGTGAGGCCAGGAAGGCCCCGACAGAGGAATTTCAACTGGGTCGATTCCTACATTTCCTGCAAACAGGATTATCTATGGGCCTCAAATTAGGGTCCATTAAGGTTCAAATTTCGGCCCTGTCGATTTTCTTCCAGAAAGAATTGGCTTCAGTTCCTGAAGTCCAGACTTTTGTAAAAGGAGTACTATATATACAGCCCCCCGTTGTGCCCCCAGTGGCACCGTGGGATCTCAATG
This sequence comes from Pseudophryne corroboree, assembly GCF_028390025.1. Lineage (NCBI taxonomy): Eukaryota > Metazoa > Chordata > Amphibia > Anura > Myobatrachidae > Pseudophryne > Pseudophryne corroboree. The sequence goes on from NC_086445.1 coordinate 149,835,298, forward strand.
TAGTTTTGGATTTTCTCAAATCCCATTGGTTTGAGCCACTGAAATCGGTAGATTTGAAATATCTTACATGGAAAGTAACCATGCTACTGGCCCTGGCTTCAGCCAGGAGAGTGTCGGAATTGGCGGCTTTATCGTATAAAAGCCCATATCTGATTTTCCATTCGGACAGGGCAGAATTGAGGACGCGTCCTCATTTTCTGCCTAAGGTGGTATCAGCGTTTCACCTGAACCAGCCTATTGTGGTGCCTGCGGCTACTAGCGATTTGGAGGATTCCAAGTTGCTGGACGTTGTCAGAGCATTGAAAATATATATTTCAAGGACGGCTGGAGTCATAAAACCTGACTCGCTGTTTATACTGTATGCACCCAACAAGCTGGGTGCTCCTGCTTCTAAGCAGACGATTGCTCGTTGGATTTGTAGCACAATTCAACTGGCACATTCTGTGGCAGGCCTGCCACAGCCTAAATCTGTCAATGCCCACTCCACAAGGAAGGTGGGCTCATCTTGGGCGGCTGCCCGAGGGGTCTCGGCATTAAAACTCTGCCGAGCAGCTACGTGGTCAGGGGAGAACACGTTTGTAAAATTCTACAAATTTGATACCCTGGCTAAGGAGGACCTGGAGTTCTCTCATTCGGTGCTGCAGAGTCATCCGCACTCTCCCGCCCGTTTGGGAGCTTTGGTATAATCCCCATGGTCCTGACGGAGTCCCCAGCATCCACTAGGACGTCAGAGAAAATAAGAATTTACTCACCGGTAATTCTATTTCTCGTAGTCCGTAGTGGATGCTGGGCGCCCATCCCAAGTGCGGATTGTCTGCAATACTTGTACATAGTTATTGTTACAAAAAAATCGGGTTGTTTATTGTTGTGAGCCATCTTTTCAGAGGCTCCTACGTTATCATACTGTTAACTGGGTTCAGATCACAAGTTGTACGGTGTGATTGGTGTGGCTGGTATGAGTCTTACCCGGGATTCAAAATCCTTCCTTATTGTGTACGCTCGTCCGGGCACAGTATCCTAACTGAGGCTTGGAGGAGGGTCATAGGGGGAGGAGCCAGTGCACACCACCTAGTGGTCAAACTTTTAAATTTTGTGCCCTGTCTCCTGCGGAGCCGCTATTCCCCATGGTCCTGACGGAGTCCCCAGCATCCACTACGGACTACGAGAAATAGAATTACCGGTGAGTAAATTCTTATTATTCAAAATACTAGGATGATACCAGTGGCAGCACCGGGGTCAGTGACCCAATGCGGGCAAAAGACCCCCTGCGTGTACTCATAAAGTGGGCGTGGCTTCACGGATGGGCGTGGCCTTATGCTGACATCACAAAAGGGGCGAAGTCTCATGGGAAACCCCCGATTACTTTACTCCAGGGGCTGCCCCTGGAGACTTTTCCATCACTGCAGGCTCATTCTCAGTAACAGGAGCCGAGTGCTGCCGGTTAATGTCACATTGCAAAACCCAGATCCTGTCTTTGCAGGAGTCGTCAGCATTTTGGTGTCAACCCATAGAAGGGTAACACCTGAGTGCGAACCGCACCCCCTTGTGACACTTCTGGATGATACACTTGTCAAAGAAAATAAGATTTTAAACCTACCGGTAAATCTATTTCTCCTAGTCCGTAGAGGATGCTGGGGACTCCGTAAGGACCATGGGGTATAGACGGGCTCCGCAGGAGATAGGGCACCTAAAAAGAACTTTTACTATGGGTGTGCACTGGCTCTTCCCTCTATGCCCCTCCTCCAGAGAACTGTGCCCAGAGGAGATGGACAATACAAGGCAGGATTTAGAAATCCAAGGGCAAGATTCATACCAGCCCACACCAATCATACCATGTAACCTGGATCATACATAACCAGTTAACCGTATGAACAATAACAGTAACGGTCCAAGACCGATTTAAACTGTAACAGAACCCTTATGTAAGCAACAACTATATACAAGTCTTGCAGAGTTTCCGCACTCGGACGGGCGCCCAGCATCCTCTACGGACTAGGAGAAATAGATTTACCGGTAGGTTTAAAATCTTATTTTCTCTTACGTCCTAGAGGATGCTGGGGACTCCGTAAGGACCATGGGGTTTATACCAAAGAATCCAATTGGGCGGGAGAGTGCGTATGACTCTGCAGCACCGACTGAGCAAACGCTAGGTCCTCATCAGCCAGGGTATCAAACTTGTAGAATTTATCAAAAGTGTTTGACCCCGACCAAGTCGCCGCTCGGCAAAGCTGTAATGCCGAGACGCCTCGGGCAGCCGCCCAAGAAGAATCCACCTTCCTAGTGGAATGGGCCTTAACCGAATTTGGTACCGGCAATCCAGCCATAGAATGAGCCTGCTGAATCGTATTACAGATCCAGCAAGCAATAGTCTGCTTCGAAGCAGGTGCGCCAATCTTATTAGCAGCATACAGGACAAACAGAGCCTCTGTTTTCCTAATTCTAGCCGTCCTGGCTACATAAATCTTTAAGGCCCTGACTACGTCCAGGGATCTGGAATCCTCCAGGTCACTTGTAGCCACAGGCACCACAATAAGTTGATTCATATGGAATGAAGAAACCACTTTAGGCAAAAATTGCGGACGAGTCCTCAATTCAGCTCGATCCACATGAAAAATCAAGTAGGGGCTCTTGTGTGACAAAGCCGCCAATTCTGACACTCGCCTTGCTGATGCTAAGGCCAACAACATGACCACCTTCCAGCTAAGAAATTTCAACTCAACCTTGTTAAGCGGTTCAAACCAGTGTGATTTTAGGAACTGCAACACCACGTTCAGGTCCCATGGTGCCACTAGAGGCACACAAGGGGGCTGGATGTGCAGCACTCCCTTTACAAACGTCTGGACTTCTGGAAGAGAAGCCAATTCCTTCTGAAAGAAAATTGAGAGGGCCGAAATCTGTACCTTAACAGAGCCTAATTTCAGGCCCATATCCACTCCTGTCTGTAGGAAGTGGAGAAAACGACCCAGATGAAAATCTTCTGTAGGTGCATTCTTGGTCTCACACCAAGACACATACTTTCGCCAGATACGGTGATAGTGCTTTACCGTCACCTCCTTCCTAGCCTTTATTAAAGTAGGGATGACCTCTTCCGGAATCCCCTTTTTCGCTAGGATTCGGCGTTCAACCGCCATGCCGTCAAACGTAACCGCGGTAAGTCTTGAAATACACAGGGCCCCTGTTGCAACAGGTCTTCCCTCAAAGGAAGAGGCCAGGGATCACCTATAAGCATCTCTTGTAGATCCGAGTACCAGGCCCTTCGAGGCCAGTCTGGGACAACGAGTATCGACTGTACTCTTCTTCGTCTTATGATCCTCAACACTTTTGTGATGAGAGGAAGAGGAGGAAACACGTAGACCGATTTGAACACCCACGGTGTTACCAGAGCGTCTACTGCTACTGCCTGAGGATCCCGAGACCTGGCACAATACCTCCGAAGCTTTTTGTTGAGGCGTGACGCCATCATGTCTATTTGAGGAGTTCCCCAAAGACGCGTTACGTCTGCAAAGACTTCTTGATGAAGTCCCCACTCTCCTGGATGGAGATTGTGTCTGCTGAGGAAGTCTGCTTCCCAGTTGTCCACTCCCGGAATGAAGACTGCCGACAGAGCGCTTACGTGATTTTCCGCCCAGCGAAGAATCCTGGTGGCTTCCGCCATCGCGACTCTGCTTCTTGTCCCGCCTTGGCAGTTCACATGAGCCACTGCTGTGACATTGTCTGATTGAATCAGAACCGGTAGGTTTCGAAGAAGACTCTCCGCTTGTCGAAGGCCATTGTAAATGGCCCTGAGTTCCAACACACTGATGTGTAGACAGGACTCCTGGTCTGACCACAGTCCCTGAAAATTTCTTCCTTGTGTGACTGCTCCCCATCCTCGGAGGCTCGCGTCCGTGGTAACCAGGATCCAATCCTGAATTCCGAACCTGCGACCCTCCAGCAGGTGAGTACTTTGCAACCACCACAGGAGAGACACCCTGGCCCCTGGGGACAGAGTTATTTTCCGATGTAAGTGCAGACGGGACCCGGACCACTTGTCCAGAAGGTCCCATTGAAAAGTCCTTGCATGGAACCTTCCGAAGGGAATGGCCTCGTAGGCCGCCACCATTTTTCCCAGAACTCGAGTGCATTGGTGAACTGACACCCTTTTCGTTTTTAGCAGGTCTCTGACCATGTTCTGGATGTCCTGGGCTTTCTCCAGTGGGAGAAAGACCTTCATTTGTTCCGTATCCAGTATCATACCTAGGAACGTTAGTCGAGTTGTCGGAATCAACTGTGACTTCGGTAGATTTAGAATCCAACCGTGTTGCTGGAGCACTCTCAGAGAGAGCGCCACACTGCTCAGCAATTTCTCTCTGGATCTCGCTTTTATTAGGAGATCGTCCAAGTATGGGATAATTGTGACTCCATGCTTGCGCAGGACCACCATCATTTCCGCCATTATCTTGGTGAAAATCCTCGGGGCCGTGGAAAGCCCAAACGGCAACGTCTGAAATTGGTAATGACAATCCTGTACAGCGAATCTCAGGTATTCCTGATGGGGGAAATATATGGGGACATGAAGGTACGCACCCTTTATGTCCAGAGACACCATAAACTCCCCCTCCTCCATATCGGCTATTATCGCTCTGAGTGATTCCATTTTGAATTTGAATCTTTTTATGTACAGGTTTAGGGATTTCAGATTCAAAATAGGTCTGACCGAACCGTCCGGTTTCGGGACCACAAATAGGGTTGAGTAGTAACCTCTTCCCTGCTGGTTCAGGGGAACCCTGATTATTACTTGCTGTAGACACAGCGTTTGAATTGCAGCTAAGACTACATCCCGTTCCGATGTGGAAGCTGGTAGGGCCGCTTTGAAAAATCGGCGCGGGGGCACCTCCTCGAATTCCAGTTTGTAACCCTGGGAAACTATTTCCAACACCCAAGGATTCAGGCCTGAGCTGACCCAGGCCTGGCTGAAAAGTCGAAGACGTGCCCCCACCGGTGCGGACTCCCTCAGGGGAGCCCCAGCGTCATGCTGTGGGCTTTGGAGTAGCCGGGGAGGACTTTTGTTCCTGGGCACCTGCCGAAGCAGGTGCTCTTTTTCCTCTGCCCTCTTCTGGACTTGTGCGACCGAAAGGACTGCATCTGATAGGGTGGTACTTTCTTTTGCTGTTGGGGAATAAATGGTAAAAAGTTTGATTTACCTGCTGTAGCTGTGGAAACCAGGTCCGTCAGCCCATCCCCAAACAATACATCTCCCTTATAGGGTAGAACTTCCATATGTTTTTTTGGAATCTGCATCACCCGTCCATTGGCGAGTCCATTAGGATCTTCTCGCAGAGATAGACATGGCATTGGCCCTAGAAGCCAGCAAACCAATGTCCCTTTGAGCATCCCTCATAAATAAGACTGCGTCTTTAATATGGGCTAGAGTTAAGAATATAGTATCCTTATCCATCTTATCAAAATCAGCTGTCAGCTCATCTGTCCAAGCTGAAATCGCGCTACACACCCATGCCGACGCAATTGTCGGTCTAAGGACTGCTCCAGTATGAGAATAAATACACTTTAAGGTAGTCTCTTGCTGCGATCTGCAGGGTCCCTAAGGGCAGCTGTGTCAGGAGACGGTAGCGCCACTTTCTTGGACAAGCGCGTCAGGGCCTTGTCCACAGTGGGAGGTGATTCCCAACGCTCCCTGTCCTGTTTACGGAAGGGGTATGCCATATAAATTATTTTGGGTATCTGTGGTCTCTTTTCCGGAGTCTCCCAAGCTTTTTCAAAGAAATCATTTAATTCATGTGATGTGGGAAAATTAATAATCTGTTTCTTTCCCTTAAACATGTGCACCCTTGTGTCGGGAACCGAGAGTTCATCCGCAATATGCAACACATCCCTTATTGCCACAATCATACACTGAATGCTTTTTGTCACCCTAGGGTGCAATTTAACTTCGTCATAGTCGACACTGGAATCAGAGTCCGTATCGGTAGTAGTGTCTTGTGTTAAGGGACGCTTTTGAGACCCCGACGGGCCCTGTGAGTCGGTCCAATCCGAGGATTGACCCCCTGATGTCCCCCCTAATTCAGCCTTATCAAGCCTCTTATGTAAGGATGCCACACTTGCATTCAACATATGCCACATGTCCATCCATTCCTGAGTCGGCACAACCGACGGGGACACACCACTCATTTGCTCCACCTCCTCCTTGGAAAAGCCTTCCGCTTCAGACATGTCGACACCACGTACCGACACCCCACACACACAGGGATTAACCTATAAGGGGACAAAACCCCAACCAGGCCCTTAGGAGAGACAGAGAGAGAGAGATGCCAGCACACACCAGCGCTTAATAACACTGGAAAAATGTTATATATAAAATGACCAGATTCCCACTCACTGCGCTCAAAGTGCCCCCCTCCTCTTTTTTCCAGCCTGAATGTTCAGCAGGGGAGAGACCAGGGAGCCAGCGTTTTCCTCATGCAGCTTCTGTGGAGAAAATGGCGCTGGTTAGTGCTGGGGATCAAGCTCCGCCCACCCGACGGCGGGCTTCGGTCCCGGTGATTTTTTTATAGAAAATGGCGGGGGATCGTAGAATTACTGCCCAGCAGCCTAATCTACCTTGTCAGTGCCCAAATGTGAGGTTTATTGCTGCCCAGGGTGCCCCCCCCCCCCCTGCGCCCTGCACCCTTACCTTACGCTGCGCGCCTTACCTCATGAAGATCTGATGTCTTCTGCCGCCTATGATGTCTTCTGCCTTCTCATACTCACCCGGCTTCTATCTTCGGCATCTGTGAGGAGGACAGCGGCGCGGCTCCGGGACGAACCCCAGGTGAGACCTGTGTTCCGACTCCCTCTGGAGCTAATGGTGTCCAGTAGCCTTAGAAACAGAGCCCAACCGTTAAGCCAGCCCTGCTTCTCTCCCCTCAGTCCCACGATGCAGGGAGCCTGTTGCCAACAGGACTCCCTGAAAATAAAAAACCTAACAAAATCCTTTTTCAACAGAAAACTCTGGAGAGCTCTCTGCAGTGCACCCATTCTCCTCTGGGAACAAGATCTAACTGAGGTCTGGAGGAGGGGCATAGAGGGAGGAGCCAGTGCACACCCATAGTAAAAGTTCTTTTTAGGTGCCCTATCTCCTGCGGAGCCCGTCTATACCTCATGGTCCTTACGGAGTCCCCAGCATCCTCTAGGACGTAAGAGAAAACTAATGACTGTATAATTAGTGATACTGATTATCTGGTGATGTCAATAGATAGTTGGGTGATGTTGGTGGTCACTGTCTCCGGGGAGGGGTAAATTATTATATTGTTGTTATTATTATTGCTATTATTATTATCCTTTTTATATGGCACCACTAGGGTTCCGCATTGTCTTACAAAGTACAAAAACAAATGCGTTAAACAAGAAAACTGTGACTTACAGTGCAAGGCAATGCAGGACAATAACACGGTTTATAAATATTTCTGCATCAGTAATCATAATACTCAAATAAGTAGCAGGATCTCAGCAACCAAGGGTTATGAGCAGTTGTAGGGAGTATGGAGAAGATGATAACAAAAGTAAAGGTAGAAGAAGCACATGAAGCAAGGGGGCCCTGCTCGGAACAGCTTACATTCCAAAAGGGAGGGCAGACGGACAGGGGTGACACAGATGGAATAGTTCTGTGATTCCAGAGGTAGGGAGCAGCATGAGTAAAATCTTGGATGCAGGAGTGGGAGGAAGTAATCAGTTGGCAGGAGAGGTGGCATGCATTTGTGGAGTGAAGTGGGCAGGCGGGAGTCTGAAGAGATTATGTCAAAGTTGTAAATAGGATACGACTGGTTGAGGGCTTTGTAAGTGAGTGTCAGAAGCTTGAATTGGGTAAGGAAGGGGAGCCTGTATAGTGCTTGTAGGAAAGGTGAGGCAGACGTATCTTTGGAGAGGAAGACAAGTCGGGTAGCAGCATCAAGAACATATTGGTGGGGGAGAGTTGGAATTCTAGCGGCACCTGCACAATACAGCTGACAGGCACCAGGACCGGTGCATGTGCACATTCGGCGGCTTGACTGTGCATGCGCAAACCCACAACTTCTATAAACTGCATTGGCTGCAGCCCATAGAATCCGGCTATGGCTGACATTCAGGCAGAGAGTGGCTTCCCGTACTGGAAGCACACTCTCTGCTAATTGCAGCCCGGTCTGGCAATCCCAGAGGGAGGAAACACCTCTCAATGGGACCGCCTGTCCTGCAGGTGACTGGCAGGTAGAACTTCCAATAGGAAGTCACTGGCAGTCACATTGTAGCCAGTGCAGTCACATCTTGCAACTGGCTCACTGCAGTGGCAGATTTTAATGGGGTGCTCCAGCTAGGGAAGCCAATCCCGGGGCCATTTTTTCAATCTCGGATATCAGGATTGAAAAGTGGCCTATCCCGGAATTCCCAGGATTGGCTTTTAACTGTTTGGCCGCCCCGCCCACCCCACACACATAACTCACTATATACTGGAATGGGCGGGTGGGGAACATCCTCCGTCCCCTCTGGCGGCTCCCAGCGGCATGTGATGGCGCAGCGTTTGAGCATCCTGTGGACGCTCAACGCTGATCCCTCAATCCCCGGGATTAGAGATTCCAATCCCGGGATTGAATCCTGGCTGTTTTTGGCCCTAAATCCCGGGATCCCGCCTATTCCGGATTGGCCCCCATAGCTGCCGCCCATAGGTAAAATCCACCAATGGTTAGCTCACTAATGGGCATATCTATCAATATTATTGTCACACCCTTTTCACATTATGTTAGCATTACAGGAACGTATGAAAGGGCAATATTCTCCTCCACGCACTTAAATCAGTTTTTTTTTTTTTTAGTAAGCAGATCACATTTCTCACAATTGTAATGGGAAATGTGATATGCTCAAATTTACTAAAATGTAATGGTGAAAAAATACTGGAGGGAGCCCTGTGATAATAATGGCATCTTCAGATGGATTTATTAGGGCTTCCCCCTGTTTCACCTACTTTAGCTCAGCCTTACCTGTCTGCTGACAGGGAAAGCAGAGCTTGAAGCCAATGCCTGTGATTGGCCAAGTCTGATAAACCACAGGCAGATCACAGATTAAAAAAAACAAAAGTTACAAAAAAATAAACAAAAATATAAAATAACACTTACCTGCACCCAGGGGCCGATGATCGGTGAGCTCCAGTCACCTAAAACTGTGCTCCGCACTGTGACCTCGGTCATCTGATCGGTAAATTGAGGTGACAGTCTGTGAAGTCCTGGGGTGGCATTTCTTTACTACATGGATCAGATGACAGGCATCACGAGCAGGAGCACAGCATCAGATTACAGGAGGCGCTCACCGATCACTGGTCCTGGGTGCAGGTAAGCTTTGTAAAGCATGGGACAGGAGGGGGTGTAGCTGCAGGGCATGTGCAGGCTCAGTCTCTGGGTTTTTTTTTAGTATTCGCCAGGACAGAGATTCCCGCAAGCTCTGTCCCTGCATGCGATGTCTGATACATCCTCATAATGTATTCAAATATCGTATTGCAAATGTGGACAATTTTATCACATACCATCTGCATCTGACATGCGGATTGTGATAAATGTGTAGATTCCTCCCTTTGCGTTACTTCACTTCTCTGTGATACCCTTTTCAGAGCGCCTGAGGCGGGTTGCACCTGGAAGCCTGACACGTGAGCTCCCAGGGTGCGTTCCGCCTCAGGCGCCCCACTGCCGCTGTCTGCAACAGGGCATATTGCCGGGTTGGTGACGTCAGCGGTGACGCGGCAGGGGGCGGCGTTTGGAGATCACATGGTCTCCAAACGCTGCCCGTACACAAACAGTGAACGGGAAACGGGTCGCATCGACACAGCTCCTGTTCACACCGCACAGTGAGCCGAGTTGAACACGAGTTCAACCCTGCTCCCGACCATGGTTGAAATAGTATTTCAACCATTGCACCTTTCAGACAGCACCTGAACACGGGTTATGCGCGCTCAGGTGCCAATAACCCGTGTTCATAGGTGGCAGTCTGAAAGAGGTATTACTTATGGGCCCTACACACTGGCAGATGACACTGCACGATATGAACGCTCTCGTTCATTAATGAACGAGAACTCGTTCATATCGTGCAGTGTGGAGGCACCAGCGATGAACGATGTGCGGCCCCGCGCTCGTTCATCGCTGGTGCCCTGTCACTTGTACATGCAGGCCAATATGGACGAGATCGTCCATATTTGCCTGCACTGCTATGGAGCCGGTTGACGGGGGGAGTGAAGAAATTTCCCTCCCCCCCGTCACTGCCCCCCCGCCGCCGGGTCGCCTGTTGCCCGTATCCGCCGTTGGGCAGCTCGGCGGCGGATCTGTCAGTGTGTAGGGCCCATAACTCTGCTCTGACTAGAATCTTTCTCTTACAGACAAAACCTTGTAAAGCAAAACAAGCACTTTTATTTTAAGTACTTCATAAGTTACCTGCAACTCAAAATACACACATTCAGGTCACACAATTGCAGCCTACTCTAAATGGGGTCCTTTATAATTAACCTTGCACAACAAGATAAGTAGTATATAGTTTAATGATGCTTCTTCTCTCTTTAACGGAATTTCATAGCCATGCAGAAAATCATTTTCCAGTTGTTTAAACACAAAGTACAGCTGCTGCAAGCCACTTTTACTGGTCTAATTTAGCAAAAGAAGGCAAATGAGGCAAAGATCATTTCTAGTTTACTGCACAATCTCTGCATTATGCAGCTCCAAGGGGAACACTGGCATAAATATGTCTCACAGTTCATGGATCAAAATGTTAAGGTCAAATTACATAGATTATTGCAGCTTTGCGGACTGCTAAATGATTGTGATACAATCTAATATTAAATCTCCAGCCTTTTTTCATACTTTTACTTGTACCAGCAAGAGATGGCACAGACTTGTCCACTTAAATCTAGTCTCCCTGCATGTTATACAGCCCTACTAGTCACGCCATGCCATAGTGTGACTTAGCAGCGCCGAGCGTCTTTTTGTGCGACTTTTTCCATTAAACAATGCCAATAAGACGCACAAGCAGCTTTTGCTGATTTAAATGATTTTCTAGGAAAACAGTGTAGCGTAGTATTTCGTATGTTGATACAGCAGCGGTCGCACCCAAAATATAGGAATACCGCCTTTTAATCAGCATAAACTGCTTGTGCGTCTTATTCACATAGCATTTTGGCAAAAAAGACGCCCAACGCTAACGGGACCTGTCAGCTCACTCATGCCAGGCATCTCCCTCTGCGTGGCGTATTGAGGCAAGATGTATGAGGATAAATCTATAGAACAGGCAATAGTAATTTAGTGTACTGATATACCAATCAACAGAACATTTGTTAATGATAAAATTAAGTAACAAATAAAGATTAGCGAAACCTATTATAATTGGTCATAATAGTAAATTCCACATTAAATTTACTAATAGTTTTGAGTGTCTAATGGAATATGTGAGGATTAGAAGGATGTGTAGGGGTATTAGAGCAGAGATGAACACAAACACGTTTTGTCACTTTTTTTAGCTGTAATTTGAAACTTCTTTGATGGCTGTAATTTGAAACCAGAAATATTATGAAAAACCATAACAGAAGTGCAGTTGTACATAAATGACCAGCAGGGGGAGCTACACGAAATGTTGCAGGTGCCTTCTCTGAACCCAAGCGCAAAAGTTATACAGACACCCACACCCTAAATACAGAGCCAATAACTCTGACCACAGTGGTGGCTATCCTGCACCATGATCACCCCAACACAACAAGAGCACAACACTGTCCAACTAAAACTAAAACACCCAAAGCTACTAAGACTGTCACTCCTTAAATACAAAGCTCATAACTGTGACCACAATGGGAGGGAGACCTCCCTTCATATACTGGTCCTATACATGAGCCTGACCTATGCCAGGGAAACCCAGCAGATGTGGCACATAATCTGCCTGGTGTTCCCCGTGACTGAGACCTAAAGATCAGCAAGGCAGTTCTGCAATTCTCAGCTAATAGGCTGCACTTACTACAGTACTCACTCTGACTTACTGCTGAGAAGTCTCATGTGGTAGGGAAAAATAGATTGTTAGCTCCACTGGGGCAGGGACTGATGTGAAAGTCCAAATATTCTCTGTAAAGCACTGCGGAATATGTGTGCACTATGGCCCTCATTCCGAGTTGTTCGCTCGCTAGCTGCTTTTAGCAGCTTTGCACACGCTAAGCCGCCGCCTACTGGGAGTGAATCTTAGCTCATCAAAATTGCGAACGAAAGATTAGCAAAATTGCGAATAGACACTTCTTAGCAGTTTCTGAGTAGCTCCACACTTACTCGGCAACTGCGATCAGTTCAGTCAGTTTCGTTCCTGGTTTGACGTCACAAACACACCCAGCGTTCGCCCAGACACTCCTCCGTTTCTCCAGCCACTCCCGCGTTTTTCCCAGAAACTGCAGCGTTTTTTCACACACACCCATAAAACGGCCAGTTTCCGCCCAGAAACACCCACTTCCTGTCACTCACATTACGATCACCAGAACGAAGAAAAAACCTCGTAATGCCGTGAGTAAAATACCTAACTGCATAGCAAATTTACTTGGCGCAGTCGTACTGCGGACATTGCGCATGCGCATTAGTGACTAATCGCTCCGTTGCGAGAAAAATATAACGAGCAAACAACTCGGAATGACCCCCAATATAAATAACTGGTAATAATAAATAAATCCTGGCTACAGTGAGTTTGTCCCCTCCTCACTCCTTGTGGCATCAGTCAGCTTCCGCAAACAACTTGCTATCCAACTTGGGAAGTGCAGCTGCCAGGCGACACAACCACTGGGTTCGGGGACATATCAGCATGAGTTTGGGCTGCTCTAGATAAATCTGGTGTCTGGTAAAATGCCCAAAATTATGCCTAAAAGCACTGACTTCAACAAATAACTGCTTGGTAAATTCCCTCCCTCATCCTGTGGACTTCAGGCAACTTGGAATGTGCATCCACCACAGTCAGTACCATATGATCCATGAATGGACCTGCAAAATCAAAAATGAACTCTGCCATGCTCATTCCCAGGGGTGATGGAGCTGGATGAGGTGCATTTATAATCTTTTGACATTCTTCACAAACTAGTTATTTGTTCAAACAGACCATTAATTCCAGGCCATTATATATAGCTTACAACTACAGCCTTGACTTTCACTGTGTGAAGGTAGCCTTCATGCATTGGCGTTTCTATAATGCGTGCAGTGTGTGCGGTGCACATGGGCCCCTGAGTATAGGGGGGGGGGGGACACTGCACCCATTTCTCCTATACTTACCTTTCCGGAGTCCATCGCTGACCGTGTGTGGGCCCCCTCCTCTCCTGTAGCCGTCACTGCCGCTGCTAGTGCACTGACCACTAGAGACTCTGGCACAGTGCCAAAGTCTACAGCGCATGCGCAGGACTCTGAAAAAAATGGCACGGCGGCCATTTTTCGGAGTCCTGCGCATGCGCTGTAGACTCTACAGCGCTCAGAGCGCTAGCAGCAGCGCGACAGCTACGGAGAGGAGGGGGCCCACACACGGAGTCTGCACATGGGTCCCCTCCTCTCTAGAGACGCCCCTGCCTTCATGTACTGTAGTTTTCCAAATATTCTTGTACACAACTTGACAGGCACAACTGCTCTAGAACAAGGCATTAATGCTCCTTGACATACACAGTTGATCTCATCTGAGGTTGTGGACAGGGCCGGTTCTAGCCCTTTTGCTGCCCCGGGCGGGAAATAGGGGCGTGGCTTCATACAGGGGGCGTGGACAGTTATGCCCCCTGTACAGTAGAGTAGCGCCGCTGAAAGGGAAATAAAAAAAAATACTATCCCCGCTCCTGATTCCCGACCGCTGCAGACCTCCGCCGGCGCCGCTCCTCTCCTCGGATCTGGCATAGAGAGACACTAGAGGTCAATTATAACCCCTAGCGTCTGTGTCAGTCCCACAATGCTGTGCGGTGCGCGATGACGTCATCGCGCACCGCACAGCAAAGGTCCTCTCCACGAAGGGAAACTAGATTCGTAGCGTCTAGTTCCCTTCACAGCGGGGTACCAGCTGGACCAGCGGGGGACACAGCGGGCAGCACAGCAGTAGCGGATCTTGCCATGGTGCGGCACCCTCCGGAAGGCGGCGCCCCGGGCAAAAGTCCTGCTTGCCCGTGGCAAGATCCGCTACTGGATGTGGATACATTGAGTTACCATGTGTTAGACAACTGTTACCTGTAATAACACAGACTAGCCCGGGATAACTTATGGTTTCTCAGCTGTGGACAGTGGGGTCTATTCATGAAGCAGTGACAAGTCTGGAGAAGTGAGCCAGTGGAGAAGTTGCCGATGTCAACCAATCAGCATTGAAGTAACATTCATAATTTGCATACTATACAATTGTACGGAGCAGCTGACTGGTCGCACTCACTTCTCCAGTCTTTCCACTGCTTCATGAATAGACCCCAGTATTAGTTATTGGAAGCTGCTCTACCACTACTGAGTGATACATATCTTCTTGGTCCATTTGGACAGACCCGTGACAATCCGTCAGCGTTACCATGAAGTTTTGTCCGTTTAAATTAAATTTCACAAATATGAGCTCCAAAAACTAAGGACTACTGTATAGGGGAGATATAAGAAGCAGTGAAAAGTGAGTCAGTGGAGAAGTTGCCCATGGTAACCAATCAGCTTTGGGGAAACATTTATTAAGTGTATTATATAGGTGGCAGCTGATTGGTTGCCATGGGCAATTTCTCAAATGGCTCACTTCTCCACTCTTTTCACTGCTTCATACATATCCCCCCCCCCCCCCCCCCCCCTGCCCCCTATCTGTAATCTGCTAGCCATAATAGCTGGAACTCTTTTCCTGGGATTAACACAAGAGGTTGGTGGTATGTGGTTGGTGGTCAACCTCTTCTGTATATAAAGACACTGATGGAATGTCTTTACTCCCCATAAAAGATGGATGGAGATAAAGTACTAGCCAATCAGCTCCTAACTGCCAGGCTGGGTTTCAAAAATAACAGTTAGAAACTGATTGGTTAGTACTTCGGCCCAGATTTATCAAGCCTTGGAGAGTTATAAATTGCACGGTGATAAAGTACCAGCCAATCAGCTCCTAACTGCCATGTTACCGTCTGGGTTTGAAAAATGACAGTTAGGAGCTGATTTATCACTCTCCAAGGCTTGATAAATCTAGGCCTTACTACTCTCTACTTTATCACTGTCAAAGACTTAGGGGGACATTTACTAAGCAGTGATAAGAGTGGAGAAGTGAGCCAGTGGAGAAATTGCCCCATCAACCAATCAGCAGATCTGTATCATTTTGTAGTATGCAAATAATAGATGTTACTTCAGTGCTGATTGGTTGCCATGGGCAACTTCTCCACTGGCTCACCTCTCCGCTCTTCTCACTGCTTAGTAAATGTCCCCCTAGGTAACTAGACCTCTTAAAGCACCACAATTAATATGTGCATAGTTTCTTTCTCCTACTGTTAAGAATCTTGATTTAAATCAGGGGTGTGGAACCTTTTTTCTACCAAGGGCCATTTGGATATTTATAAAATCCTTCGGGGGCCATACAAAAATTATCAACTTAAACATTACCCTGCCCCCCAGTAGCTATGCCAGTAGTTATGCCCCTTAGAGATACTGAGTGCGCGTGCCTTCCCAAAAATGGGCGTGGCCAATTAAAATGGGACGTGATACACATATGCCCCTAATAGTGCAGTGCCAGATACACATATGCCAGTGCAGTTCCAGATACACATATGCCAGTGCAGTGCCAGATACGCAAATGCCCCCACAGTGCTAGATACACAAATGCCCCCACAGAGCCAGATATACAAATGCCCCCACAGTGCCAGATACACAAATGCCCCCACAGTGCCAGATACACAAATGCCCCCACAGTGCCAGATACACAAATGCCCCCACAGTGCCAGATACACAAATGCCCCCACAGTGCCAGATATACAAATGCCCCCACAGTGCCATACTGCTCACAGCTCCGTACAGCGGCGGTGGCGTGTCTCAGGTGTCGGGTCAGGGCAGGGAGGAGAGCGCGCCTATGTCAGGCTGCGGTGGCGTGTAGGACTTCAAACCAGCCGCCGGTTCGTGAGCCAATCAGAGCTCAAACCAGCCGCCGGCTCCTGATTGGCTGCCGGTCCACGAGCTCTGATTGGCTCACGAACCGGCGGCTGATTTGAGATCCTACCCACCGCTGCCGGACATAGTAGCTGCGCTCTACTCCCTGCCCTAACAGCTGAGACACGCCACCGCCAGACTGAGCGGCAGCGTGTCTCGCTGCCAAACAAGTGTCTGGGCTGCAACAAACGGCTTTGCGGGCCGTATATGGCCCGTGGGCCGGAGGTTCCCCACCCCTGATTTAAATATTTGTTGCTCACTGCCATCTGGCAGAATATGTGATAAGATTGCCTCTAATCCATAAGGTGGGGAATCGCATGGCAACTTTATAGTTTCAGACATAGGAAGTGTGTGAGGATCTTGTCCAATGTGTAGCTTCTCGGCCTCTTAAAACGTCCTTCTGAAAGCGCGCATTCAATGTATGTAACACCGTTAATATGTGAGGTAAAAATATGTGATAATAATTCAGTAGGCCTAGATGAGATCTCAGCTGTTCCACAGACATCTGCAGTTTTGTCTTTGGAGTTGTACAGACCTTTTTTGCAATAACATGTCCACAGTAAGAAATGTGTTCTTTAATAAACTCACATTTATCTTGATTGGCTCTCAGCCCAAATTTCACGTAATCTCGTGAGCACACTTTAAAGATTGTTTAAATGATCTCTATCATCTTTTCCTGCAATAATAATATCATAGAGGTAACACAGAGTACCAGGTGTTCCCTGTAACATTTCATCCATGGCTCTTTGCCACATTGCTGGAGCTATTCCACAGATAAGACAATTTACTGAAACAAACCTTTTGTCTTTAGATTATCAAGTTTTTCTTAGACGTATCTTCAACCTTGTCTTAAATCTATTTCTGTAAAGCATTTTCCTCCTGTCAGAGCTGCAAAGATGTCCTCAATCTTTTGTATTGGACACTGTATGTGGGTAATTCAGAGTTGATCGCAGCAGCAAATTTGTTAGCAGTTGGGCAAAACCATGGTGGTCATTCTGAGTTGATCGCAGCCAGCAACTTTTTGCTGCTGCTGCGATCAACTACTACACGCCTATGAGGGAGTGTATTTTAGCTTAGCAGGGCTGCGATCACTTGTGCAGCCCTGCTAAGCTAAAAAAATTTCAAGCAGAACTTGGCCAGCCCTATACCTACTTACCCTGTGCGATGATCCCTGCGATGATGAAGCTGCCTCTGACATCAGACATCCACCCTCCGTTGTTCTGGACAAGCCTGTGTTCTCCAATCCACTCCCTAAAAACGTCTGCAAACGCTGTGGAGATGCCCAGGTCCGCCTTCTTCCTGTCCATCTTCTTTTCAGTCGCACTGCTGACCGCTGAGTGATTGATAGGAAAGGGGCGTTTCTGGGAGGTAACTGGCCGTTTTCCAGGAGTGTGCTGAAAAACGCAGGCGTGACAAATATAAACGCAGGCTTGCCTGGGGAAACGGGGGAGTGGCTGGCCCAACACAGGGCGTGTTTGTGACGTCAAAACAGGAACTAAACAGACTGAAGTGATCGCTAGCTAGGAGTAAGTCTCGAGCTACTCTGAAACTGCACAATCTTTTTTGGAGCAGTTCTGTTATCTTTTCGGTCGCACTTCTGCTAAGCTAAGACACTCCCAGAGGGCGGCGGCTTAGCGTTTGCACTGCTGCTAAAAGCAGCTAGCGAGCTATCAACTTGGAATGAGGGCCCATGTGTAGCGCTGATTCATTGTTTTACAGTCTCCATTATGTGAATAGTTTTTAATCTCTGCATTTCTTCAATGCTGGAACTATGGGTGTGGTCTTTTCACTCCAATCTACAGGTGACAAACGGGGTCATTCCGAGTTGATCGCTCACTAGCAACTTTTTGCAGCGCTGCAATCAGATAGTCGCCACCTATGGGGGAGTGTATTTTAGCTTTGCAAGTGTGCGAACGCTTTTGCAGCAGACGGCACAAATATTTTTTTTTTGCAGTTTCTGAGTAGCTCTGGACTTACTCAGCCGCTGCGATCACTTCAGACTTTTTGGTCCCGGAATTGATGTCAGACACCCGCCCTGCAAACGCTTGGACACGCCTGCGTTTTTCCAAACACACCCAGAAAACGGTCAGTTGACACCCACCAACGCCCTCTTTCTGTCAATCACCTTGCGATCAGCTGTGCGAATGGATTCTTCATTAAATCCATTGCCCAGCACCGATCCTCTTTATACCCGTACGATGCGCCTGTGCATTGCAGGTGCATACACATACGCAGTTTTGCCGAGATTTAACCTGATCGCAACGCTGCAAAAAGTTGCTAGTGAGCGATCAACTCGGAATGACCCCCAAAATTCCTAAACTGTTTAGTTTCCCCAGCTCTCCTCCCTTAGTTGAACAGCACATATGGCCTTATTCAGTAAGGCCCGCGAATTTGTGAAAATCGCAAACGCATTTATAAACCCACACAATGCGGTTGCATCCCTGCAGGATGCCATCACACT
Source organism: Pseudophryne corroboree (assembly GCF_028390025.1). Lineage (NCBI taxonomy): Eukaryota > Metazoa > Chordata > Amphibia > Anura > Myobatrachidae > Pseudophryne > Pseudophryne corroboree. The sequence goes on from NC_086445.1 coordinate 149,853,871, forward strand.
GAGATTAACGACGATGGCCATTGGGGAAGGGAGGGGTCGACGCGGCATTGCAGGGGCTTGGTCCGGACAATAGAGGCGTGTCTGGACTGTTTTCGGGAGGGCTGCATGACGTACGGGGTGCACCCTCAAAATCCAGCTTGGCAATGCAATCACAATTAGACTGCAATCGCAACCCTGGGCGGACCTTTGCATGCTGGGCAGCCTTGCCCCGTGCCGAGTGGCCCACAGCAGGCGAGCACAAGCAGTAGCAGATTCTGCTATTTAGAATCAGCTCCATAGTACAGGATGAGCTTTGTGAAGTTTCATTGCAGCTTTCTGATTTAGTGCAATGCTGGCTTTCATGCCTATGACAGTTTCTATGCTAATTTTTAATATGATTTGTGCATCAGTTAACAATCGATTCAGATTCTTAATAGTAGTATTATTATTTGATATTGTAAACATTGATAGCTGCAATAGTTTACCAGTCAACTTGAATTTATTGTAGCCACACAAAGCCAAGAAATACCTGTCCATGATTTTATAATACACCGATCAGCCATAACTTTAAAACCTAAGACAGGTGAAGTGAGGTGAGGTGATTGTTCATGTTATTCACTTATAGCTGGCCATACCCTCCGCATCAGAGCCGGGGCGATGGGGCTTAAGTGCATTTGGAAATGCGATAAAAACCCAGAAAACAGGGGTTTTACCGCATTTCTACTTTAGTACATCTCGCCCACAATCTCTAAAGGGTATGGGGACAGTGTGCAAATATTTATCTGTATATTACCTCACTATTTGTTTAGATGTGCTTTGTGTGCAATGGATGCACATCACAGATTATGACTAAGTATAAGTTAAGGGTTGCTGTAGGAGAGCTCACTAGATTGCAGTAACCAATGGGTATACAGCCGAGAGAGATCAGGGGGCGGTTACATAAGGGGGTGATAAATATTATTGCCTCTCTTCATGGCTTTGAGCTTTTCCCACTGTATGTATGTTGCTGTATTTAAGCTATTGTCTCTTGTTACTGACCTTTCCTTTTTAGAAAGGGCACAGCAGGTGGGCAAGCATGGCGCTCAGCAGCCATAGCTGGAGCAAGTTACAGTTGGAAGCAATATTACTGTAAGTCGGCCTCCCTTGTGAGGGGCTGGGTCCAAAATCCCGACAGAAAACGACAGCGGCAATCCTGATGGCCAGAATCCCATATATTCATCCTACCTCTAACCCACCCCTCCCGCAGCCTAACCCTAACCTCCCTCTCATGCAGCCTAAATCTAACCATCCCCATTTCGCAACCTAACCATAACCGTCCCCCTAGTGCTTAACACTAACCCAAACCCATGTACTTACCTTCAGGATCCTTCGGAATACTGCTCCTTGGGATCACGCTGTCGGTCTTCTGACTGTCAGGATTCCGACTGCCAGGATTTTGACCGCATCCCCTTGTGAGAGGTCCAGAGCTGAACCAAAGGAGGGGGGTGAGTCTCTTTGACTTTTTGCAAGTCTCTTTGATAGTTGCAAGTGCTTTTTTTCGCCACCATATCAATAATGAAATAAAGTTGTGACCTTTTATGCCATATAAGTCTTTGGGGTATATTTACTAACATTTGCATTTCTGACGATTTCAGCCGAGATCAATCTCGGCTGAAATCAGCAGTGTGAGATTGGAACTTTTTGAAAAAGAAAAAAAAAGCGGAAATTAGTACTCTACATGTTACATATGTGTCAATTGAAAAATTACTTGTTTTGAAAATCTTTTAAAGTGTATTATTTTAAACTGAAACACAGTAAAAATTGCTATTATTATAAGCAATTTTCGTGTGTATTGATTGAGTGATGCCAAACACAAATATATATTATATATATTCATTATTATTAAGGTCAGTACATTAAGCGCAGTAATTCATTTTTGTTTTTAATGGTCTATTGATTCATATTTGTGTGGTCGGCAGTGTATCTCAATACGAATAGCCCCAACACTGCCGAGATTTGTGTTTAGTAAATTCCCGAGATGACACTTAGAAAAAAAAAAGCAAACTCGAATGGAATCGGGACTTGGTAAATTTCCACTTTTCTGTCTTCATTTGTGAGTTGGAGAAGAACTTGTAATAGTAATTTCTCAAAAAATGAAGGAGGTTGGGAACTAAAGTTATATTGGATTTCCATATGTCATGAACCATAACTTATGAAAAGTGGAGAAAAAACAATCGTGACCTTACAAAGCTCTCGATCAGTACCTTAAACTAGTGATTTGTAGGAAAGCAGAGAAACACTGTCCACAACTCACAGATTATTTGTGCACACATCTGCTCAAAGTCTTTGTCATTTTTCTTTTCCATATCACTGATCCACCCTAACCAAAGTATTTATCCATACCTCTCAACACACATGGGTAACAGTTTGGAGTGTAACGCACATCACGCCCCCTGTTCTCGTCACACTGGGGGCAAGCTCAGGGAGCTGTTGGGCAACACCCAGCCCCTCCTGACACAGTGTATGCAAATCAGTGTATGACAGAGTACCTGCGCCCTACGGGTGGGACAGTGCCTGAAAAGTGGTCTGTTCCACTGATATCAGGATGGTTGGAAGGTATGATTTATCTGTCCCTACCACTACTACAGAGAATGCTGGCACTGCCCACCTTTCAATGTGATACAGCTTGGAAAAGTACATTCTCTAGAAAACATCTAGGGCAGACAAGGACAGGTTCCAAAATAGGTGCTGGGCAAAATGAGATCATTTGGTGGTAAGCTGTGGGACCATAACCTTGAACACTGCCATCACTCTCTTATAGGGCCTCATTCAGAGGTGGAGACAAATCCCGTTGCCTCCACAAATTGCAAGAATATGTCAATGACGCAGTCACAGGGATTTAGATGGAGATGCGCCATCGGTTGCACCATCAATCCTATAGTTCATCAGAATGTCTGGCACAAATAAGGCTCAGTAGCTATTACAGCTGGCTCCTGAGGCCTTTTTTTTTTGCTAATAAATTGTTACTGCATCCACCATCACTAATCAATCGTTGTGTGTGCACAGTGCGACTCGGATGCAGTACAACAAAAAACTGCGCACCCATCGGCATTGTGTCCACCTCTGAATCATGGCCACAGTTACTACTATGATGCAGACATATCATTCTATTATTAGACCCTGATCCCTATTTACACATCTAAGGGGTTATTCAGGGATGGACGCAGACCGCTGCATCTGCTGCAAGATCTGCGTCCATCTCCTCACATGCTGGGGGCTGTGGATGCATTGATTTGTGGTTGACCCCTGCCTGCGCAGCCCCAAGCCGGTGCTTATTCTCCAGTGTCGGCAACTATCAGGATTTGGTTTTGCCTGCCTTAGACACACGATGCCAAATCCCCGATAACAAAATATAACATAACCTTATTATTCACTTTAGTTCACAGTACTAATTTGTGTAATAATTTAAATAAAAAATAATATCCGGACAGATGAAATTGCATTCAGCTGTGAAAGATTAATATACACTATTTACTAACGTGCACAGTGCTTAAGTCAGTAGCCCAGAACTGTACGGTACTGTAGCCCACTTCTTTACAGCGCAACACTACACGCTGAATGGTTACTATTGGCTGGTGGCACTAGTATGATTTTATATATAAAACCACATAACTAGAAATGTATACAGACTAATATAAAGCCTACAGTATGTACACATTTTAATAAATTTAGACACTTTCGGGAGGCTGGAGCTGGACATACACTTGCAGCTCCTCGCACTGCAGGGAAGGAGACTGGGGTGGAGTTTCAAGATCCTGCAGGGGCTGATGGGACAATTCCCTCTGTCCCTGCAGTTTTCATGAAATTTACAGATCTTCATATAAGGCCATTCTGAGATGGCGTTATATAAAGTAATCTTTTATTGAGAACTTGCTGAATAGAATAAAATGTTAAAGCGCTGTAGAGAGCAATGACTTGCTCCCTACAGTGTGATACTCTGCGAGATGGGTATTAACAGAGAAAATAATTGTGTTATCATCTCCGGTAATCTTAATCTGAATAGCGGGGTTACGTTAAAAATGCGGAAACAAATGTCCACATTCTCAACGTGAAAAATTACATGCTGAATAGAACCCAAGTCTTTGGACCTATTATAAAATGCAGTAGACTATAGGTGAGAAAAAAGAAGACATACCAGTCCACACAATAGCTGAAATACAGAAAGCTCCTTCACTTTTATATAATGTATTATAATGTATATATATATATATATATATATATCCATAGAAATGTCCGCACTCACGTCCAGTAAATCATCACCATGGGGTGCTGCTCATGATAACCCCAACAGGGTATCACATATACCAGGTGTGTTGGAAAATCCAACAGAGGGCACTCACCAGTCCATAAGAGTATAAAGGTTTATTGATACATCATAATCACCAATAGTGTGTCGACGTTTCGGCCCCTAGGGCCTTTCTCAAGACAGTCAGTGAAGACATCCAAACAGCATGCCAGTTACACACATGTGTATGGACTGGTGAGTGCCCTCTGTTGGATTTTCCAACACACCTGGTATATATATATATATATATATATATATATATATATATATATATATACAGATCTCCTATATAATAGCCCAGATCTGTGACTTTGTGACTCATTTGCTAACGCTGGGCGGAGTCACAACACTGGGCGGAGTTAGTCAAATGAGTCACAGATCTGGGCAAATCTATAGGAGACTAGGAGCAGAAGCAGATGGTATGGGCATGGCACAGGCAGGGGTGCATACCTACCAGCTTTCTTCAGGCAGGAGGGACACACATGCGGCTAAAAGGGGGCGTGGCCAACGAAAGGGGCGTGGCTTCACAGGAGGGCCCTCGTTTTCGTCAGTGAGGGGGCATGCCCAGCGCTCTGTGAGCTGCTGGCATGCCCCCAGGGGCGGATTATGAGTCCGGGGGGCCCAGGGCACTTGAGACAGGGGGGCCCTATCTCATTGCTGTGCCTGCTGTGGGTTTGGGGGCGTGGCCTAATCGCGGCTGCGTGACCACGCCCCCTTATGCAAATTCCGGATATATTTTTTTTTTATGGGATTTTGGCCCCTCAGCTAGGGGTAAATCCAGAGGGGGTGGTCGCTCCCCCCTACACACCCGCACAGGAAGAAGAAAGCAGGGAGGCTGCTGCCTCCCTGCAACACCACAGACCTGCCAATACACAGCAGCGTGCGCTGTCTGTAGCACAATGCTGCTGCTGTTACTGGCAGGACGGGGAGCTTAAGAGCTGGGACAGAGCTACTCCAGCCAGGGAGGCCCCTAAAACTGTGGGGCCCACGGTACGTACCCCCTGGCCCTCCCCCCTTAATCCGGCTCTGCTGCCGGAACCCCCGCTTAATCCGTACCCCCTGATGCCCCCTCTCCTCCTGTCTCCACCTGCTAAGCACAACAGCGAGTTCAGGAGCTTCCCAACTGACCCCCCTTCACCGCGGGACACTGCGGGCCACGGGTGGGACAGCGGGACAGACCCAAAAAAATGGGACTGTCCCGCGAAAATCGGGACAGTGGGGAGGTATGGGGTTATGTGAGGGGGTATGCCGTACAGACAGACGGGCACCAGCTCACTGTGTGCTTGACCCCCCACATCAGCAAACTCAGCAGGGGCTCTCTGGCGCGGAGGAGCGTCACTTTCTGGCACACTCCACGCTTCTTAGCTGCAGTTTTGTGGGGCACCTGCCGCTGTGCAGGTTCCATAGTGCCTCTGTTATCTCCAGCCCCGGCAACCCCACCGCTAGCTGCAGCGCTGCCACCCGCAGTGAGGTGCGCCCAGCTCCTTCACACACTTTAGCCGGCGGGTAGCGCTGCAGAAGTCCGCGCTGATTGCAGGCTCCGACCCCCTCCTCCCTCCAGCCGCAGCGTCTCCTGGGAGCTAACCAGTCACTCCCAGTCTCCCCCCTTCAACAGCGCCCGGCAGCCGCGAGGCCCGCGCCGCGTGCACGCTATGACCCCCTCCAGCCGCAGCGTCTCCTGGGGGCTAACCAGTCACTCCCAGTCTCCCCTTACCACAGTGCCTGGCAGCCGCGAGGTCCGCGCCGCGTGCATGCTATATGACCTCCTCCTCCCTCCAGCCGCAGCATCTCCCGGGGACTAACCAGTCACTCCCAGTCTCCCCTTACCACAGTGCCTGGCAGCTGTGTGAGGTCTGCGGTGTGTGACTGAGGAGGGGGGAGGGATGCGGACGGGCAGAGGAAGCAGGACTCCAGCCTGAGAGAGTCAGCCATGCCAACTCTCCACCAGCAGCAGATCCCAACAGGTTGGAGTGGAACAGCAGCAGCCAGCAGCAGTGACTCCGGTAAGACACATCTGTCTGTCACCACTGTTCTGTCCCTAATACCAATCTCTCCTGTGCCCTGTGTTCTGTCATGTCCCTGTCACCCCTGGCCTTGCCCTGTCACCCCTGGCCTTGCCCTGTCACCCTTATCCTGGCCCTTTCACCCGTATCCTGGCCATTTCACCCTTATCCTGGCCATTTCACCCTTATCCTGGCCCTGTCACCCTTATGCTGGCCCTGTTACCCCTATCCTGGCCCTGTCACCCCTGTGCTTGCCCTGTCAACCCTATAATGGCCCTGTCACCCCTGTCCTGGTCCTGCTGCCCCTACCCTGGCCATGTCACCCCTATCCTGTCCCTGTCATTTCTGTCCTGGCCCCGTTGCCCCTGTCCTGGCCCCATCACCCCTGTACTGGCCCCGTCACCCCTGTTCTGACCCTGTCACCCCTGTCCTGGCCCTGTCACCCCTGTCCTGGCCCTGTTACTGCATACCCTCCAACTACCTTTTTGGCAGGTACAGACCCCGCAGCGCTTCCAGACCCCTCCCCAATGCACCACACCTCCGCACCTTCCCCTCCACCACATGCGGCACCCCACCCCTCCCCCATACGCAGTGCCTCCAGACCCCCTACACCACCCACTGCTCCCACTCCCCCGCCCCTCCACCACCCACAGCACCTCCAGGCCCCCTTCACCATCCACCCCACATATATGTCTCCCCCCACACCTGCCCCCCCTCCACCCACAGCGTCTGCAGACACCCTCCTAAATCCGTGGTCCCCCCCCCACTCCTCCCCCACCCACGGCACCCCTACACCTGCCCTTCCACCACCTGCAGCGCTTCGAGACCCCCTTCCCCATCTGCCGCACCACCTGTACCTGCTCCTCCCCCACCCATGGTGCCTCCGGACCCCCTACCCCACCCCCGCCCCTTCCCATCCCACAGCACCTCTGGAACCCTTCACCCATCCGCAACATACCCGCACCTGCCCCCTCCCACCCATGGCACCCCTGCCCCTCCCCCACCTTCAGTGCCTCTGGACCCCTCCCCCATCTGCAGCCCCCACTCCTCTGCCCCTCCCCCATCCATAGCACCTCCCGACCCTTCCCCATCCGGGCCCCCCCACGCATCCGCCCCCTCCTCCACCCGCAGCATCTACAGACACCCTCCCCCATCCGCAGTCCCCCCCCGCACCCGCTACATTCTGTACATCATGCCCTGCAGGTGCTGTTCACGCCGTCGCAAGGGGCTGCGCCTCCTTCACCAACGCACGCCCTTTCATTGTGCAATATTTAACCACTAACAAAGGAATGCAGGTAATACTCCATATAATACAAATATTGAACCAGAGAAAGGCATGCAAGGGTTAAGGGGGCGTAGCCCCTTGCGACGGTGTGAAGAGCGCCCGTAGGGCGCGATGAAGCACCTAGTATATATATATATATATATATATATATATATATATATATATATTATAAAAAATTTAACAATACACCCTCCGAGAACAACCAAAAGATAGTCTACGGTGAATACACAAGGGTAACCTTAAACCCCAAAGGAAATGTGCAAATGTAAGGTGTGTATAAACTAGAGATGAGCGGGTTCGGATTTACTCGGTTCTTTATGGCAGAATTATCGCCATTTCTTATTTTCTGGATTTTTCTTATTGGTTAACCAAAACATGTGACGTTCGATAGCCAATAAGGAGATTCGGGTAAATCCGAGTAAAACCGAACCCGCTCATCTCTAGGTATAAACCACAAACAAAAAAACCTGTTTAAAAGACAGGAAGCACTTCTCTCTTATGTGGCAGAATGTAATGGAGTCCAGGATCGCCAGAGGTGCAGGATACCGGACAATCTCTGACTTTTTTTAAAGGGCAATTACTTACAAGGCATGGTTTTGCCTTGTAAGCGTTTGCCCTTTTAAAAAAATGTCCAAGCTCAGCCGGCATCCCGCACTTCCAGCGATCTTGGACTCCAGCACATCCCGCCGACGGTGTTTTTTCTCAAATGTTCAGAACATCCAAATGCATATATGGAGAGAGAATAAAGCAGACAATAGTGTTATTATAAGGCTACATGTACTCACATAATATTAAAAGAGAAAAGAAAAAAGAAAAGAAAATAAATGAACATCAAATGGGTAAATCACAGAAAACAGCAGGAAAGCTCTGTGGCAGAAGAAATTATTATTCAGCAGTTACTATATCGGCAGCCTGTGACTGAGAAGCCCCCCCACCAGAGCCAGATGGTAAATGGTTGGATTGCACAAAGGGGCATCCAGATAAACCCCCCGGTGTCTAACAAACAGCTGGGTCATCTGATGGTATGCTGCACGGCTGCTGTCACACTTGCATAAGTAGTCCTTATAGCTATACTATGTACATCATGTATATTATACAGTGCATATTATGCAATATGTTGAACATTTATGCTTCAAAATGAGTTCGAGAGCACCTAATTTTATTTACAGGATGGCAATAATGAAAAGTAAAGGCAAACACTGAGATACAGGTATGAAAAAGCACACTTCCTATATCTGTGCTCACTAAGGGGTCTATTCATGAAGCAGTGAAAAGTGTGGTGAAGTGAGCCAGTGGAGAAGTTGGCCATGGCAACCAGTCAGCATTGAAGTAACATTTATAATTTGCATACTATACATTTGTACGGAGCAGCTGATTGGTTTCCATGGGCAACTTCTCCTCAGGCTCACTTCTTCACTCTTTTCACTGCTTCATGAATAGACCCCTAAGCGGTAGTAAATGCCCAGATTTCCTCCCCAGAGTTTCATATTGCCTCTGCAGTTCTACACACTGAGGGGCAGATGTATTAACCTGGAGAAGGCATAAGGAAGTGATAAACCAGTGATATGTGCAAGGTGATAAACACACCAGCCAATCAGCTCCTAACTGTTAATTTACATATTGGAGCTGATTGGCTGGTGCCTTTATCACCTTGCACATATCACTGGTTTATCACTTCCTTATGCCTTCTCCAGGTTAATACATCTGCCCCTGAGTAAGGGTTGTACTAGAAAATATCATAGAACATGCTCAGCAGCAGCGTGTGCTGGAAGGAACTGCAGGTCAGTTAGCGCAGAGCAGTCCTGAAATCAGCGATCTACAAAAAGTTTGTTTCTCATTCATTTTTGCAGATGTATTACCTGTTACTATGTGTGTGATTTCCCTGTTAAGCATAGTAAGAAATAGTACTGACCTTCAACTAGCTGATCCAGGGAGATGATCTTCTTGTTTCCATCCGCTGTGTAGATAGTTCTCACTCCCTGGGGTAGATTCACATTATCGGAAAGAGTTCTGGTCAGATCAGCCAGGAGAGCCTCAAAAGATCGGAAACGGTCAGCGGAAATGGCGTAGACAATTCCTTTGAAATATCGGTCGCCATTGCGGTAGAATCGGACTTTCTTAGCTTTCTTCTCTGAGCTCAGGGCTTGCAGAGTACGGGTCCGGTAAAAACTGCAGTGGGCACTATGGGTCGGGCTTGGTAGCCCATTGGCTCGGGACCCTCTGCTGTACCTCTGCGCTTTATCTCGCTCATCAAAATGTTCTAGTTCCATGTCTCTCCCCAAGGACATTGTAGAGAATCTGTAACAGAAAACAGAGAATGTTTTTCAATGAAGGATTAGAAACAAACTCCTCATTCTCCACTTATAAATGCAAATGATTGTCACATAATTGTTCTAAATGACTTATCGTGGGCTGCACTAACCTCACATTACCGCTGTTACTATTTCAGTAGCAGCACATGACTAATAACACTGCCTTGCTATATTCATATATATCTGGTAGTGAATCATTAGTGAATCAGTTTCTCATTAAAAAATTAAAATAATGAAACTGCAATAGACATTTCCTTTTACAATGATCTGCAGTGTGTTATGGGAAGAGAAACAACTGCTGAAATGCTATTGAAATGTAAATCAGAAAAACATAGCTACACATAATGTGTAAGAAGGGGCGGTGTAAGAGAGGAGGGGGCCCGTGTGCACACTTTGGGTGGAATTCAATTGTTTGAAAAGTCGGTTAGGCATCTGTTATTTCCTGTCTATTAAGGCCCGTACACACTGGCCGATATATCGGCCGTTCTCTTGAACGGCCGATATATCGTGGGTCCGTCGGCCAGTGTGTACGGCCGATACGTCTGTGAACTCCGTCGTTCACAGACGTATCGCGACGGCCCCGTAGCACAGCCGACGGCCAATATAGCTAACGATATATTGGCGCGTCGCTGTGTGTGTACGGCGGGCGGCCGACCGCCCGTATACATGCTGCGGCAGGCGGCGGTGATCGACAGCTGAACTGGGCGGGCGGGTGTACACGCCCGCCCAGTTCATGACGTCAGTCCCCGACGGTTCGGGCAGTGTGTATGCACAGCACACTGCCCGATCCGTCCATAGATATATCTGCAGATCAATTGTTCTGCAGATATATCTTTCCAGTGTGTACCCACCTTTAGATAGGAAAAAAACAGACACCCAACTGACTTTTCAAACAATTGAATTCCACCCTTTGTGTGAGCCCTCCCCTCTCTGCAGCGCAGTAGTATGTGCAGGTCTCTGGAAACATGGTGCCCGGCATGTTCCCAGTAACTAATCTCTATAGTGCATGCGCAGTTCTCCGGAAACATGGTGCCCGCCATGTTCATGGTAACTAATCTCCATGGCGCATTGGCAGTTCTCTGGAAACATGGTGCCCGGCATGTTCCCAGTGACTAATCTCTATAGCACATGCGCAGTTCTCCGGAAACATGTTGCCCGCCATGTTCATGGTGACTAATCTCTATGGAGCATGTGCAGGTCTCCAGAACATGGTGCCCGCCATGTCCCCAGTGATTAATCTCAATAGCACATGCGCATGCCTCCGGAAACATGGTACCCGCCATGTTCCAAGAGACATCTCTTTTGGGGTTGGGGCCGCATTACCGGCGGCCGGGATTCTGGCGGTCAGCATCCCGACGCCGGGATCCAGGCCGCAGAATGCTGGCGGTAGGGGCGAGTGCAACAAAGCCCCTTGCGGGCTCGCCAAAGGTTCTAGTCCAACTCTATGGGGTAAATTTACTAAGATGGGAGATCTATTTAAGATGGGATGTTGCCCAGAGCAACCAATCAGATTCTACTTCTCATTTATCTAGCACCTTCTAGAAGATAATACCTGGAATCTGATTGGTTGCTATGGGCAACATCCCATCTTAATTAGAACTCCCCTCTTAGTAAATTTACCCCTATGGGTGTCGTGGACACCCATGAGTGGGAATAGTCACTTATAGTTGGCATGCCGACTGTCTGTATTTTCAGTGTGAGGGATGCAGGGGGAGGTTATGTGACCGTTGGTCTCCTGACTGTCGGTCACATAAACTACTTCCCCTCTACTGCACATGTGCAAATCACCGGGATATGGTTGCAGTGTCATTTTCCGAGTGATTTCTGCTGTTGCAGCAGCAGCACCGTCGAGGACCTCCAGAGAGGTACAGTAAGTATTTGATCATGGGTGCAGGGTGTGCTTTGTGGGCCTCCCAGGAAGAGCCCGTGTGCACCGCACACACTGCACCCATTATAGATACGCCTATGAGTGTAACTTATTTATATCTAAAATAATCAGATCAATAGCTACAGAGGTGACCTCATACACTATTGCAGCAGTCGCGCCAAACAGCCCTTCTCTTCGTGCCAGGTCCTCTGCAACTTGGTCGCAATATGATGAGACAGAATCACTTCACGAGGCTGCACTGATTACTTTGATATGTGGCACTTGTACATCTGTGTGCGAATGAGTCTGAATCTATAAAAAGTGCTACGATACAGCACCTGTGGATTTTTCTCACGCCAACTTCCATTGTGCTTCATCTGTGACTTTGTATTTATTTAGAACTAAGGGGCCTATTTGCTAAGTCCTTGACGGAGATAAAATACCAGCCAGTCAGCTCCTGTCGTTTTTCAAAGACAGCCTGTAACATGGCAGTTAGGAGCTGATTGGCTGGTACTTTTTTCTCCATGCACTTTATCTCCATCCATGAGGACACATCTGTATATTTGAAGAAAGAAATGCCAATTTAGCCCAGTCACAAACCTTCCAATTTTCATTATGGCCAGATTTTTTTATTGGGTTTATAGATCTACAACACATGTACTATTCCTTGCATACAAGTGATCATAAACCAATTGGTGATAAACAGCCACAGACACTAAAAAAAACACTGAACACATAGGGGGAGATTTAGCAAACCTTCTAAAGAGAACAAATGGAGTTGTTCTCCATGGCAACCAATAAGATTCCATCTATCATTTAGCAGGTGGTATTAGGTTGCCAGCTTTTGGGATCCCGGCGCACAGTATACCGGTGCCGGAATCCTGACACCCGGCATACTGACACCTTTTCTCCCTCTTGGGAGGTCCACGACCCCCCTGGAATGAGAATAGATAGCTTGGCGCGCATAGCACGCCACCGTGCCCGCATAGCGCGCAACCGAGCCCGCAGAGTGGCGAGCGCAGCAAGCCCGCAAGGGGCTAATTTGTGCTCACCCAGCTGTCGGTATGCCAGCGGTCGGGATTCCGGCGCCGGTATGCTGGCCACCGGGAGCCCGCTCGTCGGCATACCATACTACACACCATTTTTCTAGTACATTCTATCGAATGATAACTGGAATCTGATTTTTGCTATGGGCAACATCTCCACATTTTCAAAGTCTGATAAATATCCTCCATAATCAATTATATATGTTTAGGACATAAACATACTGAACCACACAGATCTAGGTACCATCATGGAAAAATTTGTGATATTCAAAGAAGTCCCAGCAATCGGAAGACACTCTCTCTCCCTCACACCCCATCCATCAGACTCCTCCTTCCCTCACATCCTGGCACCATCCTCTCCTCCATCACCCTCCCTCCTTCACACCCCAGCTCCATCAGACTCCTCCTTCCCTCACATCCTGGCCCTATCCTCTCCTCCATCACCCTCCCTCGCTCATACCCCAGCTCCATCATACTCATCCTGGCCCCATCCTCTCCTCCATTACCCTCCCTCACACCCCAGCTCCATCAGACTCCTCTTTCTCTCATATCCTGGCCCCATCCTCTCCTCCATCCCCCTCCCTCCCTCACACCCCAGCTCTATCAGACTCCTCCTTCCCTCTCATCCTGGCCTCATCCTCTCCTCCATCACCATCCCTCCCTCACACCCCAGCTCGATCAGACTCCGCCTTCCCTCCCATCTTGGCCCCATCCTCTCCTCTATCACCCTCCCTCACACCCCAGCTCCATCAGACTACTGCTTCCCTCACATCCTGGCCCCATCCTCTTCTCCATCACCCTCCCTCATACCCCAGCTTCATCACACTCCTACTTGCCTCACATCCTGGCACCATCCTCTCCTCCATCACCCTCCCTCCCTCATACCCCAGCTCCATCAGACTACTGCTTCCCTCACATCCTGGCCCCATCCTCTTCTCCATCACCCTCCCTCATACCCCAGCTTCATCACACTCCTCCTTGACTCACATCCTGGCACCATCCTCTCCTCCATCACCCTCCCTCCCTCATACCCCAGCTCCATCAGACTCCTCCTTCCATCACATTCTGTCCCCATCCTCTCCTCCATCATCCTCTCTCCCTTACACCCCGGCTCCATCAGACTCCTCCTTCCATCACATCCTGGCCCCAACCTCTCCTCCATCATCCTCTCTCCCTTACACCCCAGCTCCATCAGACTCCTCCTTCCCTCTCATCCTCTCCTCCATCACCCTCCCTTCCTCACACCCCAGCTCCATCAGACTCCCGCTTCACTCACATCCTGGCCCCCTCCTCTCCTCCATCACCCTCCCTCACACCCCAGCTCTATCAGACTCCTCCTTCCCTCACATCCTGGCCTCATCCTCTCCTCCATCACCATCCCTCCCTCACAAACCTAGCTCGATCAGACTCCTCCTTCCATCACATCCTGGCCCCAACCTCTCCTCCATCATCCTCTCTCCCTTACACCCCAGCTCCATCAGACTCCTCCTTCCCTCTCATCCTCTCCTCCATCACCCTCCCTTCCTCACACCCCAGCTCCATCAGACTCTCGTTTCACTCACATCCTGGCCCCCTCCTCTCCTCCATCACCCTCCCTCACACCCCAGCTCTATCAGACTCCTCCTTCCTTCACATCCTGGCCTCATCCTCTCCTCCATCACCATCCCTCCCTCACACCCCAGCTCGATTAGACTTCGCCTTCCCTCCCATATTGGCCCCATCCTCTCCTGTATCACCCTCCCTCACACCCCAGCTCCATCAGACTCCTGCTTCCCTCACATCCTGGCCCCATCCTCTCCTCCATCACCCTCCCTCCCTCACACCCCAGCTCCATCAGACCACTGCTTCCTTCACATCCTGGCCCCATCCTCTCCTCCATCACCCTCCCTCATACCCCAGCTCCATCAGACTCCTCCTTCCATCACATTCTGTCCCCATCCTCTCCTCCATCATCCTCTCTCCCTTACACCCCGGCTCCATCAGACTCCTCCTTCCATCACATCCTGGCCCCAACCTCTCCTCCATCATCCTCTCTCCCTTACACCCCAGCTCCATCAGACTCCTCCTTCCCTCTCATCCTCTCCTCCATCACCCTCCCTTCCTCACACCCCAGCTCCATCAGACTCCCGCTTCACTTACATCCTGGCCCCCTCCTCTCCTCCATCACCCTCCCTCACACCCCAGCTCTATCAGACTCCTCCTTCCCTCACATCCTGGCCTCATCCTCTCCTCCATCACCATCCCTCCCTCACACCCCAGCTCGATCAGACTCCTCCTTCCATCACATCCTGGCCCCAACCTCTCCTCCATCATCCTCTCTCCCTTACACCCCAGCTCCATCAGACTCCTCCTTCCCTCTCATCCTCTCCTCCATCACCCTCCCTTCCTCACACCCCAGCTCCATCAGACTCTCGTTTCACTCACATCCTGGCCCCCTCCTCTCCTCCATCACCCTCCCTCACACCCCAGCTCTATCAGACTCCTCCTTCCCTCACATCCTGGCCTCATCCTCTCCTCCATCTCCATCCCTCCCTCACACCCCAGCTCGATTAGACTCCGCCTTCCCTCCCATATTGGCCCCATCCTCTCCTCTATCACCCTCCCTCACACCCCATCCATCAGACTCCTCCTTCCCTCACATCCTGGCACCATCCTCTCCTCCATCACCCTCCCTCCCTCATACCCCAGCTCCATCAGACTCCTGCTTCCCTCACATCCTGGCCCCATCCTCTTCTCCATCACCCTCCCTCCCTCACACCCTATCTCCACCAGACTCCTCCTTCCTTCACATCCTGGCCTCATCCTCTCCTCCATCACCCTCCCTCCCTCCCTCGCACCCAACACCATGTCACCGCACCAAAAACGCCCACCGCTATCAATCACACTGCGGTCGCATCCATCGGGGATGCGACCATAATGCGTATGCCTGCGCAGCCACTGCGAAGGTGCAGTTTGCCACCACCGGCAAACTGCGCTGCGTGCCTCAATAGCGGTAGGGTCTGAATGACGCCCTATGTGCCTAATTCAGCATGTATTGCAAAAGCAAAATCTTTCTCTAATGAGCAAAACCATGTGGGACTGCAGGTGAGGCAGATGTAACATGTGCAGAGAGAGAGATAGATTTGGGTGTGGTGTGTTCAAACTGAAATCTAAATTGCAGTGTAAAAATAAAGCAGCCAGTATTTACCCTGCACAGAAACAATATAACCCACCCAAATCTAATCTCTCTGCACATGTTACATCTGCCCCACCTGCAGTGCACATGGTTTTGCCCGTTAGAGAAAGATTTTGCTTTTGCGATCCATGCTAAATCAGGCACTATATTTTTGTACTATGTATTATTCATTTTTAATTTTTTGGTTGGTTTGGCCGTCTAATTGTGTTTGAAAATCAATAAAAAATTACTTATTAAAATAAAATTAATTGTGTTGGCATTATAGCTTTAATGCATCATGTTTACATTTATAATGCCGATACTGTTAAAATGTTTTAAATAACATTACAATTGTGTCGGCATTCTCCCATCGACATTACGCTGTCAACAGCATAACGGTAGACTATGTAAGTACATCCTGTTATAATAGTGACAATTCAAATACAGTGCTCTCATATTAAATCAGTGGCTTAAAATCTAGGGCAACAAGTCCACAGAGACCTTCAGCAGGTGTCTCGTCTTTCACAACAAATGACATCCAGTTTGTTTAAGACCTGGCAGGATCACTAGGAGAGATCAACTTATCACTTGGATAGACAGACATCTGGCTTTGGATAAAGAATTGCTAGTTAGGAGGGTCCTCGGAGCAATTACAACTTCTTTTATGTATGATAGGGTTTTGGGGTTTGAGCTTATCGTTACAATACTGTCTGGAAATTCAACATATTGAAACAATGTGATTTCAATATGTTACTATGGCAATACGTTAAATCTGACTAGGTTGGGAAAGGCTTTCTACAATGGTCAAGGGCCTTGTGTGTTATCATTGTGACCTTTGTGCCATCTGCTAGTAAACAATACACCATTCCTCTTGACTACTCCCCCTGAATGGACATTTTCTTTACTGTTGTACACATCTGTGCACGTTGTATATGTCCCATTGACCAGCTTTATAGGCCTGCAGTTTATCTCTCTTTTATATACCTGATTGGATGTCAGTCATTGGATGCAGACGCGAAGTCCAGCTCATATGTTTCCCTGCTTTCGTTATTCTCTGACACCCATAACAGCTGGTAAGTATACAGCAAATCAGTACAATGGTTTGTAAGCATACTGTCATGGAGGCAGTATCTCGCGGGACTGCACTATATTACTGTCATGGAGGCAGTATCTCGCGGGACTGCACTATATTACTGTCATGGAGGCAGTATCTCGCGGGACTGCACTATATTACTGCCTAATTACTGGCGGAAGCATTTAGCAAACTTGCAGAAAATCACCACTAATAGGGGCTAATTCAGACCTGATCGCTGCTGTGCGTTTTTGCACAGCAGCGATCAGGTCTGAACTGCGCATGCGCCGGCGGATGTCTCAGAACTGCGATCGCCTCTGCCTGATTGACAGGCAGAGGCGGTCGCGGGGGCGAGAGGGGGCCGGCCGGCGGCGTTTGGGCGCCGTTTAGGGGGGCGCAGTCTGGGCAATGCAGGCATGCCCAGACCGTTGGGGGGGCAGGCTGTGGCGGCTGCGTGACATCACACGCAGCCGCTGCGACCCTCACAGCGACGGGTAGCTCCCTGCCAGTACACAGGAGCTGCGCTGGTGGGGAGCTACTCTTCAAGTATAAAAGCATCGCCGCCGTGCAATGCTTTTGTACTTGTGAGACGGGGTAGGGCCTGACATGCGGGTCAGACTAGCCCTGTGGTGGGCGTCCCCCCGCATGTCTGTGTGACTTATCGTAGATGTGCTAAATTTAACACATCTACAATCGGGTCTGAAATAGGCCCATAGGGGGGTCATTCCGACCCGTTCGCATGCTGCGTGTCTTCGCAGCGGTGCGAACGGGTCGGTTCTGCACATGTGCGCCGGTCGCAATGCGCACGTGCATCGTTGCTTAGCTCATGCGTCCTATTCTTTGCTGTGTCTCTGTGAGCAAGAGGAACACATTCTCTGAGTAACACGTGTGAAAGCGTAAAGCATTGGCTGTTTGTGTGTGCCATCGAGGCCCAAACACCCATAGGACCTTATACACTAGTGTACTGACTATTAAGAGAAGACAGGGCTGGTTTTCTATAACCTTTAATTCAGCAATGGAAAACCTCCTATTACTACAATTTTACAGGAAAATATCGCCGGACACCTGAGTCACATCCAGATCCCCGGTGATAATGGCTATCAGAGAACACTTACTGCACCTACCACTTTTCAGTTGCCCTAACATGTTGACCTCACTGACAGCAGCACCTCACTGCCTCACTGACAGCAGCACACCACTGCCTCACTGACAGCAGCACACCACTGCCTCACTGACAGCAGCACACCACTGCCTCACTGACAGCAGCACACCACTGCCTCACTGACAGCAGCACACCACTGCCTCACTGACAGCAGCACATTCCTGCCTCACTGACAGCAGCACATCCCTGCCTCACTGACAGCAGCACACCACTGCCTCACTGACAGCAGCACATTCCTGCCTCACTGACAGCAGCACATCACCGCCTCACTGACAGCAGCACATTCCTGCCTCACTGACAGCAGCACATCCCTGCCTCACTGACAGCAGCACATCCCTGCCTCACTAACAGCAGCACATCACTGCCTCACTGACAGCAGCACACCACTGCCTCACTGACAGCAGCACATTCCTGCCTCACTGACAGCAGCACATTCCTGCCTCACTGACAGCAGCACATCCCTGCCTCACTAACAACAGCAGCACATCACCTCCTCACTGACAGCAGCACATTACTTCCTCACTGACAGCAGCACATCCCTGCCTCACTGACAGCAGCACATCCCTTCCTCACTGACAGCAGCACATCCCTGCCTCACTGACAGAAGCACATCCCTGCCTCACTGACAGCAGCACATCACCGCCTCATTGACAGCAGCACATCCCTGCCTCACTGACAGCACTACATTACCGCCTCACTGACAGACATACACATTTCTGACAGAAACATTTCAACTATTGTATTCACTGTTATCCAATCAAATGTTTATTAAGCGAAAGTCATTCATATTAAACAGCCTATTCTGAACTATTGTTTTCCTCCTACTCTGTGTCTGCTTCACCCTATTTTGTCACAACAGGGGCCATTTTATATCACTCTTGGGTGTGATGTCTTTCTCTGATATACACACGCCCTGCGTGGCTGAAAAACAGGTGTATGTATATCAGAGCGCAATATTTATATACACATAGAAATTTTATTTATCAACATAAATTTTATTTATCAACTACTTTCACCTTTTTGTAATGTGACAATCAGTCTCATAAAAAATGTCATATATACTATTAGGGGTAAATTTACTAAAACTTCTAAAACAGAGAATTGGTGATGTTGCCCATAGCAACCAATCAGATGCTGTCTTCAACATCACCAATTCTCTGTTTTAGAAGCTTTAGTAAATTTACCCCTAAGGGGTATATTCGATTAAAGTCGGATCCATTCCGACATGTATTTGTCGAAATGGATCCGACAACCCCTATTCAATCCTATCTAAAATTCGACTTTTTCAAGTCGAATTTAGATGGGACCCAGAGGAGGAGAGGGGGGGCGAGCCGCGGGAGGACAGCTGGCGGCAGCCAGAGGAGATCCAGCGGCATCCAGCATGCTGGAGCCGGGTGGAAGCTGCCTTGAGGTCGGGCGGCTGAGTGACATCCAGCTGCAGTGCTACTGTAGCGCTGATCTCCCTGTGTGCCCGCCGGCTGTCCCCCCGTCTCCCTGCGGCTCCCCCCCCCCCCCCTCGCCTCCTCTGGGTCCATTTCATTCCAACATCATTTTGATGTCAGATTGAGATGGTCGAAAACGGGGCCAAAACCTGTCGGATTTGGCCCCGTTTTCGACATCAACACGTGGATCGGCAGCTATTCCGCCGATCCACGTGCTTTTCGACAAGTCGAATGCCTCGACTTGTCGAAAAGCACTGAATAGGTCGAATCACATTTCGACCTTAAAAAGTCAAAAACTGCCGTCTTTTCGACAGACGGCAGTTTTCGTCTGCAATTGAATATATCCCTTAGTGTTAAAACAAAGTCACCCAATACTTGTGTGCTACATGTATAAGCAGGAAGTATTTGTCCTACATGCAATTGTTTACTTTGCCCCAAATGTGTGTCTTCTTGCTGGATTTGTCGGTGTGCCCCTATCTCTACATGGAGCCGATAAACGTAAAACATCTCCCTCCCACAGTGAATTTCTCAACAATCCTACAGTATGTCTAGTATTCAAAGACAAGCCCATATAGAATTTTATCTAAAATAATTTATGTTGTATCACGGCAATAAGATTAAATCTGCTTCTTCAGATCAAAGGAAAAATAAGAAATTCATAAAAATATTATACATATGTTTATAACATGACATAATATACTTCAATAAGGCTGGTACACACTCCTTGATGCTATCTACTGGCAGATAACAATGTGTGCACATATCGGCGGTCCCTCACTCCAGAACAACCTGGTGTTTATTGAGATTAATGTTTGGTGCAATCATCACTTTGCTGCAATGCTCTTTATACTGCAGCATGATCATATAAGGGCTGCTGCAAGGATAGTATGGCTTATCAAACAGTTTATTTGGTATGGGCTCTCTAATATTCACCAAGTGCTTTCTATGCAGCATGTTCTGTCAGTCACCACAGTCTAAACAGACTTCAGATTATTATGGAACCATGAAGTATCAACAACTATAACGTATTCATGTATTATGTATTATTTCCCTCCGACTGAACTAGACAGATATTTTAACCAGCATACATAACATTGAGTCCTATCATGTCAACAATAAAGAGAAGTAGCAGCCATTTTGTAGGCTGGGCTAAGATTGAAGAAAATGTAACCTACTGTATTACGTTGCATATTCAGATTCATTACAAGATGGCTGCCTCCACTTTGTGTAGGTGACGGTTATAATCACATAAGTGCACTGTGATCAATCTAAAATTACATTTTTCAAAGTCATCAAATGGTTTGATGACTGGCATTAACTTTAGCACAAAGTTACCTTCTTCCTGTCTGTGCAATGTGAATTAATGCTATACAGCAGGGGGTTCCCACTACGATCCTCAAGGCACGCTAACAGTCCAGGTTTTAAGGCTAGTCATACTTGAGCACAGGTGAATTAATTAGTACCTCAGTTATTTTGATTTAACTATTTGTGCTCAAGCATGGATATCAGTAACACCTGGGGGTTTATTTACTAATATTCGTGTTTTGGCCGTTTTGAAGGGTGTTTGAACTCGATTGGTATCGGGTGCATTTTACTGCAACTTTTTGAATCCTGATACGATCATTCACTAAGCTGCCGAGTTTTGCACAATCGTTTTTTCCGATGTCGATGTGATTCGTAATATCAGGCAGTGTTTTACGGGAGTGATGAGTAAAACACTGCCTGAAAAAACACAAGGAATCCCGGCCGGATCTGTGAGATCCGTGCAGGGCTTCATTGTGTACCTTAAAAAGTTGATTAAAGTCTTAAAAAATCTTGAAAATATTGCGTGGGGTCCCCCCTCCTAAGCACAACCAGCCTCGGGCTCTTTGAGCCGGTCCTGGTTGAAAAAATATGGAGAAAAAAATTACAGGGGTTCCCCCATATTTAATCAACCAGCACCGGGCTCTGCGCCTGGTCCTGGTTCCAAAAATACGGGGGACAAAAAGCGTAGGGGTCCCCCGTATTTTTAAAACCAGCACCGGGCTCCACTAGCCAGGTACATAATGCCACAGCATTCCCATTGGTGGGAACTTATACGGGGGACCCCTACGCTTTTTGTCCCCCGTATTTTTGGAACCAGGACCAGGCGCAGAGCCCGGTGCTGGTTGATTAAATATGGGGGAACCCCTGTCATTTTCCCCCCATATTTTTTCAACCAGGACCGCCTCAAAGAGCCCGAGGCTGGTTATGCTTAGGAGGGGGGACCCCAAGCAATTTCTTTTTCTGTTTTTACACTAAACAGACCCTTTCCCATAGATAACCATGCACAGATCTCACTGATCCGTGCATGGTTATCCAAACTCGACTGGGAAAAGCAGGTCTATTTTTTTTGCTGCTTTTTTTAACGAATCGAAAAAAAACAGACCCGCACTTGAGCACTCAGAAACTAACACCCAAATACGAATAAATAGTGAATGCCCGTATTGTATGAAATAACAGCCACGTTTGACCGATGGTCTATTCATTCGTATTTCGGAAGGTTGTCATTCAAACCATTACGAATAGACCAGACACTGCCGAGATTGGTGCTTAGTGAATTCCCGGATTGGGACTTAGAAAAAAAAACACAAATCGGCCAAACTCGGATTTTTAGTAAATACTGGCCCTGGACTGTTATACCGCTTTCAGATCGCAATGCCGGGTCCCACCCGGGAATTAGAAACGGGTCCTTCCCAGATAGGACCTGGCATTGGACCTTTCACACTAGCCCTCCCGACCCTGCAATATGCCGGGTCGGGTTGCTATAGTGGCGGGGGGGCGGAGCTGGCATCGGTGGGCGGAGGCGGCGCTGGGAGATGAGCTCATCTCCGCGCCGCCTCCCTATGTAGTGAACGTGTCCCGTTCACACTGTCCACGACCCGGTATTCAACTTTGGAATAACCCTACTTATAACCCGGGTTTAATTAACGGGTCACGTGACACGGGCTTTTAAAAGGGACCCTTTCACACCGCACAGTGACCCGTGTCGATACTGGGTTATTTGTGCGATGTGAAAGGGGTGTTAGTGTGCCCTTGAGGCTGTGGTTGAGAAACACAGGTTATTATGCTATCCATTGGTGTGAAAAGAATAATGTACTGAACACTTTATTTACACCTAAGCCAAGATTTTATTCTGTTCTCTGAGGGAAGTCAGCAAGGATCAGGTTTAATTAGAAAAGTACCATATGGATAATTCCCAGGTTTGGGGAATATTGTGAACTTCTGAATGTTAAGCAGACAGAGAGAAAATAGCGACATACTGTAAGACAGGCGTATACAACAGATCCACTGAAGCATGAAACACGTGAGGTTGTGTAGGGTTATATCACACATATTTACAGATACACTACACCAGACCTTCAAATCTTGAGATTCAACAGAGAATGCATTTCCATTTAATTTTTATTAAGTGATTTTGTAGAGCCCCTAAGGTAAATGTTTGTACCAGATGGCACGTCTGCCAATGAGTTTTATACTACAATAATCTGTATGAATACACACTGAGAGCAATGGTCCATCTAAACTGAGTTATCTGGAAACTAAATAGTTTATTATGATGAGAATACCCCTCACCTGAAATGCTGCATTGATCAATCTGCTGTTCACAGCAACCCTGCACAATGGATTTTTACTGAGAAGATTTTCTATAAGAGTATCATGCCCAGGACTTTAGGGGAACAATGCAAAAAGCAATGTTACAATGACTCAGTGGGATATTTATTTATTTATTAACAGTTTCTTATATAGCGCAGCATATTCCAGTGCACTTTACAATTAGAACAACAGTAATAGAACAAAACTGTAAAGACAGACAGACAGACATAGAGGTAGGAAGGCCCTGCTCGCAAGCTTACAATCTATAGGGAAATAGGCATTGATAGCAAATAGTCCTTGTAAAATAAGGGAAAGCACCAGAGTTTACCCTATTTACAATATTGGGGTTGCACAGCGCCCCCTGGGACTTAGTGAAATTGCTACCCCTGATATTTCTAATAACACTGCAAGGGATATTGCTGAAAGGACTATAATTATGGGTTCTCCTACTGTTGTATGGGATGTGGGTTATTGTGGATTATGGCTGGTATATGTCTTGTGTACCCTGGTAGCTCAGACACCAAAGCCTATAAGTCCACAGACAGACCAAACAATAACACTGTTTTAACGGAAAATTGTACATAATTTCTTTTGTTCAGAGTATTCAGCATAAACAGCTCTCTACAGATGATCACACGGTTTCCAGTTCTCACCTATAGGAACGCTTGGCATTGTAACATTACTCTAATATGCCATGATCGTAAATATCTCAGCATACAGGTAGGGCAATCCGGGCAGCAGAGGTCTGGTTAAAATCTCATGGATCTGTATGCAAAATACTGGTTTGGGTCACCTTCCCATCCTCTGTTTGCAAAGAAATTACATAACAAGGAATTACAGTAACCTGCATCCCTCAGATCACAATAGTCCCCATACAGAAGTCTAGGGTTCCTGATAGATGACTCAGGTCTGCCAGGAAGCATGGATGATACTGTACTTGGGCCATTAACCCATGAAATAGTTCTAGGGAGACGAGAGTCAGAAGTCCTACAGCATCTAAGTCAAATTCAAATCCTCCCTAGGGTCACATTAGGGAACATGAATAGTTTAGGGGGCCGGAATTGAAGACAAGGGACATGGGGGTCATTCCGAGTTGATCGTAGCTGTGCTAAATTTAGCACAGCTACGATCATGTTCCCTGACATGCGAGGGGACGCCCTGCACAGGGCTAGCCCGCCCCGCATGTCAGTGCCGCCCCCCCCTTCCCCCGCAGAAGTGCAAAGGCATCGCACAGCGGCGATGCCTTTGTACTTCAGGAGTAGCTCCCGGCCAGCGCAGCTGTAGCGAGCTGGCCGGGAGCTACTCCTCGCTCCCCGGCCCGCAGCGGCTGCATATGATGTCACGTAGCCGCTGCGGCCCACCCCCCACCGTTCAGTGCGGCCACGCCTGCGTTGGCCGGACCGCGCCTACGAAATGGCAACCAAACGCCGCCGTTTCGCCCCCTCCCGCCCATCGATCGCATCTGCCTGTCAATCAGGCAGAGGCGTTCGCTGTCCTGCTACGGCCTTCGGCCGCTCGGCATGCACAGGCGCATGCGCAGCAGGAACCCGTTCGCTCTGCTGCGTTAAAACGCAGCGAGCGAACGGGTCGGAATGACCCCCATGATCAGGTGGCATGGGCAAAACCGCAATAGGGTTACAGCCATTTTATTTCATATTTTCATATTTGAAGGCATTTTCTTACTACTATAATAAAGAGCCCACTCACGCCATATATGGCTATATGCCATCCCAGACCCTCCTCACACCCCTGTACATCATTAAATTATAGGCAGCGATTGTTTGCTGTATGCACCTCTCCCCAAACAAGAATACAGCTGACACACCAGCAATGTAGATGTAAAGACACTGTAGAAAGATGCATTGGCTGAAGTCACAGTGAAATGTGAGTGGAGTAATGATTGAGGCATACAGTATATCCTAATAATGGGCCTAATTCAGAATGAGTTGTAGTTTTGCGAGAAATCGCAAAACTACAACTCCTTTCTATAGCATGCGGGGTGCCGCCCTGCACAGGGCAAGGCTGTCCAGCAAGCAGGGTTCCCCTTCTCGCTGAAATGCGAGCGCATCACTAAACAGCGATGCCCTCTTTCTCCGCAGCCTAGCTGCCATGTTTTGGGCCGCGGCGGCTGCGTGTGATGTCATGCAGCCGCTGTGGCCCACACCCGCAAACGGTCCGGACACGCCTCAGTTGTCCGGACAACTACCCCCAACGCCGCCCACAAAATGCAGCGTCAACGCCCCCTCCCGCCCCGCGAACGCCTCTGCCTGTCAGTCAGGCAGAGGTATTTGCATAAGTGAGATGCTGTCACATCTCACTGTGTACACACGTGCAGTGCGGCTCCTGCGCACACTACACAGGGGCTTCAGTATGCGAACACATCGCTGATGTGTCTCATATTGAATTAGGGGGCAGATGTATCAAGGCTGGTGAAGTGATAAAGTGGAAGGTGATAACGCACCAGCCAATCAGATCCTAACTTGCATGTTACAGGCTGGGTTTGAAAAATGACAGTTAGGAGCTGACTGGCTGGAGCGTTATCACCTTCCAATTTATCACTTCACCAGGCTTAATACATCTGCCC
Organism: Pseudophryne corroboree; assembly: GCF_028390025.1. Lineage (NCBI taxonomy): Eukaryota > Metazoa > Chordata > Amphibia > Anura > Myobatrachidae > Pseudophryne > Pseudophryne corroboree. The sequence continues at coordinate 149,879,716 of NC_086445.1, forward strand.
CTAGGTCCAATATCCTCTGTCTCTATGATGGAATCACTAGTCTCCATAAGACTGGTGACCCTGGGGGCGTGGCCTAACCTGCATATTGAGTGGATGCAGCACTGGTGAGCTCCCGGCCGTCAGCCTCTTAAAACACTTCTTTCCACCCTTGGACCCGGTGCTCCAGTGCTGCGGGTGGCCTTCAGAGTTCCCTGCCTACCGGTGTGTGGGGACCGCGGAGCCGGGGGACATTCTTGTAGTGTCTCTGCGGGTTGCGGCCTGCACGCCCGAGTTAAGCCGTGGCCTTGCGTGGCACTTCCGGCCTGGGAAGAAGCGGCGGCTGGCGCGGAGCACAGCGGCATCGCCTCTCCTCCCTTAGACTTGGAGGGACTCTCTCCCCTGACCTCTCCAGAGCTGCTCACCCCCTCCGGAGGTCCCGCGACACTGCAGGCTGTCTCCTGGCTGCTGCATAGTGCTGGTGAGTGGCTGCTTGGCAGCACCTGTTCCCAGTATCTACTTGCCTCTCTCCCAGTGTCAGCTGTGCCCAGCGTGCCTCTCCACTAGTCTCCTCTGCTGCAACAGCAGCTAGCTGTTGGTTGGCAGCACATCTTACTGCCTCAAGAGCCTCAGGCTGGGGGAGGTAGGGTCACAAATCCAGGAGTCAATCTCTGCTGCCCAGTTGTTGTGCAGACCCGCTCACTTGGTATAGCTGATACCTTTCTACAGACTCTGCACCCTGTCCCGGTGTGGAACTACAGTGGTGACCTCCACTGCTAGGACACCAGGGTGCGCTCCATCTGTTCAAACGTAGGTTCCTGGGGTCTGCCTGGCTCACCGGCTGATGTTGGACACTGCCGGAAAAGGTCACCCCACGCCTCTCTCATCTACGTCATATGCTGTGCACCGTACCTCAGCTAATGTTTACTTACTAAATGTGCTCCTCCCGTCTCGCACTATAATGTTCACCCCCTGACTCCTGAGATGACCTGAGTCCCACCAAAGGCCCAAACTGCACGTCTATATTGCTAATGTCTATTTTTATCACCGTGATTGTATACATGTGACCGTGACTACTCTACTTACTTATTGAGGGAAGCCCCATTCTATTTATTTAGTCCTGCTATATTCAAACTCATCTGTCCTGGTACATGGTCCTGTGCGCTGTATGCCCCAAAAGCGCCGAAAGGCCCCTTCCGCATCCAAACCCAGTATTATAAGAGCGTGGGAAAAAGCTGGTTCTCTCCCTAAACAATTGCCTGTAGAAACAGCTGCCTCAGACATGGCTGGCGTGCCTTCTGCGGATGCCCCACTAACAGCTAACGATGTGGGCCCTCATTCCGAGTTGTTCGCTCTGTAATTTTCTTCGCATCGCAGTGATTTTCCGCTAATTGCGCATGCGCAATGTTCGCACTGCGATTGCGCCAAGTAAATTTGCTAAGAAGTTTGGTATTTTACTCACGGCATTACAAGGTTTTTTCTTCGTTCTGGTGATCGTAGTGTGATTGACAGGAAGTGGGTGTTTCTGGGCGGAAACTGGACGTTTTATGGGTGTGTGTGAAAAAACGCTACCGTTTCTGGGAAAAACGCGGGAGTGGCTGGAGAAACGGGGGAGTGTCTGGGCGAACGCTGGGTGTGTTTGTGACGTCAAACCAGGAACGAAACTGACTGAACTGATCACAGTGGCAGAGTAAGTATCGAGCTACTCAGAAACTGCAAATAAATTTCTATTCGCAATTTAGAGAATCTTTCGTTCGCAATTTTGCTAAGCTAAGATTCACTCCCAGTAGGCGGCGGCTTAGCGTGTGCAATGCTGCTAAAAGCAGCTTGCGAGCGAACAACTCGGAATGAGGGCCGTGATCTCTATAGTTACTAAAACTATTCAATCAGAGATGAGGTCGGCCCGGAGGTCGGCCCTGGCAGATTTCAAGTCCGAACTTGCTGATCTTGGCTCCAGAACGGACACCCTTGAGCAAAAGGTGAATGAAATCTGCCAATGGGGGTCATTCCGAGTTGTTCGCTCGCAAGCTGCTTGTCACAACTGAGGGCCTGGGCTGACGGGAGGCAGCCTCAGTTGTAGGGACTGTCACAACTGAGGGCCTGAGCTGACGGGAGGCAGCCTCAGTTGTAGGGGCTGAGGTGTAATGGAACCTGGCAGGTTGTATCAGACCCCTAGACATGTAGAAGAATTGCCCGAAGGCGTGACCACGACAACCAGGAATAAAAGTCAATGATGTTTATTATGACAACTCCGCAACACAGCAGCAGTAAAAGAAAACGTAAAAGTCAGCAAAGAATAAATACAGTTCCTGGGTACTACAGGATGGCAGGAGCCACAGGGCACTGGTAGTGTGAGATAGTTCTTATGATCTTCTAGATGGAAAGTCCTTACCAGGCCCGACTGTAGCAATGGAGATAACCCAGGATTGTGCCAGCTGGTGTTCCAGGAAAAGCTGGGTTGCTGAAGATAAAACAGCTGCTGTGGATACTGGCTGGAACCAGACTGTTGTTAGCACGGAGTGGATACTGGCTGGAACCAGTTAAATAATAAATGAACTTGGGAGCGATGAAATATGAACTGAAATGTAGAACTTGAGAGCGGAGAAATAATAATACCGGTGGAGAGTGGTAAAGTGTAGAAAGGACACCGGCCCTTTAAGGGAAGCTGTACTCTGCTGGAAGCTGAGCTGGAAGCAGGTAATGTTGTAGCTGGAAACAGATGAATCCACAATGGATTGGAGAGTCAGGCTACACCGCAGGTGGAATGCTGGTGCGGGTCTCTATGGTGGAAGTCTTGAGACAGGAGCTGGAACCTGGAAGACAATCACAGGAGAGAGACAAACAGGAACTAGGTTTGACAACCAAAGCACTGACGCCTTCCTTGCTCAGGCACAGTGTATTTATACCTGCAGCAAGGAAGGGATTGGCTAGGCAATTATGCAGATTATCAATACTGAGAACAGATTGGTGGAAATGATCAGCTGACAGAATCCAAGATGGCTGCGCCCATGCAGACACTTGGAGGGAAGTTTGGTTTGTAATCCATGTGGTAATGAAAACAGTAATGGCGGCGCCGGCCACCGGAGACAGGAGGCGCCAGGCTGACAGATGCACATCCAACCACGCGGACACAGCGGAGGCCGCGGCTGACGTAATCGCCACTCAGACACTCTGCATGCAGAAGTTCAGGGACGGCGGCGGAGGCCGCGGGAGACGCCATGCCAGGTGTAATATGGCGTTTACTGTGACAGCGTCCCAGAGTGACAGGAGAGGATACAGGAATGTACACATCAGGATAACAGATGGGATCCGGTCCTGGAGCGCTGAGCCAGCCTTAGGAGGCATCTGATGGGTAAGAAATGGCGTCCAGATACCCGGATCGTGACAGCACCCCCCCCTTTAGGAGTGGCCCCAGGACACTTCTTTGGCTTTTGAGGAAACTTGGAATGGAATCTCCGGACCAAGGCAGGAGCATGGACATCAGAAGCATTGGTCCATGAACGTTCCTCAGGACCATAACCCTTCCAGTCAATAAGATATTGTAGTTGACCGTAACGGTGACGTGAGTCCAGGATCTTGGCCACTTCATACTCAACGCCTCGTTGAGTTTGGACTTTCGGAGTTGGAGGAAGTGAGGAATGAAACCGATTCAAGATCAGCGGTTTCAACAGGGAAACATGGAATGTCCTGGGTATTTTTAAGAAGGGAGGCAACTGGAGTCTGTAAGCAACAGGATTGATGACTTGTTCAATCTTGAAAGGACCGATATAGCGAGGTGCAAACTTCATACTGGGAACTCTTAACCTCAAATTCTTCGTGGATAACCATACCCGATCACCCACCTTGAGAGCAGGAACTGCTCGACGCTTCTTATCCGCAAACTTCTTGTACCTGAACGATGCCTTGAGCAGAGCTGATCGTACGCTCTTCCAGATATTGGCAAACTGATGCAAGGTGATATCCACTGCGGGAACAGAAGTTGCTGGAAGCGGTTGGAACTCAGGGACTTTAGGGTGGAATCCAAAGTTAGTGAAGAATGGTGTTGAAGCAGATGAAGAATGATACTGGTTGTTATGACAGAACTCGGCCCAGGGAAGTAATTGAACCCAGTCATCTTGAGAGGAGGACACATAGATGCGGAGGAAGGCCTCCAAGTCCTGATTCACCCTCTCGGTTTGACCATTGGTCTGAGGATGGTAAGCCGTGGAAAACTTTAGCTTGACTTGGAGGACTTGACATAAACTTCGCCAGAATTTGGCTGTGAATTGAACTCCTCGATCTGAGATAATTTCTTCAGGAAGACCGTGGAGTCGGAAGATCTCTTGTATGAATACTTGAGCCAACTTGGAAGCTGACGGAAGACCGGTGAGAGGAATGAAGTGTGCCATCTTGGTGAACCGGTCAACTACCACCCAGATGGTATTGAACTTGTTGCACATGGGTAAATCTGTAATAAAATCCATCGACAAATGGGTCCAAGGTCGACGGGGAACAGATAGTGGAACCAGTTGCCCCGCAGGCGACTGGCGGGATACCTTATGTTGAGCACACTTTGGGCAAGATGCAATAAACTCCAAGACGTCCTTTTTCAGAGTTGGCCACCAATAGGACCTAGAGATAAACTCCAGGGTTTTTTGGATACCTGTATGTCCAGCAAAACGGGAAGCATGGGCCCAATGCATGAGCTTCTTCCTTAGCATCGGTTTCACAAAACTTTTCCCTGATGGAGGCGTAGAGTCCATCCCTACCGTGGAGAATGCCAACGGATTTATAATAGGATGCTTGTCTGAAGACTCTGACTCATTTTCTTGCTCCCATGAGCGGGAAAGGGCATCGGCCTTGCGATTCTGAGAGCCCGGACAGAACTGGAGTTTAAAGTCGAACCTGGAAAAGAAAAGTGCCCATCTGGCCTGACGAGGGTTGAGACATTGTGCGCCTTTCAGATATAAAAGGTTCTTGTGGTCTGTAAGTATGGTGATTGAATGAGAAGCTCCCTCCAACAGATACCTCCACTCTTCTAGAGCGAGCTTGATGGCTAGCAACTCCTGGTCGCCAATGGCATTGTTGCGCTCAGCTGGGGAGAACTTCCGGGAGAAGAAACTGCAAGGGTGTAAATGGCCATCTTTAGCCCTCTGAGATAACACCGCTCCTACTCCAACGGAGGAGGCATCCACCTCTAAGATGAAAGGAGAGTCGATGTCAGGCTGTTTCAGAACAGGCGCAGAGATGAACCTTTGTTTTAAAAGATGAAATGCTTGCATGGCTTCTTCAGACCACTTGGACGGGTTAGCACCCTTCTTAGTGAAAGCAGTAATAGGCGCCACAATGGTGGAAAAGTCTCGTATAAACTTTCGGTAATAATTGGCGAACCCTAAGAACCTCTGGACCCCTTTGAGGGTTAAGGGTACCGGCCAATTTTGGATTGCTTGTAGTTTCTCAGGATCCATCTCTAGTCCGGAACCGGACACAATGTACCCTAGAAACGGAATGGACTTGACTTCAAAGACGCATTTCTCTAATTTGCAATAGAGATGATTGACACGGAGACGGGACAGAACCTCTTTAAACCAAAAACGATGTTCCTCTAAATCGTTGGCAAAAATGAGGATATCGTCTAGATAGACCACGACATGACGGTATAGAATGTCTCTGAAGATCTCATTGACAAAATGCTGGAAGACAGCTGGAGCATTGCTCAATCCGAAGGGCATGACGAGGTACTCATAATGTCCGTCACGGGTGTTAAAGGCGGTCTTCCACTCGTCACCCTCACGGATCCGGATGAGATTGTATGCACCTCTCAAGTCCAGCTTTGTAAAGATGGTAGCTCCGCTAACTCTGTCAAAGAGCTCAGTAATCAGGGGTAAAGGATAACGGTTCTTGATGGTAATGTCGTTCAAACCTCTGTAGTCGATGCACGGCCGCAGACCACCATCTTTCTTCTTTACAAAAAAGAAGCCTGCGCCGGCTGGAGAAGAAGAAGGTCGAATGAACCCCTTTGCTAGGTTCTCTTTAATGTATTCCTCCATAGAATGCGTCTCAGGCAGAGACAACGGATAAGTTCGGCCTCGAGGTGGAACCTTCCCTGGAACGAGATCAATCGGGCAGTCCCATTCTCTATGAGGAGGAAGGATATCAGCAGAAGCTTTACTGAACACATCCGTGAAATCTTGATATGGAGGAGGTGGAACATCAGACGACCTGGGGGAGGAAGAACAGACAGGCAATACTTTGAACAAACATGTCTCAGCGCAGGAGGAACCCCATGCCAGGATTTGCGTAGTCGTCCAATCAATTGTAGGATTGTGAAGACGGAGCCATGGAAGGCCCAGGACCACAGGATGTGTGGCACTTGGAATCACTAAAAAAGAAATAAGTTCGGAATTAAGAACTCCCACTCTCAGACGAACTGGTAGAGTCCTTAAAGAAATAACTGCCTCAAAGATCTTGCTGCCATCCACGGCAGTTAAGGAGATGGACGCAGGAAGTCTCTCGGTGGGTAGGGACCACCGTTTAACATAGGCTTCGGTAATAAAGTTCCCAGCTGCTCCGGAATCAAGGAGGGCAATGACGTTCCGATAACGTTGAGCAACTTGAAGCGAGACTGGGAGATTACAATCTTGAGGAGATGGAGAGGAGATCATTACTCCTAGCCGGCCCTCTCCTTGGCGAGCTAGGGTCTGGAGTCCTGGACGTTTGGGACAGGCATTAATGGTGTGAGACGGAGCTGCACAATAAAGACAGAGAGACTTGGAGAGACGTCTTCGGCGCTCAGCAGGAGTTAAACGGGAACGGCCAATTTGCATGGACTCATCTTTAGTTGGTGACAGTTGGCGAGGAGGAGGAGCAGAAGATTTTGGAGCAGATGATCTAACACGCTCAGTTGCTCTCTCTCTGAAACGTAAATCAACTTTCGTGCAGAGTGAGATTAGCTCATCTAACTTGGAAGGTAAGTCTCTGGTAGCTAACTCATCTTTAATACTCTCAGATAAGCCATGCCAGAATGCAGCATACAGGGCCTCGTCGTTCCATGCCAGTTCGGATGCCAGGATCTGGAACTGTATAAGATATTGTCCTACAGTACGTGATCCCTGGCGCAAACGGAGAATCTCAGATGAAGCTGAAGTTACCCGGCCTGGCTCGTCGAAGATGCGCCTGAATGTTGACACGAATGTAGTGTAGGAGGATAGCAGGGTGTCGGACCTCTCCCATAACGGTGATGCCCAATCAAGGGCTGAGCCACTGAGAAGAGAGATAATGTAGGCAATTTTTGTACGGTCACTGGGAAAATTGCCAGGTTGTAGCTCAAACTGAATCTCACACTGGTTGAGAAATCCCCTGCAGAATCTTGGAGATCCGTCAAATTTTGCTGGCGTTGGAAGATGAAGACGTGGAGCAGAAATGGGTAAGGTGGGTGGGGTTATAGCTGGAGTCACTGTGGTTGACGCACCGGACGCGTCTGATCCACGGAGGGTTGTCTGAATCCCATCCAGCCGAGTAGAGAGATCCTGGAGACAGCGGATGATGTGGCCCTGTGCAGCCTCCTGATGTTCAAGTCGGGCTGCCAGTTCTTGCATCGGCCTGGCCGCTTGATCCTGATCTCCGGCTGGATTCATTAGGTCAGTGCTTACTGTCACAACTGAGGGCCTGGGCTGACGGGAGGCAGCCTCAGTTGTAGGGACTGTCACAACTGAGGGCCTGAGCTGACGGGAGGCAGCCTCAGTTGTAGGGGCTGAGGTGTAATGGAACCTGGCAGCTTGTATCAGACCCCTAGACATGTAGAAGAATTGCCCGAAGGCGTGACCACGACAACCAGGAATAAAAGTCAATGATGTTTATTATGACAACTCCGCAACACAGCAGCAGTAAAAGAAAACGTAAAAGTCAGCAAAGAATAAATACAGTTCCTGGGTACTACAGGATGGCAGGAGCCACAGGGCACTGGTGGTGTGAGATAGTTCTTATGATCTTCTAGATGGAAAGTCCTTACCAGGCCCGACTGTAGCAATGGAGATAACCCAGGATTGTGCCAGCTGGTGTTCCAGGAAAAGCTGGGTTGCTGAAGATAAAACAGCTGCTGTGGATACTGGCTGGAACCAGACTGTTGTTAGCACGGAGTGGATACTGGCTGGAACCAGTTAAATAATAAATGAACTTGGGAGCGATGAAATATGAACTGAAATGTAGAACTTGAGAGCGGAGAAATAATAATACCGGTGGAGAGTGGTAAAGTGTAGAAAGGACACCGGCCCTTTAAGGGAAGCTGTACTCTGCTGGAAGCTGAGCTGGAAGCAGGTAATGTTGTAGCTGGAAACAGATGAATCCACAATGGATTGGAGAGTCAGGCTACACCGCAGGTGGAATGCTGGTGCGGGTCTCTATGGTGGAAGTCTTGAGACAGGAGCTGGAACCTGGAAGACAATCACAGGAGAGAGACAAACAGGAACTAGGTTTGACAACCAAAGCACTGACGCCTTCCTTGCTCAGGCACAGTGTATTTATACCTGCAGCAAGGAAGGGATTGGCTAGGCAATTATGCAGATTATCAATACTGAGAACAGATTGGTGGAAATGATCAGCTGACAGAATCCAAGATGGCTGCGCCCATGCAGACACTTGGAGGGAAGTTTGGTTTGTAATCCATGTGGTAATGAAAACAGTAATGGCGGCGCCGGCCACCGGAGACAGGAGGCGCCAGGCTGACAGATGCACATCCAACCACGCGGACACAGCGGAGGCCGCGGCTGACGTAATCGCCACTCAGACACTCTGCATGCAGAAGTTCAGGGACGGCGGCGGAGGCCGCGGGAGACGCCATGCCAGGTGTAATATGGCGTTTACTGTGACAGCGTCCCAGAGTGACAGGAGAGGATACAGGAATGTACACATCAGGATAACAGATGGGATCCGGTCCTGGAGCGCTGAGCCAGCCTTAGGAGGCATCTGATGGGTAAGAAATGGCGTCCAGATACCCGGATCGTGACACTGCTTTTAGCAGCTTTGCACACGCTAAGCCGCCGCCTACTGGGAGTGAATCTTAGCTTCTTAAAATTGCGAACGAAAGATTCTCAATATTGCGATAAGACATCTCTGTGCAGTTTCTGAGTAACTCGAGACTTACTCGGCATCTGCGATCAGTTCAGTGCTTGTCGTTCCTGGTTTGACGTCACAAACACACCCAGCGTTCGCCCAGACACTCCTCCGTTTCTCCAGCCACTCCCGCGTTTTTCCCAGAAACTGTAGCGTTTTTTCACACACTCCCATAAAACGGCCTGTTTCCGCCCAGAAACTCCCACTTCCTGTCAATCACATTACGATCACCAGAACGAGGAAAAAACCGTGAGTAAAATTCCTAACTGCATAGCAAATTTACTTGGCGCAGTTGCAGTGCGGACATTGCGCATGCGCACTAAGCGGAAATTCGCTGCGATGCAAAGAAATTTACCGAGCGAACAACTCGGAATGATCCCCAATACCAGAGCGTCATAGATCAGGAATTCACTGATCTACTTGCCGACCTAGAGTCCTATAAGGACCACCTTGAGGACATTGATAATTGCAATCGGTGGAACAATATCCGCATACGTAACATTCTGGAATCAGACACTGTCGACTCTTTACCTGCTTACCTAATGGGCCTGTTTCTCCACCTGGTTCCTGATATTTCCACTGACCTCCTACATCTAGATTGAGCTCACAGAGCCCTCCGTCACAAACCACCACCTACTCAGCCTCCAAGGGACGTCATCCTCCGCTTACACTATTTTAAAGCGAAAGAGCAGATCATTGTCGTTGTCAGAGGACATTCAACTGTCTCCTACTCGGGTTCCCAACTTCAAATGTTCCAAGACCTAGCCCCGTCGACACTTAAGAAATGGTGGGATCTTCTAAATGTCAGTAAAACTTTGAGAACCCACTCTATAAAATATAAGTGGGGCTTCCCTTTTCAGCTCTTGGTTACTAGAAACGGCACAACTCACGCTGTTAAGACCCCAACCCAAGGCTATGATCTACTAAAATTGTTTGGCCTCCTAGACGAAGATCCAGAAATATGCCGACAGCAAGCTGCTCCTTCTCACTAACCAGCGACACCCGCCCAAGATTGGTCCAAGACTTGACTGTTGCTATGAAAGTTGTAACTTGATCTTTTTTCAGTTTTATGTTTGTATAGTTCGGACGTTTCTAAATTTAACTGGTTGGCTTTCTTACAGGTACACCCTTGATCTCTAAGTGTTCAATCCACGCTGTCTTAGCCTTCCATTAATCGTTTCCAGGAAAGCTCAATGTCAACTTTTGAGATACATTTATATTTGTTCGTACTACACCTGCAGTTGTTCTCCGATGTCTCCTACTTATTCACTCTGTTTTGTTTCTATATCTTTCTGTGTGTACTGTGGATTAGTCTTGCTCCTATTCTCATTTATCCATTGACCACACATGTGTATGTGATTGCGCCCTTTCCCTCAGGTCAGCTCATACCCGCATTTATCCAAGTATGTTTTCCACACTGCTTATTTTGTGTCTTTTTTTTTGTTCTTTCTCATCCACGTCTCCAAAAGATGGAAGTGTCTCAGTGACACTCTCTCTTTTCACCCCAGACCTGTCCCCGCTATAGGAGTAGGTCGCCTTTCTTCTTTACCTGCTTTCTTTCTACTTCTCCCTCTCTTTGACCCCTTTAGCGGCCTCCATTCTAACCTCCCTAGCCAGTCGAGGTGTTGCTTACTCTTACTGCTTTGCCTGTTGTATTTTGATCCCCCATGAAGCTCATAATTCTAACTCTTAATGTCAACGGCTTCAACTCTCCCACTAAAAGGGCCATGGCTATTCAATATTTTCACCAACGTTAATCTAATATAATCATGCTACAAAAGACCCACCTTAAAACTCCCCATCCCTCGCTCTCTCTTCTAAACAATACCCAAATGTATTCTACTCTTCGATGAATGCTAAACGGCGGGGCACTGCGATCATGATTCATTACAATACACCTATCACTATACAAGACACTATCTCAGATCCGCAAGGCCGTTTCCTTATTCTCACAGGAACATTTAACCAAGTCCCCATCATCTTAGCCTCAGTATATGCCCCTAATGGGCAACAGGGCTCCCTTTACGCTAAAAACATCAGCAAGCGATCAACTCAGAATGACCCCCTTTATTTTTAACTCTGCTGTCCTCATTTTCCTCTCCCGCCATCGCTCTCCTTCTCAAACACTTTGTTCTGCCAATGACTGCCACCTTTCTACCTCCCTGATTCCCACCTCAACTCCAGGATTTCTTATGTACTGCTTCTATCCACTGGTATTATATATTTTATTTATTTATTAACAGTTACTTATATGGCTCCAGCATGTTCCATTGCTCTTACAACTGGGCAAATAGTAATAAAACAAGACTGGGTAATAACAGACAGACAGACAGACAAGAAGGTCCTACTCCCAAGCTTACGGTCTGCTCTCCATTCCTTTTATGTGTCCATCCATAGCCCCTCTAGAATGTCAGTTCTTCTGAGCAGGGTCCTCTTTGCCTCTGTGATCTCTGTGTATTTATATAATCTGCAAATTCTAATTATGTATATTGTTAAATTGTGAATTTGTCTCTTAACACGCCCCGATAATGCATGATCACCTATGTACTGTACTATGATTTTTTGCAGGAGTTCAGGATGCCGATCGTCAGTATACCGACAGCGGCATCCCAGCCACCAGCATGCCGGCAGCGGGTTGAGCACTAGAAAGCCTATTGCGGGCTCCCTTGCTCGCCAAGTTATAATCTCCCTCTATAGGTGTCGTGGACACCCACAGAGTGAGTATAGCCTGTGGCGCTAGGATTCCGGTGGCGGCATTTCACCACTACTTGGGATTCCGGCGTTGGCACTGTGACCTCCTGGATCCCGACTAGCAGTATTTAACCACTTCCCATGTTGCAGTATGATCCTTCCAATATGTAGGGCATTACAGAACCCTTATTACACCATGCATACGTTCCGCGGATGCTGTCTGATGCTTTATGTTTTTCTGTGTCTATTTAAGTGGAACATTTTTGTCTACACGACATGGGGACTTGTTTTGTTGATGCTATATATGATGCTATATAAAAATGCATTTGTTACAAATAAAAAAGAAGAGATAAAAACATGCATAAGTATATGTGATGCATGCCTGGCATAAAACCATGTCTCCAAAACGATGTTCCATTTATAAAATTAAAGAAATAGAATTCTAACAGTCATTTAAATATATCATTAGTTAGGCAAGCATATGCGCCACCACACACCTGCTCCTACAGTCACAACAGAAATATACACACCTATACAATATGTAAAACAGGTGCAGCTGAGATGCAGTTAGGTTCTCGACAGTCGGGTACCCAGGGGTCAAAATACCAACACTGGAATCCTGGCAGCAGTCAAAATGCCGGCAGTTGAAATTCCAACCGCCGTCTGGTATGTTAAAGTGTGTCAAGCAAAGCTCAAAAAAAAACTCAGCTCGATGTCGGGTTTTTGACTGTCGGGATCCCGGCGTCTATATTTCGACGCCAGGAAATCCTACTGAATCCGAGCAGCCTGCCACCCCTACAGTTCTGTAGCCCTTTTCCATAACAATATCATATTGTGTATATTTTGCAAACTCAGCAGCAGAAGCTTTTGGGTGTAGTATCGCTGACCACCGGTCAGCATACCGACGCCGGGATCCCGGCGGGGAGGGGCGAGTGCAGCAAGGCCCTTGCAGGCTCACTACGCTCGCCACGCTGCTGGCTCAGTGGCGACTTGCGGTCGCCACGGGTTCTATTCCAACTCTATGGGTGTCGTGGACACCCACGAGTGGAAATAGTCCCTGTTGGTCGGCATGCCAACCATCAGGATAGTGAGGGGGCGGGATGTTAGTGGAGGTCATGTGACTGTCGGTCTCCTGACCGCCGGTCACATGACTACCACCCGAAGCTTGTGGCTGATGCAGAAATGAGTGTCCGGCTGTTGCAGAGCATACAGTATCTCATGTGAATTTTAACTGCACATGCTGTGTAAATGGGTGAATGCAATTGTGGCCAATGCAGAGTCACTCATATTTCAATCAGATCACCTGTTACAATCAAAAATATGAAATAAGGCTGTAACACATGGGAAAAGTTTAGTGAAGGAGGCGTCCTATGGCAAAGCTGGACATACAGTAAGTGAAAATAGTTCTGTACAGTATGTTGGTGTATCTTCTGAGTAGTAAATGGAGTGCATTCACAGCAGGCAAATGTTACCAGTGGAGTACCCCAGCGATCTGTACTTGGACCAGTGCTTTTTAATATCTTTATTGGTGACATTGCAAATGGCATTAAAGGGAAAGTATGCCTTTTTGCAGCTGACACAAAGATATACAACAGGGTAGACACACTAGGTGGGGTAAAACAAATGATTGATGATCTAGGCAGACTAGAGGAATGGTCAAGAGTGTGGCAACTACAGTTGCCAAAAAATGCTAAATTGTGCACTTGGGTCTCAAAGATCCAAAGGTTAAATAATAAGAATTTACTTACCGATAATTCTATTTCTCATAGTCCGTAGTGGATGCTGGGGACTCCGTAAGGACCATGGGGAATAGCGGCTCCGCAGGAGACTGGGCACATCTAAAGAAAGCTTTAGGACTAACTGGTGTGCACTGGCTCCTCCCCCTATGACCCCACTCCAAGCCTCAGTTAGGATACTGTGCCCGGACGAGCGTACACAATAAGGAAGGATTTTGAATCCCGGGTAAGACTCATACCAGCCACACCAATCACACCGTATAACTTGTGATCTGAACCCAGTTAACAGTATGATAACAGAGGAGCCTCTGAAAAGATGGCTCCCAACAATAATAAACCGATTTTTGTAACAATAACTATGTACAAGTATTGCAGACAATCCGCACTTGGGATGGGCGCCCAGCATCCACTACGGACTATGAGAAATAGAATTATCGGCAAGTAAATTCTTATTTTCTCTAACGTCCTAAGTGGATGCTGGGGACTCCGTAAGGACCATGGGGATTATACCAAAGCTCCCAAACGGGCGGGAGAGTGCGGATGACTCTGCAGCACCGAATGAGAGAACTCCAGGTCCTCCTCAGCCAGGGTATCAAATTTGTAGAATTTAGCAAACGTGTTTGCCCCTGACCAAGTAGCTGCTCGGCAAAGTTGTAAAGCCGAGACCCCTCGGGCAGCCGCCCAAGATGAGCCCACTTTCCTTGTGGAATGGGCTTTTACAGATTTTAGCTGTGGCAGGCCTGCCACAGAATGTGCAAGCTGAATTGTACTACAAATCCAACGAGCAATAGTCTGCTTAGAAGCAGGAGCACCCAGCTTGTTGGGTGCATACAGGATAAACAGCGAGTCAGATTTCCTGACTCCAGCCGTCCTGGAAATATTTTCAGGGCCCTGACAACATCCAGCAACTTGGATTCCTCCAAGTCCCTAGTAGCCGCAGGCACCACAATAGGTTGGTTCAGGTGAAAACGCTGGAACCACCTTAGGGAGAAACTGAGGACGAGTCCTCAATTCCGCCCTGTCCGAATGGAAAATCAGATAAGGGCTTTTACAGGATAAAGCCGCCAATTCTGACACGTGCCTGGCCCAGGCCAGGGCCAACAGCATGACCACTTTCCATGTGAGATATTTTAACTCCACAGATTTAAGTGGTTCAAACCAATGTGACTTTTGGAACCCAAACTACATTGAGATCCCAAATTGCCACTGGAGGCACAAAAGGAGGCTGTATATGCAGTACCCCTTTTACAAACGTCTAAACTTCAGGGACTGAAGCTAGTTCTTTTTTGGAAGAAAATTGACAGGGCCGAAATCTGAACCTTAATGGACCCCAATTTCAGGCCCATAGACACTCCTGTTTGCAGGAAATGTAGGAATCGACCCAGTTGAATTTCCTCCGTCGGGCCTTACTGGCCTCGCACTACGCAACATATTTTCGCCAATTGCGGTGATAATGTTTTTGCGGTTACATCCTTCCTGGCTTTAGATCAGGATATGGATGACTTCATCCGGAATGCCTTTTTTCCTTCAGGATCCGGTGTTCAACCGGCATGCCGTCAAACGCAGCCGCGGTAAGTCTTGGAACAGACAGGGTCCTTGCTGGAGCAGGTCCCTTCTTAGAGGTAGAGGCCACGGATCCTCCGTGAGCATCTCTTGAAGTTCCGGTTACCAAGTCCTTCTTGGCCAATCCGGAGCCACGAATATAGTGCTTTCTCCTCTCCATCTTATCAATCTCAGTACCTTGGGTATGAGAGGCAGAGGAGGGAACACATACACTGACTGGTACACCCACGGTGTTACCAGAGCGTCTACAACTATTGCCTGAGGGTCTCTTGACCTGGCGCAATACCTGTCGAGTTTTTTAATCATGTGGACGACTTCTGGGTGAAGTCCCCACTCTCCCGGGTGGAGGTCGTGCTGAGGAAGTCTGCTTCCCAGTTGTCCACTCCCGGAATGAAAACTGTTGACAGTGCTATCACATGATTTTCCGCCCAGCGAAGAATCCCTGCAGCTTCTGCCATTGCCCTCCTGCTTCTTGTGCCACCCTGTCTGTTTACGTGGGTGACTGCCATGATGTTGTCCGACTGGATCAACACCGGCTGACCTTGAAGCAGAGGTCTTGCTAAGCTTAGAGCATTGTAAATGGCCCTTAGCTTCAGGATATTTATGTGAAGTGATGTATCCAGGCTTGACCCTAAGCCCTGGATATTCCTTCCCTGTGTGACTGCTCCCCAGCCTCGCAGGCTGGCATCCGTGGTCACCAGGACCCAGTCCTGAATGCCGAATCTGCGGCCCTCTAGAAGATGAGCACTCTGCAACCACCACAGGATGGATACCCTTGTCCGTGGTGACACGGTTATCCGCTGATGCATCTGAAAATGCGACCCGGACCATTTGTCCAGTAGGTTCCACTGGAAAGTTCTTGCGTGGAATCTAACGAATGGGATTGCTTCGTAGGAAGCCACCATTTTTACCCAGAACCCTTGTGCATTGATGCACTGAGACTTGGTTCGGTTTTAGGAGGTTCCTGACTAGCTCGGATAACTCCCTGGCTTTCTCTTCCGGGAGAAACACCTTTTTTCTGGACTGTGTCCAGGAACATCCCTAGGAAACAGAAGACAAGTCGTCGGAACCAGCTGCGATTTTGGAATATTGAGAATCCAATCGTGCTGCCGCAACACTACCTGAGATAGTGCTACACCGACTTCCAACTGTTCCCTGGATCTTACCCTTATCAGGGAATCGTCCAAGTAAGGGATAACTAAAATTCCCTTCCTTCGAAGGGATATCATTTCGGCCATTACCTTGGTAAAGACCCGGGGTGCCGTGGACCATCCCTACGGCAGCGTCTGAACTGATAGTGACAGTTCTGTACCATAACCTGAGGTACCCTTGGTGAGAAGGGTAAATTTTGACATGAAGGTAAGCATCCTTGATGTCCCGAGACATCATGTAGTCCCCTTCTTCCAGGTTCGCAATCACTGCTCTGAGTGACTCAATCTTGAATTTGAACCTCTGTATGTAAGTGTTCAAAGATTTTAGATTTTAGATTTAGATTTAGAATCGGTCTCACCGAGCCGTCTGGCTTCGGTACCACAATAGTGTGGAATAATACCCCGTTCCCTGTTGCAGGAGGGGTACCTTGATTATCACCTGCTGGGAATACAGCTTGTGAATGGCTTCCAAAACTGCCTCCCTGTCAGAGGGAGACGTCGGTAAAGCCGACTTTTGGAAACGGCGAGGGGGAGACGTCTCGAATTCCAATATGTACCCTTGAGATATTACCTGAAGGATCCAGGGGTCTACTTGCGAGTGAGCCCACTGCGCACTGAAATTCATTGAGAACGGGCCCCCACCGTGCCTGAGCTTGTAAGGCCCTAGCGTCATACTGAGGGCTTGGCAGAGGCGGGAAAGGGTTTCTGTTCCTGGGAACTGGCTAATCTCTTCAGCCTTTTTCCTCTCCCTCTGTCACGAGCAGAAAAGAGGAACCTTTTGTCCGCTTGCCAACAAAGGACTGCGCCTGATAATACGGCGTCTTATTTTGAGAGGCGACCTGGGGTACAAACGTGGATTTCCCAGTTGTTGCCGTGGCCACCAGGTCTAAAAGACCGACCCCAAATGTCCCTTTTCAAAGGCAATACTTCCAAATGCCGTTTGGAATCCGCATCACCTGACCATTTTACTGGTAGAATTGGACAACGCACTTATACTTGATGCCAGTCGGCAAATATTCCGCTGTGCATCATGCATATATAGAAATGCATCTTTTAAATGCTCTATAGGCAATAATATACTATCCTTATCTAGGATATCAATATTTCCAGTCAGGGAATCCGACCATGCCAACCCAGCACTGCACCTCCAGGCTGAGGCGATTGCTGGTCGCAGTATAACACCAGTATGTGTGTGAATACATTTTTGGATACCCTCCTGCTTTCTATCAGCAGGATCCTTAAGGGCGGCCATCTCATGAGAGGGTAGAGCCCTTGTTCTTACAAGCGTGTGAGCGCCTTATCCCCCCTAGGGGGTGTTTCCCAACGCACCCTAACCTCTGGCGGGAAAGGGTATACACCAATACTTTTTAAGAAATTATCAATTGTTATCGGGGGGAAACCCATGCATCATCACACACCTCATTTTATTTCTCAGATTCAGGAAAACTACAGGTAGTTTTTCCCTCACTGAACATAATACCCCTTTTTGGTGGTACTCGTATTATCAGAAATGTATAAAACATTTTCCATTGTCTCAATCATGTAACGTGTGGCCCTACTGGAAATCACGGTTGTCTCTTCACCGTCGACACAGGAGTCAGTATCCGTGTCGGCGTCTGTATCTGCCATCTGAGGTAACGGGCGCTTTAGAGCCCCTGACGGCCTATGAGACGTCTGGACAGGCACAAGCTGAGTAGCCGGCTGTCTCATGTCAACCACTGTTTTTTTATACAGAGCTGACACTGTCACGTAATTTTCAACAGTACATCCACTCAGGTGTCGACCCCCTAGGTGGTGACATCACTGTTACAGACACTCTGCTCCGTCTCCACATCGTTTTTCTCCTCATACATGTCGACACAAACGAACCGACACACAGCACACACACAGGGAATGCTCTGATAGAGGACAGGACCCCACTAGCCCTTTGGGGAGACAGAGGGAGAGTATGCCAGCACACACCAGAGCGCTATATATATATATACAGGGATAACCTTATATAAGTGTTTTTCCCCTTATAGCTGCTGTATGTTTTAATACTGCGCCTAATTAGTGCCCCCCTCTCTTTTTTTAACCCTTTCTGTAGTGTAGTGACTGCAGGGAACAGCCAGGGAGCTTCCCTCCAACTGAGCTGTGAGGGAAAATGGCGCCAGTGTGCTGAGGAGATAGGCTCCGCCCCCTTTTCGGCGGCCTTATCTCCCGTTTTTCTGTATATTCTGGCAGGGGTTAAATGCATCCATATAGCCCAGGAGCTATATGTGATGTATTTTTTGCCATGTAAGGTATTTTTATCATGTTTTATTGCGTCTCAGGGCGCCCCCCCCAGCGCCCTGCACCCTCAGTGACCGGAGTATGAAGTGTGCTGAGAGCAATGGCGCACAGCTGCAGTGCTGTGCGCTACCTTATTGAAGACAGGAACGTCTTCTGCCGCCGATTTTTCCGGACCTCTTCGCTCTTCTGGCTCTGTAAGGGGGCCGGCGGCGCGGCTCCGGGACCCATCCAGGCTGGGCCTGTGATCGTCCCTCTGGAGCTAATGTCCAGTAGCCAAGAAGCCCAATCCACTCTGCACGCAGGTGAGTTCGCTTCTTCTCCCCTTAGTCCCTCGATGCAGTGAGCCTGTTGCCAGCAGGTCTCACTGAAAATAACAAACCTAAACTAAAACTTTCACTAAAAAGCTCAGGAGAGCCCCTAGTGTGCACCCTTCTCGTCGGGCACAGAAATCTAACTGAGGCTTGGAGGAGGGTCATAGGGGGAGGAGCCAGTGCACACCAGTTAGTCCTAAAGCTTTCTTTAGATGTACCCAGTCTCCTGCGGAGCCGCTATTCCCCATGGTCCTTACGGAGTCCCCAGCATCCACTTAGGACGTTAGAGAAATAGTATTAATAGCACTATACTGGGAACTACTGAGGAGGAAAGGGATCTAGGAGTCACTATTTCAGGTGACTTAAAGGCAGATAAGCAATGTAACAAAGCAATGAGGAAGGCTAGTCACATGCTTGGTTGCATAGTGAGAGGAATTAGCAGCAGAAAGAAAAAAGTAATAATGCCACTGTATAGATCATTGGTACGGGCTCGGTATGATATACCCCCGTCCGGGATGCCGAAAGTCAGGATCCCGACATCAGCATCCTGAGCGGTAGAATGCCGGAAGGGGGACAAGCGTAATGAAGTCTCTTGTGGGCTCGGTGGCTTGCCACAGGTTCTATATTCCCTCTATGAGTGTCGTGGACACCCATAGAGGGGGAATGACCTACCTCGCTGGTATACCGGCAGCGGAATGGTGCCCCTGTCGATATTGTGACAGCCGGGATCCCGCCAAGTGGTATGCTAACCTCATACCATTAGTACAGCCTCATCTAGAATACTGTGTTCAATTCTGGAGGCCATATCTTCAAAAGGATATTAATACATTAGAGACTGTACAAAGAAGGGCAACTAAAATGGTGCATGGCCTACATCACCAAACATACCCGGAAAGACTATAAAATCTCAGTATACATAGTTTGGAGCAGAGCAGGAAAAGGGGGACGTGATAGAAACTTTCAAATATATCAAGGGTTTTAAGAAAGTTCAGGAGGGAAACATTCTTCAAATGAAGAGAAGTATTAGGACACGAGGACATGCACTGAGACTGGAGGGGGGAGGTTCAGGGGAAATTTCAGGAAAAAAATACTTGACAAAAAGGGTAGTAGACAAGTGGGGTATTCTCCCATCAGAGGTGGTAGAGGCTAAGACAGTAGAGCAATTTAAGCATGCATGGGATAGACATAAGGATATCCTTACAAAGAAATATGGTTCAAATAAGGTTTGAGGTAAAAATGTGGTAAAAAAAGGGGCAGACTAGATGGGCCAAGTGGGTCTTATCTGCTGTCACATTCCATGTTTTTATGAAGCTACAGCACTATTTTCCCAGTGAGATTTTGGGAAAGAAGGCGCCTCTCAGTGAAGCAAAGACTCTGCCCACTGTATTAGAGCCTTTGCTCTAAGGTGCACATGTGCCACGGGGGAGGGGGCACCCGCCTGCCAGCAGCAGGTAGGATGGGGAGGTGTGGGGTTGGCCACTTGCTCAGAGCTATACATGGGACCCATCGAGAGTTAATACGCCCAGGGCCATCTTAATGTACAGGCACAATGGACAGCTGCCTAGGGCACCACAATCCTAGGGGCATTCGAGCAGGGGCAGGTGGTGGTCGCATAATGCAAATGGCAAGGCAGCATTCTCTACCTGCCTCCCAGCTTGCAGGCACACAGTGAATGGCTGCCAGCATGCTGACTGATAGATGACTGGAGTACTGACGGCCATTAGCTGTATGGAAGCATGTGGAGAGACAGCGCAGGACCGCAGGAGGGGAATGTTATTATTTTTATAAACTGGTTCCTATGAATGGGTTTGTAGGGGCCCCAGTGCATTGCTTTGCCCAGGGCCTACAATGCTGTTAAGACGCCCCTGAATGCACCCCTGTCTTGATGGCCTCTGACTAGAATATGTGTGGTACTGTATGTGACACTAACACGCTCAATAAATTTGATTCAAATATCATCACCAATTAAGACGGTAAATAGTAATGTTGAACATTTTGATCACTGTTTTCTTTTTTCACTCATCACATTGTTACTATTTCACACATTTAGTCAGGGGAGAAAAGGTTTAATGTATATAAATTAAGTTTGAATTATTTGAAGTACTTTACCCCAAGAGTGCCCCAATTTGGAATACTTTCGTCTTCTCTTCGTTGTCCATTATGTTAACCCGCAGAAATCTGATAAGAAGTGCATGAGTGTGCAGTTTAGGCAGTTTACAGAACAGAGGGGGAGAAGAAATAAAAATACATTTTTTAAAACAAAGAGATTTGTACAGGACAAAAGAAGGTTTGAAAACTGAAGACAATGTAACAAAGTTCCTTATTACAGATTTACAGTAAAGACGATAGTCATGGAACAGCCTTGGACTCATGTGATGCTGAATAAGAATTTACAATGGAATAATGAAAATAAAACAAAAACAATGTAACAAAACAAACCTAAATAAAAATAAACTAATAGAAATATATTAAGCAAGACCTCAATGTCAGCATTACACTGGTTACTTGCAGAGAATCCATTACTTCTTTTCTACCAGTGAATTATGGCTTCCATGGGAAGATTATGGTTCCAAATATAGGGACAACATTGTCTGAACAGTGGATATGCATTGGTTAATCATTTATTCATGGTTACTAGGTCTTCTTTCCAATCACTGGAATCTTTGTTATCCAACCTAATGTACCTTCAGCCACAACAATAGACATCTGCCCGAAGGAAAATCATATTCAAAACTATTCAATATTCAAATATGTTCTATAATAATCAGCAGTATAATTAAACAAACACTGAACAGTCCAACTCAGAAGACTCATTATATGAATAACTGACTGTAGCTTGTACTGTAAAAGGGATAATGCCCCCCCCCCCCCCTTACATTAGGGGGCATGTTATCTTTAATAAATACTTAAGTGATCACATCAATAAGAGTGTATAATAATAATTATAGCCAAGCAGGGGCAGTATAGATGGTGTAATGGTTAGCATTACTGCCTCATAGCACTGAGGTTACAGGTTCGATTCCCACCACCGCCCTATCTGTCTGATATTTTCCTCATGCTTGCGTGGGTTTCCTCCAGGTACTCTGGTTTCCTCCCACAAACCAAAAATATACTGGTACTGTAGGTTAACTGGCACCTGACAAAAAAATTAACCCTAGTGTGTAAGTGTATGCATGTGTTTAGGACAGACTAGATGGGCCAAGTGGTTATTACCTGCCGTCAAATTCTACGGGGGGAATTCAATTGTTTGAAAAGTCGGTTGGGTGTCTGTTTTTTCCTATCTAATAGGATAAAACAGACACCCAACTGACTTTTCAAACAATTGAATATCCCCCTATGTTTCTATATAATTACTTCACTAAGCACAGATAGCAGTTACAAGAGTCCATACATCTAGTAATGATTTTTAGAATGAATAGCACAGTACAGTACGAAAGCTTATAGACACTGGCGCGTTTCATTATCATACAAATATGCCAGGTCACACCTGGGGTACAGGCTGGAAAAATAAGAATTTACTTACCGATAATTCTATTTCTCGGAGTCCGTAGTGGATGCTGGGGTTCCTGAAAGGACCATGGGGAATAGCGGCTCCGCAGGAGACAGGGCACAAAAAGTAAAGCTTTACGATCAGGTGGTGTGTACTGGCTCCTCCCCCTATGACCCTCCTCCAAGCCTCAGTTAGGTACTGTGCCCGGACGAGCGTACACAATAAGGAAGGATTTTGAATCCCGGGTAAGACTCATACCAGCCACACCAATCACACTGTACAACCTGTGATCTGAACCCAGTTAACAGTATGATAACAGCGGAGCCTCTGAAAAGATGGCTCACAACAATAATAACCCGATTTTTGTAACTATGTACAAGTATTGCAGACAATCCGCACTTGGGATGGGCGCCCAGCATCCACTACGGACTCCGAGAAATAGAATTATCGGTAAGTAAATTCTTATTTTCTCTATCGTCCTAGTGGATGCTGGGGTTCCTGAAAGGACCATGGGGATAATACCAAAGCTCCCAAACGGGCGGGAGAGTGCGGATGACTCTGCAGCACCGAATGAGAGAACTCCAGGTCCTCCTTAGCCAGGGTATCAAATTTGTAGGATTTTACAAACGTGTTTGCCCCTGACTAAATAACCGCTCGGCAAAGTTGTAAAGCCGAGACCCCTCGGGCAGCCGCCCAAGATGAGCCCACCTTCCTTGTGGAATGGGCATTTACATATTTTGGCTGTGGCAGGCCTGCCACAGAATGTGCAAGCTGAATTGTATTACACATCCAACTAGCAATAGTCTGCTTAGAAGCAAGAGCACCCAGTTTGTTGGGTGCATACAGGATAACAGCAAGTCAGTTTTCCTGACTCCAGCCGTCCTGGAACATATTTTCAGGGCCCTGACAACATCTAGCAACTTGGAGTCCTCCAAGTCCCTAGTAGGTGCAAGGCACCACAATAAGCTGGTTCAGGTGAAACACTGACACCACCTTAGGGAGAGAACTGGGGACGAGTCCGCAGCTCTGCCCTGTCCGAATGGACAAACAGATATGGGCTTTTTTGAGAAAAAACCACCAATTTGACACTCGCCTGGTCCAGGCCAGGGCCAAGAGCATGGTCACTTTTCATGTGAGATGCTTCAAATCCACAGATTTGACTGGTTTTAAACCAATGTGATTTGAGGAATCCCAGAACTACGTTGAGATCCCACAGTGCCACTGGAGGCACAAAAGGGGGTTGTATATGCAATACTCCCTTGACAAACTTCTGGACTTCAGGAACTGAAGCCAATTCTTTCTGGAAGAAAATCGACAGGGCCGAAATTTGAACCTTAATGGACCCCAATTTGCGGCCCATAGACACTCCTGTTTGCAGGAAATGCAGGAAACGACCGAGTTGAAATTTCTTTGTGGGGCCATCCTGGCCTCACACCACGCAACATATTTTCGCCACATGTGGTGATAATGTTGTGCGGTCACCTCCTTTCTGGCTTTGACCAGGGTAGGAATGACCTCTTCCGGAATGCCTTTTTCCCTTAGGATCCGGCGTTCCACCGCCATGCCGACAAACGCAGCTGCGGTAAGTCTTGGAACAGACATGGTACTTGCTGAAGCAAATCCCTTCTTAGCAGCAGAGGCCATAAGACCTCTGTAAGCATCTCTTGAAGTTCCGGGTACCAAGTCCTTCTTGGCCAATCCGGAGCCATGAGTATAGTTCTTACTCCTCTACGTCTTATAATTCTCAGCACCTTAGGTATGAGAAGCAGAGGAGGGAACACATACACCGACTGGTACACCCACGGTGTTACCAGAACGTCCACAGCTATTGCCTGAGGGTCTCTTGACCTGGCGCAATACCTGTCCCGTTTTTTTTGTTCAGACGGGACGCCATCATGTCCACCTTTGGTATTTCCCAACGGTTTACAATCATGTGGAAAAAACTTCCCGATGAAGTTTCCACTCTCCCGGGTGGAGGTCGTGCCTGCTGAGGAAGTCTGCTTCCCAGTTTCCATTCCCGGGATGAAACACTGCTGACAGTGCTATCACATGATTTTCCGCCCAGCGAAAAGTCCTTGCAGTTTTCGCCATTGCCCTCCTGCTTCTTGTGTCGCCCTGTCTGTTTACGTGGGCGACTGCCGTGATGTTTTTCCCACTGGATCAATACCGGCTGACCTTGAAGCAGAGGTCTTGCTAAGCTTAGAGCATTATAAATTTACCCTTAGCTCCAGTATATTTATGTGGAGAAAAGTCTCCAGACTTGATCACACTCCCTGGAAATTTTTTCCTTGTGTGACTGCTCCCCAGCCTCTCGGGCTGGGCTCCGTGGTCACCAGCATCCAATCCTGAATGCCGAATCTGCGGCCCTCTAGAAGATGAGCACTCTATAACCACCACAGGAGAGACACCCTTGTCCTTGGATATAGGGTTATCCGCTGATGCATCTGAAGATGCGATCCGGACCATTTGTCCAGCAGATCCCACTGAAAAGTTCTTGCGTGAAATCTGCCGAATGGAATTGCTTCGTAGGAAGCCACCATTTTTACCAGGACCCTTGTGCAATGATGCACTGTTTTTAGGAGGTTCCTGACTAGCTCGGATAACTCCCTGGCTTTCTCTTCCGGGAGAAACACCTTTTTCTGGACTGTGTCCAGAATCATCCCTAGGCACAGCAGACGTGTCGTCGGGATCAGCTGCGATTTTGGAATATTTAGAATCCACCCGTGCTGTTGTAGCAGTATCCGAGATAGTGCTACTCCGACCTCCAACTGTTCCCTGGACTATGCCCTTATCAGGAGATCGTCCAAGTAAGGGATAATTAAGACGCCTTTTCTTCGAAGAAGAATCATCATTTCGGCCATTACCTTGGTAAAGACCCGGGGTGCCGTGGACAATCCAAACGGCAGCGTCTGAAACTGATAGTGACAGTTCTGCACCACGAACCTGAGGTACCCTTAGTGAGAAGGGCAAATTTGGGACATAGAGGTAAGCATCCCTGATGTCCCGGGACACTATATAGTCCCCTTCTTCCTGGTTCGTTATCACTGCTCTGAGTGACTCCATCTTGATTTGAACCTTTGTAAGTGTTCAAAAAATTTTTTTAGAATAAGTCTCACCTAGCCTTCTGGCTTCAGTACCACAATATAGTGTGGAATAATACCCCTTTTCTTGTAGTAGGAGAGATAATTTAATTATCACCTGCTGGGAATACAGCTTGTGAATTTTTTCCCATACTGCCTCCTTGTCGGAGGGAGACCTTGGTAAAGCAGACTTCAGGAGCCTGCGAAGGGGAAACGTCTCGACATTCCAATCTGTACCCCTGGGATACTACTTGTAGGATCCAGGGGTCCTGTACGGTCTCAGCGCCATGCTGAGAACTTGTCAGAAGCGGTGGAACGCTTCTGTTCCTGGGAATGGGCTGCCTGCTGCAGTCTTCTTCCCTTTCCTCTATCCCTGGGCAGATATGATCTTATAGGGACGAAAGGACTGAGGCTGAAAAGACGGTGTCTTTTTCTGCAGAGATGTGACTTAGGGTAAAAACGGTGGATTTTCCAGCAGTTGCCGTGGCCACCAGGTCCTCTGTCAGCTGGTCCTTGAGGACGGCCCTATCTATAGACGGTACCGCCACTTGTTTTGATAAGCGTGTGAGCGCCTTAGCCACCCTAAGGGGTGTTTCCCAACGCGCCCTAACTTCTGGCGGGAAAGGGTATACCGCCCCTAATTTTCTATCGGGGGGAACCCACGCATCATCACACACTTTATTTAATTTATCTGATTCAGGAAAAACTACGGTAGTTTTTTCACATCCCACATAATACCCTCTTTTGTGGTACTTGTAGTATCAGAAATATGTAACACCTCCTTCATTGCCTTTAACGTGTGGCCCTAATAAGGAATACGTTTGTTTATTCACCGTCGACACTGGATTCAGTGTCCCTGTCTGTGTCTGTGTCGACCGACTAAAGTAAACGGGCGTTTTAAAAACCCCTGACGGTGTTTTTGAGACGTCTGGACCGGTACTAATTGTTTGTCGGCCGTCTCATGTCGTCAACCGACCTTGCAGCGTGTTGACATTATCACGTAATTCCCTAAATAAGCCATCCATTCCGGTGTCGACTCCCTAGAGAGTGACATCACCATTACAGGCAATTGCTCCGCCTCCTCACCAACATCGTCCTCATACATGTCGACACACACGTACCGACACACAGCACACACACAAGGAATGCTCTGATAGAGGACAGGACCCACTAGCCCTTTGGAGAGACAGAGGGAGAGTTTGCCAGCACACACCAAAAACGCTATAATTATATAGGGACAACCTTATATAAGTGTTTTCCCTTATAGCATCTTTATTATATATTTCTAACGCCAAATTAGTGCCCCCCCTCTCTGTTTTAACCCTGTTTCTGTAGTGCAGTGCAGGGGAGAGCCTGGGAGCCTTCCCTCCAGCCTTTCTGTGAGGGAAAATGGCGCTGTGTGCTGAGGAGATAGGCCCCGCCCCTTTTTCGGTGGCCTCGTCTCCCGCTCTTAACGGATTCTGGCAGGGGTTAAATATCTCCATATAGCCTCCGGAGGCTATATGTGAGGTATTTTTAGCCAAAATAGGTTTTCATTTGCCTCCCAGGGCGCCCCCCTCCCAGCGCCCTGCACCCTCAGTGACTGCCGTGTGAAGTGTGCTGAGAGGAAAATGGCGCACAGCTGCAGTGCTGTGCGCTACCTTTAGAAGACTGAGGAGTCTTCTGCCGCCGATTCTGGACCTCTTCTTACTTCAGCATCTGCAAGGGGGCCGGCGGCAAGGCTCCGGTGACCATCCAGGCTGTACCTGTGATCGTCCCTCTGGAGCTGATGTCCAGTAGCCAAGAAGCCAATCCATCCTGCACGCAGGTGAGTTCACTTCTTCTCCCCTAAGTCCCTCGTTGCAGTGATCCTGTTGCCAGCAGGACTCACTGTAAAATAAAAAACCTAAGCTAAACTTTTCTAAGCAGCTCTTTAGGAGAGCCACCTAGATTGCACCCTTCTCGGCCGGGCACAAAAATCTAACTGAGGCTTGGAGGAGGGTCATAGGGGGAGGAGCCAGTACACACCACCTGATCGTAAAGCTTTACTTTTTGTGCCCTGTCTCCTGTGGAGCCGCTATTCCCCATGGTCCTTTCAGGAACCCCAGCATCCACTAGGACGATAGAGAAATGGGACTGCCCCTGCCAGGTACATGGTAGACTAAGGCTTTGTGTAGAAGCCCAACGCTTGAGGCATCATTAAGGGTTCATGTTCAGCAGCATTATAACTGTGGCAGGAATAACAAGTTTGATACAAGACATGAATATGTTTCATACAAAAGTACATCTGACACACCAATCTTCCACACCAGTTTCACAAGAGACTCACATCATTCCCCTGTGCTACTGTATTTGTTAATGGTTAGCTCCTCAGACAGGCTGGTCTAATGGGCCCTACACACATGCCGATATCACTGCACGATATGAACGATCTCGTTCATTAATGAACGAGATAACGTTCATATCGTGCAGTGTGGAGGCACCAGCGATGAACGATGCGCGGCCCCGCCCTCGTTCATCGCTGGTGCTATGTCGGCTGTGCATGCAGGCCAATATGGACGAGATCGTCCATATTTGCCTGCAAGTCTACGGAGCCGGGTGACGGGGGGAGTGAAGAAACTTCACTCCCTCCGTCACTGCCCCCCCGCCGCCGGGTCGCCCGTCACCCTTATCGGCGGTCGGGCAGCTCGGCTGCACATCGCCGAGTGTGTAGGGCAGGCCTGGCCAACCTGTGGCTCTCCAGCTGTTGTGAAACTACACATCCCAGCTTGCTCTACCACAGTTTTAGCATTCCCTAATAGCAAAACTGTGGCAAAGCATGCTGGGAATTGTAGTTTTACAACAGCTGGAGAGCCACAGGTTGGCCAGGCCTGGTGTAGGGCCTATAAGTCAAACTTGTCTACACATGACCTCCAATTAAGCTGAGAAGAATTTGTGGTGCTTCTATTTATATTGTACTGATCTACCAGCTAAATAAAGCGGGGGACGCTCTTCAGATGAAGATCATAAAATACATCTTGATCTACAGGAAGCATTTTGTGTTTCTATATTTATCCATTGCACTGTAAGTGCCTTAGCTTCCTATGTCACCGCAAGCACTCTCACGAGGTCCTGTAAACATCTGAAGAAAGCCACCCAATACCATAACACTATGAGCCGTGGAAGGCAGGATAAGCGATCTGCATATATACTGTACTTTATTAATGGTCTCTCCTGGTACTATGTAACACAGGGCCTACTTCAGAGGTGGACACTGCATCCGCAATAGCGTCCATAAAATGCAAATGTCAGTGCGACAGACAAGTGCTGAGACGCCCATTTTTAGTGTCCGTGGACATTGCGGCAGTGAACACTCCACCATCAGCTCATCATCGCTTGCACCATTGACACTTGTGGTTATGGTGGCCAATCCTGGGATCGGCGGGATACCGGGATTTTGGCCAAAAATTGCCCGGGATTTCGGGATTAGGAAACCCCTTTGTTTTTTCAATGTCCTCAGGAGGCTCAAACGCTGCCCGGCTCCCCCTGTTTACCTCCCCCTGCTCCCGGCTGTGCGCAGTGGCGGGCGGTTTGCAGCTGTCTGCGCAGCATGACTTCTGACTTCACATCACGCTGTGCAGACAGCCGCACACCGCCCGCCGCTCGGACCTCGCGCTGCAGTAGGTGTTCACACCTTCCCACTCGGACAGATGGGTAATGTTATTATGTGGTCTGGGCAGGGCGAGGGTGTGCGGGACAGCGGCGGACATTGCAAGGGATCCAGTCCCAGGTATCCCGGGATTGCTCATTTTTCAATCCCAATTCCCGGGATTGATAAAAAGGCCCAAGATTGGCGTCCCTACTTGTGACAGCATATGCATGCACAGTGTTTCCTCCTCACATTCCTCTGAATGTGGCCTCTGTGGCTGTGGATCTGCATGCCTGTGACACTCACATAACACACCCATGAGAGAGACGTTTTTTGTGAACACTCTTTGCAAACATTTCAGGCTACTGATCAGTCACCGCCCAGGAACGCAGTAACGCACATGTTTTTACACCGTAAGCTCTATTGCAAGTGACTCCGACACAACAGCAGCACCTCCGTAAAGTCAGGCAAACATACAGGGGTTCTCTGAACTTTTCATGCATGTGCAAAAGCAAATAATCGTTCAATTGCGCAAACATTGGCATTGCGTCCACCCTCTGAATAAGGCCCAAACCCTGGAGATGACAGGTTCTCTTTAAGCAGAGAACAATGTGATAAAAACACATGCGGCGGGATGTAATGGAGTCCGAGATCGCCAGAGGTGCAGGATGCAGGACGATCTTGGACGTTTCTTTAAAGGAAGGCATGGTTTTGCCTTGTAAGTGGTTGCCCCTTTAAAAAAAAAAACTTCCAAGATCGGACTCCATTACAACCCGCCTATGGACTATATATCTTTACTTGAGTAGCTCCTGGATGTATTGGAACCAAATTAGAAATAACATACAGTACTCATACGCAAGTAATCTCACAGTACTATAGATTTCGGTACTGCAGAAAAATCTGTGACTTTTATTTCCTGTAGCTGCTAAAATACTCTTTTTACTGAATATATTACTGTTTTAGGCACCAGTGGTACTTTACCGTTTAGGTTACCCCGCTGAGACCTTAGACACATGCAAATGAAAAGTGTGACATACAAAAGCATACTTGCATACCTGACCCTCTCCATGAGGGAGAAAATGCTCTGTTCCTGGACTTTCCTGGTAATGTATGATTGCCATCACCTGTGGTGAGCTAGTTAATTGATAAGAAAGGTGTTTCACCACAGGTGATGGTAATCATACATTACCAGGAAAGTCCAGGAACAGAGCATTTTCTCCCTCATGGAGAGGGTCAGGTAGGCAAGTATGATAAAAGATGGCTGGACTTTCCATGCAGGGAGACCAAAGGGAACAGAACTGCAATGGCCTAAACTCTAGCAGTATTTTAAGCAGTGTTTTTGGATAACCATTCATATATGTTAGGATTAAACGTTTGAATAGAAATGTGTCTCATTCTTCTGTACATGTCAGCCTGGAAAGCATAGAGTGTATCCTGATTCAATTCTACAACCAGATGCCGGATCATTTTTCTACTTAATTTGGTCAGACTAGACAAGTACTATATTGTAGACACACAGGTCTGGACATTAATGACTGCAGACATGCAGAAGATTCCAGAAAACGTCCCTCATTCATCAAAATGAACAAAATATCCTGTAGTCTACAAACTCCCCCTAAAATATACTGATCTATAGATTACTAAAATACTTAAAGACTAGATTCTGAGTTTAGAGCAATAGCGGTGACTGGTAACCCCATTGATTGATTGATTTGATTGATTTCCAATGCAGAACACACACTCACTGCTAGATTCCTTATTCCAAATAAGTAACAGTCAAGGGTCAACTAAACCGCATTATTACTGAGCAGTTTGCTACTGTACACCTATATATTATTCTAGGCAGGGACAATGCTGAGATTTATCCATGATTAACTATGGCAAATGTAAAAATAAATAAATAACATTTAAAATAAAATTCTCTCAAATGAGAGCAATACAAATGGGACATCTTACAGGTGGAAAGCCCGGCAATATGCATGTTATATATGTAACATGTGTCTGATGATACAATGCATCCAATATCAGGAGGGTGCAGTGCCTAGCCTGTGCCTATTCTCTCAGTACAATGTGCTGACGATGCAGTGTGTGAGGCAGACGGGGGATGCTGGGCTACCTTACTGATTAGGTTATAGATGCAATTTTGCTGAAATGCAGACAATTAAGGGTTTGCATGACAGATAAATTACATCCATCCCTACTAATGCCAATCATTCCACCATGCTGGCTGCTGAAAAAATAAAAGGGCAACTCCCCTCTGCCCATGTTCACTTCAGGTGTGTTCCATTCTAGCAAGCCTTTGATCTATGGTAATCCAGCAGGGCACAGGGATTTTCAGGCATGTGACATATACAGTAGATGCAGTAATGTCTTACAAATCAATAAATCTCACACACAGGTCTCACATTAACACCTGGGATGCGGAGTAATAAAATGGTGACCTCAACCCTGTACAGCAGCAGCTGGTGATGAAGCCACTTGGACCATTTTTTAGGATGAATGACAGAACTGTATTTCTTTGTCTAATTAGTATTCCAACATTCAGATTCCCAATCTCTACAGCTACAAGGGAAACTAAGACTGCTTCTGGAATGTAAGCTATTCCTCTCCCCAACATGCATCTCTGTGTAAAGGAAAACTACAGCATCACATTCTACAGCCTTTATACATACTGTAAGTTTAGTATATAACTCCCACCGCCTCACACACTCCTCTTTCCCTACAGACTGTATATAAAGCTGCCAATCAACAGAACTATTGTCTGCTCTGTCTTTCAACACACAATCACTAACCCATCAAGGCCAATTACCCACAGAGGAATCAGAGGGGGCCTGTATATGATGGACCGGCATCCTGTATGCATTGTCACTGTGATGGGAGATAGATTCAAGATATTCTGCCAGCATCAGCTAAACCACCATATTCCAGTACCGTATAGCACTTGCAGACAGACCAATAACTATATCATTTTTTTCTTTTTTTTACATACATACAGCTATATTATACAGATATATTAATATAATTATTATCGCATATAGCGACAACATATTCCATTGCGCTTTACAATTGGGATGTAGATGGACAGATAGATAGACAGACAGACAGACAGACAGTTTGATACTGTAGATACTGTATACACATACTGCAATAAATTGTTGGGCTTGCAGAATGGCAGTATAGCTTAGGGACTATACGTGTAATGAGACGTGATTAGATGAATCAGACCAGCTCTGTGCCCACCTCCCCTGCACCCCCTGGCACCGGCTGCCCAGGGGGCACACGACATTAATACAAGTTACAGCATCTTGTACTCTCCGGTTGCGGCAGCAGCCACCAGGCTGCCATCTATACAGTATATCAGCAATGCTCAGTGCAATCAGCGGGCAAGCATACTGTCAGTGTAGCCGACTTACCTGATTTTGTCACTATTCCCCCTTTCTCAATGATTGGATCTCAGAGTGAATGAAATGGGCCAGGCAGTAAATGTCTCCTTTCTGGGTGTATTGTGCCTTTGTTGTGTGTCTCCTCCTGGCCCACTGACTGGATGAGCTGCTGCTGCTGAGTCCGGGCTGCAGCTGCTTTCCTTCTGCTATTGCAGTGATTTGCATTAGCCCGGCCCTCAGCGAGATGCTTCTCTCCTCCTCACACCAGCAGCAGCAGCAGCATCCACCCAGCCAGCCCACCCTTCCCTGCTGGCCTGCTCCCTCCTGCATCACATATGTGTCGCTGCTGCTGGTGCCTTTACTTATTAGAGCTATGTATTGCAGCTCCTGGCAGCACACACAAGACCATCAGCCATGACCTGTGTAACTCACCTGAGTAACTTTACTACACCTCACTCAGTCTCTTTATTATGGAGCAACCATTAGGCAGGTGCAACTTTTTCTTAATTGTGTGTTTATTGTAACATGCAGCACAAGTGACTAAGGGGCCTATTTATCATGGGTCGTATATTGAATGCGATCTGGGTGTGATCTTACCGCCCGCGATCCTATCGGCAGGATGTATTTTCCAGCACATGCAGGGACAGGGGCTCTGAAAGGAGCCTGTCCCTGTGATGTGCTCAGGCGGCTGCAGGGGGGGGGGGGGGGGGGGGGTAATTGGTAAATCTGGCAGCATTGTATCCACCATAGAAGTCTATGGAGGATGTGGCTGCGGGCAGCTATGGAGGGATCACAGCAGGCTATAGCCGCAAACATACTGTGATAAATCGGCCCCTAAGAGACTGGCTGATTATTCCTTAAAGTAGGTGAAGTATTGCAGCTATTCATTATATGCAAATTACTATGCAATTTAGATTTCAGGGGTAGATTTACTATCCTTCTTTAAGAGATAATGCGCTATATGCACACGTTATGTGCCGCAAATAGCGCATCCCCTAATGTATTATCCCGTCGAAGTGATATTGTAAGCAGGGGCGGTATGCGCCCTCTGCCTTATCGGCGCCTCTATCTGTTAGGCAGAGCACCGATAAGCTTGCTTACTTATAAACGTTCGGTGTGCCCGCACGTTGGTCTCTCCTACCCTGTTCCTCTTCGCCTCACAGAATCGGCGCTGCAGGTCTCCAAGCAGTTCCTCTTTTTTTTTTCCGTGTCTTTCAATAAACTTTATTGTTAAACATACAAAGGCTCCAGCATCCAGCAAAGCAAACCGCGCATGCGCCAGCATTACTCCCGCAAGGTATGCTGGGAGTAAATGTACGGCGCAGGCGCATAAGTAACAACTGCGGCCAAGGGAGACGGACGTTATGGGAGGACGCGTATCACTAGCAGGGTGAGATAACGCACTCCCATAACGAAGACAGCAGCCTTAGTAAATGCATTGGAAAAGAGGACCCACTTCACCACGATAATGTGGTGAAGCGGGTCCCAGCATATAAGGAACGAAAACGGCATTTTAATAAATCTACCCCTCAGTTTGAACACACCTCACCCAAATCTAACTCTCTCTGCACATGTTACATCTGCCCCCCCTGCAGTGCACATGGTTTTGCCCAACTGCTAACAAATTTGCTGCTACGATCAGGGGGTAAATTTACTAAGGTGGGAGATTTTTAGAACTGGTGATGTTGCCCATAGCAACCAATCAGATTATATCTATTATCTGCTAGAAGCAGCTAGATAAATGGTAAGTAGAATCTGATTGGTTGCCATGGGCAACATCACCAGTTCTAAAAATCTCCCGCCTTAGTAAATTTACACCCAGGTCTGAATTACCCCCTCAGTTATATGTAAGTACACTCTCTGGGTCTGGTTCAGAGATGGAAGTAAATGCACTTGCGACATGTAAAGAAGATGTGCTTTCATGCACTGTGCATGTTCCACACAATGCTGTGTTCAGAGCTACAAGTGAAGTGCTGCTGCAGCTTTATATGCCTGGAGTGGCAGATCAGCGGCATGCATGTGTAAGTACAGCATAGAAGCGTCATGCAGATTTATATAAGTGTACAATGTCCCATGCAGATATGTCCTATTTAGACTTGGATGCATCTCAGGAGGCAAGGGCGTAGCTACCATAGGTGCAGTTAGTGCAGTGGCTATGGGGCCAGGAGCTGATAGGGGCCCCCCTTCCATGTCACAGCTACATGTGTATATACATTTTTCCACATTTATAGATACATAGTGGTCCTTACAATCTTTTGCCTTGGGGCCTATAATATATCTAGTTATGCCCCTGCACCTGCTCATTGTAATGTGGCATAACATGAACTGGAGGGCATTATAATGTTACATGATATAAACTGGGGCTCTGTAATTTGGCACACATTGAAGTGGATGCTCTATATAGTGTGGCATAATATGAATTGGGGACACTAATGTGGCATAATGTGAACTGGGGACACTTTAAGTCATAATGTGAATTGGGGGCACTGTGTTGCGTTATGTGTACTGGTAGTTCTACAATGTGACATAACGCGAACTAGAGCACTTCTATGGGTCATAAAATAAACTAGGGCACTACTATAGGGCATAATATTAACTAGGGCACTATTATGGTTCAGAAAATGAACTAAAGATCTATTTCAGGGGCATACAATTAACAACTGCTGCTGAGAAGTGTCTCTCTAGAACAGGCATTCCCAACCACGGTCCTCAAGGCACACTAACAGTGCAGGTTTTTGTGATATCCAGGCTTCAGCACAGGTGACTTAATTAGTAGCTCAGTTATTTTGATTTAACCATCTGTGCTGCAGCCTGGATATCACTAAAACCTGCACTGTTGGTGTGCCTTGAGGACCGTGGTTGGGAATGCCTGCTCTAGAAGCATTGGGACAAGGGCCCCTTCAAAATGTCGCTATGGGGCCCACAAAGTTCTGGCTACGCCCCTGTCAGGAGATGTATCTATTACAAGTCAATAAGCATTGGGATAAAGAGGAGTGTTGATAATGATGACGGTGTTAGTACATATTTGTAAAGACTTTAAATAATAAACGGTACAATCCCCATCCTCATCATAACAGGGAATCCTGCAGTGTGGGATCAACCATATCATTAGTGGGAAGCAGTCCCAGCACAGTCAGGACAAGACTGGTGCCTCTGGGGTAGGGCCTGCAGGGAAAAACAAGTGAGCAGCCCCACTCATATCCAAAGCCAACCAGCCCCATGATGTCTAGAACTACCATTACCAGTTTGTCCGTGATGGCCAGTGCCTTCTGTTCCACAAGATTCTAAAAAGGAACACAAAGACTGCATATGCAGATAAATTCTATGAAGTTAAAACAAATTATATTGAAATAAAAAGTGACAAAACCACCATTTTACCATTTTATTAAACAGGAAAATCACAATCATCTACATTCATTAGCCCAAAGGGAATCTTCATTATCTACATAGTTGGGGAGGGGAAAAGTCATTTGTTGGGCCCTGGCAATGATCTGAAAAGTGCGGAGAGTGGGTCTGGCAGAAGGGGTCCCATCTCTGCTCTTTATAGGACTACTGCTGGTGCCCGGAGGAGGGTCAGTGAAGGGGGTGGGGGGGGGGGGGGGGGGGGGCACAAAGGAGGAGGCCTGTTACATTCATGTCAGAATATAAATGGACTTCATGTGATTTGGAAGGAATTTTTCTGCCATGTGAGCCACAGCAAGAGCTGTTTGAAGTCTAGGCTGATGTTCTAAATAGACTAAAGGTCAATAAATACACGCTAGACGAGAAAATAAAAGATATCACTAAGGGTGTGTACACACGGTGAGATATTTTCTTTCGATTTTGACTATATAGTCAAAATCGCAAGAAAAGTTAGTGCAGATGCGCGGTCCCGCCAGGTTGGCATCGCAAGAAAAGATAGACTGTGCAGGCAAGTCAATCCTTGCTAGATCGGTGTACTATCTAGTTCATCTCACATGTCAATGACATCTCACAATAGCCAAAATCTCACATAAGCCAAAATCGTAAGCACGCATAGTCCATATCTCAAGAAAAGTTAGTCAAAATCTGTGCTATCTGGGCTCTGGGGAGTTCAAGGGAAATCGCAAGTGAAAATCGGGCATAGCAAGGATCTCATCGTGTGTACACACCCTAAGAAGAGCCAATCTGAGCGAGATCTTTTACAATCTCGTCTAGTGTGTACACTCAATGTCGTTAACGATGCGCGCTCCCACGCATCGTTAACGACCCCCTCCCTCATCTGAACATGTACAGACGAGGGAGGTCCTCGTTAACTGCAGCCATGCTGCCTCATGAGCATTGTTCCCCCGTCACCCTCCCCCCCCCCCCCCCCCCGCCGTTGCTCCCTTCCCCACTGACATTGGCAAGTGTGTGTGCACTTGTCAATGCCGGAACCCTGCCGGGTCCCCGCCGCTACCAATATAGGCATCAGTGGGGGCTCGTCTAGTATGTATGGGCCTTTAAACATCACATAGTTACCTACTGTCTCTGCCCATTACCTGGGTACGGGTGGTAGTCATGTGACCGCCGGTCGGCTGACCGACAGTCACATGACCTCCTCCGTGGGCCCGACGGCTCACTATCCCGATGGTCGGCATGCCGACCAACAGGGACTATTTCCACTCGTGGGTGTCCACGACACCCATAGAGTGGGAATAGAACCCGTGGCGACCGCAGGTCACCACCGAGCCCGCAGCGTGGCGAGCGCAGCGTGGCGAGCGCAGCGAGCCCGCAAGGGGCTTGCTGCACTCGCCCCTCCCCGCCGGGATCCCGGCGTCGGTATGCTGCCGGGATCCCGGCGTCGGTAAGGTGACCGGCGGTCAGGAGACCGCCGGTCACCCGTACTACACCCCCTGGGTACAGCTACAGCCAATCCCCAGCCATCTGGGGGTATATAAGGCTACAGCACCAGGGGCTGGTTGCTAGACTCTATGATTTTGGCTCTGTTTCAGCTACCAGCAACTGGAACCCAACCTCTAAAATTACTTCACTGTAGCCTCTGAGCTATAGTTATCAGGGCAGGCTCATACTGCTTAGCCGCATATCACCCGCAGCCCCTGCACTCATGGTAAATCTGCTATTGAACATGATCCAGGTGATAACACACACACACACACACACACACACACACACACACACACACACACAATAAACTGTATTAGAAGGACATACATTTAAATGTGGAAATACAAGAAAAAATAATAATTTTAGGTATGCAATAAGTGAGACAGTGTCTTTCTCGTGTTTGTAGACATCACTGACACTTTTCCATATATGTAAGTTAATGCAGCAGGTATGTACTGTACAACAGATACACAAAGCACATATACAATTCCCTGTTCTGCCAAAGCCGGGGTCAGGGGATCGGGGTAATCCACCATGTTGGAAATCCTCGATTTGCAGATTCTAACCAAAAACTGATTGGGATCGGCGAGTTGGGGATGTTTTAATATGCTGTATTTATATGATTCCCTGTCGGATCGCCGATCATCCATGTCTGCTGATCTGTGGATCAGATAGGCATCGGCAGAATGGGGAATCACATTACAATAAGTGGACAACTGAACTGTCTCTATTAACGTGTGCCATTTGTACTGTACACTGTATTACCTGGCTCAGGGCCTGATTGGACATCTGCCACTTCTGGCAAATACCAGAATGGCCGATGGCCTGACAGAGCAGCTCCGTCTCCTGGCACTGTGCATGCATAGAGATGGGGGCATGCCGTGAGGGCACTTGTGACATGCCCCATGTTGTGTGGCAACTCCATTTTCTGCGCGCCGTAGCCTGAAATACTGCCCCCATTCCATCCGGTAATATATGCACATTCCGCATAAAACTCATTTGGTGTAATAAATATCCCACGAGTGAGGCAGCAAACAAAGGGTGAGATAGATTGTTGCATAACCCTGTGGCCTGGCTATACTGTCTGTGAATGTACTGTAAGAATAGTATAGTCTCAGGAAAGCTGAGGAATAAGGGGATATTCAGTAGAGATTATTCAGATGTTCTCCCTGATCCACAGGCATGTGCTGGATACACCTCACTCTGCTTTTGCATCTCATGAGCTTCAGAGCATTGAATTGTGATACAGGAGGCCGGCGTTTGGGTTTTAGGTCATAAGATTGACACCGGCATCCATAACCCTCCCTTCCCACAGCCTAACACTAACCCCCCCCCCCCCCCCCATACACACACACATGCAGCCTAACCCTAACCCTCCCTGGTGGTGCCTAAACCTAACCCTCCCCTCACTGCAGTCTAAACCTAACCTTCCCCGCAGCCTAACCCTCCGCGGGGGTGCCTAGCCTAACCCCCCCATCCCCGAAGCCTAACCTTAAGCAGCCTAACACTAAACACCCCCCCCCACACACACACACCCCCCTCACCTCCCTCAATGGTAAAATCTAGGAGACCCCGGCATACTTACGTTCAGGATGTTGGCGGTCGGGATTCTGTCATTCACATTCCAAGTGATGTTGGTGTTCCGGCACCGGCATTGTGGCTGCGTGACAGGATTCCAGCTTCGGGATTTTCGAGGACCGGCATAACGAACACCATCATCCTGACCATACCCCAAAATGGATATCAGGATTGCTTAGCCGTCCTAGACTAGTGCTCATTATAAACATTTTCAGAAACTTGTGCCATATACTGTTGCATACTGTATCAGGGCAGTCTGACATATGTACATGGATGTAGTACAGCCTAGTTTTGACAGTACAGTATGTAGAAGGGGGTATTTAGCGGGAATTATGTTAGTTAAGAGTTGTGTTTACTGTGCAGATATTTGAATTGAACAAATGTGTTGTCCATTAACTTTTTAAAACCAGTTTCTTCCAGTTCAATTTGTGTTAAAATGAAAGAGAATGTTGATAAATGATTGTATAAGTGGTATTATGTACCTTCCTGACTCAGTAAATTGTTCCCAGACACATCGAACAGACGCTGCAGAGGTTGCGCCTCTGAAGGCACCTTCCTCCGCATTTTGTGGTCATGCCCCAAAATTTTGGATCTTTGGCGAGAAATCATTGACCTAATTTCCAGTATCCCCCAGACCCCAAACCTGTGTAAACCAACATTTTCCTTCTACCTCTGGGACTCCTTACGGCAACAAAGCATCAAAATTAATTGATATGACACATTGTCTCTGCTACCACTTGTCAGATTGCCGCTGATTGGAAGCAGCCTACTTACCCTTCTTTACACTCAGTCTTATCCCATATCTGGTATACATACCGTATGTAATACATGATAACTAATATTATTCATAACTCTTGTAAATCATTTGTTAAAGTCTGGACCCCTGGCTTGCCACACAAAACGCCCCTTCTCCATTCAAAATAGGATAATTTATTTTCGTTCCTCCCTTTTTCTTTATTTTCTAGTTTGGTGTCCATCCACCAAATCTCTTTCTTCTTCTCTTTTTTTCTGTATCTTACGCCTTTTTCCTCGCTACCGTCACTTTTCTTTTTTCTTGTCCTCTTTTCCTTCTTTCCCTTTTAATAATAATATCAGTCACTATGTGATACCCAATGTTTTGATAGGCATTGATTTTGTACTGTATTTGATGTTTACTGATGAATGTATGGATTTCATTGCCTTCTGTTGTTGTGACTGTCTCAATAAACTTAATATTTAAAAAAAATACAATAAAAAAACAGTTTATTTGTCTGGCAAGGTGAGCAAACAGCACACAGGGAAGCGGGGACACACAGCTGCCATAAATTTCTGCCTCTGCATCAGTGTATGAGGGGCTGACATTGATTGGCAAGTGTGAGGTGAGGAGATGTGTCTGCACAGGACACCACCCAGGTAATAGACATCATGAGGAATAGAATTTCCTTTACTAACAAATGAATTCTGGAGTTTCCATATCATACCTCACCTTCTTAGCATGGACATGGCGGAAGTGAAAATGCACTAAACATAGATTTATACAGGACAAAGTTCTGTCAAAACACCCTCCCTCTCAGTGTGTTTGCTTGTGCTACAGCGCTTTTAATTATTTCTACACAGATGGCTTATTATATAAGAGCTAATTAATGGTCTCACCAAGTTGAAATCATAAGCTACAGACATGGAATTGTAAGATTACAGGGAACATCAATCAAACCTATTCCACATGAGGAAATCATGCCGCTCCATCTAAACACTAACTTTTGTAGTCTTGCTAACTCTCTAGAATTAGATATATTTTTTTCCAATAGACTAATACTGCCACACAAAATAATGTGTGTGTGTGTGTGTGTGTGTGTGTGTGTGTGTGTGTGTGTGTGTGTGTGTGTGTGTGTGTGTGTGTGTGTGTGTGTGTGTGTGTGTGTGTGTGTGTGTGTTGTAAAGGGTCATACAAACACAGTTACATGTCCACATTGAATATGTTTCATAAACCATCCATGCAGCCAATGTCTGCGATCATGGGTGTTTTGATAATGGCTCTCCAAGGCATATGTATTGTACAGTGATCACTAGTTACATTGGGACTTAAGAATTGTGATAAATTAGGCTACACCCTTGATGAGACCCAACCCTTTTTTGTTATAGGGACTGTTGGCAGATATGCATGTGGTTCACTTGTTAACTGAATATTGTCAATATATACATCAAAATATTCCTCGTTCTACTTGCCTCCATAGGACATTAGTGTTCTGTTGCTGCCCTACTGTGTGCATTCAAATTAACTGTACTCATTCAGAACTGGTGTAGATAATGAAACCGGGCAGAGATGCCCCCTTTCCCCTCTAATTGTCATACTTTATATGGAGGTTCCCTCCCGCACTATTAGGTCTTGGGCTTCCCACTTGATGGCACAGAGTATAAATTGGCATTGTTTGTCGATTGCTCCCAAACCTGATGGCCGAATTTCAAAGATTCAGCCAGGTATCAAAGTGAATTACTCAATATCAGTGGCTGTCAATTTGACAACACCCTTAAATTCTGTTGCTATGTTGAAGCAGTCCTTTGCATTCTCCTAGCATGCATCTAATTTAAAGTATATACAGTAGGGATTGTTTTAAATACTGACTTATCCCAACTGTGTAGTGTCCTGGACTGGTCTACAATGGAGGATGGCAAACAGTAGATCATTTTAGAAAACTATTCCCTCCTGGTTCCGATATCTATATTCCCTTGGTGATCCAAGGTCTCTATCATATCTCATTTCACTATGGACCCTGTGTTGGCCAGCTGGAATGGAGGTAACCTTGGACCTTTTCTATGTTCTCGCCCTTGACGCCACTGTTTGACAACCCCGACTAGCCCCCAATTACCTCAACAATTGCTTTTGGAGTGTGGCTACAGTTGGGGTGACGTGTGGCCAGCTGATGGCAGTGCAGGTATGTTTTCCTTTGGTGAATCACAGGCTGCATGGTCTCTAGCGGAGACGTTGGTGTTATCTGCATCTTAAACATTTTACCCAGGGCGGTTACTTGCAGGAGACTGGTGGTAGACCTTTTACCCCCTTGTCTGGCTTTAGTACACCCAGCGCATTTTCTCTCATGAGGTTATAAATTCCTTTCTGATGCTTCCTAAATTTACTGCGGATTAGTAGCGGGAGTTGCAGATTTAATTAGAGCAGAATGAGTTTTTCTCACAACCATCTCGTGTTCTCTAAGCTACTCAATAATAGATACACAATCCCCTGGCTTTGGCAAAGATGCTCCCCGCTGTTTCTAATAGCTGTTGGAGATGTAACCAGGCTACAGACTCCCCGCTACATATCTGGTGATGCAACCCTTTTGGGTGAAAATAACAGTATCTCCCTGTCTACTAAACTCTTGGGCAGAGACACGCCTACAGATCTTTCCTTCTGGCTATTGAACCCAGTTCCTGACTCTATACTAGGCTACAAAAAGTATCTACTTAGTTACCTTAATAGTGCCACAAAAACAGTGATTAAAGATTGGTTTTATAGGTCAAGCCTCTATATTGTCATGGCCGATCTAATTGTAGGGGTTGATTGAGATGAGCAGTTCTGTGCTGTTTGGGGTCTGTAATTAGAGTTTAATACCTCTGCTACCTATATCACTGTAAAAGTATAAGCTTTGGTCATATCCGCTCTTGTTGTTTAGATGCCTTACCCCCACCAATAGTCCATATTTTCTTTGTTATCGGAGGTGTTGTTTATTGATATTTATTACCACCTGCTGGCGTGATGGATTTCATCCTCTTCCCTCTCCCTGTTTTCTGCCCCTTCCCTCTTCTTCCCCTTGTATTGTGTCTATATTGTCTTGTGCATTGATTCTTGCAATCTGCGTTGATTTTTTTAATGTATTTTTGCCTATTTATGCTTATGTCGTTGTATATGCTTTACTCTTTTTTATGATGTCTGGCGGCTCGTGCCGATTTTCTTTTTCTATGTACGTTTCTGCAGACTACTGTACAGTCAGTTTTGGTCATATTCTAGTAAATAACTTACATTAAAACAATAGGTTCAGTATGAGATCCCAATGGACGGGATGCTGGCGGTCAGTATACCGACAGTGGCATCCCCTCTATCAGAATCCCAACAGCCCGCCATTAAGCCACCTAACCCTCACCTTTTCCCTACCCTAATCCTCCCTTGTGGGTGCCTAACCCTAAACCTCCCGGGTGTGGCCTAACCATCCCTTTCCCACTGCCAAAACCTAACCTTCCCCTGGGTGCCTAACCCTAACCTCCCTTTATGTGTGCCTAACCCTCCCTCCCCAATCCCTAACCCTAACCTTCCCGTGGCTGCACCCTAAGCCTAACCCACCTTCTGCTGCCTAAACCTAAACGCCAGCCCCCCGCGCGCGTGCGGCAGGACGGCAGCGAGTCCCGCTGTCCGAACTTTCGGGATGCCGGTTGTCGGTATTTTGACGCTGGCAATACGCATGGCGTTGGTATTTCGGCGCCGGGTTTGTGTTCTTCCGCGGGATCCCGGCATCGATATGCTTCCCAAAACAATATATACTGCTCGCTCTTTGCAATATATGTTTTGTTAAATGGATGATTTTGACTGCTTTTTATGTATTTTCTGGTGCTGATTTCTGAAAATGAGGTCAAAATTTGTCTTGAGGGCTCCAATTTCTTGTAAACCGACATATTTGTTTGTTAAAATGATACATTTTGCTCAAAACTACCTGGTGTAAAGGTATTTTTTACATGTTTTAAATTGATTTATTTTTGTTTCAAAACTTTCATAATGAGCAAAAAATCATGCTAAATGCATTAGCCATTCCCATGAA
Source organism: Pseudophryne corroboree (assembly GCF_028390025.1). Lineage (NCBI taxonomy): Eukaryota > Metazoa > Chordata > Amphibia > Anura > Myobatrachidae > Pseudophryne > Pseudophryne corroboree. The sequence continues at coordinate 149,923,272 of NC_086445.1, forward strand.
TCATTAATTTATGTCTAAGCAGAAAATAAAGTAGATAAATCTGAGTATATGATGCGTCAATCCCCTTTGCTAATGCAGCTCACATGAAGGAGTCATATGACAATATGAAATGTCTTTTGAAAATAATACAGTATGAGAAGTATTCTTGGCACATTTGTGGAAATCTAAGGTTATAGCTCTTCTACTAGGTCTTCAGCTTGGGTACACAAAATTCTGTGGCTTTTTATGTGAGTGGGATAGTAGGGACAGGAAGAAAAACTTTATTAAAAAGCAGTGGCCAAAGAGAAAAGATCTCATACCAGGTAATAAAAATGTTATTTGTCAGAATCTTGTAAATCCGGAGAAAGTAGACATTCCACCATTGCGTAACTTGGTTTAATGGATCGTAATGGCCAAGGATTCCTTTTCCTAAAAAGAGCAAGTTTCCTAGAATAAGTGAGGCAAAAATCAAAAAGGCGATATTTGTTGTACCACAAATACTGTATGAAAGCTCATGAAAGCTGAAGATTTTGAGAGAAGCTTGAATGAATCTGAAGCAGTTGCAGGGGGATCATTCCAAAAAGTTGTAAAAAAAACTTCCTTGGCAACCAAAAGGATGAGAACTACAGAGAACTGGTTAGTAAACTTATTAAAGTCTGCAGAACATTGGGATGCAAGATGTACTGTATGACAAACACAGCGAATAATTTCACCAAAATATAGCAACGATGGAATCTTGCTACCAAGGAAAATGTAATCCAAATATGCTTGCAGATTACCGCTGGATGCTAAAAAGGGATGCTCCTCAAGCAAAAAACAAAGCAAAAAAAACTCTAAAAGTAAATTTTAGATGAGTAAACTGCATATGTATTAGAAGTCCAATTTAAATAATTTTTAAAAGCATGTTAAGCTGGGTACACAGTTAAACAATTGTTGGCCTGTTGGTCATAGGTGTGTACTCTGTACCGATGCAGGAGTGTTAGCCGATAAAGTGTCCCGATCCCCATAGTGAAGCCGCTGCCCCCCACTGCTGCCCCCGCCTCCCAGGAGGTCACAGCTGGATACACACAGAACATGGCTGATCGGGGCATTTTAACTGATCAACCGGGATGGAACAAGTGTGTACTCAGCTTTACTCAAAAACACCGTCCTCCATATAAATTTGGCAGATTTGAAATCAATGCAAAAATAATATAAGAAGCACATTATCAGATCAATTTAACATTTTAAAGGAAAATTTTGTCAACCAGTTCAGAACAATTATAAAAACTTTATTTAACACGGAGTGAAATTGAGGTTCTTGGCACAATCTGCGGCCAAAATTGTGGGCCCACCAACCACGTCCAGGTGACCTCATCAGGTGGGTCCCTAGCATCCCTAATCAAAGGAGGGCTGGCCCAGGGGGCAGGGTACCATGTGCCTCCTGGGCCACGCTACTGCCAAGGGTCACAGGCCGGCTGCCACCTTCCACTACACCAGCGGTGGCCAACCCACAGCTCTAAAGCCGCATGCGACTCTTTCTATCTCCGCATGCGGCTCATAAGCTCCTGCCTTGCCTCCCGCTGCTCTAGTCTGCAGTGCCCAGCACCAGCCTGTGAGCGAATCAGAGCTTGCGGACCGGCAGCCAATCAGGAGTCTTAGCTGCTGGTCCACGAACTCTGATTGGCTCACGGACTGGCACCTAATTAGAGAGAATCAACGCCGCCAGAGAGTGGAGACTGAGGGGCAGGAGAGGTGCACGCTGCGCTCTCCTCCCCTCACAAGAAGCAGACTAAGCAGAGCAGCAGCGCGACGGTGAGCAGCACTTGGGGGGGCGCAGTGTGGGGAAATGAGTATCTTACACTGGGGGCATATCTGGCACTGGGGGGACGTGTATCTGCAACTGGGGGCATATCTGGCACTGTGGGGCAGTAGCGCACACAGGGGGGATTTCCGAGTACCTGTAACCCCCCCGATGAGCCACATGTTTAATTCTTGAGAGGGAGACAGCAGTGTCTCCGTCTCAGCAAAAGCCGCGATTGTGACCGTGACTGCGGACCAGCAGCAGCAGAGAGCTACGTAGCTCTCTGCACAGAGAAAGTCCGGGGGAAGCTGCTGGATGTGCATGCTCAGCTGCAGCAGCTCCCTCCCTCCCTCCTCACAGGACCGCCAGTCTGCTGCTTCCGCCTCCCAGCCCCTGGTGGAAGGGTAACTAGATGCTATCCTGGTAGTATGTATACCACCATATATGTATTCTGTATTCTGAATGTACTGTATGTATTTGTAGGTATGCATGTGTGCTTATGTATGTATATGTGTCTGTGTATGTATGAATGTGTGTGCTATATATATATATATATATATATATATACACACACATATATATATATATATATATACAAATATATTTTGTATATGTATGAATGTGTGTGCTATGTACATATGTATATATAGATATATATGTGTGTGTGTGCATGCATACATATATATATATATATATATATATATATATATATATATGAGTCCAATGGACAAGCACCCTCCTCCATCAGGCATATTACCACGGTGCCGTAGTCAAACAATACAGCAAATCCAATTTAGGCACTCGGTCTTCTTATTTAAAAGAAACTCCTCTGGAGTCAGCAATTTGCAGCAACATTTCGGGATTTATTTCCCTTCGTCAGGCTTCATACAACGTTCCTTATATACACGAGCAGTACACATAACGCTGGGCGGCACCAGTTTCCGTTGGCCAGTCGGGAGGTGCTTCCGGAATGCCATCCCGTATCCCTCCAGAGGGATAAAGACCATGCAAAATCTGTGGAAGGCATTGTAGGATGTGTAGTAGCTGGAGGGCCACATGTTAAATACCTCTGCTCTATGGTGTCACGATCCGGGTATCTGGACGCCATTTCTTACCCATCAGATGCCTCCTAAGGCTGGCTCAGCGCTCCAGGACCGGATCCCATCTGTTATCCTGATGTGTACATTCCTGTATCCTCTCCTGTCACTCTGGGACGCTGTCACAGTAAACGCCATATTACACCTGGCATGGCGTCTCCCGCGGCCTCCGCCGCCGTCCCTGAACTTCTGCATGCAGAGTGTCTGAGTGGCGATTACGTCAGCCGCGGCCTCCGCTGTGTCCGCGTGGTTGGATGTGCATCTGTCAGCCTGGCGCCTCCTGTCTCCGGTGGCCGGCGCCGCCATTACTGTTTTCATTACCACATGGATTACAAACCAAACTTCCCTCCAAGTGTCTGCATGGGCGCAGCCATCTTGGATTCTGTCAGCTGATCATTTCCACCAATCTGTTGTCTGTATTAATTATTTGCATAATTGCCCAGCCAATCCCTTCCTTGCTGCAGGTATAAATACACTGTGCCTGAGCAAGGAAGGCGTCAGTGCTTTGGTTGTCAAACCTAGTTCCTGTTTGTCTCTCTCCTGTGATTGTCTTCCAGGTTCCAGCTCCTGTCTCAAGACTTCCACCATAGAGACCCGCACCAGCATTCCACCTGCGGTGTAGCCTGACTCTCCAATCCATTGTGGATTCATCTGTTTCCAGCTACAACATTACCTGCTTCCAGCTCAGCTTCCAGCAGAGTACAGCTTCCCTTAAAGGGCCGGTGTCCTTTCTACACTTTACCACTCTCCACCGGTATTATTATTTCTCCGCTCTCAAGTTCTACATTTCAGTTCATATTTCATCGCTCCCAAGTTCATTTATTATTTAACTGGTTCCAGCCAGTATCCACTCCGTGCTAACAACAGTCTGGTTCCAGCCAGTATCCACAGCAGCTGTTTTATCTTCAGCAACCCAGCTTTTCCTGGAACACCAGCTGGCACAATCCTGGGTTATCTCCATTGCTACAGTCGGGCCTGGTAAGGACTTTCCATCTAGAAGATCATAAGAACTATCTCACACTACCAGTGCCCTGTGGCTCCTGCCATCCTGTAGTACCCAGGAACTGTATTTATTCTTTGCTGACTTTTACGTTTTCTTTTACTGCTGCTGTGTTGCGGAGTTGTCATAATAAACATCATTGACTTTTATCCAAGTTGTCGTGGTCACGCCTTCGGGCAGTTATTATTTATGTTACTTACATGTCCAGGGGTCTGATACAACCTCCCAGGTTCCGGTACATCTCAGCCCCTACAACTGAGGCTGCCTCCCGTCAGCTCAGGCCCTCAGTTGTGACATATGGCCCTCATTCCGAGTTCATCGCTCGCTAGCTGCTTTTAGCAGCAGTGCAAACGCTAAGCGACCACCCTCTGGGAGTGTATCTTAGCTTAGCAGAAGTGCGACCGAAAGGATCGCAGAATGGGGTTAAATTTTTTTCAAGCAGTTTCAGAGTAGCTGCAGACCTACTCCTTCCTTGCGATCACTTCAGTCTGTTTAGTTCCTGTTTTGACGTCACAAACACGCCCTGCGTTCAGCCAGCGACTCCCCTGTTTCCCCAGGCACGACTTTGTTTTTACCTGATACGCCTGCGTTTTTTAGCACACTCCCGGAAAACGGTCAGTTACCTCCCAGAAACACCCACTTCCTGTCAAACACTCAACGATCAGCAGTGCAACTGAAAAGCGTCGCTAGACTATGTGTGAAACTGCATTGTTTTTTGTGAAAGTACGTCACGCGTGTGCACTGCGGGCCATACGCATGCGCAGAAATGCCGATTTTTAGCTTGATCGCTGCTCTGCGAACAACGGCAGCTAGCAATCATCTCGGAATAACCCCCTATATCCCCAGGTTTTTATACATACCTATAAGCAAAGGACAGGGGATGGTGCTTGTCCTGCAGATAACGTAGTGTCCTCTTCAGCAGCAGCTCCATCAATGAAAGGTCATTTTGCTGGGTCAAAGATCACATTTGCACAGATCTTTATGAAGCTGCGCGAGAGCCCTGGAAAACATCAAGACTTGGACCTTTCTACAGAAGCAATTAGGACAATATGGGGTTTCTCTTCAGTTTCCTCTGGATCCTCCTCTTATTAGGCTCGCTAACAAAAGGTGCTACAAAGCCACCTCCATAAGATGTCTAACAGTGCTGTAACTAGACATTTTAGCGCTGTGTGCAAGATAGGGCATCGGCGCCCCCCCCCCCCCCTTCTATGTAAAAAAGGCAGTGCGCACTGTAGGCACGCGCAAAAAATATAGGGGTGTGGCTTCATGGGGAAGGTGTGTAGCAACAAAATAATACCAATTCACATTACATATTATAGTAGTCTCCATTATTCAAATTACGCCTCACAGTAGCGCCACTACACCAGGTACAGCCCCTCTTACACATTACGGCGGACAGATTCCCCTTTTTACACATTACGGCAGACAGAGTCCCCTTTTTAAACATTACGGCAGACAGCGTCCCCTTTTACACATTACGGCACCCAGTCCCCCTTTTACACAATACGGCAGACAGCTTCCCCTTTTTACACATTACGGCAGACAGCGTATCCTTTTTACACATTACGGCGACAGTGTCCCCTTTTTACACATTATGGCAGACTGCATCCCCTTTTTACACATTATGGCAGACAGCGTCCCCCTTTTTACACATTACGGCATACAGCGTCCCCTTTTTACACATTACGGCAGACAGCGTCCCATTTTTACACATTAAGGCAGACAGCGCCCCCTTTTTTACACATTACGGCAGACAGCGTCCCCCTTTTTACACATTACGGCAGACTGCGTCCCCATTTTTACACATTAAAGCAGACAGAGTCCCCCTTTTACACATTAGGTAGACAGACCGATAGATAGATAGATAGATAGATAGATAGATAGATAGATAGATAGATAGATAGATAGATAGATAGATAGAATGGATGATACTTACCATCTCTCTGGCAGTCAGGCTCCTCAGTGCTGGCAGCTCCGGGTGGCAGGGGAGAAATAGGAGGAGGGAGGGGGAGGAGGGAGCCGCAGCAGCGCACTGTAATTACCGGCGGCGCCACATGCAGCTGTACCTCTCCTTCAGCCGCCGCTGTAAATGCTGGGATGAGGGAAGCGCTGGGCCAGCCAATGCAGGAGAGGGACTGCTGCAGCAGCGCCGCTACCAATTACATAGCACTGCTGCGGCTCCCTCCTCCCCCTCCCTCCTCCTCCTTCTCCGCTACTCCCTCTCCTCCTCCGGCACAGGCGGCTTGTAATGAGTCAGATTGACACATTACATGCCGCTGGCCGTTGCGCCCTCAGTGCGACTGCGCTGTGTGCCAGGCACACCTGGCAAACACGTAGTTACGGCACTGATGTCTAAAAAGATTATTTCTAGTATAGCACTTGCGCATTGCCATACCAAAAAGAGACATACTGTAGCTACAACTATGACAAATGGCCAGTACTGCTAGTGCCCATCAATCTAGAGGGTACAGTACAGCAGAGTTCTATGATGTCATAATGTGTCTTACATCACTGAGTATTGCTGGTGTCAGGTCAGTGTGTCTATTTACAGTTGTGTTGTTTTTTTCCAATTTACAGGGTAAATTTTATTCTGATCAGGGCAGATTTTCCCATAAAATTCTTTAGCTTTTTTCTTTCTTTTCAACGGGATGCGGTCATTAGGTCGACACCACTTAGATCGACAGTCATTAGGTTGACCACTATTGGTCGACATGCATCAGGTCGACAGGGTCTCTAGGTCGACATGTTCTAGGTCGACAGGTCAAAAGGTCGACATGAGTTTTTCACATTTGTTTTAAATTTTTGGACTTTTTCATACTTTACGATCCACGTGGGCTACGATTGGGAATAGTAATCTGTGCCGAGCGCAGCAAGGCACCTTGCCCGAAGCATGGAGAGCAAAGCGAGCCATGCGAGGGGGCACGGTGCACTAATTGGGGTTCCCCGTCACTTTACGAAGGAAACGACACCAAAACCCCCCCACAACAACTCATGTCGACATTTTGACCTGTCGACCTAGTACATGTCGACCTAATGGCCCTGTCGACCTAATGACCCTGTCAACCTAATGCGTGTCGACCAATAGTGGTCGACCTAATGACTGTCGGCCTAAATGGCGTCAACCTAATGACCCGTACCTTTACAACAGTACAGGTAAATGAGAAGAAATATAAATTTTGAGAGATGATGACATTTTGTTTTTATAGTAGATTATGACGGTGTGTCTCACCCCGGAAATGATTTATCAAAGAGCTAAAAGCTCTACTTCCAACAGTAACTAAGGGTTACCGCTGGCTATTTAAAAAAAAAAAAAAAACAGTTGATTATACCATTGTATTTTCACCATTTTTTTGTTAATGTAACAACTTTTAATTTTCATGTAACAATAATTGTAAAAGTTTTACTCTTGAAATGTATAATTCTAATGTGTTATATTTTTTCTTAAACATTTTAAAATATTTTGTAATGTTTTTAAACTTTTTTTTGACAAGTGGTTCTGTAAGAGTAAAAATTGAGCTATTCAGCTCACACATGAAATATAGGGCCTAATTCAGAGTTGATCGCAGCAGCAAATTTGTTAGCACTTGGGCAAAACCATGTGCACTGTAGGGGAGGCAGATATAACATGTGCAGAAAGAGTTAGATTTGGATGGGTTATTTTATTTCTGTGCAGGGTAAATACTGGCTGCTTTATTTTTACGCTGCAAATTAGATTGCAGATTGAACACACCACACCCAAATCTAACTCTCTCTGCACATGTTAAATCTGCCTCCCCTGCAATGCACATGGGGGGGTCATTCCGAGTTGTAAGCTCGTTGCCGATTTTCGCAACGGAGCGATTAAGGCAAAAATGCGCATACGCATGGTACGCAGTGCGCATGCACTAAGTATTTTAGCACAAAACTTAGTAGATTTACTCACGTCCGAACAAAGAATTTTCATCGTTGAAGTGATCGGAGTGTGATTGACAGGAAGTGGGTGTTTCTGGGCGGAAACTGACCATTTTCTGGGAGTGTGCGAAAAAACACAGGCGTGCCAGGATAAATCGCGGGAGTGTCTGGAGAAACGGGGGAGTGGCTGGCCGAACGCAGGGCGTGTTTGTGACGTCAAACCAGGAACGAAATGGGCTGAGCTGATCGCAGTGTAGGAGTAAGTCTCGAGCTACTCAGAAACTGCTAAGAATTTTCTATTCGCAATTCTGCTAATCTTTCGTTCGCAATTCTGCTATGCTAAGATACACTCATTCATACATAAACAGACACATATACATACATAAGCATACATGCATACCTACAAATACATACAGTACATTTAGAATACAGAAAACATATATGGTGGTATACATACTACCAGGATAGCGTCTAGTTACCCTTCCATTATTTACCCTGCACAGAAACAAAATAACCCACCCAAATCTAACTTTCTCTGTAAATGTTACATCTGCCCCCCCCTTCAGTGCACATGGGGGGTAATTCAGAGTTGATTGCTGCAGCAAATTTGTTAGCAGTTGGGCAAAACCATGTGCACTGCAGGTGTGGCTAATATAACATTTGCAGAGAGAGAGTTATGGGCCCTACACACTGGCAGACCCGCCATCGAGCTGGTAAGCAGATACGGCCGATGGGCGACCTGGCGGCAGGGGGGAAGTGACAGGGGTAGTGAAGTTTCTTCACTCTCCCCATCACCCGGCTTCACAGCACTGCATGCTAATATGGACAATCTCGTCCATATTGGCCTGCATGCATAAGCGACGGGGCACCAACGATTAACGAGCGTGGGGTCACGCATCGTTAATCATTGACGCCTACACACTGCACGATATGAACGAGTTCCCATTCATTAATGAATGAGAACGTTCATATCGTGCATTTTATCTGCCAGTGTGTAGGGCCCTTTAAATTTGGGTGGGTTATTTTGTTTCTGTGCAGGGTAAATACTGGCTGCTTTATTTTTACACTGCAAGTTAGATTTCAGTTTGAACACACCACACCCAAATCTAACTCTCTCTGCACATGTTATATCTGCCCCCCCATCCCCGTAGTGCACATGGTTTTGCCCACCCGCTAACAAATTTGCTGCTGCGATGAACTCTAAATTACCCCCATAGTCTGTGACTAACTTGGAGTTGCTGTCAGTGACCCATTACACCTCCAGGCCAGTGTCACCAGCTGTCATTCGGCTACCCCAGAGATATTTTTTCAATATACTGTTATGATGAGGGATATTTAATTGCTGTAATAAAATAATCATCGCTGCAAACTTATACCTACTGCAAAAAAGTCCTTCTGATCTCAGCCAGTAACAGAGCCAAGAGTAGGTATCACTGATCGATGTGAAGGCAAAAAAACATGGCGGCATTTGTGCAAGATTTAAGGGGTCTATTCCTGAAGCAATGAGAGAGAGTGGAGAAGTGTGCCAGTGGAGAAATTGCCCATAGTAACCAATCAGCTATGAAGTATCATTTATCAAGCGCATTCTATAAAATAATACGTAGCAGCTGATTGGTTGCCATGGGCAACTTCTCCACTGGCTCACTTCTCCACTCTTTTCACTGCTTCATGAATAGATCCCATTGTTTGACATGACAGGAGTGGCCTAGTATGTCTGTAGGAGCATGACTATACAAAGCAAGGGGCATGGTTATATTACAGTGCTTTTTTCTGTGTCTCTTAACACAAATATCAATTTTAAAGAATAGAGTAGAGACTGGAGCCTTGCGTATGCGCAGTCCCAATCCCGTATATGCGCATGTGCCAGTCCTGGCGCTTACCAGATCTATTGCACAGGTGCTGGAACCTGACTGTCAGTGGCTGGCGGTTTTCTCTCCGGGCACAGGTAGTGGCAGTAGCAGCCCTACTACTACAAGAAAGTAGAAGCCGCTGCTGCTTACAAACATGAATTAGGCCCATTGCCCCCACAGAAGACTGACCTGATGTGAAGACAGAGACAGGCCTGCCTTGCTGCTTCCAGCTGAACTAAGCTGTCTGATCTGAAATGGCAGCACGGTTGGCCGCCTGACTGAGACAGAGTTTCTGTGCGGCTGCTTAAAATGTGCCCTAGATGAGCGGAATGCATAAACCTCATATAGTCTGAGGATTGTCCGTAAACTTAAACCATAACATCTTAACACTTAACTATAATAAATAAAGACACGGAGACTTGAATTTAGCTATTTATTTAAATGAACCATTAACTGATGAATAATTAAACTAAAGTATGGTGGCCAGAAAGAACGGCTAAAACAACCCTATCCCATGAACAAAAAAACCTATCTTATAAAAAACTGACATAAACCTTCCAACAAACAATAGGTATCCGCTCAACCTCCATCTTGACTACCCACCCGTGAAGGTGATGAGGCTGCCCCCGTGAAGGTGGTCCAGCAGATGTAATACCAGTCAACGAAGGAGAGCGCACCTAAAAAACCAACCACCAAACGACCTCCAATCAACTCCTTTAATGCAACAAAAGTTAACTTGCCGTTCTTTCCCGCCACAACAAAACCGTGACAAACCAGACCACGGAAATAGCCAACGCACACAACACAAGAAAACAAACACAACCAGTAGGGAGGGAGGGTGGGACGATTACAGCAGAAGAGGCTGACCCAGCCCCTTTACCAGGCTTAAAAACCCTTTCCACCTACCCCCAACGTTCACTCCTATTGGCTAACAATAAACTCCCATAATGCCTTACCGTCCTGCCCCCCAGACTAGCTGAGGTTTAACCCACTCCTCTCCTATTCTGTCAATTCGTTCTCCGGAGTTGAACAGAAGTTAATTCAGACAGCCACTAACTTCCTGTATAGTGTTGTACCATCTCCATGCTGAGCCTGTACTCCCCTCCTTCCCTCTCCCTCAGTGAGCAAGTGGAGCACTGCCAGGGCCAGAAGTTATTTTAATAGGTGGTACGGTCACGGCACTGATGGCGGCTGTAGGTCACCACCAATCATCGGTCCTAGCCAAGGCCACATTGCTCCCACTATGGTGTGGCATCCCAGTGTGGCCACTCCTCTTGAGATGCCCTTGAGCTAACCCTGTATATGTACAGTATATGCATGTAAGTCTTGCCAAACTTTTCAAGTTTGATACATTCAGCAATATCACAGACCCCACACTCTAAAGGGCTTGTCTGCCAATTAGAAATAGAGGGAGGTATCTACAGCTGTACCCCATTATTATATACAGTATGGGTAATGACAAACAGTAGTGTGTGCCTCTGGTTTCTAAAATTTCTAAGATCAACCCTGGACCTTCCTAGTCCAAGGCAATAAAATCAACGTTCTTATATACCTTAACTCACAAAGGCAGTAAGTACCACAATTGGCATTTATTAAAACAAAGTCATTAAAAATGTTTACAAAAATTGTATAAAACGTCTCTTATACATCGACTTTCCAATGTTCATTTTTAACAGAGATTCTCCTTCCCTGCTTATTGTTATTGAAGGCTGGGGATCACAGAATGTTAGATTAACCCAACGCGTTTCATCTCACACAGAGACTTAATTAGGGGTACATCTTTGATTATAATTGAATCTACATACGTAGGTAAATAACTTAGAAAAATCTCAAAATTAATCTCAGTCCAAAGTATTGATTCCTCTCATGTGGCCGTAAACGTCTCTATTAGCCTTGGACAACAATTGAGGTATATGTTAGACAGAATTCCGATTAGTTGGCACTTAATTTGAAGTACGGACCCTTTATATATATATATATATATATATATATATATATATATATACGACAAAAGTCCTGTACTCGCATCAATTATTCCAGGGTGGGTGCTATCCCAACAGAACGAAGTCCGCTGAATATATTGGTGTCCACGAAGGTGGCGGGCGCACTCTCACAAATATACAGATTCTTTAGTGAATATCAACTGTTCTTTATTGTAGCCTCATAAATCGACGTTTCGATCCTTCCACAGGATCTTTTTCAAGAAAGGCAGTACGATATCATTTATTTCGTGATGCACAATCATTAAACAATGCCTAAAGAGAATACACAAATAAGAAGAGACTCAGCCTTCCAGGCCCCATAATAATGGCAGAAAATCTATATGAACAGGGCTTCAATACCCCATTCACATAGTGACTATAGTATAAAATTTGTATAATTTTTAATTATTGAACACCATCAACCAAAGTGACACTTATCACCAAAGCAATCAGAGAAACCACCTCAGTCCCTTTAGCAAAGTATACCAATTCACCAAAACGTGCCTAATTGGACCATTTAACCCACTCATGTGAAGGGTGTTATAAAGACTCTAGATAACTAGAGATCACTTACTCAAAGGCTTAAAAAGGGGGGCAGTATCTGGATCCAGAGGACTGCCAGCAACATGTGTGGTCCTATAGCAACTGAATGTATAATGTGAGACTGTTAGACAACCGAAAGACTCTATAATTTCAAAAAAGACACATGCAGTTCAAACTGGCTTTTACCTATAGAGATCACAATCTAGGTATAATGTATCCTGGGTTCACTGATGTTCCATGCGGCTGATCGGCCCAACCTATTGGAACGATATTTACTATTCAAAGTGCGCAAATCTCACAACTCAACACAAGTTATGCAGGAAAAAGTGCTTACCATATGTCAGAGCCTGCCATGTGTTCCCAGGAAGCATGCTGAGAACAACCATGCCCCGGCTGTATATATACGCCCTCGGACCGGAAGTGCGTCCCCAAAGCCAAAAACTCCTCAATCAAATACATGCTTACAGTGTACACTAGCTTCCAGCACTAACCGTTCGTTCGTAATTAGGAAAGGTAGACGCTACACTCCAAGGGGCGCTGGAGCCTTTATCAGCTCATTCTCAGCCGCGTCTTGCGTTCCACTACCCGGAAGTGGGACGCGATGCGTTCCAAACACCGGAAGTGGACGCGGCTCGTCTCACATAGCTAGGCTATAGCAGTGTGTACTCACTGGTTCAATCAGCTGTGGATCGCTTTTAAGCTCAGGCTCATCACATCCCCAAACGACCTTATACCGGCTCCACCTACTCATTTCCATAGGGACATTAGATAAAATATGTGATAACGCTGTGATTCTCCATTATAATAATATATCGAGTTGACAACATGATCAACCCGGATGACCTAAAGGGAACTTCGTGACTCTAAATGGGTACTCTGATATAATACAATAATGACCTTTTGTTTAATTAGAAATCTTTAAATTGTTTAAATTCTTGCCATCAGGGACCTGAGAGGATGGGCTAATAGACACAATCAAAATACATAAAAAAACAATACACACATAACATAAATCTCTACAAGAACACCCCATAGGGGTTATTTTCATTTAGTCCTCTTGGGGACACCGTATCCAAGTGGCTGATCCAAAAGCACTCCCTTTGTTTCAGCCTCTTGGTTCGGTCTCCACCAGTAACCATCGGGGGCACCCAATCAATGATTTTACATTTTAGACTAGCAACCTGATGACGAGCTTCAACGAAGTGGCGAGCCACCGGCTTATCTGATTTACCACTATTCAATGCCACATGTATAGATGAGCGGTGATTCGCCATTCGGTCCCTAAAATTACGGGTAGTTAACCCAACATAAAACAATCCACACGGGCATTTTAGAATGTAGATGACAAAATCTGATCTGCAGTGTAAATGATATTTAAGTTTAATGGTAGAACCTGTGTGAGGGTGGGAAAATGTTGGCCCCACCATCATCGAGCGACACGTGGTGCAGCTCCCACAGGAGAAACAGCCCGGTTTTTGCTGCAGCACCTTGGTGGTGGACATAGGTGCATCAGGATATGATACAGGTCTCATAAGCATTTGCTTAAGGTTCGGACCTCTACGGTAAGCCAACATTGGGGGGTCCATACGTGTAAATGGTAATGCTGGATCGGTGCTTACAATTGGCCAATGTTTCTTAAGTACCTTGTTAAGATGCCCTGAGTGGTTATCATAACGTGTCGCAAAGACTAAACGATTGTCTAGTCTGTCCTTATTCTTAGGCTTTGTCCCTGTAAAGATATCACGGGCTCTGGATAAACAGTGGGAGAGTGTCTTGTGGGTGTACCCACGTTCCAGAAAACGTGCTTTAAGATCTTCAAGTTGAATTTCAGTGTTAGTTCTATCTGAATTGATTCTTAGTACTCTTAGGAATTGGGACACTGGCAAATTCTCCTTTAATGCAGGAGGATGATGACTGGTGGCATGAAGCGTCAGATTTCTATCGGTAGGCTTTCTATAGACAGAGGTAACGAAAGTATCCCCAACCTTACTGATGTGCACATCTAAGAAATTAATTTCAGAACAGGAAATGCTCGAAGTAAACTTTATGGGACAATCCAACTGATTAAGATTATTAACCATGGTGTGAAACGATGACTCAGTATCGAGCCAAAGTAAAAAAAACATCATCGATGAATCGACGATAAAATAAAATTTGATGACCATACTGTGGGAAGATCTGGGTTGTTTCGTAGTCTGTCATATATAGATTGGCATACGATGGGGCCAAATTTGACCCCATCGCCGTGCCCGCTAGTTGTATAAAGTACATGTCTTTATACAAAAAATGATTAGATCGTAGAACCAATTCCATTAATTCAATAATACATTCTGTTGGTACTGTGCATGTGTGATGAGACGTCAACGCAGCTCGCACTGTTTCCAGTCCACCGTCATGTGGAATGACTGTATATAATGAATTCACATCCATTGTGGCCAAAAGACACGATGTGTGCTTACAATCAACATTTTTCAATTGTCGAAGGAAGTCACCTGTGTCTTTTATATAGCTCATGCTTTCGACCACAATTGGCTGGAGAATACTATCTACAAATTTGGCCAATGGTTGTAACAAAGAGCCTTCTGCCGCTATGATGGGTCGTCCAGGGGGTTGTACCAGAGTTTTATGAACCTTCGGTAGAGTATATAAGATCGGACACCGAGGATGCTCAACCGATAAGTAGGAAAATAATTCATCGTCAAACCATCCATTATTTCTCCCTCTTCTAAGACACTCGTCTATGGTACGTTTAATACCTGGTACAGGATTTGAATCAACTTGTTTATAGGTCTCCCGGTCGGCTAGCTGGCGCATGATCTCTCGATCATAATCCTGCCAGTCTTGAACAACCACCGCCCCGCCCTTATCGGCAGGGCGTATAACAATGCTGGGATCTGCTCTCAACTTAGTCAAAGATTTCCTTTCAGATTGAGATAAATTATCAAAGTGTCTAGGTGGAGAGAAATTACTGGTGTCCCTCTGGACCACCCTCAAGAATGTTTTAAGACTGGCATTCTGTGTTGGAGGATCAAATGTTGAACTTTTTTTAAAAAGAGATGGTGTATTTTTACTCGTTTTGTCAGAAAAGAATTCTTTTAGTCTTAATTGCCGACCAAATTTAAATTGGTCAATACTGCTCTCAAAGCTGTTATGATGGCACGTGGGAACAAAAGACAAGCCGTGTGCTAAAAGCGACAAATCAGCTTCATCAAGTTGAATACTAGATAGATTAAAGACGACATTCACGTCTTTTTTGGTCTCCCTCTTCTTCGAGTACCAGCTTCGTCTTGGATGTGGTCTACACTGCTTTTTTTGTTTCCTGCCGTTATTGTGAACTCGGGACCCTGGTCCAAAAAACGTCTCTGTTGAGTGCCCTCATTAGGATCAGTATCAGATGTTGAAATGGAGGAAGCGAGCTCCCGTGTATACCTTGGGGCTCGTCTTCTCCTAGGGAACCTGCCTGTCTGGTTATTAGGATTTTGAGTATTGCCTAATAGCCATCTGTACACCAAATGATTTTTGTAATCACTGGTGACAACGGCTAATTTTTTACGTTTAAAAGAGATAAGCTCTCGGTGATAAGTGTCGATCTGTGTTTGTAGCTTGTCAATTCATTTTTGAGATTTATCCTCCGTCAGGAGTGGTATTGCTGTAATATTGGCAGCTTTAATCTCAATCTTAATGTTCTTAAACTCGAAACCGACCTCCTCTATGACTAAAGCCATGAGGTCAAAAGAACATTTATTGAGGATTCCGCACCACCGACTACAGAATTTAGGATTGCTCCTGCCTAATGTAGGTGTATTGGTGATGCGGAATCCTCTGGGAATCTGCCGTCGTCGATGATACTCTGAAAGGAATTGGCCGTGTAGCTTTAGGTCAACTTCTTTTTGACGTTGTTTAATAAGCTTATAGAAAACATCGACCGGTGTGTCTGCGGGCAGAGACTCAAAATCTATCTTTTCAAAGAGTAGTTTTTCAACCTCTTCATCAGTGAATGAGATAGTTCCCTGTTCTGCCAAGGACAATAACCCATCGTCCAATAAATATGCTCCCTCTTGCGTCATAGTACGGGGATTCAATCAATTCTTGGATTTTACTATAAATTTACAAGCTCGACTGTTTCACCGTCTCAACTGAAAAACTAAGGTGTAACATACAACATAAACAACAAAACTTAGCCCATATATAGTCAATTCTCACATATATCCAAATTAGCACAGATGGGTATCAGGAAACCAGAGAACAATCTCCAGTAATGTAATATACGACAAAAGTCCTGTACTCGCATCAATTATTCCAGGGTGGGTGCTATCCCAACAGAACGAAGTCCGCTGAATATATTGGTGTCCACGAAGGTGGCGGGCGCACTCTCACAAATATACAGATTCTTTAGTGAATATCAACTGTTCTTTATTGTAGCCTCATAAATCGACGTTTCAATCCTTCCACGGGATCTTTTTCAAGAAAGGCAGTACGATATCATTTATACTATAGTCACTATGTGAATGGGGTATTGAAGCCCTGTTCATATAGATTTTCTGCCATTATTATGGGGCCTGGGAGGCTGAGTCTCTTCTTATTTGTGTATTCTCTTTAGGCATTGTTTAATGATTGTGCATCACGAAATAAATGATATCGTACTGCCTTTCTTGAAAAAGATCCTGTGGAAGGATTTATGAGGCTACAATAAAGAACAGTTGATATTCACTAAAGAATCTGTATATTTGTGAGAGTGCGCCCGCCACCTTCGTGGACACCAATATATTCAGCGGACTTCGTTCTGTTGGGATAGCACCCACCCTGGAATAATTGATGTGAGTACAGGACTTTTGTCGTATATTACATTACTGGAGATTGTTCTCTGGTTTCCTGATACCCATCTGTGCTAATTTGGATATATGTGAGAATTGACTATATATGGGCTAAGTTTTGTTGTTTATGTTGTATGTTACACCTTAGTTTTTCAGTTGAGACGGTGAAACAGTCGAGCTTGTAAATTTATAGTAAAATACAAGAATTTATTGAATCCCCGCACTATGACGCAAGAGGGAGCATATTTATTGGACGATGGGTTATTGTCCTTGGCAGAACAGGGAACTATCTCATTCACTGATGAAGAGGTTGAAAAACTACTCTTTGAAAAGATAGATTTTGAGTCTCTGCCCGCAGACACACCGGTCGATGTTTTCTATAAGCTTATTAAACAACGTCAAAAAGAAGTTGACCTAAAGCTACACGGCCAATTCCTTTCAGAGTATCATCGACGACGGCAGATTCCCAGAGGATTCCGCATCACGAATACACCTACATTAGGCAGGAGCAATCCTAAATTCTGTAGTCGGTGGTGCGGAATCCTCAATAAATGTTCTTTTGACCTCATGGCTTTAGTCATAGAGGAGGTCGGTTTCGAGTTAAAGAACATTAAGATTGAGATTGAAGCTGCCAATATTACAGCAATACCACTCCTGACGGAGGATAAATCTCAAAAATGGATTGACAAGCTACAAACACAGATCGACACTTATTACCGAGAGCTTATCTCTTTTAAACGTAAAAAATTAGCCGTTGTCACCAGTGATTACAAAAATCATTTGGTGTACAGATGGCTATTAGGCAATACTCAAAATCCTAATAACCAGACAGGCAGGTTCCCTAGGAGAAGACGAGCCCCCAGGTATACACGGGAGCTCGCTTCCTCCATTTCAACATCTGATACTGATCCTAATGAGGGCACTCAACAGAGACGTTTTTTGGACCAGGGTCCCGAGTCCACAATAACGGCAGGAAACAAAAAAAGCAGTGTAGACCACATCCAAGACTAAGCTGGTACTCGAAGAAGAGGGAGACCAAAAAAGACGTGAATGTCGTCTTTAATCTATCTAGTATTCAACTTGATGAAGCTGATTTGTCGCTTTTAGCACACGGCTTGTCTTTTGTTCCCACGTGCCATCATAACAGCTTTGAGAGCAGTATTGACCAATTTAAATTTGGTCGGCAATTAAGACTAAAAGAATTCTTTTCTGACAAAACGAGTAAAAATACACCATCTCTTTTTAAAAAAAGTTCAACATTTGATCCACCAACACAGAATGCCAGTCTTAAAACATTCTTGAGGGTGGTCCAGAGGGACACCAGTAATTTCTCTCCACCTAGACACTTTGATAATTTATCTCAATCTGAAAGGAAATCTTTGACTAAGTTGAGAGCAGATCCCAGCATTGTTATACGCCCTGCCGATAAGGGCGGGGCGGTGGTTGTTCAAGACTGGCAGGATTATGATCGAGAGATCATGCGCCAGCTAGCCGACCGGGAGACCTATAAACAAGTTGATTCAAATCCTGTACCAGGTATTAAACGTACCATAGACGAGTGTCTTAGAAGAGGGAGAAATAATGGATGGTTTGACGATGAATTATTTTCCTACTTATCGGTTGAGCATCCTCGGTGTCCGATCTTATATACTCTACCGAAGGTTCATAAAACTCTGGTACAACCCCCTGGACGACCCATCATAGCGGCAGAAGGCTCTTTGTTACAACCGTTGCCCAAATTTGTAGATAGTATTCTCCAGTCAATTGTGGTCGAAAGCATGAGCTATATAAAAGACACAGGTGACTTCCTTCGACAATTGAAAAATGTTGATTGTAAGCACACATCGTGTCTTTTGGCCACAATGGATGTGAATTCATTATATACAGTCATTCCACATGACGGTGGACTGGAAACAGTGCGAGCTGCGTTGACGTCTCATCACACATGCACAGTACCAACAGAATGTATTATTGAATTAACGGAATTGGTTCTACGATCTAATCATTTTTTGTATAAAGACATGTACTTTATACAACTAGCGGGCACGGCGATGGGGTCAAATTTGGCCCCATCGTATGCCAATCTATATATGACGGACTACGAAACAACCCAGATCTTCCCACAGTATGGTCATCAAATTTTATTTTATCGTCGATTCATCGATGATGTTTTTTTTACTTTGGCTCGATACTGAGTCATCGTTTCACACCATGGTTAATAATCTTAATCAGTTGGATTGTCCCATAAAGTTTACTTCGAGCATTTCCTGTTCTGAAATTAATTTCTTAGATGTGCACATCAGTAAGGTTGGGGATACTTTCGTTACCTCTGTCTATAGAAAGCCTACCGATAGAAATCTGACGCTTCATGCCACCAGTCATCATCCTCCTGCATTAAAGGAGAATTTGCCAGTGTCCCAATTCCTAAGAGTACTAAGAATCAATTCAGATAGAACTAACACTGAAATTCAACTTGAAGAGGTTAAAGCACGTTTTCTGGAACGTGGGTACACCCACAAGACACTCTCCCACTGTTTATCCAGAGCCCGTGATATCTTTACAGGGACAAAGCCTAAGAATAAGGACAGACTAGACAATCGTTTAGTCTTTGCGACACGTTATGATAACCACTCAGGGCATCTTAACAAGGTACTTAAGAAACATTGGCCAATTGTAAGCACCGATCCAGCATTACCATTTACACGTATGGACCCCCCAATGTTGGCTTACCGTAGAGGTCCGAACCTTAAGCAAATGCTCATGAGACCTGTATCATATCCTGATGCACCTATGTCCACCACCCAGGTGCTGCAGCAAAAACCGGGCTGTTTCTCCTGTGGGAGCTGCACCACGTGTCGCTCGATGATGGTGGGGCCAACATTTTCCCACCCTCACACAGGTTCTACCATTAAACTTAAATATCATTTACACTGCAGATCAGATTTTGTCATCTACATTCTAAAATGCCCGTGTGGATTGTTTTATGTTGGGTTAACTACCCGTAATTTTAGGGACCGAATGGCGAATCACCGCTCATCTATACATGTGGCATTGAATAGTGGTAAATCAGATAAGCCGGTGGCTCGCCACTTCGTTGAAGCTCGTCATCAGGTTGCTAGTCTAAAATGTAAAATCATCGATTGGGTGCCCCCGATGGTTACTGGTGGAGACCGAACCAAGAGGCTGAAACAAAGGGAGTGCTTTTGGATCAGCCACTTGGATACGGTGTCCCCAAGAGGACTAAATGAAAATAACCCCTATGGGGTGTTCTTGTAGAGATTTATGTTATGTGTGTATTGTTTTTTTTATGTATTTTGATTGTGTCTATTAGCCCATCCTCTCAGGTCCCTGATGGCAAGAATTTAAACAATTTAAAGATTTCTAATTAAACAAAAGGTCATTATTGTATTATATCAGAGTACCCATTTAGAGTCACGAAGTTCCCTTTAGGTCATCCGGGTTGATCATGTTGTCAACTCGATATATTATTATAATGGAGAATCACAGCGTTATCACATATTTTATCTAATGTCCCTATGGAAATGAGTAGGTGGAGCCGGTATAAGGTCGTTTGGGGATGTGATGAGCCTGAGCTTAAAAGCGATCCACAGCTGATTGAACCAGTGAGTACACGCTGCTATAGCCTAGCTATGTGAGACGAGCCGCGTCCACTTCCGGTGTTTGGAACGCATCGCGTCCCACTTCCGGGTAGTGGAACGCAAGACGCGGCTGAGAATGAGCTGATAAAGGCTCCAGCGCCCCTTGGAGTGTAGCGTCTACCTTTCCTAATTACGAACGAACGGTTAGTGCTGGAAGCTAGTGTACACTGTAAGCATGTATTTGATTGAGGAGTTTTTGGCTTTAGGGACGCACTTCCGGTCCGAGGGCGTATATATACATCCGGGGCATGGTTGTTCTCAGCATGCTTCCTGGGAACACATGGCAGGCTCTGACATATGGTAAGCACTTTTTCCTGCATAACTTGTGTTGAGTTGTGAGATTTGCGCACTTTGAATAGTAAATATCGTTCCAATAGGTTGGGCCGATCAGCCGCATGGAACATCAGTGAACCCAGGATACATTATACCTAGATTGTGATCTCTATAGGTAAAAGCCAGTTTGAACTGCATGTGTCTTTTTTGAAATTATAGAGTCTTTCGGTTGTCTAACAGTCTCACATTATACATTCAGTTGCTATAGGACCACACATGTTGCTGGCAGTCCTCTGGATCC